>NC_054376.1:97501977-98158227 GCF_017654675.1 Xenopus laevis
ATATGAAAAGTGCTTCAAGAACAGTGACACGGACAGTTTTCCATGTATTTTATTCAGATTTTTTAGTCTACTCACAGTGTCAGTCTCAGGTATTCTGTGTGGCTGGATTCCAAAATCGATTTTTTTAACCTTTACCCCAAATATTTCTTTACTAAAAATTTCATAAATACCTGTAAAGAAGATGAAATAGTTCATTTTAGATCACTTGATAAAACTGAACTCGATATTACGGAAAAACAGGAAGGTAAATAATGTTTGTCGACTCACATTTTCCATTGAATACGGCTATCCGAGGTTTATATTTTTGCAGCTTTTCTAAAAGAATTCTCCCTCCTTCTCTAAATTCCTTGCTAAGAATGGCACAAGAAAAAAGTAATTAAAAACCCTATAGACTATTGGTGTGGAGCAAATATATTGAACCACCAATTCTGCTTACCTTGAAAGGTCCTTGCTCCCTGGTGTCGTCCTCTCCACCATATTAGTAAACCCAATACCATATTTTTCTGGAAGTGAATGGTCATCTAGATGATTAAGCTGTTTGTCACTCAGTCCAGACAAGAATAGACACTTCCCTTTGGAGGAAAATGAAAGTTAAAGAAAAAAAGATTCCAGTTTATTTAAAATGCACAAACACATTCTGGGGACCCCAGAGGCCTGTATTTGCTAGCCAGTGCCCACATCTTTAAATTTTGCCTTGTAGCAGCTCCAACTCTGCACTTGGATAGTACAATGAGCTGAGCAGGGAGCAGCCCTGCTTAGGCACCACTCCAGTAGAAATTATATAATGCACATGTGCAATCAGAGTTATTGCAACTAAGATAGCAGGAAACCACGTTGTCTCTGAAGATAATTTAACAGCGCCAGCAAAGGGTTTTAAAGAACTGGCAAGCTTTTACAAGTTAGTGATTGAAGTAGGAAGCCTTACAAAATTGGCACTTTACAGCTCCTAGGAAAATCCTACCCCTTTGATTTAAGGGAAGTAGATCAGTAGATTACAGAAACGTACGTACGGTAGATCAGTATAATCTACAGAAATGACACAAAAGTACAAGTGTACACCACAGTAGAGTCTGAGTTTTCACCAAATTGTTTCAGCCCAATCACTTAAAAGGTTGTTCACCTTCAAACGCCTATTTGTTTTCAGTTCACCAGAAATAAAGACTTTTTCCAATTACTTTCTATTTTCCATGTGTGACTGTTTTTCTAATATTAAAGTTTAAAGTGTCATTTTTCACCTTTTAAAGCAGCTCTGGGAGGGGGGAGGATCGCTGACCCTCTAAATTGATACATTTAGTTAATACATTTCTTATTTTTTGTCCCTGCTGAGCAGAATCAGAGTTTCATTACAGGCAGCTGTTAGAATTGATACAATAGTTGCTAATACTCCAGAGATGCTGTTGAGAAATGTATCAACTAAATGTTGCAAAATTTTAACAGTTTAGCGTCTGCACCTGAATTACTGAGCTGCCAGACTCAAACACCAGATACAGGGACATTAAACTTCGATTTTGAAAAAAACAGTAAAAAATAAGTAATGGAAAGTAATTGAAGAAAGTCTTTATTCTGGGGAACAATCTGAAAACAACTGAACTGAAAAAAAAAGTGGGGATACAACCAAACAAAACGAGCATGCACTCCTGGAGCCAGCCGATAAAGTACACGTTTCATATCCGCCCATACGTAATCATAGGCACAATTAGCAGTCTGCTAATTGTGCCTACGGATACGAAACGCGTTAGGACGTGTAACTTTTATTAATATGGAATAAACCTTGTTTATGGCTGGATCCAGGAGTGCGTGCTCGTTTGTTTGGTTATATCCTCACCTCAAGCTACGGGTTCGGGGCACTGCACCCGTGCAAACTCCCGTCCATGGTGAGTGCGATAGAAGCAGATATTATTTTCATCACATACACTGCATAGATTGAATTCGAAGGCCACAGACCTGGGGTTTTACACCCAGGTCATCTTTTCCTTCGGGTGAGCTGCAGTTCAACTTTACAGCCTATTGCATTGCTCGGAGATATATGGTTCCGTGCTAATTATTTGATCAGTCAGTTATAGAGCAAAGATTAGAGCTGGTTGTACACATTTATTATTGAAAAAAAAGTGTTGGGAAGGTGAACAACCCATTTAAAGTTGTGTATTATAAAAAATAATGTACCCCCTTGTTGTAAACAGTTATGGGTTGTTTTCCCCTTTAGGGACAATGCAATACAATATATGTTCTTTAATATATAGGGAATAATGTACCCTCTGTTTTAAATATTGAGGTTATTAGAAAGAGTATATTTATCATGCTGTGTAAAAAGTGGAGAAAAACATTACCGGTAATATTGCTCATATCAACCAATTATATTTTTGCTTTTCTTTACCAATCAGATCTTTGCTTTTCTTTTTTAACTATTGTAATCTAGTTGATGATTGCTCGTTTTCAGCAACATGACTGCTAACGTTTTTCTCCCTTTTTTACACAGCATGATAAGTAGGCCCCGTATTGTAAAGCATTTTCCATTGAATTTCTTAGTTGAGGACTGCAGGTAATTGGTAAAAGGTGGTAGTTCAATAGTACAGTATTTGTGAGTCAATCACCTTTATTTCAAAAGGGATAGATGTTTTCATTAGTTTAATAAAAGAATAGTGTAAATGCCACAAAAACTTACAGAAGTGGTTTCCTGGGCCCGGGTAATGATGGCCTTTGTATGCTGCCATGAGACCTGGATTGATGCCAATCTGCAGATTAAAATATTGACATTTACATATGTATTTAAACACGTATTTAAAAACGGTCTTGTAGAAAATCATACTTACAATTACAATATCCAAGTTGAAAGTCAGAATGTCTGGCAAAGTCTTGGTCAAGAGTTCAGCTTCAGAGACCCCATTAAATCGATTCACTTTTCTTTTAACTTTAAAAGCATCTGTGATCTTCTCTTGCTTCCCTGATTTTGGAGCTTTTGCACTCTTTGCAGCTGGTTTCTTTGGCTTTGGCTCTGATGGAGCCTTGCCCCTTTTTCGTTTGCCTGTTGTGGGTTCTGCTGCACAAAGGACAACAATATGGCATTTTGTCTATTTGATAATTAATGCAAAATAACTGATCAATGCATTGAGGTATGGGACTTGTTATTTACAATGCTCGGGACTTGGGAGTTTTCTGGAAAAGGGTTTTTTATTGTAATTGGATCTTCATAGCTACTAGACAAAAAATCATGTAAACATATTAAAAAAAAAAAACCCACACATTTTTTCAAACTATTTAACACAGGCTGTGCTCTTTTTTTTTTTTGTTTCAATATTTTACATTTAACTTAAATCAGAATACCTTCAGCAGGATTTGGAATCATCTCTGGGATTGGCATCTCTCCATTTACAGGTTCCTGGGCTGGCACTCCAGTCAGTGTATGGAGAACTTGAGGTTCATTAGCAGCCATCCCAGAGAAGGCCTGCAGCTCGTGGGCTGGAACACCAGTTAGAGGATGTAGAGTCTGCTGCTCGTTTCCAAGATCCATATTTGAAGGCACGTTCATCATTTGATGGTATGAAAATGGATAGTATGGTTGGGCTGGTTGAAGCAGGTAGTAGCTAAAGGAGGAAAAACAAAAATACAAGCTAGTAGTATATTTTCCACACACAAGAATCCTTTTAAATGCAAGATATTACAACTAAAGCTAAATATGTCTTAAATTAGCAGCCAAACAACATCATTTATTAAATCTAACTTGTTTCACAAGTTATTACAATTAAAATGAATGCCTTTTCTTCCCCCAGAACCTAATTAACTACCTGTGTCGGACACAAACATCTGTTCATGTGGCAGTGCCTTTAGTTTCTACACAGAACTAGTTATGAACTTGCCATTAGACATGTCTCTGAGACAACTTGAATAAAGGCTACAGGTTGGGATTAGCATGAATATCCCAACTGCCTGCATAGCCTTGTAAACTCTTACCCAACAATTAATATGGGCAACTGATTTCTTCTTCACCAAGTAAAGTTGGCCATGCGCAATATGTTGGCGCGCTATAAATACATGTTAATAATAATAATACATGGGCAGATTTAAGATGCCGATATCGGTCCTTCAGACTGATTTGACAGCCTATCTGCCAGTGTGTGGTGGCTTCTGATGGGTCTCGCCGATTGATATCAGGCCAAACTAGGGATGCACCGAATCCAGGATTCGGTTCGGGATTCGGCCAGGATTCTGCCTTTTTCAGCAGGATTCGGCCGAATCCTTCTGCCCAGCCGAACCGATTCCGAACCCTAATTTGCATATGCAAATTAAGGATGGGTAGGGAAATTGCGTGACTTTTTGTCAGAAAACAAGGAAGTAAAACATGTTTTCCCCAACCCACCCCTAATTTGCATATGCAAATTAGGGTTCAGATTCGGTTCGGTATTCGGCCGAATCTTTCGCGAAGGATTCGGCGGTTCGGCTGAATCCAAAAAAGTGGATTCGGTGCATCCCTAGGCCAAACATTGGCCAGATATTGATCAGGTAGAAAGCAGTCGGTAGAACACTTCAAATCTTTGCGTAGTGCAGGTTTCTCCAATGTCCACTTCCCACTGGTATATAGACGGCAGCCAGAATGTTACAGCACCACTTATTTTATGAAGAATAAAAATACCATTAATGTAAACTTTTAAGGGCAATGCTGCAATGTTTCAGGCCACGTTTGGCCCTTTATCAAGCCAAATGTGGCCTGAAACGGCCCTAAAAAGTTTGCATTAAAGGCATTTTTATTATTCATAAGATAAGTGGTGCTGTTCCATTCTGGTTGTCAGATATCGATCAGGCAGGTTTGATTTTTCTTTGATTTTTCTTGCGATAGAGGACGATATTGGCTAGCTGACTTGTCCTTCGTTATAATACGATTGTTTTGCCCTAGTGCTGAAAGATCGGATTAAGCAGATAACCCCTAGCCGTTGGTGAGCATAACGGGGGGAAAATCCACTTGTTTGGCAAGGTTGCCAAAAGAGCGGATCTTATTGTGTATGGCCACCTTAAGGGTCTCATGAGAAACATCCCTACCGGTGTCTGCACTAACGTTCACACACGTGGCTACAACTTTCTTTGTGTCGTGTTGCAGGATATAGATTTACTGGTAGATGAATCTGTGCATCACCCTAAAATATCACACTTTTAATGAGCCCTGGCTACTGCTTTGTGCTTCAGTGTTTCTGCTAATAGGAGCATTTCTGTCACAATATAATTGAGGAGAATTGCATATATATATTATATATATATATATCTACATACACACTAAAAACAAAGCATTATGGCAACACTGTAATGTGACCCATCTATCCATTTGTGCTTTTATGAACCTCTATTAATGGAGAACATGGATCCTCTCTGCACAGAGCTTACAATCTACGCTTGGCGTCTGCACTGGGACTCAACCATAGCCCTATGGATGGCACATAAGCTTTTTCTGCAACAATCAGTTTATAGCGGTCAAACTATGACAACATTTTCATCCTGATCATTTTTTACAGTGCCCTAAAAATGATTATTAAAAAGAAACAAGCAGGGGCCGTAGAAATGATAAACAATGGTTACAGAAAAGAAGTACAGGATTAAAGAAGCAGCTGGCAAGAGTTTACAATCTACACAGAGTAGATCAGTCACTGTACAAATGATCTGTGAGGCAGACAAAGCGCTGTAATATTTTGTAAATAATGGCTGCCTCTTCCCTCCTTTTATTTATACACAAGAGCCTGGGCCGCACTACGCTCCGCGCATGCGCAGAAACCCACCCTTCTATACGAGATAATAGGCCCGGTTGCAGCTCTGTACATACGAGAGATATAAAATAGCTCTCTCTCCTAACTCACCTGCTTGGGTCCTGGGCCTCCATTCTGCTGTTCGATATTAATGCAACAGCTCCGAGATTCCACACCGAGACAACAGCAAGCGCAGACTGCTAATCCTAGCGAGCTCTCTTCTGCCGGCCACAAAGCGCCCCTACGTCACCGCCCATCGTAACCAACCAGCTCGTGCCATCGCTATCACGTGCCCATCTCCCTAAAAGGGGTCACGCTATCACGTGCCCTGAAAGGGTCTTTCCACACAACCTGCGACAATATGTGGGGCTAGAGCGGTCTCTGTCTGTAGTTGGTTATCTTCCAGCATCCTCTAAAAAAGTGTATGCTGGTTTATTAAACTATTAAAATCCCTGAACCGAATTTACAGTTTTAAAATAATTCCTGTCATCGACGTTGTTACCATAGGCATAAAGCTAACACAGTAATTACGGTACCCATTACGTCACGTGGGGGATAAAACATGTCGCCCTACTTGCCACGTAACAACCCTATGGTTCTCTCTTTCTCCAGTGTTCTCGTGACGTGACTCTCATAGCAATGGTCAGCTTGCTTTGTCACAGAGGGTAAACAAGCATAAAGACTCCATCAGCACCTACAATTAAACACACGTACCTGCTGAAGGAGGGCTTGTGACAGGCAGGACACCTAAGGGAACAGCAGGCAACCGCCTCTCAGCCTGTCTGTCTGCCTTTCTGTCAGGACGTAAAGTGTGACTAACTACTGCTAATTCAAAATGGGAGTGTCTCTCATACCTAAGGGACGTACTGTACATAATGTCAATTTTATTAAGGAAAATTGCCACCTGGCCTGTATTTTACCGGCCTGGCTGGTAAAAATGATGGTTGATCCCAATGTTATTAAAGGAGAACTAAACCAAAAACCCTACCTTACATAGACCCCCTTCTCTCATCCCCCCAACCTAGCTGCTACCCCGGGCAAATGCCCCTAACGCTTTACTTACCCAGGGTCGGACTGGGGGGCTTGGGGCTCACCGGGACTACTGGCCCAGGGACCCCTCCACCCCCCCCCGCCACTCAGGCACGCCGCGTCTGTGCATACGCACAGTTAGAGTTGCCCCCCAGCCGGTAAAACACCTGGCAAGGCCGGGGCCGGTATTACAAATTTACCGGCAATGTAGCTGCCGGAAAATTTGTAATACCCTTAAAAAGACCCTTTGGCCAGCCCCCAATACCCTGTAAACTTTTCTTTTGTCCTCTGTTCGGAAATCTCTGCGCCGTGTCCCGCCCCTTTTACATCATAGTCCCGCCCCCTTTGACATCACACCTGTCCCTTTTTGTTCCCGCCCCCCACCAGCCGGTAAAATATTTAGCAAAAGGTGGCAACCCTACGCACAGTGCCCTGTTAGTGTGCATGCGTGCGGCGCCACGCTAGTGTGCACGCGCTAAATTTTGATTTTACCGTGACCCCCGACAAAGAGGGGTCGCGACATTTTTTTCCCGGTGTCCCGCCAGTCCAGTTCAACACTGTACTTACCCCTCAGTGCAGATTCTGTCCAGCGGAGTTCACCTTTTGCTAAATATTTTACCGGCTGGTGGGGGGCAGGAACAAAAAAGGACAGGTGTGATGTCAAAGGGGGCGGGACTATGCGGAGTTCATGGACGCCATCTTCAGCAGCTTAGGTAATCTTTGAAATGAGACCGACGCTTCAGCAATTTTCATGCGTTTCAGTGCATGCGCAGTTGTCGCAAAACAGAAATTTGCTCCAACTGCACATGCGCCAATAAAATGGTCTCATTCCGAAGATTACCGAAGAGAAGAAGATCACTGCCATGAACTCCGCTGGCTGGACAGAATCTGCACGGAGGGGTTAGTAAAGAGTTAGGGGCATTTGCCCGCGGTAGTAGCTAGGCTGGAGGGAGGGGGTCTATGTAGGGTAGGGGGATAGGTAGGTTTTTTTTACGTTAGGGTTTGCTTCTCCTTTAATAGGGAAAAAATATAAATATATAGGAAGGCCGGGTATTTTTTTTCCAGAAAAGGTGGCAATCCCATCCAACATAGATTGACATTTTAAGGCAAACCCCTCTAGCATTTCCAGAATTTCCAGATTGACAGTCCAGGCAATGACATAATACTGTCTCAGGTCCCTGCAAAAGAAACAGTATTGGGTCATTCTCCATTAAGGGCTGCTGTCTGGCCTGTATTTTATAGGCCTGGCTGGTAGAGATGATGCTTGATGCAAAAAGATAAAAAACATAGGAAGGCCAGTATTTTGTTCCCAAAAGGGTGAAAATTTACCTCCATGTACAATTATTATGCCCTGAATATCCTCTGCCTGGGAGCAATTTGATCAGAAGGTGCATGGGGGAAGGTGTGAGGAAGATCTAATTCTTTACTGGCCCCACTGTGGTCATGTGGTCTGTCTAAAGATAGGCCACAGAGTCAAGATGGGCCCTGCCCATCTGTCTCCTCTACACAGATCTAGCTGAAAATTGGCCATACTGTATATCTATGGAGCAAGTTTGAAAACCCCATCAGCAAGGACTGCGTTGCCACATTGGTATTGTCCTCTCCTTTCCCAACATGCCTGCAAATGTCCAGTTGTTGGCCTGGGGGCACAGTGATCCACCAAACAAGCTGATCTTTATGTGTATTGTCGGGTTCACTGTTGCCAAAAACAGCAATCTGGCAAAATATGGCAAGCAATTGATCTTCAGTTCTTACTTTAAAAAGAAATGCATGGGGACAACCACTCAAACATTTTTTGCATAATAAAAGATGTAACTCTGAAAAGCTTTCAATATATATTTATTAAAAGTTATTTGAAAATATAATTTCAATTTAAAACTTAAATAAATCTTTATTAATTTGCACTTTCTTTCAGTATGCAATTAAAAAAGTTTGGGGGAATACTTTTCTAGAATAGGAATAGCAGATGACCAGAACTTGCATGCACAGAGAACAGCTGCCAATGAATACAGATCAGCAGTTTACTAGCTGACCCAACAAAGTGGTTCTAAAAGTAACTACATACACTCCACCTACTCTGCGAGGAGGAAAAAGACTTTGATGATAAAAGTGGCACCATATGGTTCATGCTATGCAGAAACTATAACTGCAGGCTTTTTTTTGCTCCATGGTAACACATGTACGTTGTGTAGAATTTAACATTGTTGTGAGCTTCACTTGTCATCCAAACACATTGTTCTCCCTTATATATATATATATATGCAACTTCCTTGGTACATTCTTAGTGGGGTCCCTCAGGGCTCAGTATTGGGTCCACTTTTATGCTTGTTCATTAAAGGGCATGTAAAGTCTAAAATAGAATAAGGCTAGAAATGCTGTATTTTGTATACTAAATATAAACATGAACTTACTGCACCACAAGCCTAATCAAACAAATAATTTATGCTTTCAAAGTTGGCTACAGGGGGTCACCATCTTGTAACTTTGTTAAACATCTTTAAGGCTGTGCACATGCTCAGTGTGGTCTGGGCTGCTAAGGGATCATCATAAACAAAGATGCTTGAGTTCTGCATGGCTGGGAAGTAAGACGGGGGCTCCCCCTGCTGTTCACAAGTATGATTGTTTCCCTGCTCAGCAGTTAAGGTGGCCATAGACGCACAGATAATATCGTATGAAATTAATTTTCGTCCGATATTCGTTGCGTGTATGGTGGAAAAAGAGCCGACCGATATCGGCAGAAGACTTGGATATTGGTCGGCTCGTCGATCGGGCTGGACGGAAAATTTTGATCGGGTGCCTTCGAAGGGACCCAAACATCGCCCATTGTTAGTGCTGAATCGTCAGAAACAGGTAGAATTCTATTGTTTCTTCCCGTATATCTACCTGTATATCTGACGATTCAGCTCTACACGTGTGCGTGATCTTTTCCAAGAAAGATCATAATTGTTACGTCTATGGCCACCTTTAGGGACCATCTGACAATTCCTATCCACAGCAGTAAATGAAGGGAGAATTTCACTGCATACAGTCAGGTTTCTTATAAAAACAGTACACATTTTTTAATTAAAGTATATTGGAGATAGGTTTCTTTTTCATTAAAGAAAGTAAAAATGGGATTTTATTTTTTTGCCTTTACATGCCCTTTAATGATTTAGGGGAGGGTCTTATAAGTAATGTATCAGTGTTTGCAGATGACACAAAACTATCCAGCCCAATTAATTCCATCCAGGATGTGGTATTCTTGCAGCAGGATCTTGGCAAACTGCCAATGTTGATAAATGTAAAGTCATGCACCTGGAATCCAAACCACTTATACCCTTCATGGGACTGCACTTGGCAAATCCATAACTGAAAAGGACCTATATTAAGAATATGTTGTACAGTTTTGGTCTCCAGCGCTCAAACAGGACATTATTGCTTTCCAGCTGAAACAAGGTCATTCCGATTAGAAAAAAGAAGGTTCTGGCCAGGCCTGGGTTTCTGTCTGCGGCACCCCAAGGCCTCACGGTCCTGGCGCCTGCACCTCCTGCGAGGGTATTTGCCATAGCGCAGGGGAACTCTGCGTTTCCAATGCGGCCCTAAGCTCGGGCCTTTGTGGCCTTACCACAAATCCGGGCCTGGTTCCGGCTAATTCTCTCCTAGGAATTCTCTCCCTGAATCAGTCGTACAGGCTGATACATTAGATAGCTTTAAAAAGGGTTGGATGGCTTTTTAGCAAGGGAGGGAATACAGTGTTGTGGAAGATAGTATAGTTGATCCAGGGACTAGTCCGATTGCCATCTTTGAGTCAGGAAGGATTTTTTCCCCCCCTCTGTGGCAAATTAGAAAGGCTTCAAATGCCTTCCTCTGGATCAACTAGCAGTTAGGCAGGTTATATAAAGACTTTAAACTTGATGGACATGTGTCTTTTTTCAACTTAGCTTACTATGTTACTATGTTAAACATACTGAACATTTTTAATAAACGTAAATTGGAGAGTTATTTAGAATTATGTTTTCTTTTATTAGGCAAACAATATTATATGGGAAAAGCTACTGGAGCAGCTGTCACAGGAAGTTCCATACAATGTTACTCGAGTAACCGTCTCTTGTCAGTCTATATTTCTTTATTTATTTTGCTTTATTTGTGCAGTGTGATCCATTTTTGCAAGGGTATTGGCACCAAATAGCTGCCACTGTGAGCTTTTTACCTGCATGTTTGTATTAATCATTGTATTAACAATACTGCTCTTGTACTGCTTCTCTAATATAAAATGTAAATAATTATACTGTATCCAGTGAAAAGTTACAATTGCCTAAAGTCTATAACCTGCACAGAAAAAAGTCTGAACCGATTTTTACTGTACTGTACAAGCTTAGTGCAGCAATGTGACATTAAGGAGCACATTTACTAAGGGTCGAATTTCGAAGAGAAAAAACTTCGAAATTCGACATCGAATTGCAGTAGTACAATATTCGAAGTCAAAGTTTTTTTTGATCCAATATGGCCATATGCGATCGAAGTAAAATCGTTCTATCGAATGATTAAATCCTTTGATTCGAACGATTAACTTCGACTTCTAAAAACTTAGCCAAATGTTGGCTATAAGTTCTAGGAGGTCCCCATAGGCTAACATAGCAATTCGGCAGGTTTAAGGTGGCAAAGTGTCGAAGTCGAAGTTTTATAAAGAGACAGTAGTTCGATTTTCAAATGGTCGTATATTCAAAGTATTTTCAATTCTAATCAAAGTCGAATTTGGCCTATTTGATGGTCGAAGTACCCAAAAATTACTTTGAAATTCGAAGTTTTTGAATTAGAAAATTCACTTCAAATTCACTTCGACCATTAGTAAATGCAGCGCTGGATTTCAATAAGGGGCGCCCCTAGGCCGCGCGGTCCGACCAGGTGGCCGCGCGGTCCTAGCGCCCACCTCACCTCCCCTTCCCAGCGCGACGGCGAAAAAACGCCGGCGCAGCTGCTGTAATTGAATGGGGACGCATGCGTCCCCATAATGCGGCTGGGCGGCATGCCGCCCTAGGCCCGGGCCTATGCGGCCTTGCCGTAAATCCGGGCCTGAGTAAATATGCCCCTATATGTAAGATGTCTGGATAGGAACATTTAGAACAGCACCAGAGAGTAATCTTCTTATTTAAAAAGCCTGTATTGGTGCTTTAGGGCATCACAGCATATGTAAGATGTCTGGCAATTTATATGTGAAGTATCATAAACATGTTTTTTTTAGTAATGGGTAGAGTATGCATTGGGTAACCACAGATCTTCACTTATGTGCTTTAAAAATCCCAGGCTTGGATGTACAATGTTGGCAGAACCACATATTCCGTAATCACATATCAATCTACAGAACATCTCACAACCTTATTTGATTCCTTTATTAGTGTCATTAGATTACAGATTTGTGGGAGGAAGGTCCTGGTGGAGAACTAGTCATTCTGCAGACCTTGTTAGTACAAAATGAAAATCATGTGGTGCTTATTATTTCTTTATCATTGGACAGATTTTTTTTATCAGGGTAATGTTGACCGGGTGTGAGTTCACAATACATATTTCCTTTTAAATTGCAGAAACTTGGAGCTGGTGGTCAGTTAATCAAGAGGATTGCACTTGAGGCAGGCCAAGACTTCATGAATGTTTTCCTACATGATGTTCAAGTACGATTATCTGTAAAGGTTAAAACGTGATTCCTGGTGCAAGACCTCCAGCTCTGCATAAAAGTAGGGCCACAATAGGATAAGTATGGCCCTGCTCTGCACTTTCAAAAAGGATTCATTAGCAGCTTAGGATATTCTTTCCTTGATACCTCATGCTTGATACCTTAATATTGGATGTGCAAATATAAAAAAAAGGTCAAATCTGACCCAAAAAACACTCAAGAGGGATACAGCATTTTCATATTATAAGACGGTATATGATGAAGCGGAAGGTTCAGTAAAACTGAGCAAGCTTGGACTGTGTTGGCAAGACTAAACACATTGTTCCAATAGGGAAGACTTTTAATAAGATAGATGAAGAAGAAAATAAATATCTCAAGTACCCACAATGGACTGCATAAAAAAGTGTGAACAATTATGACTATCATATTTATTTAAAGTTTCTGTTTCTGTTAAACTTGTTACTTTATTTGCTGAATTCCAGAAAGAAATTCTGCTGATTGTATAATACAAAATGATATTATTCAAAATACAATGCTTTTCTACCGTATGCCTGGCTTGTTTTCGGGGGAGAAATATTGTGTATGTTATGCCACGTTTCATTGAATCCATCACACAAGCTGTGGCAGCTCCCTTGGTTGCCTTTCCCACAAGCACATTCAGTGTGTTCAAAACCCCATCACCACATCTAGTATAGGTTTGTCAGCAGTAAAATAGAACATGTAGAATGTGAAAATAGAGAGACATTTTCTACTTTTTTATACCATTCAAATTCATAGCTTTTACCATTGCATCAGTCAGTTGTGTGTGCCCTAATTAAAGGGGAACTGAGATTGATATAAACATGTACCCAGACTGATGTGAATGCTTTCTATTTTGTTCACAAATAGGCTTTATTTTTTATCTCCTACTTTTTGACATATAAAATGTATTTAAACCATGTTTTTGTTCTGCACAGTCAAGTTACTAGTCGATTTTGTGTAAGAAATCTTTAAAAACAAAAAAAACATATATATATGGGTTCGGATTCGGTTCAGTATTCGGCCAAAACTTTCGCGAAGGATTCGGGGGTTTGGCCGAATCCAAAATAGTGGATTCGGTGCATTGTATATATGGGTGCTATGGTCAATAATAGTATGTATCCTTCACAATAGACCAGCACTCCAGTAGAATTTCAAATGAAACGTGTGTATTTAAACATCACTCTTGTGTCATATATATATATATATATATATATATATATATATATATATATATATATATATATATATATATATATATATATATATATATATATATATATATATATATATATACAGTCAATGGAGGAGTCGGCACTCACGACACAAGGTTCACAGTTGCCTGGGTGCAGTGTCCAAAATAAGATTCAATACTGTACAAATAAGGTCCGCACTCTCAGGACTAAGAATTTTTTTATTCACATAGGAGACTGACGTTTCGACCTCTTCAGAGGCCTTTCTCAAAGACAGAATCCTGTTTTTTCACATCTTTATACTACCTCATTTGTACATTGACATTAAACAAAGGCACTGATGCTCTGGTAAAGTTGTATCCTGTTAAATGTGTGAGAGACAAATAAAGATCTTTACCACTGGGTGGCAGCAGTAGCCTACAGTAGAGAATTTATTGTGCCATTGCAATTGGCTGTGACACATTTAAAAAAAATTATTGGGAATATGAGAATTACATTCCTGCAGTTTATATTAAAACAATAAAATTAAGGGAATATGTGGTTAAAGAATATAATGTTTTGCATGAGGATGTTTTTGATGCATTTACAGCATATATATATATATATATATATATATATATATATATATATATATATATATATATATATATATATATATACACACACCATAGGTATAAAAGCTTCTAATGTTATAGCAGGGGTCATTTAAGTTGCATTTAAGTTCACAGTTCTGCATAGAACCCCAATTCATTAAGGGGTGGTTCACCTTTACGTTAACTTTTAGTTACTTTATAGAATGGCCAATTCTAAGCAATTTTTAATTTGTTTCATTGTTTATTTATTTAATTTTTTTGTTTTTTAATTTTTTGCTCTCTCTTTTTAGCTTCCAAATGGGGGGCTTTGTGGGTTCATAACAGGCACTTCACGTGGGGGGTGGGTAGCATCCGGAAGAATATCTGCAACGGTGGAGCCAGAAAAATGGATAAAAAATCATAAACTTTAATTCAATCATTAAAAATTCAATCATCTGTAAAGCTACACATTTACTGTTATTGCTACTTTTTATTATTCATCTTTCTGTTCAGGTCCTCTCCTATTCATATTCCAGTGTCTCCATTCATTTCTATGGGATTTTTAAAGGCGTATTTATCAAATAAACTTTCACCCTTTGATGAATACACCTTTAAAAATCTCATAGAAATTAACGGTGAGAGGTGGTATTTCACTCTAGCAGACTGTGGTGATCTCTAACTTCAATCTTTGATAAATATACCCCATGTTGTGGAGGTCCAAATTACAGGAAGACCTCTTATATGAAAAGCCCCAGATCCTCAGCATTCTGGGTAACAGGTGCCATACTTTTACCATACAGTGAAAAATGATTTGTCAAAGCCAAAGTTTCTTTTTCTCACAAAGTAGCAGTTTTTCCTCTATATACTCCACCCTTGGCAGGCTGTCTCCACTTTATATTTTAGATTGTAAGCTGTAGAAACAAAAATAACGACCTACCACCCGGTAGAAACTAGAGGTTCAGCCTCATTGAAATACTGATTTGGTTCAGCTTGACCAAGTTACATGAAAATTGTATACAATCACATGATATGACTGCTATTCCCATCAGAACTGAGTTGCGCATCATTTTCAATAACAGTGAGAGTCCTGGTACAAACATGCAATAGACATAACACAGGGTTCGCTTTTTTGTAATAAGTTCAGATCTCAGATCAGTATAATGAATAATAACCACATTCAACATAATATTGGAAATAAAATCCTAATGTCCCACAGTTTATATACAGAACTTAATTTTTTGTAATTAAATGCCAGCTCTCCAAAGAACACTGTACGTTTCAAATATTCCTGATCTCCAAATCCCTAAAAGAGATGGGGATAATTGCATACGGCAAGCATTAGAACAGCAATCAAAGATGTAACTCGTTAAAACTCTACACAGTACGCTGCCTTCAGTTCAACAGTATTGTTACTCTTTGTTTGATTCTTAAATAAGGTTAAATTCATGGAAGGGCTAAAACCTCGAGAAATCCAAGGCTAGTCAGTAGGGATAATCTTAAATGGATTGCTCCCATGGGATTTAGGCACTTGACATTCATAAATTGTTCCTGAATACTTTGGACCACCTTGGGGGGCAACTCAGCAAATGTGAGCAACTAAATTCTTCAATAGTAATTGCATAAATTTGCTTTATGTTTATTTTACACAGTGCTAGGCCAAAGGCTGATTGCACAGGGCTTGCCAGACACTTATCCCACCCAAAATTATGCAGATTTCCTCTGCTGCTCTGATACCCTCACTACACAACAAGTGGCCAGGTCATAGGTTGGAGCAGTGACAAACAGGTCCAGAGAGGAATGGAATGGAGAGGTGACAAGAGTGATGAGCTACAGAAGAGCCAGAACTCTGGGTAGGCAAGCAGAAGAGGCAGTGTCAGACTGGCCCACTGGGAAACCAGGAAAACTCCCGGTGGGCCCAGGTGTCAGTGGGCCCTCAGGCTGCTAAACTTTTGGCCTATTTCATAGCCATTCCCTTTTTCTATGAGAACAAAGTGGCTAAATAGATGAAATAATAGATTATAGGATGTAAAGAAAAGAGACTAGGAGAATAGAGGTTGAGTGAGGAGAGGAAGAAAATAGTACTGAGGGTGGGCCCCTGGTCTCAAAAATTTTGGTGGGCCCCTGGTCTGAGTTTTTTTGGTGGGCCCCTGGTGTCCCAGTCCGACACTGAGAAGAGGTATATACCTAGCAACACCATTTTGCCCTAAGCAAGCGCCTCTGTTGCCCACTCCTAGTTTCAGCCATTATTTCACATGTAAATTGTATGTAGGGCCACTTTATCGTACCATTGGGCAAATATCTCATTGGTGGTTTTACCCTCATTTGGCGAGGAGACACAGGACAGAATTGCACATTACATTGAAAATGTTTTGAGGGTGGATTAAGTCAGATTTGTTCTGATTTTCCTACACAGGACTTAAATCAACCCAGAGATCTTATCCTTGATCTCATTGCTGAAAAACAAACGAGCAGAACCTCTCAGCACATCCCTACAGCAGATAAAAAACTCTACTTAAGATGTCAGCTTTTTATCAGAATGTTCTAATAGGATAATCAGTCCAACAAAAACTGAAGAAGTTGAAAAAGTTAAATGGATATGTTGTGGAGCACTTCCACATGATGAAAATAAAGGGATATTTGATTAAAAGTTGTAGCAGGCCCCTTTTGCCCGTTTTAAAAATGGCCCTGGATGTATTTAAGTTCTTTATAAAAGTGTGGATAGCGAATAAGTATTAAGTGACAATACAGTCCAAAGAAACTGAAATACAGTATAGGATCCGTTAGCCGGAAACCAATCCAGAAAGCTCCAAATTATGGAAAAGCCTTCTCCCATAGACTCCATTTTATCCAAATAATCCAAATTTGTAAAAACAATTTCCTTTTTCTCTGTAATAACAAAACAGTACCTTGTACTTGATCCAAACTAAAATATAATTAATCTTTATTGGAAGTAAAAGCAGCCTAATGGTTTTATTTAATGTCTACATGATTTTCTAGTAGATTAAGGTATGATAAGATCCAAATGATGGAAAGATCCGTTATCAGGAAAACTCCAGGTCTTGATCATTCTGAATAACAAGTTCCATACCTGTACTAGAAAGGCACATGCTAAACCACAAAAGTACCTGATGATAATCAAATTGCCGTTTGGGGGTTGTTCTGTGCATGATTATATAAACGAAGCTGTAAGATAAGTGACTTTATACTTACAGGTAACAGAACGATGCCACAGTTACTAATATAGTTTTAAGATGTGTTCCGGTAAGCATTCATCTTTATGAAGACCATGTGCTGATATGAGATATATATATATATATATATATATCATCATCATCATTTATTTATATAGCACTGTCAAGATATGCAGTGCTTATATATATATATATATATATATATATATATATATATATATATACATACATAAATATGAAGAAACATGTCCAAATGTAACCTGGGTGCCAATCCAATAGTATAATAAATTCTGCATCAAATGACAGCACTCCTAGGAAATTTAACAACACAGCAAGAGTTGAAGCAGAAGTGGAGGTTTAATAAATCCTACGCTTCGGTTCCTAACCGGAACCTTCATTGTTTCCCTGGCGAAGGTTCCGGTTAGGAACCCAGGTTACATTTGGTGGTTGTGCGTTCTTCATGTTTATGTATATATATAAAATCATAATTAATAAATATATATATACTTTCTATATATATTATTATTATATATTAACTAATAATATAATAGTTAAGGACATGTCAGACTTTCTAGAAAAGAAGGAACTGTTTAAGACGTTACACATATTTAATTTAATGAAATATTTAAGGTATGAAAAACACATATATATACATATATATAATCATAATTAATAAATATATGTACTATATATATATATATTATTATATAATAACATAATAATATACAGTAATAGTTAAGAACATGTCAGACTTTCTAGAAAAAAACTCCAAATGTATTCTAAAACATCGATTCACATTACATGTTTGAATTTTAATTTTTAATAAAAGCTTTTTTATTGACAAGTTTATTTTCTGTTTATATGATTTTCTCTATTTCCTTAGCATAAATAAGTAGCCCTTAATTGTAGATATCTTCAAAACTGAACAATAGTCTCACAAGGTCAGTATCAAAGACGATCTATGTCTTAAAGGCACAAGGTTTCCATTGTCTATATTCACACCATTATAGCATGGGGTGGCCTTGGGAGGGTAATATCACAGACATGTCCAATCCCGCCACACGCTGTATTCAGAAAGGATGCAGTCCCAATCTGTTGCTTATGAAAGGTTTCCTGTTAGGGCAGTTTTGAGGCAGGCATCATTCAGCATTGCCCAGTGGGTGGCAAGCGAGGGAGCAGACAAAAGAATGGGCCTGAAGTACCCCACCATTGCCCAGCACTGAAACTAATATGGGTGTAATTACTTATTCAAATGGTGGATTACCTTTAAATGAGTTTTTAGTATGATGTAGACATTCATAGTCTAAGGGTAGGGACACACTGGACGATTTGGGGAGTTTTAGTCGCCTGGCGACTAATCGCCGCGACTTTTCTCCCCGAATGCCGCCGCTCGCTCTGCGCCTGGCTAAAATGAAAAATCGCCTGCGCTAATCACACGCGGCGATTCGTTTTCCGAAATCGCCCGAAGTTGCCTCACGAGGAAACTTCGGGCGACTTCGGAAAACGAATCGCCGCGTGTGATTAGCGCAGGCGATTTTTCATTTTAGCCAGGCGCAGAGCGAGGGGAGGCATTCGGGGAGAAAAGTCGCGGCGATTAGTCGCCAGGCGACTAAAACTCCCCAAATCGCCCAGTGTGTCCCTACCCTAAGACTATTTATAGCTGGTTTAAATTTTTATGGTTTTTGAATTATTATCTTTTTGTTTGGTAGCTTTCCAGTTTGGAATCTGAGCAGTTATCTGGTAGCTATGGACCAGTGTACCCAAGCATATGGTCATATTGGACAAGGAGGATTATGTTTCTGAGATACAATGCCAATTGAATGATATCACCACATACCATAAAGTAAGAGAAAATCCCATGTTCGGGATACAGCAGAAAATTAAGAATCTGATCCAGGAGGCGATACAATTGAAGATTTCTACAGCAACGGCATCCTCTCACACCTGTGTTTTATGTACTTCCTAAAATAAACAAAAATCTGGAACGTCCCCCAGGTAGAGCAATAGTGTCCTGTATAGATTCAGTGCTTTCCCCTATCACTATTTTTGTCGACAAAATCGTTAGACCGTATGTGGAGTCACATCAATCTTATGTCAGAGATACAAGTGACTTCTTGAATAAACTGAAAGATAACACTGTTGAAATGGAGGGATTGTGGCTGTTAACGCTGGATGTGGAAAGCCTCTACACCTTCATCCCACATGAAGAGATTCCGTTTTTGGACACAAGAATGTATAAACAGCCATGAGGCTTACTCACAGATTTATACGTTAATCCCACGGATTGTACTGCTTCATTTGAAATCCTTTCATCCGCCACAATTAAAGAAAGCATTGCCTAAATCTCAATTAAGTGGAGTTAAACAAATAGTGGCTTCAAGTGAAACAGTAGATAAAAGATTGGGGGAGATGTGTGACAACTTTTGGGAGAGAGAATACCAGAGAACCTTCTCAAGACTCAGTTGGAGGAGATCCAAAAACTAGATAGAACAGAAATGTTAAAAGAGAAGTCAAAAAATAGATAGATCAAAGTTACGTTTATGACTCAGTATAATACATTGAGCAAGCATATTGCAAATATTTTACAGCGACACTGGCCGCTTCTGAAAGAGAATTTGCCCCAGATCACTGCATTTGACAGACCACCTGTCGTAGCCTACAAAAAAGGAGGATCATTGGGTTCCATGTTGGTACATTCGGGCATAAGGAAAAGTACAAGTGCAGGTGAAAACGGAAGGGAAAAGTGAGGACCTTCCCCTGTTATAATTGTAATTGCTGCTCGAATGTCCAACAAGGAGATAGTGTGTTCCATCCCAGAAAGGGATATCCCATCAAAATCAAGGGCCGCTATTCTTGTAATTCAACATATGCAGTTTATGTGATCAAATGCTCGTGTGGGCTTGCATATGTGGGCCAAACTAAGAGAACGGTCCATGAACATATTAGGGAGCACAAGTCAGCAATTAACACAAGAAAGAAGGAGCAGGCAGAGGCTGGGCATTTTATTAAACATGCTCATAAGGTGAATCAATTGAAATTTCTAATAATAGAGACCATTGAAACTAAACAACGGGGAGGTAATAAACAAAAAGAATTACTATACAGAGAAGCATACTGTTGTAGACATCTTGTCAAACTTACACCTTAAGATATCGAGCACATGCTTGCAGTATTATTATGGACACTTGGGGGCACATTTACCAAGGGTCAAAGTGAATTTTTGAATTACAAAAACTTAGAATTTCAAAGTAATTTTTGGATACTTCGACCATCGAATAGACCAAATTTGACTTCAATTCGAAGTGAAAAACTTTGACTTCTAAAATCGAAGTACTGTCTCTTTAAAAAAAGTTTGACTTTCGACACTTCGCCATCTTAAACCTGCCGAATTGCTGTTTAGCCTATGGGGGACCTCCTATAACCTATCTTGAGTGTTTGGACAAGTTTTGAGAAATCGAAGGATTTTTGGTGAAATCGTACGATTGTATCATTAAACCGTTCGATGCAAAGGATTTCATCATACGATTTTAAAAATCCTTCGACTTCGAATGTCGGACTACCCTATTCGATGGTTTTTTGCACTTCGAAATTTGACCCTTGATAAATCTGCCCCTAAGTGTTGAAATGTTGCACTTTATTCTTGGTTTGTTCTGTAAATAAAACTATGTACACTAATTACCACTAGATGGTGTGATAGAGTATAAATAGCTTTTTTGAATATATGTCAGTAAGTTTGATAAAAGGCCGCATGGCCTGAAACGTTGCTGTGATGCCCTTGAAAGCACAAATAAAGGCTTTTTAAAGATATAAAAGAGTTTGGTGGTGCTGTTCAAAAATATCTGCCGACCAGTGTACCCAAGCAACCAGGCAGTAATTAAAAGGAGAGACTGGAATATTAAGAGGAGATACCTGAATAGTAAGTTAAGGTTAAAAACGATCATATACAATAATATTGTAGATTCACAGAACAATAGTTTTCTGGCTGATGGGGTCATTGACCCCCATCTGACAGCTGAAAAAAAGGCACAAAAAATACAAAATAAAAATATAACATACTAAAAGTTAAAGGGATACTGTCATGGGAAAAAACATTTTTTTCAAAATGAATCCGTTAATAGTGCTGCTTCAGTAGAATTCTGCACTGAAATTCATTTCTCAAAAGAGAAAACAGATTTTTTTATATTCAATTTTGAAATCTGACATGGGGCTAGACATTTTGTCAATTTCCCAGCTGCCCCTGGTCATGTGACCTGTGCCTGCACTTTAGGAGAGAAATGCTTTCTGGCAGGCTGCTGTTTTTCCTTCTCAATGTAACTGAATGTGTCTCAGTGGGACATGGGTTTTTACTATTGAGTGTTGTTCTTAGATCTACCAGGCAGCTGTTATCTTGTGTTAGGGAGCTGTTATCTAGTTACCTTCCCATTGTTCTTTTGTTTGGCTGCTGGGTGGGGAAAGGGAGGGGGTGATATCACTCTAACTTGCAGTACAGCAGTAAAGAGTGATTGAAGTTTATCAGAGCACAAGTCACATGACTTGGGGCAGCTGGGAAATTGACAATATGTCTAGCCCCATGTCAGATTTCAAAATTGAATATAAAAAAATCTGTTTGCTCTTTTGAGAAATGGATTTCAGTGCAGAATTCTGCTGGAGCAGCACTATTAACTGATTCATTTTGAAAAATTTTTTTTTCCCATAACAGTATCCCTTTAACTTAAAGGTGAGCAACTCATTAGAGTACATTTGTCACTAAATGTTTTCAGATACATATAAAAATGTTATTTGGATAATAATATTTGGGGCTTACTGCAACAGATGCAGTAGTATATAATGCCAGGGCCACTGGAGAGATGAATGATCCACATTGAGTAGCCTTGTTTATAAGTGCTTGTACATGAAAAATTCTATGTGGCCTCTATTTGAATCAACATATTTCTAGATAGGTACAATCCCACACATAAGGAGATTTTTTCATGATTTATTAAACTCTGATGCTGCTAAAAGTCCAAATATGAAATTACTCTATCTCAAACCTGCCGGCAGTGCTGAACGAAAGAGCCAGGCCCTCTTGACAACACTGAAGCCGTGCCGCCTCCTTCCGAAGTCCCGAACAGCTGAAATTTGGAAGTGGCAAAAAGCCAAAGTCCCGAAAATTGACGAAGCCAAGGCCCTGAAGCGGCAAAAAGATCCGAAGGCACAAAAACAGCCGAAATTGAAGTCCTGAAGCGGCGCAAAGACAAGAAGTCACGAAAACAGCTGAAATTGAAGTCCTGAATCGGTGAAAAGACCCAAAGTCACGAAAGGAGGCGAAGTTGAAGTCCTGAAACCACGAGTTCAATTCCTCTGAACATCAATGTGTGTTTTTTTATTTTTTTTTAATCCCCTGGCCAACAATGTAATATTTTAATACTCTATAGGCCCCTGCCACCAATGTTTTTTTTAAAAATATTCTTTGGGGCCCCAATTATTTTTAACCTGTAAGAGGGGCCCTGGCACCAATGTTTTTAAAAAAATATTCTTTGGGGCCCCAATTTTTTTTAACTTGTAAGGGGGGCCCTGGCGCCAATGTTTTTTTTAAAAAAACTTTCATGGGGGGCCCTGGCGCCAACGTTTTTTTTAAACTATAGGGGGGCCCTGGTCCCCAATAGTTTTTATAACTTGTGTGTGTGAGGGGGTTACCTTTTTAGCACTGATTAACTGTGATGTGGAGTGGGCGGGATATGGGGCGGGGCTTTGGGGCTAGGGTGGGCAGGGCCCCAAAAATTTTGTTGTATGGGGCCCCGTGATTTCTAACGGTGGCCCTGATCACAAGTCATATATCCAGCAATAGGTATAATATCCATTTAGTGGGAAATTAAAATTGTATACAGTGCTATTGTAAGATTACATTGTACTTACATTATCATTAATTTTTCTATTTCAATTATTTGTTTGCAAGTACACTTGTGCATTTCCGCACCTCTATTAGTAAATGAGCCCTAGATCTTTGAATAGAATAACATTACTAAGATGGACAAAGGACTCATTGGAACTCATTGGAACTGTGAATGTCAAATTTGACAAACTTTGACAAAACACTCCAGGTCATTCCCTCTTTTCTTCCACTTTGCAACAGGTTGAGTCTCAATTTGACTGATTCAAAATTCTTATCTAACAGCTTTGGAATTATTTTTGTTAGTATAGATAATGAAAAATAGTTATGTGCTCTATTTTACAGATACCTGTTATTCAAAAAGCTCTGAATTACAGGAAATGCATCTCCAATAGAGTCAATTTTAAGTGAATAATTCTAAGTGATTTCCGTTATCTCTTTAATAATAAAACAGTAACTTGTTCTTGATAACAGTAATAACATTAATAATACAGTTTCTGATCATTACCATCAGTACTGGCACTGCATGTTTCGTTAATGTACCTTTAGGACCTCAATGCAGGTGGAAAGTCCTCTTGCACAAGGATTCTTTATGCTGACTATGAGATTCAGAGTGCTGATACCTTCATCAATACCTTCTTTCTTGACAGAGGTTTTCAAAATACTAACACATTAAAATCTGTATTTTTAAGGAAGGTTTATAAAAAATATCTAGTCACTAAATGACTGTGCCCTGCTCCCAGGAGGTTATATACACTTTATGTTGTGTTTTCATGAATATTCATTAATGCATAGTGTCATGCTTCTTTCAGCCTGTGCATTTCTGGCTCTAGAAGAATTTATTTGTTTATTTTGTAATTCAATTACAATCTTTTGTAATCAATCTTTTTCTTGATTATCTTTTAAAAGTGTAACAATACATATGTTCCAGGTAATAGTGAACACAATCATGTTTCCCTCTTTATGAAATGTGTATATGTATTGTGGCTTTTGTCTTGTTAGGGCTTCAGCACCATGGCCAGTTCTTTAGAACTGAGAGCTCAGGTAGTTCTAGTCTGCTTTGCATTCTGTTTATCAAGCTTGTTAAATGGCCTAGGTCCTGTAGGTGTTTCCTGGCAAAGGGAGGGTTCACCCCAAAATTATGAATTTACTACAGTAAAACTGTTGCTTTAATTAAAGGACAATGAGCCTAAACTATATAGGAGTATCCTCTCTGCTCCCTTTAACATCAAACCAAAGTTATGATTCAGGCAAGCTGCTTTTCTCATTTGACCCTAAGAAACTTGTTTCTAAGCAGTAGTGCATATGTCACCATTACTTTTATAGTAAAATTCCCTATATTATGCACAAACCTATGGACTTCTTTTACTAAAAGAAAAGGGGAAATCCCTCCTAAGAAATGAGGACATTCAGCTGGAATTTTTCACCTGTGTATCATAACCAAATGTGAACATGCATCACAGGAACATATCATATTTTTATATTAGGTTTTGTACAAATGCACCAAATTCACAGAGAAGTTCACATGTGATGCAATTGCAAACATTTGATTGCATCTGGTGCAACTGCAGAAGGTTAAGAGCGCAACCACCATGCAGCTGCAAATCTGGGAAAATGCTGCATCATGGGTATAAATTTGCAAAAAATACATCAAAAAAGTTGCCAGGACAAAATTGTTGTGAGACAAAAAAGTAACCATAAGAAATAACGCCCTTGACTTTAATGCATTTGACAAAAATATCATTGAGACAAAATGTCACTGAGGCAAGACTACAAGAAAAATGCACATTGACTTTAATGCATTTGGAGTGAGAAAAAATTGTTGCCTGTAAAAAAAAAAATAATTTATGCCTATTGACTTAAATGCGTTTTGCGAATTCGCTCATTACTAGTGATCTGCATCTGAAAATTGCACTTTGCAAGCCAGGCTGAGTTTGTAAATAACCCTTAAAGATGACTTCCACTCAAAATTAATTCTTGTGTAACATAAGAAAATTACATTTTAAGCAAATTTCCAATATACATTAATTATTTCAAATTTCATACATTTTCAATGGTTAAAAAGCTCTTTGTAAATATAACTGCTGCCAAGACCAGTGTTAGACCAGATCCTTATTTAAATAGCAACTATATTATAGATAACTTGAATAATTGACAATTTGTTATAAATATATATTGGAAAGTTGCTTAGAACTACATTGTCTTTCACTATGGCTAGTGGTTTCTACAAGGTGCTGCAAATAAAATATTTGGCACCCTAAAAATTTAAGCGAGGAGGGGTGAGGTAGATGCGGCACTGTTTCGGCAGCTTCAGGGTGTCACAGGAGGCTGAAATGCCAGATTATTAAGACTCGTCAAAAAACATCTGTTACTTGTTCAAGAATCTCTGGTGTCCATTATCCAGATTAAGCTTCAACAACGTTGCTCCCTCCTCGCAACTTTGTGACGGCTCAGAGAGATAGTGGGCCACAGCGTATGCGAGTTCTGCTGTACATTAGCTAGAAACCTTGTTTTGGACCAAGAATGGGTTACATTGATTTTCATTCATTGCTAATTAATAGTGATTTCTAAAAAGGGGAACAGCATCTCTTATATATCTTCATTATTTTTCATTAACTATAAACTGTAAGCTATGTTATAATTGTTTTATGGTATAAAACAATGAAAGCAATGTTCCCACAAAACCAGCTCATTGTCTTTAAATTACATGTGATATAATATTTACCTATTTAAAATAGGCTTTACAATATTGTTTTTCCCGTAAAGTAACCGTTAGGCTTTAAATCGCTGGATTTCATGTTAAAGAAAAGTAAAATATTTTTGGAAGTCTAGTTCAAACAACAAAAACTTTGTAAATTAAAGAACAAACAATCCTCAATCAATGGCTTCAATCGCAAGGGTTTCTCAAGTCATTCCCAGGAAATTCTAGGAATTCCTTTAATAAAATCCCTGCAGATCTGAAAGCATCAGTAATACCAGGAAATGAAATGAAAATACCCTAAATACACGTACACATATAGTTGACATAGTCTAAAAGTCTAGGAAAATATATTTTGTTTAAAAATGCCTATAGATGTATTAGGAAGGGATTTTGTGAAAAGGTCATTATAATATCTTTTATCTAATGCCTAGGGCACACAGGCTGTATTTCAGACTTATTCTACACTGTGTACACATGAAAATTCTGCATTCTATAGCATTTAAAGACAATCGCTTGTCAGCTGGTTGCTTCTTGAAAATGCTATGATTAGTATTTTTAGACTGCTAATGGTAGTGTCAAGCAATTGCAATTAAAGTCTATGAAAGGAGAAGGAGATGCTGCTTTTTGAGCCACATTATTCCTTCCTTACCATGGGGATAAAACTCAGCTGAAAACATCAGTGTGTGCGGATTTGTTTAGACAGCAGACTAACACAGCATAACTGAAGCAAATACATGCCAATAATATCCAGAATTCTGTTTTGAAGACATTTTTACATTTTCAGGATACAAAAAATAGTCAAATTATTTATTTTTTTGTTTTTATTGGTCCTTTAGTTCCCAGAGGCATCATGCAAAGTAAAATCAAATACAGAGTAAGAGTCATTATTATAACCAATAGCTTTATATTGTTAAACCAGTTGAGTAAAACATATCATGGAAGTTCTACACATTTTCATTAAAGCAGTTTATTAGAATAGTAAGGCTATATATCAAAATATGAAACATAATTATTGTAGTCTTTAACCTTAGAAGGATATAGAAATACCAGTGACACGCTATTTCTAATGCACAGGTCACTCTTCTATTCTATTAGCATATACAATGAGTTAGACCCGGTATATGTGATTATGTCAGTTATTGCACTTCTCTGTTGGGAACAAATGTAAAACATTGGCAAAAAAAGGGTTAGTAAAACAATTTTACATTTCATTATTTATGTATGCATGGTGATAAAGCCACAAAATATAGTAAGTAATATAATATAGTAAGCCATACAAGTTATTTAACAACATTTAGCATAGATATATTACATAAAAAAATGGATCCCATTATCTTTTAGGGTATTTATATGACTATGATAGTGTTGTCTTATTTTGTAAAAATATTTACCATTTTTAATACATTTATATACATGTAAGTGTATTTTTGCATCATAGAGTGTATGGCTTGGCAAATAGAAACTGTCAAAATATATTCAATTTATATTTTAAAGAGAACAAAGACTCTTTTGTCTAAGGCAGGGGTCCCCAACCTTTTTTACCTGTGAGCCACATTCAAATGTAAAAAGAGTTGGGGAGCAACACAAGCATGAAAAAATCCCTTTGGGGTGCCAAATAAGGTCTTTGATTGGCATTTGGTAACCCCTATGTGGACTGGCCGCCTACAAGAGGCTCTACTTGACACTATACTTAGTTTTTATGCAATTAAAATGTTCTTCCAAGCCTGGAATTCAAAAATAAACACCTGCATTAAGGACACTGAGAGCAACATCCAAGGGGTTGGAGAGCAACATGTTGCTCACAAGCTACTGGTTGGGACATCACTGGTCTAAGAGTAGGACTCCACAAGCGTTTTCTGCAGAATCTGACAAAAGCAAGGTCGCATGCGACAAAAGTAAGGTAAGAGATAGAATTGTCGCATGACGTCTCAGCGTTAATCCAATGCAACACAACTGTCAGATGCAGACGCAGCATGCAGCATCTGCATCCGACAGTCGTGTCGTGTTGGATAAACGCAGTGCGTCGGATCGCGCCGGAATCGTTGGTGGAGTCCTACCCTTAGTCTTAAGACTTTTGTTTTGGGCCTCTGTACCAGTCCAATATCACTCCATACCTTTAATACTCAAGGATACCTATGCCTGTAGTTTTAAAGGCAGCACAGAGTACACTGAGCATGTGCAGAGTCAATGGCACACAGAAGATTGCCTAACAAGATCAAATCTGCTTTCGTCAAATTTTAAGTCAGGAAACATTACTGGGATAGGCCTGGAGTTGTGTAGTTATTATGTATAATAACATATTTATACCTCTGATCTTTTTTTAGTCGTTAGTTCTTTTACAAGAAATTGCTAGCTTTCTTAAAAACATTGCTTCACGCACAGGCTAGGAATAACCTTCATTCTGCTGGTGTTTGAAGATCATGATCAAGATCGGTTCTATGGAAAATACGCATATATTTTCTCATTATGTAAAATTTTCAGTTGAATATTCACAAAACACAATGAATACAGATATGCAATTGTTGCATTTATTGCTTCACTTTCATCAGAATTGAGATAAAAAAGAATTTATTCCTGTGTGAAGAAGCACTTTGTGGACATAGTATGTGATCTGGTCTATTCCAGCTTTTTAAGGGCACTGCAGAGAATCCCAATTTCACCTGCAAGAAACACAAAACACACAATTTAGGCTTAAATAAATATTCATTAAAATATGTTTTCAGTGTAAAAATAAAAACTGGGTAAATAGATAGTATGTGCAAAATAAAAAATATATTTTAATACAGATATCCAAAAATGTAATGTATAAAGGAGTGACTGGATGTAGAACAGAACAGAACAGAACACTACTTTTTCTTTTGCAGCTCTCTTGGTTTCCACTGATTGGTCACCAGGCAGTAACCAATCAGTGACTTGAGGGGGGGGTACATGGGTCATAACTGTTTGAATCTGAGCGGCATGCTAAGGATCAATTGCAAACTCAACGTGGCCCCACTTTCTGACTAACTCAGAGTTACAGAGCAAGAAGCAGGAATCCATACATTTTTTTGAAATCCATGGAAAAATCTCAATTTGATTGTTAGTAAATGGGCCTGTTAGAATCTTGTCTATATACATGGGCACATGCTTCTAAGCATGTATTTATATAGCTTGGAGACATAACCTTAATTTATTACAGGTGTAGATAACCAATATACAATCCCATCACTTTTCTCTTTGTTGTGACTGTTTTGTTAGCAGGAATCCATTATGCAGGGGGTTATCTGTTCCCTGGTAATCTAATTATCTAGCAAACATTGAGTATCTTCAGACAGTTTCCCAGTTTGTCCGGTTTAGCTCATGAAATAACAAAGCATACATTTTTTTGTCATTGTAACAACAATCACAGGGATCATAATTCTCAAAACCAAAGACAAGCTCATAAGAGCACAGGGATAAAGTGGCAACTCACTGTTAATGCTCTCTGCAAGATTCTTCAGTTGTTGGATGTTGTCCAGAACCTCAATGCTTTGAGTGTAGGGATTATAGCGAACAGAGAAAGGACGGGGGATTGTAGTTGCAAATTTCCTGTTGTAAAATTTGAAATTATATGCAATGACATATTGTTTTATTGCAAGCTTGAATGTTTAAGTTATTACCGTGTAATATGGAGATCGAATTACTGGGAAAAATACTGCAATTATTTATAGACATTTCACTACTTAATAAGGGTGCAGTGGATTAAATTTTTTTTAAAATATTTGCTAATGCAAAAATCATTCACAATGTGAAATAAATGTTCAGAAAGTGAACAGTTTTGCCTTTGCGAACATTTATTTCGCATGTGTGAATGATTTTTGCATTTTTGCCCTCACATGTCAGTGGGATAGTGATTGAGAAATTTATATATTTAGCAATAGTGTGCAGGTTATGTAATAAAACTTCTTAATGAAAAGGTTGTTGCACTTGCTCCAAAAGTTTAGGCAAACTTCAAGCAGGTGTTAAAAGGTGTTTTTACTTGCGCTCCCCTGCGTTGTGCTTTCTTCCATTCAGCTGCATGTAAGTACTGAACACAATTAAAATGCAAAGTGCTTACACGCGTCTGTGTGAGTGCAGCCCCATTGACAAAAATTCAGTGCGTCTACTTCTGTGCTTCCCTGCGGCTGAACGGAAGAAAGCGAAACACAGGGGAGCGCAGGTAAAAACGCTCTTCTGTAAGAGCCCTAAGGAATGTTACATTGTGACCAGGGATGGGCGAATTTAACCCATTTCGCTTCACCAAAAATTCACCGCCGGCAAAAATTCCCTGAAATGCATTAAAGTCTATGGGCAAAATTTTGTTTTTGACAGTGACATTTTTTTAGATATATTTTAAAGGAGATGTTTACCTTACTTTTTCTATGAATATGTTCAAAGAGAATACCATACTAATAAAATGAATGTCTTTGTTGTTTAGTTTGGAACAGAAAGTCTTATTTGATTGGTAGGATTACTGACTCCAGGCACTCCAAGGCTCTGGTAAGACTGAAATATCAATAACAAAAGGCCTAAACACAATAATGGGCCATATAGAGCTCAAACAGGAAAAAATATCAGCCCCCATTCCTTTGACCAAGTGTGCCCCACCACAGCTTCCTATGTTCATGGATTCATGTGCTCTATTAGCATATTTGAAAGCAGATCATCATGGACTGAAGAGGCTCCTAGCAAAAAGCAATTAAAAAGACAGCCTGGTCATACCTGTGTCTGTTTCAGTTTGCCACAACTAGCAGATGCAAAATGGGCCATTTAAAAGTGAACTTCCTCCGTAAAACTTAAATGTCAACGTTATGTATATAATAAAACATCTGGTCCATTTAAGAATAGATAATAAATTAACCTTACCTTACTCTTTCCTTTGCTTCTTCAAAAGAATCAGCAATAAAATATATTGGCTGGAATTCAGTAATTGGGTACTTCTGCAGTGCAGTCTTTTCAGGCTCAAAAGGTCTGAACTCTGGTTTGTCTGTCAGACAGTACTGAAAGAACAAATATATGGCAGATATTTATTGAAAGCATGACTGGAGCAAATGCTGACATGATAAACTATAGTGGTTCATATTAAAAGAACATTGGAAATGGATAACACACACTGACAATTTGCACTGAAAAATAAACTTGCTCAGAATACATTGGTGTTTCAGACCTGAACCAGTCTGATTTTTAAGACCCACACCCAACCCAGACCCCCTTAGCCTAAGCTGTACCTGGACCAGCTTACCCGCCTTCTGAAGTCCATTGATTTTCACCCGACCCGCAGCAATTGCCACTCCAACTGGAAGTGATGTCACATTAACTGGGTGTGACATCACGTCCATCAATTTTTACATTGGGAAGCATATTTTTTTTTACTTTACCCTGGGAATGGTCACCTGTAGTCCACCCCACTGCAGTGGTTTGGTTACCCACAGGCCACCTGCACAGTGGGCACAAAAAGTATAATTCGGTCAAGTCCCAATCACTTTGTGGGTATTTGCAGGACTTTAATTGGTGTCTATGGGCACTTTTTGCAGCAACTTTTTTTGCACAAGATTTGTGTCACTGCGAAATGTTAATTAATTTAGCCAGGAAGCCATACCTGGTGAAAAACTTCACTTCTCACTTTTAGGGATACACTTAGGGGCAGATTTATCAAGGGTCGAATTTCGAAGTTTAAAATACTTCGAAATTCGACCATCGAATTGAATCCTTCATATTCGAATTCGTGGGATTTTTAGCATTGTACGATGATATTCCGATCGTAAGCTTGTACTACGATCGTACTTCGAATGGTACAATTCAAACGATTTTATCGTATGATTAGTACGATTTTCCTTCGAATGCCAAAAACTTAATAAGAAACTGCTCTGGAAGGTCCCCATAGACTAACATAGCACTTTGGCAGGATTAAGTTGGAGTCGAAGTTTTTTTTAAAGAGACAGTACTTCGATTATCGAATGGTCGATTTTTACCTCAAATCGAATTCGAAGTAAATTCATAGTCGTAGTATCCTATTCGATGGTTGAAGTATTTAAAAAATTACTTCGAAATTCGAACTTTTTGTACTTCGAAAATTAACTAGAACCTTAGTACATCTGCCCCTTAATGTGTGTACAAAATATTAATTCTCATCAAATTGGCTTTTGTACATATAGATCACACAGAAATAAATCTGTGCTTGAAAAGTGCCTTTAATCCCCCCTGTAATTTGTAAAGATGCCATGTTACCCTTGCTCTGAAAGCGTCATCCAATGTACTCGGGAAATGTATTTACAGGAAAACAGAAAGTGTTAGTAAGGGACTATTAACCTCACCAAAATATGTTACTATAGGGGTGTAGCGTAGTAACAGTTGCAAATTTCCTCCAGTTGTAATATTCCATCAACTAGTAGGTTTAAAAGCACAACTGTATGAGATTCTAGCCTTGCAGCTAATTTTGTTGCCATATTACATTACCCTCCTAAATTGTAACCTGCAACCTCTTCTTTTATAGTGCTAATTCAGTTTACAATGAAAATTGTAATTCCACAGCAGAGCACACCTGAAGCTTCTTTGTGTTTATATTTATCTATTTACATGTACATTGCTGTAGTGTAATTGTACTCTGTATGACTCTGTTTGTGTAACTACTATTGTACTGTAACTTTAATGAACTGACATAATAATATTACATTATATTTATCATATTACAATTTGTTTTAAATAGAAATTAATGATATTTATTCTTTCTTTCCAGTTAAGGTACTCCACCAATCTTAATACCAACAGTTTGGAACCTTACCCACCTCAACCACCTTTAATTACTAAAAATGGCAAATCAACTAAACACATTTATTAGTATTAAGAATTATTGCTGTCATATAATACATTCAAATTTGGCTGACCAGCCTATCTTCATATATACTAATTAAATTAATTAAATTAAATATTAAAAAGTCCTCTTTAGATTTTAAAAGGATCTAAGATTTTTAAATATAATCTGTCCTGCACTAGAAGCAACTACTGTATATTTTATACCTGCAGTCTTTAGTCAGCATAACAGCCTCCAGTTAGGATCTTTAAAAAAATACTTTTTAGAGGGCTTTTTAAAATTTGATGAATTAACTGTTGATGAATTCCTCAGTATATATATTTTAATGCTATCTAGAAATATTTGAATTGTGGCTATTTATTGTTTTAATTGGTACATATGAAAGATAGGCTGGCCAGCCAAATCTGAATGTACTATATGACAGCATTAATGCTTAATACTAATAAATGTGTGTTTAGTTAAATACAAATTAATCTATAGTTTAATGCTAGAGCATGCACTTTTTTGCACATTAAAAACACAGTTCATCCCAAACATGAATTCAATGAGTAACAGAAAACAGAATTCAGACCTGCAGTTCTCCGAACGATGAGAGAAGGCCAGCACCATAGGCTTTTAACTTGCCATCTTGCTTGCATATTCCAAATTCTATTGTGAACCAGTACACCTAGAATTATAGAATGCAATGCAGCTGGATTAGGTAACTAAATCAATATATAACATATAAACATTGTACAGATTTTTGTATAGCATAATCATTGTACTTGTGGAGCTAGACTAATGTTTAGTATTGCATGATTGGATATCAATAAAATAGACCACAATGGTGCTGAGGAGAGGGGTGGGATACTGAAAGTCATCTCAAATATCAAAAGAAATAAACAAAAACTGCATACTGGAAGGCAAGAAGCAAAAAATGTACCTCCTCAGTGTTCCTCTGTAGAATTACATTCCAACAAGAGGAATCTCATACTCAGTAATGTCAAATTTCCCTATATGAGCATTCACTAATCGTGGTCCACTGTCTTTTCTATAAAGTCATGTGCAGGAATGGTTTATATGTGAGTGTATAGTCTACTGAAACCACAGCTCATAAGGATATTGCAGCTGTCAACTTCTGTGGATAAGAATCCAAAACAACAGTGAAGGAAATGAAGTCACAGTTGAGAAAATCTATGAATGTTCTAGTGCGCTGTGTTTCTGGCTGAACTTGCAAGAAAATCAGAGCTTTACAGGCTCAGTTGCCATTTCTGTCACGAAAGTTCTAACAGTTGACCAAACGCATATAAGAATAAAGGACAGCACCAATAGAATCCTATAGTATGATTAATATTCATTGGTGATGCAAAAGTAAAAAAAAATACCCATACTCACCATTTTTGACGTAATGTAATGTTGGATTAAAACAGGTATAGAATAAATATTTTTACACAGTTACGCTGATGGAAAATAATGTTAGTTTACCGTAGCCAGCATCTCAATGTACTCATCAGGAGCTCCCAGTGAAGCCAATCCAATTTCCTAGAAATACACAAAGTATGTTTAGGATTGAATATTTGCAGAGATGCCATCCTGGATGCAAAGGGATCTGGTAGAATCTTATTCATGCCTGTCTCCTGGTTCCTGGTTTTCCTGCCCCGGTCATATTCTGCCCCACTGCCGTGCTCCCTGCTCCACTATTTTGGATAGATATCGGAAGACTCTGGGTAATGATTATATGCATTTCAATGGAGTAGCTAAGGCCTCTTTCAGGTGCAAATTACTGACAGTTGGTGACAGACCGGTTATTACAGGGGGCTGAAATCAGGACGAATCGCGAAAAATATGGGTGAGTTGACATGTCTGTATTTGAGTTTGTTCAAACTTCAAGTTTTGTTAAAATCATACCTTTTGGTTCCTAAAGTATATTCAAGTTTATGACTGCAATAGCAATACTTTAAGGGAAAATACTTGCAGCTCTGTGTACTTTAGTGGCCTGATAATGCAGCACAAAAGGGCGTGAAACGGCCCCTATAAAATTGAAAGGGAATTGCAAAACAAGCTTGTGACTGTGCTTGCCACTATAAGTAGCCTGGAAAAATGTTTCCAGCCTGTTCTCTGGTACTTAAAATTGTGTTGTCCAAAGCACCCAAAGTAACCCTGTGACCTATGACCCTACGCCCTAATATTTGAATGCCTGGTCAAAAGGAATCAAAACCCACATCACGTGACATTTGACCCCTGGATGACTTAGGGTGGAGTTTTTTTTTTCATTTGCTGATTTTTGTCTGTGAATTAGCTAATTTGCATATTCAACGGCACGTCCCCAAAAACCCCCAAAACAAAACAGATTTGATGTATCTCTGTATAAAAAACAAACATAATATGGTGATTACTTGTGAAAACTGAGCGAAACCTGGGTCAGCAAACAAAGGCGCGTGTCCAAGAAGCTCATGGCAAATATCACTGTTAAAAGAGGCAAAGAAAAGAGTGAATGAGCACATTATATAATATATATATATATGATACTTGTTTTTGCCTATGATTTGATCTGATAATTGTATATTATACATAAGAAACTTGTGATTTAAAGGTTCTTCGTAACAATTCCACAAGGAGCTCTGCATGGACTGTATAAATGATGAATTTATGGGATTACTGTATTACCATTATTTTTTTAAATTTCACAGATTATAATTGTGCTGAAATATAATCTCAATTTGATTCTCCCTCCAGGAAAACTGTGAAAAACAGCGGAGAAGTAAAAGCCTGTTTGGAAATATATGTATATCTAACAAGTTGCTTACGGTTCAGGGGTATACATTGGTTTTGACCAGTGCCGAATATACTGGGTAGAGTGGAAAACACGGAAAGCCAACCCAGCCAAGAAATCTCGAGAGGACAGTAAACCAGCCACCGGGCGTAAACGGAATCCAGTACATTCTATCAGCAAAAATATTTAAAAACAAGAACAAGACGTGTTATTGTTTAACAAAGTCAGCAAGTAAAGAAAAAAAATTTAAGGCACCCATTTTATTTCTAAAACACTTGATAAAACAAACCAAAATTAATTTGTACCCTTTAGAACTACCCTCAGAAATACAACCATACACCTAATGTATAACCTACTTTGTAGGAAATTGGAGACATCCTCAAGCTGTGGAATATTATTTTCATTGTATCCACAGTAATCTTCCAGCAGTGGAAACACATGATTGTGTTCATAGCAAGCATGAGTGGGATACAGAGTCTTCAGCTCTCGGAACACAGTGCCCCATGTTTTCTTTTCCTGCTCTGTGTAGGTTACATGCGGGATTGGCTGCCCACTGGAATTGTAGATGAATTAGTACATTAAAAAATCAAAGAGAGAAAGTATGGCTGGCTCGACTGGAAATATACAAGGGTCGTTTACTTTAAAAGGGAGATGAAGTAAAAAATGAAGAGCCAGGTCCTAGGTTTTCCATTAAAAGAAAAACATATCTATACAATATACATTCATTAAAAAATCTGTTGTCTCTAACTGAGGTTAGCTTTAGTGAGAAGCAAAGACATGAAACATCCCTGCACACTGATTCCCTGATGTTCACAAACACAGATAATTGCTGATCATCATTAATTGGAACAAGTGGAGTGAAGAGGCAAGGGATTGTGTTTTTTCATAAAATGGTGCAGATTTTATTATTTAATGTACATAGTTTCCCTGCATATAAGGATTTTCTCTTATTAGCTTTGCTATTTGTTAAATGATAAGTAAACCTTTAAAATAAGTCTATGTGAAATTGCTGAAGATGTGAGAAAGGTTTCTGATTTTTTTCCTAAGCAAAAGAACATCAGAGCAGCCACTTTCTTTCTTTCTCCGACAACTTCCTTACTACTTGGTGGTCAGACTGGTGGGAAACTGACCAGCAGGTGGTGCTGTTGTAACAAAATTCATTCATATTAACAGTACATGTATCCCTTAATATCTTGGAATCAAAAGAAAATAAATAATGAATGTAAATTACAAAAGCACTTAGAATAGCACCCTTGTCAATTTTACATTGACCTATTTTTAAAGGTTTTGTAATCCTTTAATAGAGTGCTCTGATATCACAACATAAAGGCAGGAGCACTGCTTTGAAAATATCTGCTTGGCCAATGCTAATCATATAAGAAGGGAGTGGGTGAATATGTATGGACTATAAATTTAGCAAGCCATTAGGTCTGTATAGAAAATATATTCCATTACTGTAAATTGTTACTGCTTGTCCCAAGTCATCAGATAAAGATAAATGCTCCATTTAATGTGTACCCTTAGTTTCAACTTTACCTGGGGTTCAGCAAAAATAACAGAATGCTGTATCTGCTAGCCTGACTAAAGGAAGGTATATCTCAAATATTGTCAAAAGCTTACAAATATAATTTAATGCAGCATTGGACTGGTACATTGGAGGCTCCATCATACAGGTATGGGACCTGTTATCCAGAATGCTCGGGACCTGGGGCTTTCTGTATAATCGATCTTTCCGGAATTTGGTTTTTCATACCTTAAGTCTACTAGAAAATCATATATACATTAAATAAACACAATAGTCTGGTTTTAATTCCAATGAGGATTAATTATATCTTAGTTTGGATCAAGTACAAGGTACTGTTTTATCACTACAGAGAAAAAGGAAATAATTTTAAAAAATTTGGATTATTTGGATAAAATAGAGTCTGAGACAGCCTTTCCGTAATTCTGAGCTTTCTGACTAATGGGTTTCTGGATAACAGATCCTATACCTGTACCATGACCATTTAACTCATTTTTAGCTTTGAGGGAACGGCCGAGTGGGGGATCGGATCAGCAGGGTACCAAGAGGTGTCCCACCAGCCCAGTCTGACCCTGCACTAATGTGTGTGAAGTTGTGTCTGTATCTACCACATATATTGCCTATAGAGCGAATAGAGTATTTTACATTAAAACACATAATGAGAAACAATAAGATAAAAGACTTACTGTTTATAGTTATAAGCAATATCAGCGAATTCTTTGCGGCGGGCAAGATAAACTGAATCAGTGAAGCCCTGGGTTAGAAAATAAATGTTACCGTATAAAATGATCTTTTCATTCACATCAAAGTATTTCATAAGAAATTGATTTCCCTTTTTTTGAGGTAGCCAGATAGACTGTATTTAATTTAAAGGAAAATGACCATTACAGGTCTCTATAAACATTTATCACACAACAATATATTATACCATATATATATACCATATATTATATTTATAACCCTGTTTCATATAAATAAAGCCTTTGCATTAAGAACATATAGGATGTGCCAATGGTTAATACCATATAGAAAAACTGCCATTTTTCTGCTGGGTGATCAGTGGGCGAGCACATAGAACATTACATAATGGAGGCTCAAGGGAAAAGATGTAATAGATTCTTTAATAAGACTCTTAATTGAAAAATAAATATATTTGAAGAGAACAATAGATCTGATCCATAACAAAGGTTTTTAAAACATTTTTTTGAAGAACATATTGATAAATCTGGATTTAATTGTGGAATTTATTTCTGCATCCCTTTTATAGGCCTTTTGAAAATATTTCTCTGAAGATCATGAATCAAGATATATAATGCCTAATGCATATCAGAGCAGGCTATGGCACTCCAGGAACCAATTATCTAGAATTGGCCAATCTCAATTAAAGTAATAGCACCATTTTTGGTGGTTCTGATTTATCCCAGTGCATTAGTGATAAATGAACAGTGTGCCAGGGTTTTCTTTTCTCGGTAATCACAGTGTTGTATAAAAAACAACTGAGCAACTCATCAGATCTCTGCAATAACAAATTAAATGGGGGCACTTAGATTTCAAAGGAATATTTTGCATAGATGGCAGATTAGAGAAGTTCACTACAACAAACCGGGGCTCGGATTTTTAAGTACGGCTCTTTAACCGTTTGTGCTATGGAAGAATCCCTTCTGCAAATCCTTTTTTTTGCAATGCATTGAATGTCATCATCTAAGTAAAACCTCTTTACAATGATAACAGCTGAAAGGTCTCTAAAATGTCTGAGAGTGGATCACTATTACTTTAATAATATGGGATTAGTTGACATCTATGTGAAAGCCCCTAAAGTGCTCAGAAGTGGCATAATTATAGGGGGAACAGACCTCGTGGCTGAGGAGGGTCTTAGGAGAACAAGCAGTTTTTCAAGAATAGGCAGGGAAGGCGAATAGCATGTGAACCACAATAAATGTTATTTGCTAGGGACCCAGGGACATATCCTATCCTATATTATTGTGTGCTGCTGCTATCACATGGCTCTAGTGTTGCCTACCCTTCCTACATTTTTGTTTCTTCCCAATTAATAACATTGTCATCAACCAGGCTTGTATAACACCTGGCAGGTGCCAACCCTAAGTGGATCCCGAAATGATCATCAACTTAGTCTGTCAGATGCTTTAGACTGCGTTCCCCAGAATTCAAAGAAAAATATTCTGCACTGAGAGCTGTTGCTAGATCCTGTGCTACTGACTCTGTGCTGGAGTATTTATAAATACTGTATATAGTTTTTTACATCTCTCACCCAATACTATACCAGCATTTTATACCACTCAACATCTCATTGCAACTCATTGAATCAATGGGACAAATGTAGGAATCAGGCCAGGGCAATGTAATAAAATGCCTTGCATCTCACCCAATACATCTAGTGACCAAGAGCAATAAATCAGATGTCTCTGATTTCAAACATTGGACTAGTAAATGCTATGGATTACTAAACAAGTAGGAAACCTAAGAAAATTTCTAACATTCCCGTAAAATAATTGCTGTTGTTAATAATGTTTTAAAATATTGTGGTTATGCAGAACTTCTGTACCACTGGGCAGGGAAAATCCATATCAAATCCACTCAAGTAAAGACATATGGGGCTTGTTTATCAACACTGGGCAAATTTGCCCAGGGGCAGTTACCCATATTAACCAATCAGTTATCAGCTTTTTAAAGCCAGCTGCAAGTAGAACAATGAATGCAAAAATTTAATTGGTTGCCATGGGTTACTGCCTATGGGCAAATTTGCCCAGTGATGATAAATGACCCCCATTGTGCTTACCGGATGATCAGCATCAAGTTCTGCTCCATAGCTCAGAATCTGATTGGCGAATTTATCAAGATCTTGGATGGTGCGTGGGAACCATGGAACTGCAAGAAGAAAACAAAGTAAAAAAATTTAAATTGTAGTTGTAGCCTTTACTGACACAGTATCACAATATGAAAGATATGAGATAGTGGTGTAACTACATAACCTGTGACTGCAGGGAGCCCCAATAAGGAATTGTGCCTCCTTCCCTCTTGACTGTGATCGAGCCTCTCCATGTATGAGCATAATCATAGGTTTCTTACTATTCCTGAAGGGCCCCCCGAAATTTATTTAGCTGGATTCTCAGCAAGTCACCTAATACCATTGATAGATTTGAAAAGCTTGGGGACCAGCGAGTGTCCCCAATGTTCTGGCATAGTTTTTAGCATAGAGTGGTGGCGCCTTCTTCCCCTACCAGGCATTATCTGCATCAGCCTCAGACTTGTTGCATGTGCAATTCAAGCTTTTTTTTAAGTTCTGTACTGGCCCATGTGTCAGGTCTAAGTGGGTTCAGGAGATCCCAGGTAAGCTAAGAGGAAGTGGAAGCAGCAGACCATGTAAGTAAGAGATAATCAATTCGAGTCACTGGGAATTGCCTCACAATTTGGCACCCCCTTTAATAATTTTCCTGATAAGTGTTTTAATGAACTGACACATTTATCAGCAATTATACTGTACCTTTGGAAATTCAGCAAAATGCATCTAACTGCAACAGAACAACATTCTGCTGTATACTCTTCCTATATCTAGGGGGTTATTTACTAAACTCTTTTTTCTGCAAAAATCAAGAAAAAATCGTGATTTTTTAATAAATTCAGACTTCTAAAAAATCACAAATTTTTTGGAATTTATTAAACCCCAAGGATGGAAAAGTCTGAATCTGAAAATCCGGCATCTCAGACCTGTTGAGGTTGCATATAAGTCAATTGGGAAATCCCAATGATTTTTTGATGTGCGCTGGGTTTCGTGCAATACCCCGAATTTTTCAGGAGAAAATCTGGAAAAATCCGATGAAAAATCCCAAAAAATCGCGAAATTTGGATTTTTCCTGTAAAACAAATTTTCGGGAAATTGTATTAATAAATAAATGTAAAAAACTCGAGCGGATTTGATCAGAGTTTGTAGCAGAAAATATTGAGACTTTGATAAATAACCCCCCCAAATGTATTGGCCAGAGTTTATAGCTAATACTGAAGAGACTATAAACAGACAGACACTACTTAAAATTGTAATGACATTTTCCATTTTTGGGTGGAGCACCCCTTTAAATCGAAACCAGTTATACATAAAACTGAAACCCTGAATTTTTTTTAACGCTATATGTTTTTATTACACCCAACAAAATCCATGATTATTGCTATAATACTATATAAGCACCCCAGTTATTACCATTATATGAAGCCTGACAGACTGACATCCTTGATGGTAAATTGCCAACAGTAGGCGCACAACTGAAGGCAGCCTGTTCTCTCTTGACTAATACTGATGTGATTGCCATGTATGAAAGAAGAGTTATATGAGTTATCATTGAACACCCAAGTTGTAACCATATTAAGAGTGGGGTCAAAAACGCAATAGCCTATTATCTAGCAATTTGTATGTCAAGAAGAAAAACACAATCATTTGTAAAACTCTAAGGGATCGAGATAACAAGGGTTACATTTAAGTCTAATTAATTTATAGCTTGGCTAGTGAAAAGTCTCGCCATTTCCAAATTTCCCCAATAATTTGGAGGCCTGAGGGATCCCATGAATGAAGCATCTGTGGAGTGTTTCTTTAACTTCCTAAACCGAGTGCACTGAAGTGCCTGTGTTTCTATCACAGAATGAAATATATGTGTGTTATGTCTGTGCACTTTAAGTTCTGTCTCCAAAGAAGCTGTTGTTAGACAATTATCATGTTGTCCTCTGTTTAGAAGTGAAAAGTTTAACTTGAATTTTTTTTAAAAATGTAGTCTTTGTTTAACAAATGTGCCTAACCACAAATATAGCAATCTGAAGAGATGTATGTGCAAATTTGGACCAAGGAAATGATTTACAATATGGTTTGGTTGCTCTTAAATATTTTTAGGTTAAGACTGATGCATCTGCACATAGCATATTTGTTTTATGCTTCTGTCTTCTTAAGCCATTTAATCTTTCTCTTTTACTACCAGTAACCTCCCCATCTCTATACTGTCAAACCCAGCAACCTGTATGCACTATTTTATCTGCTCCTTCTTATAGTATCCTCAAGGGCTGCATACATGCACATAGTTATTGAAAGATTTTGTGATCACAGCTTCCTAAGGACTATGGTGCTCATGTTGGTGTTTTACTGGGTGTATTTATATAAGCACATAAGAATATATTTTCTCTGACATTTATAGATTGTGCATGGGTCAGTAGGACCAAGAATCCATTTTTTTCCTTTCTTTGTTATGCCCTTTCTTTCTTTGCCCCTAAAAATCTTAAGTAAATTAGGACAATGAATGTACTTCTCTATTTTGGTTATCTGCAACCTTCCACTTCTGTACCTGCTACAGAAATGCATATATCATTTCATTGTTATTAACTTGCCTACAGCTGCATTTCCCCTTAGCAACATTAGGGGTGCAGTTTTTGGATGTTTAGAAGGCAGAAAAATTCATTGTGCAAAATGTCAATGTATGCTATGGTCTCAAAACTTAGACTTGGCTCCTAACTGCTTTATAGAAGCTAGGTAAATACAACAGAAAACATTAATACCAACTGACCTCTAATAGTCAAAAGGAAAAATATACAGTGTTAAGATACAGTGGCCTTTAAAGGGATAAAGTCATGGGGAAAAAATGTTTTTTTTCCCAAAACGCATCAGTTAATAGTGCTGATCCAGTAGAATTCTGCACTGAAATTCGTTTCTCAAAAGAGCAAACAGATTTTTTTATATTTAATTTTAAAATCTGACATGGGGCTAGACATATTGTTTGTTTCCCAGCTGCCCCAAGTCACGTGACTTGTGCTCTGATAAACTTCAGTCACTCTTCACTACTGTACTGCAAGTTGGAGTAATATCAACCTCTCCCTTTCCACCCCAGCAGCCTAACAACAGAACAATCGGAAGGTAACGAGATAGCTCTCCCTAACCCGGCTGCCTGGTAGATCTAAGAACAGCAATCCAGTAAAATCCAGGTCCCACTGAGACACATTCAGTTACATTGAGTAGGAGAAACAATAGCCTGTCAGAAAGCAGTTCCATTCTAAAGTGCTGGCTCTTTCTGAGAGCACATAACCAGGCAAAATGACCTAAGATGGAGCCTACACACCAATATTACAACTAAAAAAAAATACACTCGCTGGTTCAGGAATTACATTTTATATTGTAGAGTAAATTATTTGCAGTGATCCGTGATGTACATTTCAAAACCAAATGGATCTTCAGACTAAATATCACCTTTTAATATATTGCTTTTGTATATGTATTTAAAGATGAAACAAATACCCCCAGAGGCATACATCATGTTGCAGAAAAGATTACTATGGTTACACCAAACAGGATTGTAAAGGTTTCAAGCCATGATGTCAGTGGACTTTGACACCTCGGGAGGATTTTAGGCTGCTAAGAAGTTATAGTAAATGTATTTTAAACTCCTTAAATAAAAGGCTCTACTTAAAGTCAGATAAGCCTTAAACTTTTCACTTTTATCTATAAGAAGAGCTTTCAATGCACGTGCCTAGCAAATTGGTTTGACTGAGACATCTGCTGGTTTGACAAAGTAAATCCTATCTCTTTAAAATAGAATGGCCAGATTAAGAATAGAGATCAGTGTCTCCAAAGACCTGCCTTTTCTAATAAGAAAAGTAGTTTTAAGATTTGTCTTGACAGTTTCTAACTTTATGCCAATTGAATCTGATAAATTGGGTGTTTTGCTAGACGGCAGTCAGCAGTTATTTACCATGACATAAACATTGGAGCACAGGAAATAGACCAGCAGAGAAGTCGGAAGGCTCTACCATTGTCTGATTAGAAGCAACCATACTAATGTGTCTTCCTAAATATAATCAAATTAACAGAGGACAGGAGGAAGTTCAGACTGAATAGGATATTTGTTGATTACAGACATTTTCAGTTCTCTTTAACATGAGCTATTCTCCTTCCAGTGCGGCAGAATGTCTATATTGTGTGAAGCACTCGTAGAGGGTTGGGAGATCTGGCGTCCCTTCCAAACTACTTATGGACTTTTAGTCTAAATTTAGGCAAATGGACGCCATAAGTATTAGTCTGCTATTTTGGATTTAAAGAAAGATTGGAGTCAAGTGATGCAATAAATACCGTGGCTTTTTTTATTTATATAATGTTGTTTCATTTGACTGTTAACAGTGTTGGAGGTTATTTCAACACAAGATATTGCACAAGAATACTTGCAAAAAAAAAAAAGTGTTTTATTGTTATTAAATGTCAACTAGTGAACGCAATGTTATATAGGCAGGAGAGGTTAGCCTTTATTACTGTGTGCTCATGTTTAGTGCTAGGAATAGGTGCTGCTTATATTAATGTGATCTGCAAATTTGTTGTTTTTGTTGCAGGCAATTCAGTTGTTTCTGGCAGTTGCTCACAAGTTAAAGTTTTCCTTTGAACATGCTATGGGTAATTTACAAAGACCCTGGACATAAGTGCAAGAATGTGCTCCTTAGTGCTTCTGCAGAGAGCACTTCTGTCCAGGGTCTGGCTGGGCCCAATTGAGGCCTGCTTCAAATGCCATTGTGTAAATGCTGCTTAGGTTACCGGTCAGGTAGAGGTTGGGAGGGGTGACACATACATATATTTATCTGCCCCTTATCAATACATGGGGGTTGCCTCAGGTCTTTGTGCTCCAAAATAGAGTGCCGAGACATGTGCCAATTCATCTAGACTGGGATGCAGGGTGTGAAATGCAAAAACATGAAACATATTTTTTATACTTTGCACTCCTCCTGCTTGTCTCCTCATCTGATCCTGACCCTGAGGTCTTCAAATGATGTAAGTCTTTACTAACCTGTTCCATTTACAACTAACACTCAACATTTATAGATGCCAAATTACAACTGAAGACAGCTCACACATACACTGCAATCATAAACTAATAAATAAAGCACTTTAGACAAGAATAGGTGGGGAGATGGCAGCAGGTTAATGTATAAATCAATTGAAATAAATATGCATTAATACATAATAAGCACACATTAATGCAAACAACACTGAATAAAACAAGATAAATTAACCAGTTGGTCTCTGATAATTGACCGCAGCAGCTATTTCCATGCAACAACTAACCAAAACTAACCTCCACACAAAGGCCTAATATGTCCTTGACAATGTTATACCTAAAAAAGCCTTTTACAAAACGTCTTGAAGCACCATATTAAAATACTGAGACGTATATCTTATAGATTTTGCACAGTAGAAACTGTCATGCTTAAAATGACAAATTGCCTGCCAATTTTAAAGCTAGGAGTCTGAGTGGTGGTGGTCTCTAAACTTGCATTCCCATGCAGAGGTCAACAGCCTTGGCTCTCCAAAGAATTTACCACAATTTTAAAGAAATCACAATAGAACAAGGACTACCACCATGCTACTTATAGGCCTCCAATTCAATATCCAAATGTTCATATAGATTGGGACCCAGGTTATTATGTTTGAACACAATGGGCCCGATTCAATTCAGTGAGAAAAAGTATATATGGAAAGTCATGGACAAGAATCAAATTCAGGAGAAAAAACTTTTCTCCAAATTCAGTTCCAGTTTTTTTTCCCCATAGACTTCAATAGAGTTCTCATGTGATAAACCATGCGATAAGTTTTTCTGAATTGAATTGCATCTCAGATTGAATCTAGTAAATTACTTTTCAAGTGATAAACCTGTTTCTCACTGCATTGAATCTGGCCCAATATATTTGCATGAATGCAAAATAAAGTCAGTTGGTGAAAGTCCTGACAGTGTCTTTTTAATGCCTCACAATGAAAATTCTCCACTTACCTTTCTCTGTATTAATGCCCCACATTATCATCTTTCTATAACCAAATCAACTGCACTTATTTGTACATGAGAGCAAACTTCTCAAAACTGATGGTACGTTTCATCATAATTGTATTAAAATGAGTGAAGCATTGTTCCAATTTAGAAATGGCTCCCAGGAGAGGGAAATATGATTAGCTGCTCTATATAGCTGTTTTATGAGGCTAAAATGTATTGTCCAAGCCACATGCTGTCTCTCATTTTCCCCACTTAAGAACATGAAGACAAAACAATTTCAGCTCTACATTTTTGAAACAATTTACAAACAAAATGGAAACTAAAGTTAATTAGATTCTAAAAATTGCACAATCCTTTCACTCATCTTTAGCTCAGACTTGGTTTTCATGAATGCACAATTGGGTGAAAATTTGGATAAAGTTAGTCCTGATTAGGGATGCAACAAATCCACTTTTTTGGATTCGGCCGAACCCCGAATCCGTCGTGAAAGATTCGGCCGCATACTGAACCGAATCCGAATCCTAATTTGCATATGCAAATTAGGGGTGGGGAAGGGGAAAACATTTTTTACTTCTTTGTTTTGTGACAAAAACTCACGCAATTTCTCTCCCACCCCTAATTTGCATCTGCAAATTAGGATTTGGATTCGGTTCGGCCGGGCGGAAGGATTCGGCCGAATCCTGCTGAAAAAGGCCGAATCCTGGCCGAATCTGGAACCGAATCCTGGAATCGGTGCATCCCTAGTCCTGATCTATATCAAGGTGATGTGACCTCCCATAAAAATGGAAATATTTATTCCTGAAACAAATACCTGGCAAATATTGCAATTATATCTAATTCAACCATTTCTGCAACAGGAATTATTTTGATAGTTTGTCCCTTGTAGGGCTGCTCCTTGCTTAATGGCTATTTTTCACCACTCTAGGCAGCAACTGAACAATATCACACAGTATCTGCACAGTTTCAGATTCTGTGTTGCTGGGCTATCCTTGGGGGTAGCTGTTTATAAGCAGTAAATGGAGTTCTATAAAGGGCAAAAGTACTGTAAATACTGGTAAGCTGACAACCAGATACCAGATGGATAATAAATAATGGCAAGCTTGTATGTCTTTATAAAGTATATGTTAAATCTCCATCTCCAACGAGACAACCAACTTTTTATAACCATCTGCAATGGGTGTAAGCTATCAGTATCACATTGGTGATCACCAACTGAATGAATGATTGGCTCTTGTTCTGGTAACCTGTAAAAGACCAGCTGCTGGTCTGCAGAACAAATTGGGCAAATTGAACAATGACAGGACCCTTTGGCAACTGGGACGTCTGGATAGAACTTTTTTTTCATGTTCATGTAGTTTAAAAAGTCTCTATGTATAACACTAAAGATAATAGAATAAAGTTCCTGAATTCATTGAAGAATATGGTTGACTTGCACCGTTTAAACAATAAATAATAGGTTGCTATGCATGTCTCACTATATCTTGTAATGATCTGTGATTACAACATAATTTTCTGTAACCTGGAAAAGACGTATTAGTCACAGTTCTCCAAGAGCAGACATCTGTCTGTACTGCCCACCTGCCCTGTCAGTGATTTCCATTATAAACTGTGGACGCTCACCACAGGAGGTAGGTAGGGAATGTTCCCTGACAGGCGGCTTATCCATATGGGGTCACTTGGAATCACAGGAATGCACAGCATCTCCTAACATTTATAGAACTAATATTAGAAATCAAATCCTGTTGATGCTGTGCAGTGAAGAATACAATAAAGAGATGAATATTAACTGCGACATTCCTGGAACTTCTCTTCTAGTTTCCTATTATCCAAGAAGAGACATGTCGTATAACTGTATAACATTTAAATGATATAACATGTAGTGACAAAGTTGTCTATGGCGTGTCCTGCTAAGCCAAACCAGGATTCTAACAAGTGCAGATGCATAGATCTTACAACTCGAAATATCACATTTCTACCATATTTTTATAATATTTCTGCTGAAGGTATTTTATCAAACTTGTGACAATATAGAATGCCAGAGCTGGCAAAAAGTACAACAACTCAAAGGGAAACCTGAGAAATGCTTTAGTACATAGTGTGTAAATAGGGTGAAAACTTACATTCCTGTGAAAAACCATTGTCATGTCAAACATGGAAAAAGTTTGCAAGTTCCTAAAAATAAAAATATGCACCTGTACAGGGATAGGATCTATTATCTGGAATTCATGGGACTTGGCGTTTTCTAGATAAGGAATCTTTTTTTATTATTTGGATCTCCATACCTTAAAGGAGAAGGAAAGTCATGCTGCACTTGGAGGTGCCAAATGTTAGGGCCGGGGTTATGCCAGTGAGCACAACGGAGCTATCCTCTTCCATCTTCCTCTGTCTTCGTGCGGCCATGCATGCAGAACGTAGAACTGTTTTTTTAGTTAAAGTTCTGCTTTTTGTTCTACTGCACACGCATGGCCACACGAAGAAAGCCGAAGATGGAAGAGGAAAGCTCCGTCATGGTCACTGGTATAACCCCGGCCGGTGCAGATTTCTGCTGATAGGAGCACTGGCCTGGGGTTTCAGGTAAGTCAATACAATCACTTGGGGGTGCCTAATGTTTGGAACCCCCAAGTGCAGCATGACTTTCCTTTTCCTTTAAATATGATTAAAAAAATGCAAAACATTAAATAAACCCAACAGGATTGTTTTGTCACCAATATGGATTAATGCAGCTTGGTTACCATAAAGTAAAAAGTACTGTGTTATTATTACAAAAAAAAAAGGAAATCTTTTTGAAAATTAGAATAATTTGCTTAAAATGGAAGATTTGAAGCTTTCTAGATAATGAGTATCCGATTACGGTATCCTATACCCATACTGACCCTGTCTTGAAAAAAATTTCTGATCGAAGGAAAATCATTCGATCGATGGATTAAAATCCTTCGAATCATTCGATCGAACAAATTGCGGTAAATCCTTCAGCTTCGATATTCGAAGTCGAAGGATTTAACTTCAATGGTCGAATATCGAGGGTTAATTAACCCTCAATATTCCACCCATAGTAAATGTGCCCCTAAAAGTAGTCCAATGAGATCAGCTTTTACTTTTCGTGGTCTTTTGTTAATAAATCTTGAATTTTTAGAGCTTTTAAGAAATATATAAAACAAACATGAATTTTTCATGATTCCCGAAAAAAAAAATCGCAATTTGATTGTTAGTAAATGGGCCCCTTGGTTCACAAGTCATGTTCCTGTAGTTTCGATTGAACGATTTTTCCTTCGATCATCCAATCGAACGAATTGCGCTAAATCCATTAGACTTCGATATTCGAAGTCGAAGGATTTAACTTCAATGGTCGAATATCGAGGGTTAATTAACCCTCAATATTCGACCCTTAGTAAATGTGCCCCTGAGTGTTACAGCAAAACTGGTTTAAGAACAGGTGAATGTGCCAATACTAACATAGATTTATGGTATGTCCAAGCTACGTACAACATTCCAGTAAGGCAATGGCAAAAACTAAAAGTGAAGCAGGAAAGAAGCCTGTAAAATAATAAATGTACATTTTGCTTTTAATATTTTATATTAGACAAATTCATTCTAAAACATAATTTAGCCCTAAAACATGATTTAGCTAAAAACTCAAATTCTTTCATTATACTATAATTTCTAAAATAATATGTCAGAGAAAAACAAACTATATCTCACCAGCATCCTTCCTCTTGTTTCCGGATAGTTCATGCACAGTTGCTCCAATATCATGCCTTAGGCACCTAATAATGTCATCCAAAGCAGGGGTGCTTTTGTCATCCAAGTTAATAAAAAATTGGTATTCATCTTTATTGAGACGGGAAGGCCTGGACTCTATGTAAGTCAAACTGATATCTTTTTCCTGCAATTAGATAAAGATACATGTTTTCATTTTCTTACCTATACAATACTTCATAATATTTTTTATTTAAAATACACCTGCCGCATCTAGTGGCAACAGGGCAATCAAGTACATTTTTTTCTTTCCTAAAACATAAGGAAACACATAAAGGAGATCAGTTGAATGTATTCACACAGTGTAGTTAAGGCTGAAGACATGGATTAAAGGTATAAACAATAATTACTGCATAGTCAGCACATCATCTTTCACTTGAAATTATTTTATACTATTTAGCATTGGATGAGTGTACTCTGTATAAATCATATAAAAGAAAAGCCTAGACCAACCAAAAATGTATCCTCTACAATTAGTTTAGCCAATAAGTGGTTATTTATGAAATAGAAGGCAGTGTGCTAAGTGCACCTCTCACACTTCCTCTTGCACTTTTTGCTTTGTTTAAAGTGATACTGTCATGGGGAAAATAATTCTTCAGTGAATTCTTCACTGAAATCCATTTCTCAAAAGAACGAACAGATTTTTTTATATTCAATTTTGAAATCTGACATGGGGCTAGACATATTGTCAATTTCCCAGCTGCCCCAAGTCATGTGACTTGTGCTCTGATAAACTTCAATCACTCTTTACTGCTGTACTGCAAGTTGGAGTGATATCACCCCCTCCCTTTTCCCCCCAGCAGCCAAACAAAAGAACAATGGGAAGGTAACCAGATAGCAGCTCCCTAACACAAGATAACAGCTGCCTGGTAGATCTAAGAACAAAACTCAATAGTAAAAACCCATGTCCCACTGAGACACATTCAGTTACATTGAGAATGAAAAACAGCAGCCTGCCAGAAAGCATTTCTCTCCTAAAGTGCAGGCACAAGTCACATGACCAGGGGCAGCTGGGAAATTGACAAAATGGTTAGCCCCATGTCAGATTTCAAAATTGAATATAAAAAAATCTGTTTGCTCTTTTGAGAAATGGATTTCAGTGCAGAATTCTGCTGGAGCAGCACTATTAACTGATTCATTTTGAAAAAAAATTTTTTCCCATGACAGTATCCCTTTAAGGGCTCTACACTTTATTTTCAGGGACGTTAGTTAGAACTGTGTTGCTGATGGTTCATAGGGGTAGGGATGTAGCGAACGTCGGAAAAAATGTTCGCGAACATATTCGCGAACTTGCGTCAAAAATGCGAACGGTTCGCGAACGTCGCGAACCCCATAGACTTCAATGGGAAGGTGAATTTTAAAAGCTAGAAAAGACATTTCTGGCCAGAAAAATGATTTTAAAGTTGTTTAAAGGGTGCAACGACCTGGACAGTGCCATGCCAGAGGGGGATCAAGGGCAAAAATGTTTCTAAAAAATCCTTTGGTGACACAGCGCTGCGTTTTGTGCTGTAAAGGGCAGAAATCACACTACATTTCTAAACCTGTGTAATAAAATGCTTTAAAACGTCCGGCGTCTACATGCCAATCAAGTCGTGTAAAGGTTACAGCCTGTTCACACGCAAAGACGAAACGCGGTGCTTACTGCAACGCAAAAAGACGCAAAGAGCTTTAATGAATGATACCGTCAAGTGAGCAAATAATAGTTTTTAATTACTAGTTGCTTGTCACCTCCAGGATGTTCGTCCTGTTGGTGGCAATATTTCTGTAGTGGTGTGTTTAGCAGTCACCGTGCTTGTGCGCACGTGCACGGTCAGGCAGAGGTAATTCAATGTACAGTGAAGTGAACCAAAAAACACTGATTCTGCAGTGTGGGCCCAGTTTTGGTCTACTTTATTGATCACCTGCGGTGACCATAAAAGATGCGATTTTGCCACTGTTGCAGAACCCTGAAAAATTAGGCATGTGTACTTTCCTGAAAAATTATGTTTTTTTTGTCGCAGCCACTGAACCAGAAGTCCAGAAACAATATGCCATATAAATGCTGAAAATATTAATTTTTTTTTGTGGCAGCCACTGCAGCACAGAGGCCAGAAAAAATATGCCATATAAATGCAAACAATATTAATTTTTTTTTGTCGCAGCCACTGCAGCACAGAGGCCAGAAAAAATATGCCATATAAATGCAAACAATATTAATTTTTTTTTGTCGCAGCCACTGCAGCACAGAGGCCAGGAAAAATATGCCATATAAATGCTAACAATATAAATTTTTTTTGTCGCAGACACTGAAGCACAGAGGCCAGAAAAAATATGCCATATAAATGCTGAAAATATTCTGTTTTTTTTGGCCGCAGCCACTGAAGCACAGAGGCCAGAAAAAATATGCCATATAAATGCTGAAAATATTCATTTATTTTTGTCGCAGCCACTGAAGCACAGAGGCCGAAACAATATGCCATATAAATGCTGAAAATATTCATTTTTTTGTCACAGCCACTGAAGCACAGAGGCCAGAAAAAATATGCCATATAAATGCTGAAAATATTCTGTTTTTTTTGGTCGCAGCCACTGAAGCACAGAGGCCAGAAAAAATATGCCATATAAATGCTGAAAATATTCATTTATTTTTGTCGCAGCCACTGAAGCACAGAGGCCGAAACAATATGCCATATAAATGCTGAAAATATTCATTTTTTTGTCACAGCCACTGAAGCACAGAGGCCAGAAAAAATATGCCATATAAATGCTGAAAATATTCTGTTTTTTTTGGTCGCAGCCACTGCAGCACAGAGGCCAGAAAAAATATGCCATATAAATGCAAACAATATTAATTTTTTTTTGTCGCAGCCACTGCAGCACAGAGGCCAGAAAAAATATGCCATATAAATGCTGAAAATATTCTTTTTTTTGTCACAGCCACTGAAGCACAGAGGCCAGAAAAAATATGCCATATAAATGCTGAAAATATTCAGTTTTTTTTGGTCGCAGCCACTGAAGCACAGAGGCCAGAAAAACTCAGGATTTACCTGGATTCAAATTAAACCAGTAGGGTTTGCACCCTAGTTTGTAACGGTGGTGGAGGGAGGAGGACGCTAAAGGACAGCTGTATGTGGAGTCATGAGGCGTGCAGAGAAGGACAGCTGCATGGGGAGTCAGAATCAGAAACTCAGAACAAGTCTTCCGGCGTGCAGTAACCCTCCGAGATCCACCCCTCATTCATTTTAATAAAGGTCAGGTAATCCACACTTTTGTGACCTAGGCGAGTTCTCTTCTCAGTTACAATCCCTCCTGCTGCACTGAAGGTCCTTTCTGAGAGGACACTTGAGGCGGGGCAAGACAAGAGGTTCATGGCAAATTGTGACAGCTCTGGCCACAGATCAAGCCTGCGCACCCAGTAGTCCAGGGGTTCATCGCTCCTCAGAGTGTCGATATCTGCAGTTAATGCCAGGTAGTCCGCTACCTGCCGGTCGAGGCGTTCTTTGAGGGTGGATCCCGAAGGGTTCTGCCGCTGCCTTGGACTGAAAAACATTTGCATGTCTGACGTTACAGAGTGGCCAAAGTGCTTTGTCCTTGCAGGTGCGCTCGTGGCAGGATTACTGGCACCTCTGCCCCTGGAATGTTGATGAGTTCCTGAAGTGACATCACCCTTAAAAGCATTGTACAACATGTTTTGCAGGCTGGTTTGTAAATGCAGCATCCTTTCAGACTTGTGGTATGTTGGTAACATTTCTGCCACTTTATGCTTGTACCGAGGGTCTAGTAGAGTCGCGACCCAGTACAGGTCCTTCTCCTTAAGCCTCTTGATACGGGGGTCCTTCAACAGGCATGACAGCATGAAAGACCCCATTCTCACAAGGTTGGATGCAGAGGTATCCATCTCCGCTTCCTCGTTATCAAGGACTGCATCATCCACGGTCTCCTCCCCCCAGCCACGTACAAGACCAGGGGTCCCCAAAAGGTCACCACTAGCCCCCTGGGAAGCCTGCTCCTGTTGGTCCTCCTCCTCCACAAAGCCACCTTCCTCCTCTGACTCCACTTCTGACACCTCTCCCTGCGTTGCAGCAGGTGCCTGGGTTCGTTCTGGTGATTCCGACCAGAAATCGTGCGCTTCCTGCTCCTCGTCACGCTGGTCTACAGCCTCATCTGTCACTCGTCGCACGGCACGCTCCAGGAAGAAAGCAAAGGGTATTAGGTCGCTGATGGTGCCTTCGGTGCGACTGACCATATTTGTAACCTCTTCAAAAGGGCGCATGAGCCTGCAGGCATCGCGCATAAGCACCCAGTAACGGGGGAAAAAAATCCCCAGCTCTGCAGATCCAGTCCTACCACCCAGTTCAAACAGGTATTTGTTGACGGCTCTTTGTTGTCGCAGCAGACGTTCCAACATGAGGAGCGTTGAATTCCAGCGAGTCTGGCTGTCGCAAATCAAACGCCTGACTGGCATGTTGTACCGCTGCTGAATGTCAGCAAGGCGTGCCATGGCTGTATAGGAACGTCTGAAATGGGCCGACACCTTCCTGGACTGCCTGAGAACGTCCTGGAATCCTGGGTACTTTGAGACAAAACGTTGTACTATTAAATTCAGAACATGTGCCATGCAGGGCACATGTGTTAAATTGCCCAGTCTCAGTGCTGCCAACAGATTGCTTCCATTGTCACACACCACTTTTCCGATCTTCAGTTGGTGTGGGGTCAGCCACCGATCGGCCTGTGACTGCAGAGATGACAGGAGTACAGATCCGGTATGGTTTTTGCTTTCCAGGCACGTCATCCCCAAGACAGCATGACAACGGCGTACCTGGCACGTCGAATAGCCTAGGGGGAGCTGGGGGTGCACAGGTGTGGAGGAGGAGGAGGACCCAGCAGCAGAGGACGAAGAAGAGGAAGAAGACGAGGTAGAGAGCGAAGGAGGAGTAGAGGTGGTGGCAGAACCGCGTGCAATCCGTGGCGGTGACACCAACTCCACTGTCGTTGTTGAGCCACACATTTCCTGCTTCCCAGCCATGACCAAGTTCACCCAGTGGGCAGTGTAGGTGACATACCTGCCCTGACCATGCTTGGAGGACCATGCGTCAGTAGTCATATGGACCTTTGGCCCAACACTAAGTGACAGAGATGCGGTGACTTGGCTCTGCACATGGTGGTACAGGTGTGGTATTCCCTTTTTTGAAAAAAAATTGCGGCTGGGTACCTTCCACTGCGGTGTCCCAATTGCTACAAATTTGCGGAAGGCCTCAGAGTCCACCAGCTGGTATGGTAAAAGCTGGCGGGCTAAGAGTGCAGACAAGCCAGCTGTCAGACGCCGGGCAAGGGGGTGACTCGCAGACATTGGCTTCTTACGCTCATACATGGCCCTCACAGAAACTTGGCTGGGGGCAGATGACTGGGAATGGGAACTGGTGGTCAAGGTGGAAGGTGGAGTGGAGGGTGGTTCAGACGGGTCAAGGACAGCAGAGGTAGAGCAGTAAGATGCTGGACCAGAAGGAGGGTGGCTTTTAGTTTGCCTGTTGCCTTTGAGGTGTTGCTCCCAAAGTGCTTTGTGCTTGCCGTTCATGTGCCTTCGCATAGAAGTTGTACCTATGTGGCTGTTGGGCTTCCCAAGACTCAGTTTCTGACTGCACTCATTGCAAATTACAACGCTTTTGTCAGAGGCACACACATTAAAAAAATCCCACACTGCTGACCTTTTTGAGGCTGGCAATCTGGGGGTAAAAGTAGAAGTCGGCGGCGTTGGCGGCAATGGCGGGTGCGTTGGCCGGCTGACCACAGGTGCCGATACATGTTGTTGCCCTACTGTTCCCTGCGAGCTGTCCTCCCTGCTTCTTCTAAGTCTTATTCTCCTCCTGCCTCTCTGACTCTCCGTCTCTCCATCTGAACTATCCTCCTCTTGCTCTCTTCTACTGGGCACCCACAAAACATCAATCTCCTCATCATCATTCTCCTCAGATGCATCAATTTCTTCTAACAGCTCACAGAAGGAAGCAGCAGCGGGGACCTCCTCGTCATCACTCATTATGTCCATCTCTGTTGTGTTCTCTGCCAGAATTAAATCTGGTGTAACGTCCTCATCTCCTTCATCTTCTTCTGCCAATAATGGTTGCGCATCACTCAGTTCAAGAAACTCATGTGAAAATAACTCCTCTGACTCCAGTGAAGAAGGGGCGCCGGTGGTGGAGGAAGTGTTACGTGGGGTGCCCATAGCAGTGGAGGATGAGGATGTTGTGGTAAAGTTAGAAACGGTAGAGGATGGGGTGTGCTGTGTAAGCCAGTCAACTACCTCTTCAGCATTTTGGGAGTTCAGGGTCATTGCCTTTTTAAAACTGGGCAATTTCCTAGGGCCACAGGATAGCATAGCAGCACGGCCCCTAGTGCCTCTGCGTGGCGGCCTGCCTTTGCCTGGCATTATTTTTAAAACAAAAACAACAACAACTCAGGTGGTGTTTCTGGAGACGGTATTATTATTGATATTTAGACAGAATGTGAACAAGCTCACAGAGCTAGATGGGAGTGGTTTGAAAATGAAGAACACACTGGGCAAATAATGCCTACAAGGTCAACGTATACACTACAGCAGTGGTGGATACGGAATATATTATTGCTGCTTGAAAAACGTCACTCAGGTGGTGTTTCTGGAGACGGTATTATTATTGATATTTAGACAGAATGTGAAAAAGCTCACACAGCTAAGTGGCAGTGGTTTGAAAATGAAGAACACACTGGGCAAATAATGCCTACAAGGTCAACGTATACACTACAGCAGTGGTGGATACGGAATATATTATTGCTGCTTGAAAAACGTCACTCAGGTGGTGTTTCTGGAGACGGTATTATTATTGATATTTAGACAGAATGTGAACAAGCTCACACAGCTAAGTGGCAGTGGTTTGAAAATGAAGAACACACTGGGCAAATAATGCCTACAAGGTCAACGTATACACTACAGCAGTGGTGGATACGGAATATATTATTGCTGCTTGAAAAACGTCACTCGGGTGGTGTTTCTAGAGACGGTATTATTATTGATATTTAGACAAAATGTGAACAAGCTCACACAGCTAGATGGGAGTTGTTTGAAAATGAAGAAGAAGAAGAACACACTGGGCAAACAAGGCCTACAAGGTCAACGTATACACTACTACAGCAGTGGATACGGAATATATTATTGCTGCCTGAAAAACGTCACTCGGGTGGTGTTTCTGGAGACGGTATTATTATTGATATTTAGACAGAATGTGAACAAGCTCACAGAGCTAGATGGCAGTGGTTTGAAAATGAAGAACACACTGGGCAAATAATGCCTACAAGGTCAACGTATACACTACAGCAGTGGTGGATACGGAATATATTATTGCTGCTTGAAAAACGTCACTCAGGTGGTGTTTCTGGAGACGGTATTATTATTGATATTTAGACAGAATGTGAACAAGCTCACACAGCTAAGTGGCAGTGGTTTGAAAATGAAGAACACACTGGGCAAATAATGCCTACAAGGTCAACGTATACACTACAGCAGTGGTGGATACGGAATATATTATTGCTGCTTGAAAAACGTCACTCAGGTGGTGTTTCTGGAGACGGTATTATTATTGATATTTAGACAGAATGTGAACAAGCTCACACAGCTAAGTGGCAGTGGTTTGAAAATGAAGAACACACTGGGCAAATAATGCCTACAAGGTCAACGTATACACTACAGCAGTGGTGGATATGGAATATATTATTGCTGCTTGAAAAACGTCACTCGGGTGGTGTTTCTGGAGACGGTATTATTATTGATATTTAGACAGAATGTGAACAAGCTCACACAGCTAAGTGGCAGTGGTTTGAAAATGAAGAACACACTGGGCAAATAATGCCTACAAGGTCAACGTATACACTACAGCAGTGGTGGATACGGAATATATTATTGCTGCTTGAAAAACGTCACTCAGGTGGTGTTTCTGGAGACGGTATTATTATTGATATTTAGACAGAATGTGAACAAGCTCACACAGCTAAGTGGCAGTGGTTTGAAAATGAAGAACACACTGGGCAAATAATGCCTACAAGGTCAACGTATACACTACAGCAGTGGTGGATACGGAATATATTATTGCTGCTTGAAAAACGTCACTCAGGTGGTGTTTCTGGAGACGGTATTATTATTGATATTTAGACAGAATGTGAACAAGCTCACACAGCTAAGTGGCAGTGGTTTGAAAATGAAGAACACACTGGGCAAATAATGCCTACAAGGTCAACGTATACACTACAGCAGTGGTGGATACGGAATATATTATTGCTGCTTGAAAAACGTCACTCAGGTGGTGTTTCTGGAGACGGTATTATTATTGATATTTAGACAGAATGTGAACAAGCTCACACAGCTAAGTGGCAGTGGTTTGAAAATGAAGAACACACTGGGCAAATAATGCCTACAAGGTCAACGTATACACTACAGCAGTGGTGGATACGGAATATATTATTGCTGCTTGAAAAACGTCACTCAGGTGGTGTTTCTGGAGACGGTATTATTATTGATATTTAGACAGAATGTGAACAAGCTCACACAGCTAAGTGGCAGTGGTTTGAAAATGAAGAACACACTGGGCAAATAATGCCTACAAGGTCAACGTATACACTACAGCAGTGGTGGATACGGAATATATTATTGCTGCTTGAAAAACGTCACTCAGGTGGTGTTTCTGGAGACGGTATTATTATTGATATTTAGACAGAATGTGAACAAGCTCACACAGCTAAGTGGCAGTGGTTTGAAAATGAAGAACACACTGGGCAAATAATGCCTACAAGGTCAACGTATACACTACAGCAGTGGTGGATACGGAATATATTATTGCTGCTTGAAAAACGTCACTCAGGTGGTGTTTCTGGAGACGGTATTATTATTGATATTTAGACAGAATGTGAACAAGCTCACACAGCTAAGTGGCAGTGGTTTGAAAATGAAGAACACACTGGGCAAATAATGCCTACAAGGTCAACGTATACACTACAGCAGTGGTGGATACGGAATATATTATTGCTGCTTGAAAAACGTCACTCAGGTGGTGTTTCTGGAGACGGTATTATTATTGATATTTAGACAGAATGTGAACAAGCTCACACAGCTAAGTGGCAGTGGTTTGAAAATGAAGAACACACTGGGCAAATAATGCCTACAAGGTCAACGTATACACTACAGCAGTGGTGGATACGGAATATATTATTGCTGCTTGAAAAACGTCACTCAGGTGGTGTTTCTGGAGACGGTATTATTATTGATATTTAGACAGAATGTGAACAAGCTCACACAGCTAAGTGGCAGTGGTTTGAAAATGAAGAACACACTGGGCAAATAATGCCTACAAGGTCAACGTATACACTACAGCAGTGGTGGATACGGAATATATTATTGCTGCTTGAAAAACGTCACTCAGGTGGTGTTTCTGGAGACGGTATTATTATTGATATTTAGACAGAATGTGAACAAGCTCACACAGCTAGATGGCCACTGGGCAAATAATGCCTGCAAGTGCACTACTATTGGTGCACTACTATGAAGAACAGCAAACAGCACTGGACACCTTAAAGAACAGTAAGATAAGTAAAATAAAAAAAAAAATTATATGTATATTAAAAAAAAAAAATATTCTCGGGTTGGTGCTGCTGAACTACTAGGAGCAGCACAGTAGCACACCAGTCCCACTCCCCAACACTGCTAGACTAATAGCACTTGGCTGTTAAAGTAGCAAAGTAAAACAACAAAAAAGAAAATAAAAGCAGTCCTGACAAGGACTATTGGGTTATTACAGCAGTCAGCAGATGAGATCAGAAGAGATCAGTGCCCACAGCAGGCAGCTACATACAGAGCACTGCAGTAGAAGGTAGATTACTAGCCAGCAAAGCTACCCTAAAATGTCCCTCAAATCCCTGCAGACTTCTGTCCCTCCAATACAGAGCAGTATCAAGTAGATTACTAGCCAGCAAACTTACTATCAACTGTCCCTCAAATCAGTGAAATCACTAGCAGCTCTCTCCCTACACTAGCTCTTCCAAGCACACACAGGCAGAATGAAAAAACGCTGCAGGGCTTCAGTTTATATATGGAAGGGGAGTGGTCCAGGGGGTGTGGGGGTGGTCCAGGAGGGAGAGCTTCCTGATTGGCTGCCATGTATCTGCTGGTCTGGGGTGAGAGGTCAAAAAAAAGCGCCAGGTAAGGCGAACCCAAAATGGCGAACGTCGCGCGACGTTCGCGAACTTGCGGCGGACGCGAACAGCCGATGTTCGCACGAACAAGTTCGCCGGCGAACAGTCCGCGACATCCCTACATAGGGGGCAGAAACAAAGGCTTCCCCCAGGAAGTTGTTACCCAACTTCTACTTCATTCAAACACACAAGTTAAGGAGCAACAGAGGACCCAGGCTGCAACAGCTGCAACAGCTAAGGACAGGGCTGCCCTGCACCCACTGATGCAACACTCTGCCCCTAGAGCTTGATTTTAGCATTCTCCAGGTGTGGGTGCTTGTTAAGTGAACACTTGGGGGTTTTTGAAACCACAACTAAACGCACAAACTCTAAGGGCAGAACTATAAGGGTGATTTAAATGCGTTCCGACACAAGGCGACAAAACAATGGCGTCAATTTGGATGCGCCAAAAATATGTATGTTGCGTCTGCATCCGACAGTTGTGTTGGATGCACTCTGCGGCAAAACACCCGACATTTTTATACCTTACCTTAATTGCGGCGCATCCGACTTGACGCCATCGTTTTGTCAACTCATGGCGGAACGCATGTAAATCACCCATGTAGTTCTGCCCTAAAACTACGAATGACGTGAGATTTATTAAAAAATCGGAATAAAAAAAGTACGGAAAATTACGCTGAGCAATGGGCTAAAGATACAAGTTTTGGAGTTTTTTTGGACAATTTCTAGTGGAAAGAAAATAAGTCTGAATTGATTTAGAGCAGTCCAATAGGATCAACGCAGCTCCCACTGACTTCTAAAGGACCTCAACAACTTTTACCTGGTAAAGCTTTGTTAGAGGTTTTTGTGGTTTTTACAAGAAATCTCAAATTTTTAGAAAACCACAAGTTTTTAGAGATTCGTGTAAAAAAAAAACACAATTAAATTGCTAGTAAACGACCCCCTGAAGGGGGCGTGCGTCTCGCACTTTGACTTATCAGACGCAATTGTGTCAGGCACAACTTTTCCTTGTGGCTGCAATTACGGGAGATTGTGGGAAGAATAACATTGCATTCTAGGTTAAAAGAATGGGAAGCTGTGTCCAAAATTGTACTTTGCACACTGAACTTTTGAAATTACTAATATCTTTTTATTAAGAAAATACTGTACATGTCTTTCATCTATATGAATACTCATAATGTGCAAACTGTCACTCCGTGTGACACCTACACAACAGACTGGCTACGCAAGCAACCTCTTGTTTTAGTTTGTTTGGGACAAGCTTACAGAAATGGTTTTCGTCTGTTATGGATGGGCAAAAGTATTTATTTTTTTCTGACTCTTCAAAGAAGTGAAATTGAAGAAAGCAAGAAACACAGACAAAAGGGGTGGATGTTCATTCTAAAATCCTATAGGTTCATGATGGAACCCACGTCTGGATAACTGGCTCAAATTCTCTGTTTTTCATTGGAACTTACAGCACCACCCCCTTATTTATTGCTTAAGCCCTGGATGGAGTTCAAGACCATCTGAAGTTTATTATCAAGATGGGACTGTATGCTCCCTCTTTAAGTGACATCTGAACAAACTGGAAACGTGTATGTAACTGTAAATGTTGCTTATTGGGAGATGAGGTGCTGAAGACATGTATGATTACCTGAGTATGGACAGTCACTGATGTATCATCTATTTATCATATAAATGCAAACAATATTGGGGCTCAGTTATGAGTACAGCTCAAGCACAGTGTCCATTTTGCTGCCTACTTTGCATGCTCACTTGATAAAGAGTGGGGTAAATGTAGTACTCTGCTTCTTTGGGGCCTATTTTCACTTAACAAATCTTCTATGAGTATTTAAACTTTAGCTACACGGGAGTCAACTTATACATTCTTTTACCATGCATTTATAAAGCACTAACATATTTCCATGGCCACATTTACCATATAGGCACCTGAGGGCCCATGCCTTGGATGGTAGCCCTCAGGTACCTAAAAATTCCCCATCATGCAGCTGGATTTCTATTATTAAAGGCAGTGACATAGCTAAGGAATGGGGGGGGGGTAGTTGCCTCTGCAGTGATCGCTTTATGCCTAGGATGAACCAGACTGTCTCCACATGAGCTGATCACTGGGAGAAGAAGATGAGCCTAGGGCAGCATTGACTTAAATACAGCCATGCATATCCTGCAGCAGTCTAGAATAGTCCAGTGTGTACATCAACAGATTACATGCAAAGGCACATAAGGTAAACTGTACCAAGAGAAAACAATTATGAGATACAAGGTGCGGCAATGGGCAAGATCAGAAGTTGGTAAAGTGGATGCTATGACATTGAGCATTGTGTTTAGCAGGAAGTAGTGGAATATAGTGTACATTAAATGAATGCAAGCCCAGATGAGCATTATTTTCTAAAGAAATGAATTTCAAGAAATCAGTAAGGCAGAGAGATAAAAGAGAAAAGTTGAATCGGATGTGAGCAGGAATTGCAGAGAAAGGGTGCAGCCCATGGAAATCTTTAATCTGTGTATGTGAAGACACAATAGGGGGGTCACTTACTTCAGTCTGCAAAGCACCCACTCATGTTTTTTTTAACCAGAGCTCCATAATTTTTCTCATAATTCCAGCATCATTGTGTTCACTAGGGGGAGTTTTACTGATACATCAACATTGATGCAGTTGTGCTTGCACTTTGACGCATTTTGGATACAAAAATGTTTTAAGAATAGTTGGCATCATTTCTAGCAAGAGTGACATTCATGCGTGATTCTTATAATGCAATTGCACTGTGGGAACCTGGAGTTACTGTTTGGTTCGAGGTAGCAGTAGCTCCAGGGTTTCATTAGGTGCAACTGCTCTCAATTCAGAACATGAAGAAAGCAGCTGCTTCACGCACAACTTTATGGAAGTTCAAGGAGAACATGTTTAGCCCATGTACCTTTAATGGATGGAGCTTTTTACTACATGCCATTTTTTCCAACAAACAGCAGCCAAGCACAACTGCAACGAATTGGGCAAATGAGCCCTGAGTATATTAGTAAAAAAGCTTACTGTGTGGAAGGGTGAGTACTTGGTTATGAACTGCTTTGAACGTCATCATCATCATAAGTTTTATTCTGAAAGCTAGCAGTCTAGCAGTCAACTGGTCTGAGCTAGTGATCAGTGTGCTCCTGTAATTCCAAGACTATTTATTTTCTGTGTTACTTTGTACAAACTCCAAAAGAGATAGAAATACCATTCGTATCTCAGAGAAGTAGCCTACTAACTGTTAGTGGAGCCATATACTACCAATGATAAACAATCTGGCACCTGGCTATTAAATTTTGGAGTTCCTAGGCATGACATCTCAAACTTCTGTATGGCAGCCAGGTCCGGACTGAGAATTAAAATAGGCCCTGGCATTTCAGATACACAGAGGCCCAATCAGCCCACACAGAGGCCCAACACAGCCCCTACCAGCCCACTAAATACTGACTTTCTATGGGACCTTATAGCAGCCCCTCTGGCATTTGCCAGAACCCACAGATTGCTAGTCCGGGCCTGATGGCAGCTCTTCTTATTGTGCCTAGCACACTTTGCTATCCAATTCAAACTTTTGTTGGTATGATCGTGCTGGAACTGCAGGAACAAATGTTGCATGATGGGCTAAAGAATGGTTCTTATTTTTTAGCACTTTAAACTCTTTTAGTGAATGAGCACTTTTAATAAATTACACTGGTATTTGTCATTTAAACTGATGACATGTGGGTGGCAGGGTTTGAGGAACGTGCTCTGTATTATCCTAAACTCACACATGCTGCAGAGTTTGTATTTACCTTCCATGGGCTTCAGAAGAAATTCATTAATCTTTAGCTAGCATGTGTTTGTACATGTAATGATTACAAGTCAGGTATTGGAGCCAAGGCAAAACTGGTGGTTAAATACATGTACATTGCAGTAAACATCATTGTGTGGTTAACCATAAATACTTTGATAAGTAACTTTCTTCTCTAAATGATGTGAAACATTTCAGGTTCATTAGTGTATACAGTAAAATTTCTATAATAACCCTAGGAACCTAAATTGTACCTTAACTGCTTGTTCAGTTACCCAATCAATCTATGAATTGGGTCTGCTATAAAGGACAGCAGGCTGTAGCTGGATGTATATACACAGCACAACATTTACAGTGCTGTGACATACTATAGCAGATATACATTTCATGCAGAACTGTTACCTGTACCAGTGACATATTTCTAATATAAAGGCTTACTCCTTCCCTGATTTAAAGTTAGTTAGGGTAATAAAACAATTATCACAGCCATCAGAGAATTAGTACAATATATACTCTGAAGCACAGTAAAGAAAACCCTTTCCATAACATAGGAATGCAATAAAGATGCAATTAAGGGATACTGTCATTGAAAAAGATTTCCCCAGGCTATTACTTGATTATATGAGTTCTTTATCACTTTGACTTTGATGATCCTTTGAGATAAAAAAACTCAAAAATGTATTACAGACTAAAAATAGTAAATATGGCTATCATGCTTTGAACATCAGAATCCAATGAAACAAAGAAATCTCACCCAAGGGAATCAACATTATAATAGGAATTGCCTTTGAATTGTAGCTGTTATTCTTTTGGGATGAGTGGAAATTACCCTGGGTATATGGTATAGGTCAATCTTTGCCAGTAGCATCTGAATAATCCATCTGGAACAGTTCATATATGGTGGTCTCTGTTCAAGGAGGCAAGACTATTTCAACAAATTCCTGTATATTGGAGTTTATAGGGTGATGGTAGGTGTGGGTATGTGCTTATATATACATAAACTATAGAACTTCCAGGGGCAGAGGGATGACATATATCAAGTATCAGCTTATGGACCAGACAGAGGCATATCAGTTTGTTAGCATTGTACTTCAGCAAGCAGTTAGAGATGTTAAACTGTACTTTCTGTAAATAAAATAAATGAAAATCACTTGTTGCAAGTATGCATTCATACCTCAAATATGCGCAGGACTTTGGCTAAAGCTCCAACTTCTTCTTTGAGGGAAAAAATCAAAGAAATTCTGTTGTCCTTGTGGTTTTCTAGACCATTTATCTCCTGAAAAAAAGGATAACTTAATCATTTAGCTATAATCTATATGAATCTTGTCTTGTCTTGCATTTTCCAACCAGAAGACAGACTGCTAAGTGAAGGCAAAACACAATCTCATTATTAGGGTATATCTCCCACTCCTTTCCCTTTAAACAAAGCATCATTATATTCCAAGGAGATGAACATTAGTAATTGCCACTAAGCATATGCGCTTTACAATAGACACCCTACAACAGACTTAAGGTGGCCATAGACACACAGATAATATCGTAGAAATCTAATTTTCATATGATATTCAGTGTGTGAGAAAAAATCCGACCGATATCGGCAAAAGACTTGGATATCGGTCGGCTCGTCGATCAGCCTGGACGGAAAATTTTGATTGGGTGCCTTTGATTGGGTGAGACCACGATCTTCTCAGAACGATCGTACGATTGTACGAATTTACCATCAACTAAAAAGACCAATTTGCCAGGAAAACAAAGGGGAGCTGCCTGCTTGGCCCTGCAAACATAAATAGATTGCACTGGGACCGACAAAGATTTTTTGACCCGGCCGATCAATTTCCTGACAGATGTCAGCTGAAAAATCGTAAGATGTACAATCATTCGAATCCTACTAACTGCACGATAATTTCGAAGGATTGGTCGGACTTCCCTAAAATCGGTCGTTCGGCAAGAAGAATCGTCGCGTCTATGGGGAGCTTTAGAGCCCACGATTAGATAAGCCTGATTTCAGTGCAGTTTATCTGTACGTGTATCGGGACATTCAAAGAGCCCACCATCTGATTATTGTCCAAAAATCAGCCAGATGTCGATCAAGCAGGTTTGATTTTCCCATGGGATTGGGGAAAGCATCAGCTGGTTAATGTGGTACTTACACCTATTCCTACCATTGTAGTCTGATTGTTTGGCTCTAGGGCCAATGATCGGTTTAAAGCCGATATGGGCATGAGTGGAAAGGTCCACTCATTTGGTGACTTTGCCAAACAAGCAGATCTTTCAGTGTCAAAGTATTCTTCCATAGCATTCCTAGCAAAACTATCACATGCAATTATCAATAAAATATGCTGCTACCAAAAGTACATTGAGGTCAAATCCTACTTATGGTTTGCCTTAAATGGTATTCTTTTATGACAACCAATACAAATGCACTAGTCTGTTTTAGTATTAGTCCACTTGTAGATGCAGCTCAGAACTACTAGAGGGTTGAGAATTTCACATTGGTGTCTCTTCAAAGCTCTATCACAGGTCACACAAACACACATCAAAGTGGTTGTTGTTGGCAGACACACATCAAAGGGCTTAAACGGTAGTAGATGCAGAGGTTACACAACCTTGAGCCAAGCTCATTGCTCATCTGGTTTTAATAATTAACTTGCATTTCTCCAGCAAAATTGAAAGATGAATTTGTTAAAGAGGCGAATTTAGGAAAGTATTTGCGGTTTGCGAATAAAACCGAATTTTGTTTAGGGAAACGAATTACATAAACATACTGAATGTTAACTGCATACTGTTAGAACGACTTTACTGGGAAGTCATTTAATAATAAATGTTTCATTCCAAATGAATCTTTACGCTTTTAAGCAGAGGTAAATACCATCTCTGAAGCAATATATCCAAGCCATTAATATGCAATAAAAATACTGACATAAATATGGCCTTTAAGTAAAAAAATTATAATGATATGATTTTGTTTGTAAAACTTTAACATCTAATGATTTTTTTAAAGTTTATATAGAAATACATAATTTCATTAATCCTTTTCTTCCCACATGCTGGGCACTGCTGCTGAGCATTAGTACTCCATAGGAGAGAGTAGCATTTGACTGTGAATCTGTGTTATGTAAACATGTCATTTTTCTGTCAATGATGTATCCTTTTTTATTTGCACAGTACCATAAGCGGATCACATGCTATGTTGCTATAAGTATGTGCTGTAAGATAGAGACTGAGAATAAGATAGCTTGACCATATGCTTTAAGACTGTAAAATAGCTAAATCTGCATTCCCTTATCTTTCATTCCCCGTTTTCTCTATCTACAACTAATATACACACAGTATATGAATGTACCTAACAGATGGGCACACTTAAGTAATACATTTTATCAGCCAATGCATTCAAGGCAAACAGGAAGAAGACAGCAAGAGTTATTTGTCTAGATCACAAAGAAGACATGTGATATCTATATTTATGATATTAAATCACAGATATCCCAAGTTTGTCAACTAACCCTCTAACCCCTAGCAATTGTTGGACTATTAAGGGTGCTGGGAGCTGTAGTATAAAAGCAAAATGTAAGGTTAAAGAATTTGCAGATCTCTAACTCCATATACACATCTGCTATCAATAAAATGGCTGGGGTGTACTTTAAATAATCTCATCACTGCATTGTTTTAAAGACATTAAAAAGAAAACAAATGGCCAAATTAGTTTCTTGTTACCAAATCGACATCAATGTCAATGTGCTGATACTATCCTGCGCAAAACAATGTAAAAAGTTGTTTTGAATATGAAAATGTGAACATAAAAATAACCAACCCTATTGCAGACTTAATATTAATGTTATTCCTTATATCTGATACCCAGCAATTCAGTTGTCATCCCAACTTACAAAAGTGTGGCCTCCTTTTATTTTGCTTGTTTCCTCGTTCATGTTTGCTTGCAGTATGAGATGTTGCTTCTTTGGAAGGTGAGTAGCTAATGTTCAGCACCTCTGCAGGCTCAGGTTTAAAGTCCCAGCAAAAGTGAATGTATTTAAAGTCTTGTTCATCTCAGATGTCCAGTTAAATAGCCAACCCCTTTCAAAGTTCCTGCAATCACTACCTTTCCTGAGGGGGCGCTGCCATCATGTGACATGGTTCCACCTCACTCTGTGGCCAACTCCTCCTAAACCGTATCTGTCCCAGGCACGAAGACATACACATTTTTCTCATCAATACAACAAAGCAGCAGTCCCACAGGACTCTAGGACACTTTCTTTTATGTGTTCATGCAAACATGTGTTATACATCAGAGTTCCAACACGCCTTACTAATTACCAAATTAAATGAAAAAGTTTTCCTGCTAGAATTGTATTTATGGCCGGCTCATGTAATGGTACGTCTGTAAATTTAACTGTAAATAGACCCCTGCAACAAACTATTGGTATAATATAAGCTACCCTTGATTATAATAACTCTATGTATGTGGTGAATTGAAATAAACATTTGCAAAGTTATTCTTCATTGAAGTCCTAAAGAATGGGCAGCTATTAAAAACCAATTGGATCTCAGGAGGTTAATACTCTAAGCAGAATTACATGGAATAAACACCCCTCTTGATTCACAAAAAAAAGGTATAAGATTTAGTTTGCTCTCAAAAAGCCCATATGTCACATGCATCATGGTGTAGACTCACTTGATCATTAATTGTCACCCTTTCAGCATATCTCACTAATAAACATCTTTCTGACCTGGTGTTTGCCGAGCTTTATTTCCAGTCACAACTTCCTAATCAAGAAATACCCGAAAATCTAAGCAATAATTGTTATAGCCAAGAGCTAAAAGAATTGGGGTGTCCGCAAACACACAAATTGAATATAAAAGTACTAGAAATGGTACTTAACACCCAAGAAATCAGCTCTTGAGCAATATAACTATCTAATCAAACCTCAACAAAGTATTTGTATTATATGGGTAGAGTCTTTCTTTAAGGCCAATGCCTAATGCCACCCTGTCTGGTTAAAACCAAGTAACAGCGTAAGTGTGTGAACATGATCAGGCAAATTCTCTAAATTACAGCAAACACCCCCACCCCAGTTGCATGCCAATTTAAGGGCACATTATTAATCACTTATCTGAATAGACTGCAGAGGTTGCCTTTAATTAGCAAAATAGTCTGAGGCTCGGCATTTTCCAGTTTCAATAGGCAAAGTGTTTACAAATATGTGTCCCAGCTAGCAGTCTCTCATCTGGCACATCCCACAGAGAATATTGATCCAATTTTTAGTGCATTTAAGTGGAACAATAATCAACAATCTGCTATTCTGCACTTCGAGAGTGCTGTATGTTTTTGTGGATATGCTGTTTATTAGACTAATGTAATGAAGAATATCTTTAATGTTGCACCGGTCATGGTAAGGTCTAGAAACAACCTGATAATAAAATGCTGTAAAATAAATATGCCAGCCAGCAGCCAGCTAATGACTACAGACGGTTGTATTTCAAAACACATGGAGGACCAAAAGACTGACATTACTGTAGGAGGCAGTTACATATACACCAATACATTTCACTGCGTATGGCAGATTAAATACTCACTCATTAGGGGCTATTTTCAGAGCTTAAATTTAAGAAAAAAATAGACTGCACTTGGCAATTATTTTGTACTTTGCACACAGTGTTTGGCTGCTCTTTAAACTTAACACTTGATCAGTGATCACTTAGGGGCACACTCTTGTTCCCCTTAGCTTTCTAGCACTTGTGCCCCAGGAAATTAAATGTAACCCTTAGGGGCCCATTTACTTAGTTCGAGTGAAGGAATAGAATAAAACAAAATTAGAATTTCGAATGTTTTTTTTGGCTACTTCGACTTCGAATCGAACGATTTGAAGTAAAAATCATTTGAATATTCGACCATTCGATAACCGAAGTACTGTCTCTTTAAAAAAAACTTCGACCCCCTACTTCGCCACCTAAAACCTACCAAGGTGCAAAGTTTGTTAGCCTATGGGGAAGGTCGCTATAGGCTTCCTAGCAATTTTTTGGTCAAAGAAAAATCGTTCGATCGATGGATTAAAATCCTTCGAATCGAACGTTTCGAAGGGTTTAATCGTTCGATCGAATGATTTTTCGTTCGATCGTACTATTTGCGGTAAATCCTTCGACTTCGACATTCGAAGTCGAAGGATTTACATTCGCCAGTCGAATATCGAGGGTTAATTAACCCTCGATATTCGACCATATGTAAATCTGCCCCTTAATGTATGAAGGTATTGGGGAGCATTTATCCACTGCATATGTACCACTAAGAAACAAAGAGGTACAATGCTTTAGATGAAAAACATTATCGAGGAGGAGCCATAGTATGAGTGCTGTGAAAACAGATAAAAATCTATACCAAAAGTCTATGTTGCGTTGAAAGTATAATGCAAGAATAATAAAAATACTGAAATAAAAATATATCTGTCTTTTTCATTACCTCCCAATACCACTTGCACTGGATAATCAGGAGAGAGAAGCATTCTTGTCTCGTAAATGCCATAGATTGTAATTATGAAATATATTAACCACTGGTTGAAATTCCCACGTGGGTTTGATTGCGTGGGATACAACGATGTTAAGTTAAAAGATAACATAACACCTGACCCAGCTGACATGGCAAAGCGTGGGGAGAGATTTGATGCAACAGGGAGATGGTGACAAAGCAAATATTTTGTTAACAAGTCAAATGAACTTTCAGCTAGTGAGATTAGAAGCATAAGGTTATTCGCTTCTCTACAAGTAAAACTCTTTTAGAGCTATTTACCATAGGGTAGGAACACGCTCCAGCAAGCAAAGGGGTGTTCTTTCTCACACAACAACACCACAAGTATCATGTGCAAGTAAGTGACCTACATTTAGACGCCCACATACAATTTCTGGGTGCAAGTGGAAGCAAAATTTAGCAAACATTTATGGTTTTCAGAAAGGTAATTGCATCCATAGATGCTTCTTTGCAAAGCGTCACATGTGCCATGACACCCCTTCATTCTGCTCTGATACAAGTGTCTGCATTGATACAGGGGTACCCTAGAACTGCTGTCAGCCTGGATCTGATGGTAATTCCACAATCCTTTTAGTGGGTTAGGTCAGTAGCTGATACAGTAGATGATACTGATTTGCATCAGGTGAATTGGATGATATTGTCATTATTAATGCTGGGAATTAGTAGTGTCACCATTCTAATAAAAATACAGGGAAAATTGTATACCATGACTTGTCCACAATTTGTGCACATGCTGTTCTGGACACAATTTAATTTGGGATTTGGGATTACAACCATTGCTGTTATATTCTATTTGTAAGCAAAGTTTCTTATATAATAAACAAATCTACATGAAACTTCTTGTAAAAAAAACATTAGGGTGCTCAATTTCACATCTTCCATTATACTGTAATTGTTGAAGCATGAATAACCATGCATAACCAAACAACATACAGTAAGAACTCTGCTTTAGCATGATTTTGATAAATAATTTAAAAGATTTTCCGGTTCATTTAGCATAAAAAATGTTTTGACATCACAGTCTGCATACATATGGTATATTCACTGTGCTAACAATGTGAAATTCTGCTTCAAAGAAAACATTTTACATGCATACAGGGCCGCCATTAGAAATCACGAGGCCCCGTACACAAAATGTTGAGGGCCCCTGGGCCCCGCCCACCCCGGCCCCCAAGCCCCCGCCCACTCCACGCTACAGTTAAAAGACCACATAGACGTCAGTGCTAAAAAGGTAACCCCCCCCACACACACACGTTATAAAAAGCTATTGATGATCAGTCCCCCTTATAAGTAAAAAAAAAACTGGTGCCAGGTCCCAACATAACATTTTTTTTAAAAAATTGGTGGTCAGGCCCCCCCTACAAGTTAAAAAAATTAATTGGTGATCAGGGCCCCCCTACAAGTAAAAAAATAAAAATTGGTGATCAGGGCCCCCCTATAAGTTAAAAAAAAAAATTGCGAACAGGGCCCCCCATAAAAGTTTTTTTTAAAAAAAAATTGGTGATCAAGGGCCCTCTGCAAGTAAAAAAAATTGATAGCCTAGCTCCCCCACCCACAAGTTATAAAAAGCCATTGGTGATCAGGGGCCCCCCTGCAAGTAAAAAAAAAAATTGTCCAGATCCCCCCAAATTTTTAAAAAAATTGCTTGCCAGGGTTTAGTGTCTCTGTGCACGGAAGATTTTCTCCTATTTCCTGTACCCTCGTGGTCCTTTAAGAATAAGTCCCGGTAAACCTGTGCAGGGATTGTATAAGGGGATCCAATCCCAATGCAGATTTACCGGGACTTATTCTTAAAGAACCAATGAGGTTACAGTAAATCTTAATAGGAGAATATTTTCCGTGCACAGAGCTGCTGTGCAGCACGCTGAAACGGGGGGGCCCGGCGCCCGGCTAATCAAGTAAGTGAAGCATGGCTGGGCCTCCCCTTAGACACAAAATCCTGCAGGCCCGGGACAACTGTCCACACTGTGACCCCTTGATGGTGGCCCTGCATGCATTCAGTTGAACTAGCTTGCATGCTAGTGCAAATGAATATAATGTATATATTGGTGTTACTAGGGTTGACACCTGGCCAGTAATTCACATATTTACTCAAGTTATTAAGGACCATTGGCCCAAATTATGTGCATGGATCCTCCACTGATTATTATACGATCGTCACTAAAGGCATTATAGGAGAATAGGTTACACAGCAGATTGTAGTATACAATGGGATTCTTCAGAATTTATTTGTTATCAACTGTGTTTCCTGTGCTTGAATGGCTTCCCCCATGGCTACACAGTTGCTTGATTTATCAACTATAGTTGTGTTTCTGAAGCAAACAAGACAGTTTTACCAGTGCAGGTCAACAGTACATTATATTGTCTTTCTTTTTTTAACACACTTTAAATTTTTGGTGTTACTGTTCCTTTAACTAAAGAAGTAGGCTAGAAATGTTTTACATTAGGTTTTGGGCTTCTGTATCAGCCCAAGGGAACCACAGCCCCATCTTCTCTTCTGCTGATTCACTGCACATGCTCTTTGCTGCTGTCACTTACTGAGCTTAGGGACCCACTCACAATATACAGTACACATAGAATATAAATGTCACAATATAAGACTGATTAGTAATTAATACAGATAATTATTACATGGCAGCACAGAAACCAGTGCAACTAACATCAGAATTTAATAATCAGCCCTGTAGCATCAGCTTATATTACAGGCCAACCTCATTTTCTGATGGATAATTAGTAACAACCCCTAAGCTTAGCTTCTCAACAGCTGTTCAGAGCCCACTGAGCATGTGCGTGTCACAGACACTTTCCAAGATGGTGACCCCCTGTGACAAGTTTGAAGGCCTGAATCATTGCTGCTATTGACAAGCTGAAACTTTGGGCTGGTACAATAAGTTCAGTATATAATATTTTTAGCCATATTCATTTTTAGGGATTAGTTCTCCTTTAAAACAATGTATTAAAGTATAGAAGGTAATTTACAAATTAACCAAAGTGTGCGGTCACACTAAAATAGACACAATGGTTGTGCGTATTGACACAATTCGTTAATGATACTTTTGTCCAAACATACTCCTTGTACCGCCAAATAGTTGCACCAAGCAGAATTATGCTCATCCTGCCTCTTCTCTTGAATTGTACACAAGGTGCAACAGAATTGCGCCCCAAAAAATCATATGTAACCATAATTTTATCACCGACGCACCAGAGGTGATCCAATTCTGGCTGATAATGTTAGTCGCAAATTACACAAATTATTTCAATTGTTTTGATTCATAGAGCACATTCCATTGGAATTGTGGGAAAAAATGGTGCCTTTTTTTGTTTAAATATTTGGTGGCATTTCAGTTGTTACCAGGCTGAAGTGGAGGGCTGGTGGGTATTTTTAAATGGGAATTTGTGCTAATGGCCAAGAGTCACAGAATACAGCTGGGTTAATATCTACCCACCCCCAGGTTTATTGATCATGCAATATGGTTGTCATGTATGTTTCTTAATTTATTACTGCCTTCTGTTATTGGCACGGCTTTATTTGGTGTATTTATGCAATGGCCATGATAAAAGACAAATGTTCTGCATTAGAGCATTGGTCTCCAACTACTGGTTCGTGAGCAACATGTTGTTCACTAACCCTTGGATGTTGCTCCCAGTGGCCTCAAAGCAGGTGCTTATTTTCTGGAGGCAAGTTTCAGTTGCATAAAAACCGGGTGTACTCCCAAACAGCACCTCCCACAGGCTGCCAGTCCTCATAGGGGCTACCAAATAGCCAATCACAGCCTGTAATTGGCACCCAGGGACTTTTTGCATGCTTGTGCTGCTCTACAACTTTTTTAAACATGAATGTGGCTCACTGGTAAAAAAAAAGGTTGTGATCCCAGCACTAGTGGATCTGTAGCCAATGGCTTGGGTCCCCATTTTCTGTCAGAGAACCCTGGGATCAGTGGAAATTGGCACCGGCAGTCATAAGGCTGCAGCAGCCAAACTTTGCAATGTGTGTTACCTTTACAATTGCCAATATACTTTTCTACATGTGTGCTATGTCTTTGTTATTGAATTTGAGCCGCAGCTAAGCCCTTCTCATTTGGTCTCTTGTCTGCCAGGAAGATATTAAGGGTAAAGTCATTTGGTGTATTAGTTATAAGTTATAAGGGGACATATAAAGTATTGCTCGTTGTTCTTGTGATCCATGTGATTCTCCTTCCTTCCTTCATGCTTACTTATTATTTTTTTTGTTTATTTAAGTAAGCAGTTTCTCTGTTTAAATCATTTGCTGCTTTGGTGACTATTAGGGTTGTCCCCTAGCTAGTATTTTACTTGCCTGGCCAGCACAAATTATGCTTGATGCAAATGCTATTAAAAGGGAACAGAGATAAAAATATAGGAAGGCTGGTATCTTTTTTCTAAAAAAAGGGTCAAACCTAGTGACAAACTGTATTCGCTTTATTAATAAAGCTGAATGCATAGGTAGCAATTTAATATTAAGGCTATCTTAACACAGGCAGTAGTAATCAGGGTTGGACTGGCCCAATGGGAAAAAACCAGGGGGACCCCTGCCAACCCAGAACTCATCCTGGTCTTTCTGATGGACCCTTGTTGCCCTCCCTCAAATCAGACCTGATCCTGCCCTCCCCTGCTGCCCTCCCTTGTTCAATCCAGACCCAATTCTGGCCTCCTCCGATGCCCTCCCTCTCCTGATTGTGTAAAAGTTACGTTTTAGGACGGTGCATGTGTGTGTGTGGGGAGCTGGCGGTGGGTGAGTGGGTGGGTGGCGGCCATAGAGGTAGTAATGGGGTTAACAAGAAACATCTTTTCCAATTTTCTGTAACAGAGTTTAAAGAGGACACCTGGAAAGAAATCTACATAAACAGATCCTGTTTCTGTTGTATCTCACACATTTTTTGGGGCACTATCTGTTTGTTTCGGCGCACAAACCCAAAGATGTCCCAGGGTAAATTCACAGGGCAAAAACAAACATGAAGAGTTCTGACAACACACAACTAGAAAATACTGGCAATACTGCTGACTCATGATGAACATACAAATAACTGAGGATTGGCTGCTAACATACAAATGCCTGAAAAATGGCACAGCAGGGGATTTGCAACAAATCTGGTCTCTAAACAAACCACTAAGCACGTCAAACAGTAATTCAGGCAAAATAAAACAAAGATGCTAAAATTGTAGTTTTAACAACCCATTGCCACCTCATGTTAGGGGTTTAACAAAGTATTTTCATGTTGTTTAATACATTGACTGGGGTAAGAGAAAAAAGTTCTATTTTTGTTAAAGAGATAAAGATAACATACATTAAGTGCAGTTGATCACAAAATTCCCTACGCATGAGTGCTGGAGTGCAACGTGGGTCAAAACCATGTACCTGGAACTTGGGTCTAGGACATTGTTGCTTTCTGCAGCTCATGCTGGATTAAAAATCGAACACAAGGGGGCATATTCACTAAGTGCCGAATTTGCGCTAGCGTCCGCTTTGCTCACACTGCAACACTTCGCCAGGCACAGATTCGCCAGGACAACGCTAATTCACTAAAATCCGAAGTTGTGCCCAGGGCGCGGAACGCTGGAGAATTAGCGCTAGCGTTGCCTAATTTGCATACGGCGTGCAGTTATAGTACAATGGAGGTATATGTTGCAGCAAATACATTACACTACACAAGCCCAGGGAACCTTAATAAAAGAAAATAAAGTTGTTATATTGCACTACACATGAGCCCAATGTTTAGTGTATGTGCCATATGTTAGGAAATGTAGGGGGGAAACCGGGTACCCCAGAAAATACGTATGCTCTTTTGCCGGCTATCACCGTGAAAAATAAAAAGTCGCCAGCATTTTTGGGGACTTAGAAAAATTTTCAACTATTTTTTGAGGAAGTCCTATCTAATTTATTGCACTTCACCTGGTCTAAGGTGGCAAAGGCAAGTCTGGCGCAAGAGGTAACGTTCAGTAAAATCCACATCTTAGTGAATTTGAGTAGTTACGTCCCTTCGCCAGAGCACAACTTCGCCAGGCATAAGGGAGCAAATTACCGCTAGCATTCGCTAGCATTTGCTTTGGGAGCAGAGTATGAAAAACATGGTGGCTAGCTACTAGTGGTAGTAACATGCATTGGGGTGGGAATAATATATATTGCAGATCAGAGCATCTCAACAGCAAGTCCTATTGATCTGGTCATATCTGGCAAGAGATTGGAATGGTATTGAAGAGCCAGACACATGGAGGCCTAATAATAAATTAAAAAATGTTTTAGAGGTTTTTGAAACCATGACTAAACTCACATTCTCAAAAACTACCAATGTCATGAATTTATTAAAAGATTTGAATACAAAAATCCTGAACAGTAAAAAGCGATGAACAATGCGTTAAAAATACTAATACTTCTAAATTTCAGTCTTTTGGAGAATTTCTAGCAAAAAAACCCCCAGAAAATCAAATTGATTAAAAGTAGTCCAATGAGATCAGCTTTTACTTTTCGTGGTCTTTTGTTAATAAATTTAGAATTTTTAGAGCTTTTAAGAAATATATAAAACAAACATGAATTTTTCGTGATTCCGGGAAAAAAAATATCTCAATTTGATTGTTAGTAAATGGGCCCCTTGGTTCACAAGTCATGTTCCTGTGGTTTAAAGTTGCTTATTGTGACATTGACATTTTTTTTATCATTTTTGGAGGGGTAAAAGCACACTAGAATGACAATTTTTATTATTGTTTTAATTATTAGTAGCCAAGTACCAAAAAATGTATCAGAACACAGAGGGAAAATGTTTTCCATTTAAGCTGAATGGAAGTGTGATTTTCCAGTGTGTAGAGAAGGAAGCATTCTGTTCTTAGTTCTGCAAATTCATGGTTTATGACCATGAATAACAATGGCCCTGGAGTCCTCTTATTTAATTCTTCCATAACAAAGCATGAAAATTAGAGGTAAATGCATTTATATTTTTATGGGAATGTTCCTCTGCTTGTTGCTTGCTACGCACATAACAGGCTGTAAGACTACATTGTACTTCCTGCTGTTAAGCATGAATTCTTTGCCAGATTTCGTAAGCAGATTTTATTTCCACTCATAAAATGGCCAAAGATCAAAATATCACCATAATGATTTCAATGTTCTCACTGTCTCTTAGGCCTGTTTATAGAAGGTGCTAATAGAACTGATTTATTTGTCGGAGCATTTAAGGTGATTTTATGTCAAGGATAACTCTGTGAATGGTATATCATACCATTTTGATGATTTTGCCATATAATCTAATGGGTTGGTAGCCTCTTTATACAAAAAATATTAGGGCTCCTGAAGCAAATACTATGGTGTTTACAAGACTATCAGTACAACTTTTTTAAATGTTTCTGTTACTGGCCTTTTAAGAATTAATATGCAGTCTGATGAACATCAGCTAAAAAGTAGATCCCTCTATCTTTGCAAGCCTGTGGATGAAGTGACCCTGTAGGTTTAGCTAACAAGAAGGTTAGACCTGCTACAGCTCCTTTTAGAGGTTAGAAAGCAGATAGACTAGTTAGCAAAAGTCACTGTGGCCCCAACACAAAGGTTATTAGTGACCCCTGTAAACACTAGGGAATGGCAAGGGGTAGGTGCATAGGCTTAGGTTTGGTCCCAGGAACCTAAGAAACTGGCAGATTAAGCAGCAGACAGTTTGGTGTTTGCACACATGAGGGAAAGTGGGAGCTGGTCCCATGAGGTTCCACTGGTACTAGCTTCCAGGAAACTATTGGATGAATTTACTTTACTTGCATCTGCCCATCTCTGACTTCTCAAAGGGGGCCAGGCAGAGTAGGCATGCACCTATCAATATAGGCTGCTGGATGCAGAAGTGGGCAATTATAAAGTGGCGGGCAACGAGGACAGAAAAACTTTCATATTGAAAGCACAGGTCCAGATGCAGGTTAAAGAGATACATTCCAATTTATAAGGTGATGCCCTAAATCCCTTGCAGTTCCTGCCTTACACATCCGGAATGATACACAATGAATGATACCCAAAGGGACACATGTCTTGTTCATGTATCTCCCCTGACAGTCTGGGGCCCACCAGGGCTACCAACTCATCCCCCCATGGGGCCCTTAACCCCAGCCTCAAGTTTCTGCCAAAGTCAAACCAATGGTAACCCATTGCAATCCCCCCCCCCATCTCCTTGCACGATCAGAGAGTTTAGCCTGTTTTAGGTGGAAGCAACAAAACAAGAAGCTTTCTATTTTCTCACAGCTCTGGGTTTTAGATCTTCTACTACACTAGGGACTATGGGCCTCATTTAACAATGCCCCAGGCACAAGTGCAGTACCTTGGGGGAGGGGGGGATTTGTTCTCAACATTGTTTGACTCTGTAGTGCTATGTATACAAATGCAAAGTGCTAGAAGGGATGCAAAACTGAGTAATCACTGATGCTATTCACAATGCCACTTGCATCCTAAAACTATTACTAGTCTGGTCCTGGAAGTAATTCCACAGTTCCCTTATAGGTTTGTGAATAAAAAATGAAAAAAATAATGTCATGTTGCTAAAAAAAACATGGCGTTTGGCAGCTAAATTTTGTACTAAGCCCTTTGTTCTTTTGAAAGACTCTTATAAAGTTCTCTTCGTGATATCCATAGGGAAGTTACTTGTCCCTTATTGCACGTGATTATTAAACAGGATTCTAAAAAAACTGCAACAGGTATGTCTCAAAAACTGACTAAAGGGTATGTTCTTTATTAGCTGCATGGTATGGTTTGAATTAGCTGTATTAGCAGAACATTCCTTCCTATAGGGGGATGTTATTTCTAACTGGTAGTTGGCTGGTCATAACTAACTACTCACTGGTTGCAATGGGAAACTGCAATGGTTACATTCAGCAATTTATGTTGCTAAACTAGTCCTTAAAAATATAAAGGATAGCAATAGTGTAATGATTATATAACAAGGAAAACTTTAACATGTATCTTTAGTTAAAGGGGGTGTTCACCTTTAAACTAACTTTTAGTATGACGTAGAGACTGATATTCTAAGACAATTTGCAGTGGGTTTCATTTTATATTATTTGTGATTTTTGAGTTATTTAGCTTTTTATTTATCAGCTCTCCAGTTTGCAATTTCGGCAATCTGGTTGCTAGGGTCCAAATTACCTTAGTATTGATTTGAATAAGAGACATGAATAAGAGAGGCCTGAATAGAAAGATGAGAAATAAAAATAGCAATAACGTTACATTTGTAGCCTTATAAAGCATTTCTAATTTGGATGAGGTCAGTGACCCCCATGTGAAAGCTAGAAAGAGAAGAAGGTAAATAATTTAAAAACTATACAAAATAAATAATGAAGGCCGATTGAAAAGTTGCTTAGAATTAGCCATTGTATAATATGCTACAAGTTAACTTAAAGGTGAACCACCCCTCCTCTATGTTTCATGGACATCTCCCTTTGACTCCTTGGCTCAGTGCAATGTGCAATTTTGTACCCACAATACATACCATAATGGTTGCCAAGCACCAAGTTGTATGCACAGCAACATGCACGTGATGCACCAACTTGGATGCAAAGTAGTGCAAGTTGTGGCAAGTAGTGCAAGTCTGATTGACTTTATGTAAATCAGTTGCAACTGTTGAAGCAACTAAGGGAACCCTGGCACATCCAGGCTGGAGGTCGTTTCAGACTTCCCTAAGGTCACTGGGTGCAACATGCCTTCTATTTATCAGAGCAAGCTGAATGGAATAGCTAGGCCTTCTGCAAGTTGTATTGGCCAAAGAACCTTTTGTGAATAGCATCTAAATTCAGTGTCCAAACTAGCAGCCTGTGCTTGCGCTTCTGTCCATTAATGAGCCCTTTTGCATCTTGGCTATAATGAAAAAAAGCATGCTGTTGTTTTTGCTCATGTCTGACATCTTGTGGTTGTTTTTTATTATTGTAGATATGAGGTTCTCACATTCTAATTTATTTGATGTGTTGTCACAGGATCTTTGCATTGTTTTCAGGTTTGGTTTTCAAAAGACATGAAAAGAGTCATATAGCATAACTAAATCCCTCTCAGAACTCAACAGGCAGACGGCACTTCTGGGATTAGGTTTATTCGAGTTACTGCTGTAGAAACTTGGATTAGGTTTATTGGAGTTACTGCTGTAGAAACCTAACGCGTTTCGGGAGTATATCCCTTAGTCAACCTATGACTAAGGGATATACTCCCGAAACGCGTTAGGTTTCTACAGCAGTAACTCCAATAAACCTAATCCCAGAAGTGCCGTATTCCTGTTGAGTTTTGTAGCGTTCACAGTGGGGACACTGTTGACTGAGCACCTGGATTGAGGGAAGAGCGGTGAGCTGTGTAGATATCAGGATTTTAGATTTAAGCCAAAAGTGGTTATTATCAAAGAACAAAGATTATAGAATATGACACTAAATACAGAATTGCTGTGTTGTAGAAGAAGCTCAAGGTTAAAGGCCATTCTGTTATTAGAATGTAGAATGTTTGCACAGAAAAGGGATTACATCTGTTGTCTCATGTCACAAGTATAGTGCAAGGTTAAGCAAGACACATCGTCTCAGAAACTACAGCATAGATACCATTCTGGACACTCTGCTGACACAGTAGTTACACCTTATTTGGCTATTGTACTGAGACTGTGAGTCTGTCCCTAGATGGAAATAGTGACATAGTTATGCTAAAACAAGAATGAGGATTGGATGCCTCTGGATCAGCCCCATGGAAGAAGAAATGGTTAAATAGTCATCTGTTGTATTGCTTATTGTCCCCCAACGTCCTCACGAGCTTTCAGGGCGTGTGAGCTATTATTTAATACTCTGTATTGTAATACTCTGTATTAATGTATACCTCAAATAAAGCTGTCTGGTTAATTTCCTGAGAGAATCTGTTTGGTTCAAGTCAGGCCCAGGGGGAACTTCGGGGCCAGGCTCGATTTGAGTAAGTATTTATTTAAATCCAAGAGAGACTTACTCATCGTGGCTGAGAATCTTATATCCCTGGAGGACTATAGGAGCATAAATACGACAAGCTGTTGCGGTCTCTTTTTGTTCTTTATCTACTAAATCCCTCTCAGATCTTGTAGGCAACAATGAATAATATATGGTGCTGGTTTTACCTTGGGCTAAAAATTTACATTTTTAAAAATGGTCCCATCATTAGAGCTCCCCATAATCTGCTACTGCCCCTATCTGTGTTTTAAATGGGTGGGTGTCTTAATGGTCCCTGCAAGAAGCACAGTAGGAGGGGGCCAATCACGACTTCGGAAAACGAATCGCGCCAGCGATTTTTCATTTTAGCCAGCGCAGAATGAGGGAAGGCATTCGGGGAGATTGGTCGCCGCAAAGACAAGGCAATTAGTCGCCAGGCGACTAAATCTCCCTGAAACGCAGAATGTGACCTTACCCTAAAAGTGCAGCTGATCACAAATAGTGATAGTAGTGCTTTAGCTTATCAGGGATAAACATTATTCTAGAGAATAACTCACTATTCAGGCACACACAAATAATTTCACCAACTACACAGAAAATACTCTGCAACTTATTGTCATGGATAACCCATTTTGTATTGTGGAACACAAAATTAGATATGACCATAAGGCCAGAAAAGCTCTTTCCTGGTGTCTCTTTCAGTGTCCTGCCTCTACAAATATATAGAATAAACCAGTGTATTTGGTCAGATAGGTGGGTTGGTACCTAGAACTGGCTGGTAAATCAATGAGGCTTATAGGCAAGTAGCAAAATCAAGCTCCACACGCTTAAAGATTGCTTTGTATATGGTTTCTCCTATGAAACAATGCCCTGCTAGGCAGCTTTCAGAAACTTATGATGGTACAATTAAATTAGTTAGAGAACAGAGAAGGATCGGCACACAGGCATTCAAATTGCAGTGTTACCTGCTCGTTTATTGTGAGGACTGCAACGTTTCTGGGGCGTGACCCCGAAACGTTGCAGTCCGCACAATAAACGAGCAGGTAACACTGCAATTTGAAGGCCTGTGTGCCGATCCTTCTCTGTTCTCTAACATAAGGAAGGCTGCCGGATCCTTTGGGATTGTGCACCGGGCTGATCTGGTGAAGGGTGTGCGTCGGTTCTTTCTACTCTGGTGACAATTAAATTAGTAGCATGGCCAGATTTGATTTTGGAATGGCACAAATGGCAGATTGAAGCCCTGCATGTTTGACAATCTTTCCCACAATGCAGTCATGATTAGTTCTATGCTACTATGAAAAGGGGGTGATCTCATTGGTCAGATGTGCAAATTCAGTCATTTAATGTGCCGGCATTCAACTTCTCACAGCCACAGACCCCCTTTTCCCCACAACTCATCTGACTGCCCATACATTAAAAGAAAAGATGTGGCTGAGGAGGGGGACTACCATACAGTAGACCCTGTGGTCTGGGGCACCCCAAGCAAGCATGTAATGTTGTCAAATGCTACAATCTAATTGGTTAGAAACAATTATCACTTTGGGAAACCCCTAGGTACATGTTTTGTTGCATTTGGTGACACATTATGGAATGTGAAATCTAAGTTTGCAAATAGAATGGAGCCAGGTTGTAGGTAGCAGAAATGGGGACAATGTTTTTGTGGAGCAGATGAGAGGACAATCTGTGTAAAGTTGCATTCTGTGACCAAATGAATGAATTGTAGCAACATGAAATAGCACATGCCATGCACATAGGAGCCCAATGTTTTCTGAACCAAAAGTATAGTATTTCCTCATGGATGAGAGGACGGTCCCTGAAGAATTAAATTATCTTTGGTCATACTGTGTCCCAACTCATAAAGAGTACTGATTTCTTAATCCTGTCTATATAGAACTATATGCAAAATACATTGAGTTGTTTTTTCTCTTGTGATAAAATGGCAAATATGTGCCACTAGATTCCAAAGCTTTGGTGCAGTTAGAACCCTTGCAACTCCTGTAATGGTTTTAATACTCTAGTGTTGAGTAATGTTAAATGCTTTACATACATGATAATAGCAATGGCAGTGGCAATATAAACTGCTATTAGCTTTTGCAATTGGCCCTTCCAAGCATTACAAGGACCTTTCCTGCAGAGACGATTGCAAGAACTAGTGTCTGTGTGTACAAAAAAACAAGCAGGTATCTCAATGAAGGGTTTTCTCTCTGGCCCTGGAGTAACTGGGGAAGTTTAATTGTGCACTGTTGCTTTATGAATCAATCCTGCATATATATAGATGCATTAGCTTTCTTAAAACTCCATCATTGGCGCCCAAATTCTCCAAAGCATAAACCACAAACATACACAGGTGCAAGGGGATCCTCCAATGATGTGGTTTTGGTAGAGATAATTCTCATCTATCCTGTCCTGTAGGTGGCACTGTAACACCTGCAAACTACTATGCATATATAAAGTTCCTGTGGACAGATAGATATGCATTGGGCACATACACTCCTCAAACTTTTGCCTCAAAAATGGTATGGAATTATTTCCTTCCTTATCATTTCGTTAATGAACTCAATCTGTCATTACCACAGAACATAATTTAGTAATACTTTTAGATTAGGAACATTTGGACAGGTGCAATTTTACTAAATTGCAGTAAAGACACCAGCCAATGAGATATTTGCACTCATTATTCCATCTGCATCAGACCATTTACAGCCGGACCTTCGTAGGTGGACATTGGCTATTATAATGAATTATTTGGCACTTGTTTAGTTTATGGTTAAGAAGACTAAAATACCACATGCATTGAAGGACCATAATTCCATTTTGAAACAAGAGTTTGTTCAATAACGATGCCAATTTCCACTTTACTGTGCACTGGGAGGGTACAGGAGGTAGGTATTCATTATTATGGCGGAAAGAATGATACAAAGGTGTGAGCACAAAATCCAGTAATCCAAAATTATGAATGGGATTGATTTTGCTTTAGTAAGGAAAAGCAGTGTCCTTTCCATTTGTTTAAAGGGAAAGTAAAACTTCCAGAAAATTGTTCTACTGAATGCCGTAACTCAGTTATTAAAATAGGTGCCCCAAACTCAATTTGGGAGAGAATCAGTGAGCAATACATCAGCACTATGTCATGTTACTAAAAAAGTCTGTAAAAAGTAAAGATTATTACTGATGGGCATTTCACCCCTGCATTTCCCTGCAGTCAGTTTTCTTGCATTCAACCAAAAAACAAAATATTGCCAGTAGTGCTCTACTCACACAGGCGCATCCAATCACTGAAGGCAGGCAAAACCATCATGTTGCTTTCCACCCGTGTTCAGTACTTACTATGTTTACTACCCTATTAAAACAATACTCCTCTGTCTCTAAATAATATTTATTTAGTAGGCCTGCATGAATGTGTACAGGTAATACTGTCCTAGTCACCAGTAGATGGCAATGTTTAGTTGCAGTTATGCAGAGCAATGTTGCAGAGACCCCTGCAATCAGACAGCTCTAACTGGGAATTCCAGCCCTCTGGCACCTGGATAAGCACCTGTCTCTTTCTTCAATAATAGTTAACAAGGTTAATAATATAAGGCTGCTGCCAAGGGACTTCTAGTTAGTGCCAATGCCTCACTCTTGCTTTCCAAGGCATAGGTCAAATAGCAAAGTCGACTGCCTTTCTTTCTCATCTCAAATGAGATCGGTCAGGAAAAGAAACCCAATAAGATTATCTCTTGAAGAAGATTTGTAGACGATCATTTTTAAACTCTTATTTAAGATAATGGCTGTGAGTTGCCGGCACTGGGACGGAGTTAACACATCAAACATGAAAGAACTCAGCCCAAAGTACAGAGGTTAAGTATTATTTCTATACATTTCTTTCCAGCCTGTAGAATGAGCAAATATTGATCCATTACACGCTGACATATGAGACTAAAAAAGAGGAGGCAGCAATGATTTATGGGTAAAATATGTTTCTGTGTGCTAAGTACTTTGTTGGGAAGGGTGGGGACCTGTTTGAATGAAGGGAGATGATGGACAGAGAACATGATGTGATGACACAATGGAGACACACGCCTGGAATCAGCCACCCCCTCTGCTTTGGGAGGTGGAAAACAGCTAAAGTAAACAAACACCTGGGAGAAGGGATTTGTACTCATCCCTGGCTAGCTGCCTGCCAGGCTAGACACACGCCACTGATAACTGCAAGCAGCAATGTTTAGTAAACTGCAACTAATTGCTACCTATTTAAAGAGAGAAAGTAGGAAGCATTTCATTCAGTGTGCCTGCCGCTGCTGTTTGGGGAGGCATTGTCACACAAACACATCATCTTCCATTAATGAATTTCCATTTCCATTCAGGAAAGTATTCAGTCTAGAATTGTAAAATCTCCTTATTGTGCCTGCCATGCAGATCCATGACCGTTACATACACTAGATTCTTTTCTACTGGCAAAAACACTGTGATAATCTTCTCTGTTTAAAAAAGTTGATACAAAATGACTCGTGCTATTGGATTGTTCTTGAAGGGGCCATAAGCCTTGTGTCCAACGTTTGCTGCACCAAAATGTTGCTGCACTACAGCTCTTGTCATTCTCCAACATATTATTAGAGGTTAAAGCCTGCTCGGAGCTGTAGTCTACTCATATCAGAGATGCAATAAAAGCTTTCACAGCACTTTAGAGCCAGCAGCCCTGTTCCTGCAAGACATTCTTCCATCGAATCTTGCCTGCTCTGTGTACACCTGGCTTTCTGTTCTTTGGTCGTGTAGGTATTAAACCTATCTTTTAGGCTCTAAACACCATAACAGCATTACAAGAAGGAGAATGATTGCCAGAGCACAGTTTGCCTCTAAAAATAATTGTAACAAAAAAAGTGTTAGTATTACATTTTGTCCAAAATATGTAAGCTCATGTGCCACATCATTCTACATTATTCTACATTTTTTAATAGCATTCTTAAGTTCCCCATACACGGTTTGATATAAGCTGTTGACAGATTATTGGGCACTGATGCCCTTGCCCTTCTGATGTTTGACTAGGGTGTAAACTGGCAAGCTAAAATTGCACAGGAATTTCACTATGCTAGATAAGTAGGTATTTCACTAAAGCATTGTCTTACATACGTAATTGAGTCTGGGATTGCTATTTTGAAGAGCTAGTGAACTAAATGAGAAAACATTAGGAAAGTCACATTTGCTTGTGTACTGAACTTATTTTTATACAAAGGACTATAACACTGTTCCCCATTATTGGTCACCTCTGATTATTATAATTATTATCATTTATATTTATTTATATAGCGTTAAAAGTCTTACTTGAGCACATACGGACATTCTGCACACAACAACCAATGACAATAGGAACTGTCATTCTAGGCAACAAAAAATTGAAACACGTCAGTATATAGTCTCAGAAATCATCTCATTAGAAATGGGGCAGATACATTTCCAACATGTCTCACTGTGGTTGTTGTAGTGCACCAACACTTTTACACATTGTTGAATGCACACATAAGTTCTGGTTACATCAGGTCATCTGCACATACCAATACTAAATACCTTATTTATAAATAGGATTTATAATCAGTTATTTTTTACAAAGCTTGTCAGTAACTTTGTGATATATGATATTATATTGCACTGGGCTAAATGTCTTGGCAAGACTAGGAAATCTCTAGAGACTCTACTAAAATTCTGCATCATGTGCTCAGATCATAAAACAGTCAAATACTTTACTGGTTTTGCTATATATATATGTATACAATAGATTTACCAGATATTTGAGTCACATTGTTTTAGCCAGCAACAAATGCCATGTAAAATATATAACTGGTTAGTACAAAGTCCCTTCAAGTCATATGTGAGGGGAGGTGTAAGGATGAACTATAAGGACTGAATGTACATTGGGCCAGGAGTTTAGTGTCGTCTAGGCATATTGGATACTCTTTTTATCATTTATGCTGGTTTAATGAGATTGAGGGCAAGTATTCTGGAACCTGCACAGTTACAGCTACTTCAGTCACAGGGGCTAAGGGTACACAATGATAATAAAATCTGTGGTAGACTGAGGCAAGCACTACTGTTTCAGTCATAAAGCATTCCTCTTTACTATCTTTGCTCACATGTATAGTGTATTCACTCAACCAGGTTTGATTTCTTAATCACCTACCAATTTATCTTCTGTACTAAAAGCCTTGGAACTGTTTGGAACTGTTTCTCCAGCAAACATCTCAGTGGAAAAAATCAGAGTGGATGATTCCAACACAAAGATATGCACTTTCCCTGTATTGGCACACTTATGTGAATAGAGTAGGTGAGCCCATCCTGCATATGTACACTTGGGGGCCCATTTACTAAGGGGCGAAGTGAATTTTCGAATTGAAAAACTTCAAATTTCGTAGTAATTTTTGGGTACTTCGACCATCGAATAGGCCAAAATTTGTTTTGAATTGAAAAAACGTCACAAATTCGACCATTCGAAATACTGTCTCTTTAAAAAACTTCGACACTTCGCCACCTTAAACCTGCCGAATTGCTGTTTAGCCTATGGTGGACCTCCTAGAACCTCTCTGAGTCTTTGGCTAAGTTCAAGGTTTTTTTTGTACGATCCTTCGAATCATTCGATTCGAAGGATTAAATTGTTGGAACGATTTTTACATTTTTTAGCTTCGAAATTCGACCCTTAGTAAATGTGCCCCTAAGATACTTTCCTTTATAATAGAACCCCCTGTGTAATAGAGAGATAGACAGGTTTTAGCATTCGAATAACTTCAGATTTGGATGGAATGGACGCTGGAAATTGGAATTCTGCAACAGCCACAGTTCCAATGTATAGTAGTTTATTAATGCTGAATCTATTAGCATATACAAGGTTGTTCCTGGATGCTAGGGGGCAAATTCACTAACCTGTGGAAATTTGCCAGCGATGGCTTCACTCATATCGCCACACTTCGCCAGGCGAAAATTCGCCATGACAACGGTAATTCACTAAAATGAGAAGTTGCGTCCAGGGCGCCGAATGATGGCGATGTTTCATTAGCAAGCAAAGCGAAGTTGCGCTAATGTTGGCTAATTTGCATATGGTGGGAAGTTAAAGTTGAATGGACGTATATGTTGCAGCAAATACATTACACTACACAAGCCCAGGGAACCTTAATAAAAGAAAATAGAGTTGTTATATTGCACTACACATGAGCCCACTGTATTGTTTATGTGCCATATGTTAGGAAATGTAGGGGGGAAGCCGGGTACCCTAAAACAAAATTACGATCTTTTGCAGCCTATCACCCTGAAAAACGGAAAAGTCGCCAGCATTTTTTGGGACTATTTTTTGAGGAAGTCCTATCTACTCTATTGCACTTCGCCTGGTCTGAGGTGGTGAAGGCAAGTCTGGCGCAAGAGTTATCGTTCATTAAAATCTGAATCTTAGTGAATTTGCGTAGTTACGTCCATTCGCCAGAGTGAAAATTCACCTGGCGTTAGAGTGCGAAGTAGCGCTACAGTCTATCTCCTTCTCACATCGGTGAAGTGCCGAAATGACATCACATGGGCGAATTTTTGCTAACATTAATCACTTCGCCCTTTAGTGAATTCCCCCTAGGAATTGTAGTTCACAATTGCCGGAGCACCATAATGTGTTATCTCTATTTTTAAGTCAATATACAACAGTAAAGAAAGAAATGTGAGCAAAAGAGTAGTTAAACACTGGGGAAAGTTGTGTGAAATAACTGATCTTTTAACCACTGCCTTCCAATGTTGTAATTATCCTCTGGTTCGACTCCTGTGTCGCTTGTTCCCTCCCACTACGCCTCTACTCCCTCCTGTCTCTGAGGTGTTTCTATACAAACTTCAGCATCCAGTTGTCATATTAATTATTGCACTGAATAATGACTGAAATAGTCAAACTAAAGGGGGGGATTCAAGAGGGTCCTTTCTTGCAGCTCGAAGATTTAGCAAAGGAAAGGCCTGCAACAAAGCTTTAATTGGTCTGCAGAAATACCCTGACAAGGCATGGAAGATAGGTTTCATAAAGCCCGGCAATTGTAAAGGGGGAAAGAGATCTTTGAATAGACCCCACGCTTCCTTTCTAAACTCCCTTGCTGAGCAAAAAATGGACTGTGTCTTGAATGCAGGTCTGATCCTGAATGCTATACCCAGCAGAGAAAAAAATGCTCCATTTATTGTAAGTTTTTTTTTTCTTCTTTCCAGCTATTCATGTGTTGTATGGGGAGGATCAGCTGGGTTTGTTTACCGTGAAAGACCTTTACTTTATTTTCTTTCACTTAAAAAACATGTCCCCAAGCACACACAGCTCTACTGTAGCAAAATGGATGTGTAACAAATGTACAAACGTTTCGAATGTACTGAATCTTTTAAAGATCTGTATAGATGAACAACTTCATTCTGCTTATTCAATAAAGGCGTATTTAAAGTAAACGGGTCTTTGGAGGGGGGGATGCTTATCTGCCTATGGGAAACATCAAAAGGGCTTTAGAGTGTGGCTGGCTTGGCGTTTCTACGCTAATAAAATGGTGACTATTCAGAGTAATAAAAATCAGAAAGTGAACGAAGGAGATTAATCACTTGGGTAAAATTAGGTACTGTTTGTTGCAGATGTCCAGACAGACTATGGTGCTTAATTCAGTTAAATGTTTCATGTCAGCTAAGACTGCTTAGATTGAAAATAAGCTGGTCTGGAATACAACTGTAATAGGTAACACAGACACTTAGACAAGTAAAGATCAAAATGATATAAAATGTAAAAACATTTTTTTTAGAAATTAACACATAATATCAGATTGCTTGCGATCACTATATTCAAACTTTAAAGGGGATGTAATCCAAACATAACATGTAACTAAGCAGCCTCAAGCATACTTTGATCAAACATTTTAGTGGTTTTCATGTTATTTGTAAATGTAATTGCAACTGAGAGAAGGATCTGCATGTCCCTCTCTGCACTCTTGGTTCTGACCAGTGGCGTAACTACCGGGGGAGCAGGGGGTGCGATTGGGCCAGGGCCCGCACCCCCTCAGGGCCCCCCGGCAGCTCGTGCGTCACTCTGTTCTAAGGGAAATGCGCCCGTTTCCGGCCGTACGGAGGGGGCGGGCCCGGCTGCACGTCCCGAGCCAGGGCCGCCCCCCCTCTAGTTACGTCTCTGGTTCTGACTCTTGAGGGTACAACTACATGGACGATTTGCATGTGTTTTCAGCAGATGCGACGTGCTTAGGGTTGCCACCTTTACTTAAAAATAATACCGGGCAGTCGGGGGCGGGCACCAAAAGGGGGCGGTCCGTGTCACAAAAGGGGCGGAGCTACATGACGTGCCACAAAAGGGGCGGAGCAACATCGCAGAGATGTCCACGGCGCTGGAAAAAGGTAAGTTCTTTGCGAATTGGGGGCAGGCCAGGGTTTTTTTTTTAAAGGGTATTACAAATTACCGGCAATTGCATTGCTGGTAAATTTGTAATACCGGCCCCGGCCTTGCCAGTTGTTTTACCGGCTAGGCCGGTAAAATAACGGCCGGGCCGGTAAAATACCGGCCGGGTGGGAACTCTAGACGGAAGTTCCCACGGAAAACAAGGTAAGAAATACAAACGTCGGATGGTGTGGCACGTTCTGTCGCGCCGGAAGAAGCTGCGAAACCATCCGACGTTGCTGTTGCTTACCTTGTTTTCCGTCGCATCCAACTTGACGCCTGCGTTTTGCCGCAGTGCGTCACATCCGCCGAAAACGCATTGAAATCGTTCATGTAGTTCTACCCAAACAGAGCGGCAGAATATGGATATGTCAATAAGCTGGCTTTTGCTATAATAATTCAAAACTTCAGAACCACCTGAGAATACCAAGACAGGCACTGGTTTCAGTAGAAATTACATTTACAAATAACCCTGCAAAAAAGCATTGTATTAAATGTACAGGAACAAGCAGGTAAAATTTTGGATCGAAAAAAAAAAATCTACGGAGCACTTCAGATTCCACTGCGGTGCACCTTAGGTCAGGAAAGGAGATATAAATGGATTAGTCTTCAGCAGATAACCTTTAGTCTGACGGCATAAACATAAGTCCTTTCAAGGTCCCTATGAAAGATACACATGTTGAAGTGTTTAAATAATATTATAGCACACAAAGTCAGTGCACCTCGCTTCGTTTAAAACAAAAGATAAGTGCAAATGTAGCCAGCTTTCTTTAACAGCTCCGTTACCAGGTGCCAGGCAGACCTGCAATGACAGGGTGATTACATGATTTCTGATTGGTCTTGATCCAAAATGAAATCTCTTATTTATATGCAAAAATGCAACAAGACTGTTTGTTTTAGGCACATCTCTCCTAGGGCTGGAGACATTGCTTCACAGTGGGCCTGTTATATCCAAACGTGTAGTTTGGAAGAGATATGTAATGGTGACCAGTGATTGGTGAATAAATTTGCCAGGCGCGAATTTCTGAGTTTTACCGCTGGTGAATAAACTTGTAGAACTGCAGTGAAAATTCACAGGCGTCAAAAAAATGAGAACACGTCGGAATAGTCGCTTGCGTCAAAACTCACACGTCAACATTACTCGGACAGCAAATTGATGCGTTTTGAGAATTTTTCAGCAAAACGGGACAAATTCGCCCATCACTGATAGTGACACCATCTAATAGGCCCACTAACTGCCTGTGCAATAAGGGAGACGTGTTTATAACACATGCCCATGTATGAGATGCAATTCAAACATCCAGCTGGCAATGTAGGAACATGATTTAAATACTGTTCTTTATATATTTAATTTTATTGTTGTTCTCATTTTATGATTTATAAGTTTAGACTATCCCAGCACCAGTTCTCTCTCCTTGCAGCATTATTGCTACATGCTAAAGTTAAATGTTACAATTGTTACCACTTTAGGAAAGAAGCATGGGCACCAGTTTATTGGTGTCCAAAGTTCATTTCTTTCAAAGGCTTGTTTCAAGTTATTTGCAATTTATCTTTACTTAGGAAAAGGAGGAAGCCTGCACTTACCCATAACAGTATAACATTCTTCAGTTTACAGGCACAGATAGAAAGAAGGAAGGAAAGTTCGACATAAAAGAATTAAAGGTATTACACAAGGCAGCAGGAATAACATGGTGCACGTTCTCTGAATTAGACTTGATGTATAGCTGGCCAAAAGTAAGGTTGTATGTATTTATCAGTAGCATATCAAGGACTAAGGAGCCTGGAATCTTGTGTAGGCGTGCGATTCAATATGTCCACAACTTCAAGTGATCATATACAATTTGTTGCCTTTACTTTGCAAAACAATTTACTATAAAAAAAACCTCCTGGGCCAACATTACCCTAACAGTTTTACTTTTACTTGATTTAAGTGCACCTGCCTCTGTAGTTCTCCTCCTTATATCAAATGTTACACAGAAAAGGCATCCAGAGTTATATTTAGTGTCATTGGTAAAACAAAGCCCGAGGAATATCAATGACCAATACAGTGGTCAGAGCTTGTGGTGGCATTTTCTCAGAAGCTCAGAAATATATATATATTATCTGCATTATATAGCTAACGAGGGCATAGTTGACATTTAAAGGAACAGTAACACCACAAAATGAAAGTGTTTTAAAGTAATGACAATATAATGTAGTATTGCCCTTCACTGGTAAAAATGGGGTGTTTGCTTAAGAAACATAACTACAGTTTATATAAACAAGCTGCTGTGTAGCCATGGGGGCAGCGATTCAAGCACAGGATACACAGTTCATAACAGATACATTTTGAAGAATCCCATTGTATACTACAGAGCTTATCTATTATCTGCTTTCTATCCTATGCTTTTTCTCTTTTTTCAGCTTTAAATGGCTTCCCCCATGGCAACTATTGTATTGTATATGTTTTTCTATGATTACTAGTTATTCTGTTTATGGGGCTCACTGGGAGATTGGCACTGAGTACATAGGTGACTTGCTCACACCAACAACCTACGTCAGTCAAGTTTTGGCGCTCTCTTTTTCGCTTGATGTGTATAAATATGTTTGTTTGTATATAGCCAGCACTTCCTGAAGACGGCTCACGTCTAAGAGACGAAACGTGGAATAAATACCACTCTTTTTGTTTTGTAATGAAAGTCCTATGAGTGCAGACTATTTTTTGAATAGTATGATTTCATTATGTACCAGCACCTATGCATCATTTGCTTGTTCTCTGTGTGCACCAGTCCAGAGAATATCCTCTCATGAGCAAGCGCCAAGGCTGAGAAAGTGCAGTTCTTGAATTGGGGCTGCAGTTTGGTAAAAAATAACCTTAGTGTTATAAAATGAGCCTATAAATGGGCTCCCACGGTCTGGTTTATATATACAGTAGATAGTTGTGTAGATGGAATTCAGCAATGAGCAGTATTTATATAAACAAGCATTTGTCTGAGAAAGCGGCCTACAGATGTAACACCCCTAAGGGATCTTATTGTTTAAACACAGTTTACCTTGCTGTGGTTAATCTGGGAAAGATATGGGGTGTCACTGAGTGTGCTGGAGTTACCTATTCATACATATTAGCTTCACCCAAGGGTGTGCTACACAGACACTAGAGAAAGATGTGATTTCCAATTTAGAAGCAGCTGCACTGATCAGGGGTACAGGGCAGTGCTTATAAGCAATGGGTTAATGTAATTACCTGGCTGAATGCAGTGCAGGGGCAGGGAGAGAAGAAGCAGCAGTTGCACATCAGCTTGTGTGACACCTCACAACCATGCACAGACTGATTTCCTGATAACCCAGCTCCTATCTAGATGTACTGCTCAGACTGGCGGCAGGCTAAAGCTCTCCTGCCTCATTAGGATTCGGCACCTCTGACTAATGGCCCTGTGCTCCTGACCACGAATGAGAAAGTAATTACTACAACAGTGTTATAAGTGTGTGTGGATGTGCACACAACAGGGGCATCAACAGCAACTGTCCAGGCTGTGCTTTAAAACCCAATGGGTGAGCTTTCACCTACAGGGTATTCCAAGAGGATGGAAAACTATTAGAGCATAACTTTGTTTCCTTCCCAAAAAACCTTCTGTGTCACATACAAATGAGGAGTCTGACTTGAAATGCTGTTCAGAGACAGGCCTGAATATTTAGCTGAAATCCAGTCATGCCCAGCCACTAAGCCTCCCACATCTTGCTAGCACTCATGGGTGCAACTCTCTCACACAATAGTCTTTGCTGTTACAGGAGTAGATATCATTTGCCCAAACCCATAGGCCTTTATTTGCAAATGGACTTATCTAATGAAATATTCAGAATGCACATTGCAGTGCTTCATAGAGAGTATACGTGATTTACATCAGTCTCTTCCCCAGTGGAGCTTACAATCTAAAGTCCCTATCACATTCACACACTATGGTCATTTTTACTAAGAACCAGTTAACTCCATTTCTGTGCCTGAAAATGCATATGTGGTGGAATCTTTATAGTGTTTTCGGCTGGAGGGGGGTGTTTAGGCTAGAGATGTAAGAACTTTTCTTCAGTTCCTGCCCCATGAGGCATAACATTTGGCCAGGGCCCCCTAATCTTCCAAACAATTTCAGCAATTATTATCCAGAATGCTTCGGACCTGGGGTTTTTCCGTTAAGGGATTTTTCCATAATCACCATCTACTGAAAAACAAAAAAATATTTAAAAATACAAGGGGGGTTGTGGGTACACTCCAAGGCTAAGTAAAAATGTGTTTAAATACAATTGAAGTACTACTGATTTGGCCAATTAATCGATGGACATTCCCTGGCCCCCTGTCTCATAGGTAATTTAGTTTATATGCAAGGGCCGTGTATTTACAAAAACATGGGTTTTTAGTTACAAAGTTATGATGATAAAATTGGTAAGCCACCATACCACGTCAAGGTAAAGCCCATATACTTAGTAAATAAACACAATAATATTGCTTATAGAACCTAAGCATTCATTGTGAGATGCAGTTCACTGCCAAGTATTAGCAACAGGTACATTGAAACACAAGTTAGGGTTAAAATAATATGAACTTTACTAAGTTCACCTCAACCTCACGTATTGCACGTCACTTATTTTCATGAAATCAGAAAACATGTTGGGCTTTCTAAGCTGAATAGAAGTCCATGAAACTGCAGAGGATTCTTTATATAAAGAAACAGGAGACATACACACAGTCAAGGACACTAGATTTATTAATAAGCACCCCTTCCTCATACTATCTCCTAAGATAAGGGTATAAAAAGGGGTATGTCCATTAGGTGGTTCATTAAAAGGCCAGTGTTATGTTAGCCAAGAATTTGGCAGATTCGTTATTTGTTAACTGATTTTCAGGGCAGTTCTAAAATAAGAATTCTGCAAAACTTCCAATGATTGTTTGAGCCAGTGTGTGTGTGTGTGTGACTGTGGATACTTGACCCCTACAAACTCAAATTGGCTGGAAAATTGATTCGGGTCACTTTAAGCTAAGCTGCACATAAAGAGCAAAGTGTGTCGGACAAGAGGGAAGAGAGCAGAGCACATTCCAGTGAGCGTGCACCTGCCTATTTGTGCCAAGCAGTAACTAGTTCTGAATGAACAGCAGCCAGGCCGCCTGCAGCCCCAGCAGTCACACAAGTTTAGCTCAGCTCCCGAGGAATAGGAAACGGGGCTTTCTTTTGAATGGCTGCAGCCAAGTTTTATAGGGAAAGAGTTTGCCGTGCAACACAAGATAAGTGAATCTGCTAACTCAGGGATATCCAAGCTGAGGTTCTGCGGATGCTGATAAACTACAACTCTCAGAATCTCCAGACAACCTTTGGCTTGCCTTCTCAGATTTATACTAAGATATATAAAAAATAAACCTGGCTCTGGCTTGCATGCTTTTAGTGCTGTACAGCTAAAGTAAATCTGGTAAAAAACGAATGTCCAGTCCATGGTCCTCAAACTACATGAACTACAACTTCCAACAATACCAGAGAAAACTGTTTTCTCTTGCAGAACTAACTTTATTGGATAGATTCCTGGTGTTCATTAACAGTCAAATGTATTAACAATATATGTATATAGAAACCAAACCTGCAGTCTTAATCTCTTTCCTGTTGTGCCTTGGTTTCCTGGAAGTCGAACATCACCATGTCGTTTATAATGGAAAACCAGGAACAGCACTCACATATTACTATTCTGCACTCTACCTTTCATTTCAAGCCATGAATGTGTGGGGCCTGACCTGTATTCCCAGTACGCAGTTAAGTTACTGAACTGAGAAGGAAAATCACTTCATAGAAGTGACAAATGAGAGAACCTGGGAGTTCAGTAGCTAGAACAGGAGTCCCCAACTTTTTTGCAGATTTTTGCCCCAAAGTTGTCTAAAATTAAGGAAAGTCACCGGTGAGAGGGATGGGAGACGGGGTACAGAGCCCAAAATCTGGTAACTCCCATCTTCTACACGTCAGTCCCATTGCATGCTGGGTATTGTGGTCTTAAGGTGGCCATAGATGCAAAGATCCTATTGTACTAATCAAGGATTTTCGGACCGTGTGTGGAGAGTCCCGACATTTTTCGTCCGGCAGAGATCGGTCGTTTGGTCGATCGGACAGGTTAGATTTTGTCCCAACCGTCCTGCCGGAGCCCATTGCGCTCTCATAGTCATGTGATCGGTTGGCCATAGGGCCCCCGATATAGCCATGCCCATTAGTGGCATATCGGGGAAAGATCGGCTCGTTTGGTGATGTCACCAAACGAGCGGATCTTTGCGTCTATGGCCACCTTTACATTAAACTTGCCAGTCGTTAAACAAAAACGACATTACCCAACATGCATTAGGAGACCCAGGCTTGGCACATTAGGGCAAGAAAGAACTTTGGCTGTTTTCCAAATAACAAACCAGCTAAAAGCCCAAACAAGTAAACTAAAACCATACCCTGGCTAGTTTATACTTTCAAAACCCGCCTGGGCTGTAAATTAGTAGCCCAGTTTGGCTGGAAACCCTCCAACCCTGATAATGAGTACTGGGCAAGGCGGTGTAACTACAGAGGCAGCGGATCCTACCACTGCTGACAGGTCTAGGTGAGATTTGGGGGCCAACTAATATGTAATACATATGAAACACAAGAACTAAAAGTTTATGATTTGGCAGCAACCTCCAGTTGTCCACAGATTTCCCCTATCACCTGTGTTCAGAGGCAATACATCACTATGAACTGTTATATATATAAGGTAGTAGGACTCCACCCGCCACTTGCTATCGCCCTGTCTCCAATGCAGTGGCGCAGCTTTAAAAGCTGAACTACTGTAACTTGCCAGAGAGTGAGGAAGAGGGGTGAGTGTCTGTCACTAAGCCTAGTTCTCCCCCTGCCTGATGTGCCCCTCGTGAAGGAGTCAGGGATGCGGCGGGCTGGTGAGGGAGAGGACACGATTATTTCTTCCCTCTCTCCATCCCGCTCACCTCACACTCTCCCAGTGTAGAGCTCGCGTCGGCTGCACTTGTTTATTCAGCGCTCGCGGCGGCACGCGCCAGGCGCACGCACTGGAACAACAAACCAAAGTGAATGGCGCCCGGGGAGAGGGGCGGGGCCAGGCTAAGCGCGTGGGGCTTGTGCCAATTGAAAAGGCAGCGGCAGTGGCAGGAGAGCAGCATTGAGCGCACAGAGCTAGAGGCAGGGAACGTGCGGGGCCGCTCCTGTCACTTTGCAACAGCAGCAACTCCCCGTCACCCGCACAGTCAGAGCAACACGCGAACGGCACGAGCCCCACTGGCACCCCAGCAGCAGCCGCCTATCATCAGCCTATCAGCATGGAGACCTCCGCTGCCAACCTGTCCAGCCAACAGCATTTCCTGCAGCCTCCTTGTTTCTTCCCGCACAACGTGCGGCTGAGCCCGGCGGAGGAGCAAGAAGCGGTCAAGCCGAAGCCCATCAAGAGGCAGCGCTCGAGTTCCCCGGAGCTGATGAGGTGCAAGAGGCGACTGAACTTCAATGGCTTCGGCTACAGCCTCCCGCAGCAGCAACCGGCCGCCGTGGCCCGGAGGAACGAGAGGGAGAGGAACCGAGTGAAGCTGGTCAATCTCGGCTTTGCCACCCTGAGAGAGCACGTCCCCAACGGTGCGGCCAACAAGAAGATGAGCAAAGTGGAGACGCTGCGATCGGCCGTCGAGTACATCAGGGCGCTGCAACAGCTGCTGGACGAACATGACGCGGTCAGCGCCGCTTTCCAGTCCGGCGTCTTTTCCCCCAACATCTCCCCTAACTATTCTCATGGTATGAACTCTATGGCGGGGTCTCCCGTCTCCTCGTACTCCTCAGATGAAGGCTCCTATGATCCGCTCAGCCCTGAGGAGCAAGAGCTGCTCGACTTCACCACTTGGTTCTGAGACACTGAGAAGCAGGTCAGTTGCCTCCATCCATGTTACTTGTCAATCACCCGGCCCTGCTGCTGGACTGGCAACCGGTGGCTTCTGGCAACTGCCACAGGGGCTGCTGTAAATTGCCATAGACACTCACTGTTTAGTGGGCTATTTGGGCCTCTCTGGATTGGAATGCCAGGGCCTATTTTGACTCCCAGACCTGCTGCTTCTTTCTTTCTTTCTTTCTTTCTTTCTTTCTTTCTTTCTTTCTTTCTTTCTTTCTTTCTTTCTTTCTTTCTTTCTTTCTTTCTTTCTTCTCTCTCTCTGAATGATGACACTTTCCCAAACCCTGGGTGCAAAGGCTGCACTAATATCTAGATACACTATGGCATTGACAGCCAGTGCTTGATTTGAGACCTGTCAACCGTGGGAGTTGTAGTTCAACAACAGTAGTTTGGTTACAGGTTGTGTCCCTAAATTCCCTGAAGGAGAATTCACCCATTTGCAAAAAAAAAAAAACCCTACCCCACTTAGACTCCCCCCCAGCATAGCTGGCCCCCGGGGAAATGCCCCTAACTTTATACTTACCCCTCTGCACAGATTCAGGCATCGAAGTTCCACGCAGCCATCTTCCATCTTCGGTAAGCTGAGTGGGAGACCGGCGAAGCAGCGTGTGCACAGTTGGTTTGCGACAACTGCGCATGCGCCGAAACTCATGAAAATTGCAGAAGCGCCGGAGGAAGAAATGAAAGATGGTTGCGTGGAACTCCCAATGCCTCAATCTGCGCCGGGGGCTACGTATTAAGTTAGGGGCATTTCCTCGGGGGAGGAGTTGGGGGCTCTATGTGGTTTAGGGTTTTTGTTTTTTGAAAACCGTTGAATTCTCCTTTATGTGACTTTTTCACCCTACCTTAGGAATTGAGCTACACTCTCAATTTAACATCTTTTTCCAGCCCTAAATTGGAAAATTGGAATAAACTGAGAATTGAAGATCATGATCCACCTTGAGTAGTTCTGCAGCCATCCATCACCAGTATAATCATTATAGCCTTTTGCATAATCACCATTTTAACTTTCCTTTTCATACATTGTGTGGCATTTCCCTGATCATATGGGTGAATTGCATTTGCTCGAACTCCTCCAGATTGTAAATATAGGGGGGAACCCGTGTCTGTGGAAATGCCTAAGCCATATGTGATGTCAACAAGTCCCTTCTGTGTACTGATCTTTTATATTGTTCTTTCAGGCTGTTTGCCTCCCTGCTTGGATAACAAAGTGAAGCGCACAGGAGCAGTCGGTCCCTCCAAGAACACTGAAGCACTACATTTGCACTCCAGTAGGATTCACTGGACGGATAGAGACATAATGCAGTGGGGGTCGTGGGTGGTGCAGCACACATACACCATCCCAGCTCACACGCGGAAGAGACGTGGTCCATATGAACAACCCGGGGCTACCCCGAATAAAACGCAAGCCCTTATTGACTGTATGCTCCTTTTTTTATCTATGGAGACGGTTCCCGGATCAGAATTTGTCTATCCAAACAATGCTGATATTCAAAGAAACCCCCTCCCCTTCAAGACTCTACCCCCTATTTTTTTGTACCACTTTCACCTTCAAATGCTTCCAAGCTTTTGTGAATTTTTTTATTATAAGAATATATTTCTATCTATCCCAACTGTTTTGGGATATATTAAGCTATTTTTGTACATAAGAGAGAGAGATTTATAGAAGTTTTGTACAAATGGTATAAAATGTGTATATCTTGATACATTATTATGTAATGCTTATTACCTCTGCATATTTAGACTTGTAGTCTATAACCTTGCAACTGCCATTTTGTATGTGGTTTTGTAAAGGACACTCCTTTTAAGGTGGGGTTGGAATTCCCACAGATGTACTTTAGCACCAACGTGTCTTACTTTATAGAAACTTTGTTAATGTATTAATTGTGTTATTAAACAATTGTTCACAGTGAACAAAGTTTATGCAGCTATTGTCCAAACCTAAAATAGTGGTCCACTGTATCTATGCTGCCTTTCAGAACACTATATACCACTGCCTTTTCTTACTGTTTTTAATACAAACTTACAAATGTCCTGCATAACTGTTTTTTTACACAATAGTTTCATAATAAAACATTTTTTATAGAAAAAACAAACAGATGACGGTTACTTGTTTTATTATCTACCACCCATAATAAAGTGGAAGGCATTGTCCAGTGATACTTTGGCATTGGCAAGGCTGATGTATCTATTTAGAGCAGACACAAAAAAGATGGTTACTGATTGTTCCCCCCCTACATGAAAAGAGCTGAACAATAAAAGAATGATTAATGGGTGTATTGTCCCTTAACCAGCACATCCACAGATCCCAGAAATATAAGTAATGAGCGGAGAGTGTAGCAAGCCAGACACTGAGCATTCAAGCACAGCTTTTCTCTCTATACAAGTCTAATCCCTTGTGTCTGAAAGAGAAAGAGGGAAGGTCAAATGCAAACAATGCTTGAAAATATACAGCTTGGAAAATGTCACTTTTGTCCAAAAAAAATTGGCAAAATAAGTTAGTAGGAGAATCTAAGGGCAATATTATTTTTTAAAAAAAGAATATATATATAATTTTAATTCTATGGTAGATACATTTCAAATACTCTGGATTTAATTGGATTCCTCACTTTACCTTGATAAATCTGACTATTCCTGATATTTATGCATAGTAAATGTAAGTCTGGGCGATTTTAATTTAAAAAGAAAAAAACTTTTTTTTTTGTTGAAACTGCACAAGATCTTGGCTATAAAGCCCCACGCTGTTTGCAAGAAATAGACAGCTTAGAAGGGGGGAGGTGTCTCCCAGATCAGAGACACTGATCTATAAGCATGTCATTCTATCCAAAAAGCGTGATCTGCCTGTAAAAGTACCCAATTACCAAGATTCAAAAAGAAATTGGCTTTTTTTTTTTTTTTTGGCTGGGTTGCTTGTTGTCAGTTAGCAAGGACGTGACCAGAATGAAAGCCCTGTTCCTTTTTTTTTTTTTTTTGGTGTGTGTGTGCCTGGATACTTGCTCCCCTCCTAAATGGCTTGAAAATTCAGTTTGCGTGCATCAAGCCAAGCGGAAAGCAAAGCGCAAAATTCAGCTTAGAAATCCCAACAAAGGACACAGAGTCAGCATGCCCTACACAGTTCAGATCTGTCCTGGCTCTGTTTGTACATCCATTCTCCCTATTTGCAGAGATTTTACAGAAGCCTTCACGCATGCAACCAGCCAGATTTTTATTGCGCTTGCAGTAAACCATAAAGTGCACACACAGCACTGGTTTATTGGGGCATTTGCCTCATGTTACTAATTTGTTTCTTAAGCATTTACACAAACTTTTTTTAAAAATAAATGTTAGTGCAGCATTTTTTTGGTATTTATTTATATCGCATTTTTTTTTCACTTTTCACCTAATTGCGCTTTTTCTCCCCCCCCCCACAAACTTTACATGCAGAGAAAGTAGAGGGAATAATGTATGTCTATGAATATAACATTAGGATAATGTTTCATCCTTTACAAAAGGAGGGAATTTTCTTCTTGTGTAGACAGGTGTTCCATTGCTGCCTCTTGAATAGTAAATATCCATACTCATTAAACTAAAGGCAAAGTTAAGCTGCTGTTTGCTACAATGTGTAAGGCTGACTGAGAAATTCACAAAAACACACAATTTTACTTAAAATAGGAAAGGGCAGAGCAGGATTGGGGTAAATCTCATTATATCTGCTCTAATCGCTTAGCAACACAAAGGCCTTTCTTCAGTGAGCAGAGGAAGCTATTCAGCAGCCCCTGACAAGCAGCATTCACTTAACGTTTGTAAACTCGGTAAATCAAGAGCCATGTGCTCTATGCATTTACAAAGCTGCGCCCAGCCGCTAGGATTCACATCAAATATTCCAGTCTTCCTGCATTCCTCTTCTTAGTAACTATTTGCACATTGTAAATCCCAATTAATTCTGATTCTTTCACCCCTTTTCTATATTCCAAGAAGGGATGTCTCCTTGCTGCCAAACTCCCAATGCTGGAAACAGACATAAAACACAATCCAATACAGCTTTTTTCTTCCAATACAAATTTCAAGTTTTAAATTAGCTGGAAATACATTGTAGTGATAGTAACAAAAATTGTTACAACAAATTGTTGTTAAATTAAAATGCCAACCATACCCAGTATCCTTTTTGTTGTTTAATTGCAACTTCCAGTATGTTCGAGAAAGTTTAGTCAGCCGAGTATTCTGGGATCTAGATCAGATTAAAACTTACTCCACGACTCCCAATGGGGGTCATTTATAAAGTTCACGCAGCACATATTTATTCGCAAATGGTTGTGCCCATGTGTTTTCCTGAATGCTAATATATTGCACGGCTCTGCCTGTCTTTCCGTTGTTTTGCGAATTCGCATTGAGAATAAATGTTCACAAATGGCTCGCAAATGAGACGGGTGTTTGAGTGAGTGTGCCCACTGTGCGAGGTTGTTGTGCGTGAAAATAGCGCTGACAGTAACGTAAATTCGCAATTTGCGCAACTGTTATGCAGTTCAAACACAGAGTGTGCTCATAAATTCGCAATGTGCTATTTTTATAGACATTGGCATTGTGAAAAAATAAAACTCAATTCTGTTTGCACACTTATTCAGTTTTATAAATGTGACCATGCGCAGGGCAAATATATTCACTGTGCGCACCAATCTGTCCTGCGCAAAGTTTATAAATGAGCCCCGATGTGTTTTCTGTGGGATACTGCCTCACTTTCTCAAGGAGCATTACTGTCCATTGACCATTGTGCAATGTAATAATTCATGTGAAAATCAAGATGTATTAGGATCATATCAGTTGTCTCCTTTATTGTTTACCTGTGGTTTCTGAGGATGTAACAAGCAAGGTGGGGAGTGTGCAATTACCTCTAACATGGACCTTGATAGCTTCTGTACCAGCTAAATGGAAGGATGCCCTGACCCCAAGCTCCATGTTGCATAGTCAGAGAAGCTGGTGTGCTGGCAATAGTAGTAAAAGAAAACACTGCTGGTTTAATGTTACTAGTCCTTTAAACTCACTGGGAAGTTCATCAGTCACCCCTTAAAGGAGAAGGAATAGAATTTTACACTTGGAGGTGCCAAAAGTTAGACACCCCAAGTGAATACTTTTACTTACCTGACACCCCAGGCCGGCGCTCCTATCAGCAGTAAACTGAACCGGCCCGGGGTTCTTCTAGGAACCATCATTGAGAGATCCTATTCCTGCTTCTTCAGGTCTTCTCGCAGTACTTGCGCATGTGCAGTAAAGCGGAAAGCCAGACTTTAATGAAAAACCTGCCTATTTCGCTCTACTGCGCATGCGTTTGCCCTGGAAATTTGAAAACCGATGACGTAGGGAGAGGATCTCTCCGTGGTGCTTGCTAGAAAAACCCTGGGCCAGTGCAGTTCGGAGCACCGGCCGGGGTGCCAGGTAAGTAAATATAGTCACTTGGAGCCGAGGTGCCTAACTTTTAGCAATTCTTCAATTGTAAAATGCTATTCCTTCTTCTTTAATAACGTATAAATGTAGCAACAGTAGCACTATAGTAATTTCAGCCAAAGCAGTAAGCACTGACCATTTATTTTCAGTTCAATTTCAATTTGTCCATTTCAGTAAATGCTTCTGATTTTCATCTGTCTGGATTCATCCATGCATATATGGATGTAAAACCAAGTAATGTACCCACAGTATTAAACTGCATTTATATATTTGCCCATTATCCACTTCAGATCAAATTATGTTATTGAAATGTATTTAATCAATAGCAAACACACTCCGCAGATGTGGGTTTCAACTGATAAATCTGAAACTCTACATTTGCATTGAGCAAACACACATATCATAGACAAACTGTTCCTTCCTGAGTTATGAAACTTTTCTTCTTTTTTTTCTTTTCTCTCCTTTCAGAGTTGAATAGGAGCATTTACAACTTCAGGGTAAAGGTCAAGTGTGAGCAAACAAGGTGATATTAAAAAAATTGTTTACTAAAATACTTTCTTTGGGATGTACATTCTGTGAGGTGTGGTGAAGCGCTGCCTTCATAAATGATCTATTGTATATTAGGTGGGACTAGTACTGAAATCAGTTTGTTAGAACAGAAAAGCATTGACACGTGCTCTTTCAAACTAGCAAGTTTCACCCTGTACAATCACTTACCCCTGCTATTAGTTCCATTTATAGGTTATTTAAGTTTAGATTTATAAGAGCCCATTTGCAGTGGGAGACAGAATATTAGGTTGTGTGAATTGGTTTAAGGTGACCACATGCGTGGCCAACCAGCACGGTATCCAATGGCCAAACTAAAATACAGTATTTCATATAAGGGGTAACACGTGTGTGGCTACCCTTCTATTGTTTCTTTCATTTGGTCCGACCCCTGAACAATCAGAAGAGCAAGTAAAGAAGAGCCACAGACAGGTCACTGTGTTAAGTAATGCCAGTATTTATTTATTAACCCAATAATTGGAGCAAATATATAGGGTATATAATCATTTAAAATGATTTAAGAAGCCGTGACATGGTGAGTGCATAGGCCATTGAGATTAATGTACGACTTTGTACAAAGTATAAAGTATAAACTGCTCTCTATACTGTGTTGTACCTAAGTGAATACAGCTCATGAACTAATGAGCTGGATCTGTTAAACAGAATGCACGTTGCTTGTACGATATATGAAATTAAATAGGGTTAGTCCTAAGAAATCCATTAATCAGAATCTCCTTGCTGATGTAGTGATGCTGTTTTTAACCCAGCTGGCAGATCATTGCTCAGTATATGGGGTTTAATTCCTTTGAGCAATGCAGTTCTAATGTTCTCATTGCATATGAATGGAAAATTAGGTTGGCTAATGACCACAACAGGCCTGTGATGGAATTGTTTGCCCCTGTGGGAGGGTGGCCTTATTATATTAAATACAAGGGAACCCAAATATATATTTCCATAGGACAGGCCCATCACTGCATGTCATGCAGCACATTTTGCATCATAATCCAGGCAAGTTGATACTTTTCTCCCATTTGGGCTGATCTCAGAGCCGAAGTAGGAGCAAACGTTGGGCCTGGAGCATGTGCAGTTCTCCACACAGCAGGATTGTGCGTGCTCATAGCAGCATTTCCTTGTGCCCCCTCCTAAAGTTTGTATTTAAAAGTTACTAAGTACCTCCATCTAAGTCAAAAAAGTTGGCAACAATTCCATTTTTGAAATGGCAACTTTGAAGAACATGGCTAGTGTCTAGATCGTCTTGCTTAGATGAAAGTGCTTAGTGACTTTTTTATTCAAGAAAACAATGTGGTTCCTAAGAGCTAGGGGAGGCAGTATAACGGGCAACCGTATGTAAAGGATTGCCCTGTCCTTTAGGGCAAGGTCACACCTGGAGATTCGGGGAGATTTAGTCGCCTGCAAAAACGCCTGCTGCATGGCATTTGCGGCACTTTGTTTTCCGAAGCTGCCTCACGAGGAAACTTCGGGCGACTTCGGAAAACGAAGCACCGCGAGTGCCATGGCGCAGGAATTTTTTCGTTCTAGCAGGCAGAAGACAGGGGGAAGCAGTTCAGGGAGATTAGTCGCCCCAAAGATGAGGCAACTAAATCTCCCCGAATCTCACAGTGTGACATTACCCTTAAAAGAAAAAGAAAAAAAATATATACATCATACTAAACCTATTTTATACATTTATAGTTACTGACAGCTGTAGGCAGTTGGGATATCTAGAAATTATATTAAAGGAATATTTTGTTATACAATAGTCACTTTCAGTTTTTTACATTTTTTATAGTTTTTTTTATTTTCCTTCCTCTTCTGTCTGTTGTACAAATTGCAGTATAAAATACTGTTTGATTGTTAGGGGTCACTGACCCTAGGCAATATATGGGGCTACAGTATTACTTATATTTACTGATAATTATATTTTATTACTTATTTCTATTTAGGCCAATTTAATTAATCTCCCAGTCTGTAATTTAAATCACTGATTGGTTGATTGTTTACATTTTATCCTAGCAACCAGATAGCTGCTAAAAATCATAGTTAAAATTAATTTAAAGGTGAACTACTATTAAGCACCATTAAGTATTTCAGTATATTATTATTATTATTATTATTAACATGTATTTATATAGCGCCAACATATTGCGTAGCACTGTAAAGTAAATGTGATTATACAACTACATCACATGAATTACATATATAGAATATATGGAGTAACAAAACATCACACTCAATACAGGTACAAAAAGGTGAGGAAGGCCCTATGCATAGGCATACAGTCTTAAGGGAAGGGAGTAATACACAAGGTGTGGGAGTGGGCAAGATCGAATTAAGTGGGTGAGAAATGTGGTAATGTATGTGGTGTTGCGTTTGGTAGTTAAGCAGAGTGAGGGTAGGCTTCTCGAAAGAAGTGTGTTTTCAGAGATTTTTTGAAAGCAGAAAGGTTGGGAGAAAGTCGGACAGACCGTGGGAGAGCGTTCCAGAGGAGGGGTGCAGCCCTTGCAAAGTCTTGAATGCGAGCATGTGAGGAGGTAATGAGAGAAGAGTTGAGTAGCAGGTCAGTAGAGGAGCGTAGTAAGCGAGTGGGTGAGTATATAGAGATGAGTTCAGAGATGTAGGGTGGGGCAGAGTTATGAAGTGCTTTGAAAGTGAGTGTCATTAATTTGAATTTGATTCTGAAAGGTAACGGAAGCCAGGCCAGAATGGCGAGGCAGAGGAGGAGCGGTTGCTGAGGTGTATGAGCCTCGCAGCAGTGTTCATTATGGACTGGAGAGGTGACAGTCTCTGGAGGGGGAGGCCAATTAAAAGAGAGTTACAGTAGTCGACACGCGATATGATGAGAGAGTGAATAAGAATTTTGGCAGCGTCTTGGGTGATAAATGATCGTATTTTGGATATGTTCCTTAGGTGGAAGTGACATGATTTAATAAGTGACTGGATGTGAGGAGTGAATGACAGGGCAGAATCTAGGATAACCCCAAGGCACCGGGCCTGGGGAGAGGGGGTGATAGTGGAATTGTTAACTATGAGTATAAATGAACTGTAAAAAAATACATTTGCCAATGTAAAGGATTGTCAGTTTGATTTATTTGAATAAATATATTCATACAGTTAGGGTGGAACCTTTATTTAGGACATCCAAATACTGACAGCAACAATAATACAGGCACATTGCAAACACCATGCTGCTCAGCCTTATGTTAAAAGCCCACAACAATTTCAGATGAAACAGTCCACCTCTAGAGGCCAATCAGCTTAGCTCATGAAGAAAGATACTTTCCATGTATATGAGTGATATCCAGAGGTGTGTCATGCTGAGAACAAAATAGCTTTTTCTTCCAGGATATCACACGTCTTTTCAAGATACTATAATTGCTTAGCTCCATCACCTTAGATAAGATTAAGAGAGATTTAGATCTGGGGAAATCTGCACATCTTCTTTACTTGTAAGCTCCATGGTTAACAAGATTTTCATTAAAGAGAAAAAAGGAGAATGACTGATACACTTTTATAACATTGTGGATTTCAAGATAGCTCATTTCTTTGTTCAAAACATCCATAGCCAGCATATTACTTGCTCTGACATAATTTAGTAGTACAGATGCATAGTTTAACTTTTCCACACTGATCCACAGTGTGTGTGTGTCCCTATTGTGTCTTAAAAGGGCTGTTCACCTTTAAATTAACATTTAGTATGATATAGAGCAGGATTGCCCATACTTGACTAATGCGAGGTCTGCTTTTAGTGAAGTTGTCCCATTATGATCTACATCCATAAAATATTGTTAGCATTCTGTTCCATGGAAAATATTACTTAAACATTGATTTATGAGAAAATGTATATTGCTATATCTTACAAACAATTATTTGTTTTGTAACCTTAACATAATAAATATCTGAATGAAAGCATGAAACAGGAGGGAGATTAGACAAGCGGTTTGTTGACAGTGTCTTGAGATCTACTGATCACCAGCTAAAGGTCTACTGGTACTAGACCTTTTGGACACCCCTGATGTAGAGAGTGATATTCTGAGACAATCGGCAAATTGTTTTAAAATGCCCAGTAAGGTAAAGTGTTACTTTTTTTGTATGGATATTCTATGTCTTGTGTTGGTTCCCCCTTACTCTCTAGGCTAGGGGCACGCTGGGCAAAAAATGCAGTCTGAAAAAAGCAGATCAATCACCCCGTGTGCCTCTACCCTTAGTTCTGCAAGAGATGCTATATAAATGATACAAATAAATATGATCATTATTGCTTTAATTTATTTGGAGGGTATATGCAATACATAAAGTATAAGGCATGTTTGCTACAAAGTTGCATTGACAAAACAGGTGTTGTATCACTGTAGATTGTTTCAATAAGAGCTGAAAAATAAATGTCATGAATTATAAGTGCACTGTGCATTTTTTATGGCTTTATGCCTTACTTGTGGTGTAATCCATTAATGAACAACTATCTGTGGCAACACAAGTCGCAGTTGTCCAAATGCAGACTGAGTGCCTTGTGTGCCATTAACCTAAGGCTAATTTTGCCCTGGGTCACATCTCATCAGTAATACATGCTAAGGTAGGTCACCCAGAATGGGACAATGGTATTACAATTGAGAAAGGCACACAATTAAGTAAGGTTGATTGTTTCTAGATTGATCTTCTAGCGACATTTACATGCCACTTTAAAAATTCATCCATCTATCTGTGGCTAGGCGGCCTATGGTTTTGCTTTTCACACTGACAAATGTAGAAATAGTTGCTCCCCTGCAGGGACAACACTAGTGACCTCATAAAGTTGTGTCTGCTCCTTCCTCCCTCAGGCTGTGGCTGCAGGTGCAAACGAAAAGCTCATATACACGCCTAAAATGACTGGGGCAGTTACATTGTCCAGGTTCCTCCACCTGTTCTGACACTGGTTTATCACACAAATAAGGTTTATATTATTAATGTGTTTTTACTAAAATTCCATACAAGTTTCAAAATTGGTAACTCCAAGATTCAGTATAAATAGAATGGAGGGAAGGGCCATTTAGATTTTAGTTTCCATTGAAGTAGAGAAATAGTATATACAGTATTTACTGATATAAAAAAATATACATATGACACCCACACCCATCCATCACCCACCAGTGTGACACTGTAGTCTGGGATTTGCAAATTCTTGCCACAATACTTTGCTTGCCAGGTTACTTATACTTGATGAACCAAGATGAAAAAAGTATATTAACTGTCAACCTTTTGATAAATTACTGAAGCCTTCAAATGCTTACTTACGTTTTTGTCATTGTCGGAGTTAACTAAGTATAGCAAAGATAAAATGGAAAATAAGCCCTCAAGTGCCAATTGTGTGAGGCATGTGGCACACGGTAAGTCGCCCAGTGACAAATCTCCTCTTCTTTGGGCGACTAATCTCCCTGAATGCCTCCCCACCGGCAAGAATTCGAATGGGCAGTGGGATGGCATATGTAGCGCTTGGTTTTCCGAAGTTGCCCAACGAGGAAACTTCGGGAGACTTTGGAAAATCGGAATGATTCATATACCATCCTGTTGGCGATTCATATTCTTGCCGATGGGAAGGCATTTTGGGGAGATTAGTCGCCCGAAGAAGAGAAGATTTGTCGATGGGCAACTAATCCTCCCTGAATCGTAACGTGTGCCACCACCCTAAAGGAACAGGGTCCCCCGAACATCCAGAAAGCCCTTTATTACTGGAAGTCCAGTTATAGCAAATAATCCAAATTTTTCAGCATTATATTCTTTGTATTCCTATGGGATTTTTAGAATCATATTTATCAATGGAGTTTTTCTGTGGCAAGCTCTAATTTTACATTTTGATAAATCTGCCCCCAAATGTTTGAAGTAGACTTAAGGCATGGTGATCCATGATTGAAAGAACCCCTATTCAGAAAACCCCAGGTCCCAAGCATTCTGGATTATAGACCCCATACTTATATGTCTTTTTATTATCCAACATTTCAGTTGCTTCCATTGCTTACGGTAGATCAAATATCGATGTCCTTATTTGTATAGCACTACTGTATAAACAGCTGTACATTTTTACAATAGAGTTACATTGGGGCAGGACAACCGTGCATTGAATTTGCAACTTAACCCATGTATTTTTTATGCTTTGTAAAGTGTTGTGTACACCCTTTATGTATGCACCTATAGGAACTGCTAGCAGACTTAGAGAACAACAACCATGTAACACTGGATTTATTTTATTGTTCCTTTAATCTCACTTCAGCCTTGCTGAATATTTGGGAATCTGTTCTAAACCTAAACATGTGCATAAAAATCCAATACTTTTTGGGGAACTCTCTCGGATTCATGTCTTTGGTTTTATTTTCTTCTCTCTGATAGGCCATAGATGCAAGGGTAAAGTTATATGAATCTTAATTTTGTAAGATTTTCGGACCGTATGTGGATCATCCTGATCCTGATCGGTCGTTTAGTCAATCTTATAGGTTAGAAGATTTCTGTTGGCTAACAATAAGGCCTCTGTATGTATTGGCTAATTGGCTGTCTGTCACTACTATTTGTTGGATATAACTTTTGTACAATTACTGTCTGTGAATTAATGGCCAGAACATTGTCTGATTTGTTAATTTTACTACTTTATTTAATCTGAATGGTTAGTTGTAGGTCAGGTGCAGTTGCGTAACTAGATATTACTGGGCCCCAAAGCAAATAATTTTTCAGGGCCCCAAAATGTTTAGAGGTTGACTTGTTTCTCCAATATTTATTGAAATTGTATATGAATTAGGGCCTCATGGGGCCCCTATACCTCCTGGGCCCCCCTGCAGCCGCAGGGTCTGCTTCCTCTACAGTTACGCCCCTGGTCAGGAGATGCACCGCACGATCGTTTGTTGGACATAAGGATATATCTGGTCATCTATGGCCAGTTTTACATAGATTTCTACTATTAGTGACATGTGGCAAGTAGAGCAAACTTTATACAGACAATCGGAAGCTCACAAAGAAAGACATAAATACATTTAATAAGACAGGCCAACAACCCTGTAGAAAAACTTGTTTTGATTAGTTTGGAACACTGTTTTCTGTTTCTAAAGTATACCTGTTGAGTTTTTTTTTACCAACCATTTTAATTAAGAAAGGTTTTTGCTATACACTGCACCGAAATGTAAGCAAAAATAATATTGAAAATCTTTTAATTTTCCAACTTGTTTTGTTCTTCAAAGCAGCACCAAAGTGTGGAGGAGTTTATCGCATTTCTATTCCCAGTAAAACTATCTTATAGCAAACTAATTTATAAGATAAGGCCTGATTTATTTAGAGCTGATTATATCTAATTTTATATCTAACCCTGTATTTACTATGGGAAAATATATGCAGAACACATATTCAAGACTAATGCTATTTATCTGGCCATGTTTTTCAAATGCAAAGACTCAAGCATTTGGTCCTTTACTATAAAGGCATTTTAAAGAGGGATGGTTAGGGTGTCTTTAACAGCAAATCATTAAAAAGGTCATTCACTTTTTTGTTAGCATGTTATAGAATATCCCTCTCTACACCAGTATTAAAAATTAATTAAAAAATCAACTACCCCTTTAAAAAAAGTACAGAGCTTAAGAATAATGAGTGATATGACTAATGAACCAATACAATATTCATGTATGTTTTGAATACATACAAAGCAGGGGTGTATGCACGGTGTATATATAAATGGTCACTGGGAATATTTCTTAACAAAGCTTGGTAAATATGTCCCTTAAAGTTTAATTATTTCCTGCTCACAAACTCTGATGCAAAGATTACACTGACATTTTCCTAAGCATTTTACATGTAACCATTTCCTTCAGTAGGTGACTGTATTTAAGAAGTGTGCTTTACAAAGGAAAAGGAATAATATATCTTTAAAATACGTATAAAAAAAAGCGAGACTTCTGATGACTGTGACAAGTGTCTTTATTTAAATTGAGTTCTTTTGTTCCATTACTTATATAGCTTGGATAAGACAAAGTGCAGACTTCCTTTTTTTAATGAGAGGATGCTGGGCTTGCCTGGAGACGATGGATTCAAGTCATTTTTTGAGTTGAACTTGAATAAAAGAGCCATGCTGTGCCTTGCTTTGGATCCAACAAAGTTCCAATTCATCCCCTTATTTTGATGCAGATGGTGTGTTAAAATTCAGGGCAAGACAAGCTGCCATTGAGACATCATTCAGGTATACACACTGCTCTCCTGTAACCACACAAGATGTTGCATAGTCTCCAGTGCAGGAGACAAGACCAATACTGGCAATCTGTCAACTTCTTACCTGACAGGTAATCTGCTGCATTCAAGCTGCCTGCCTCATCATTTGCTATGGAATAACAAGCTGTTTTATGGCATGTTTAAAGGGGGCATTTTGTTTTTTTAAAATATCATGCTTTTGCACCCCATATTCTGCAAACTTCATTACAAATGCTAGAGAATTCTCCGGTGAAATCCAGTGTTCAGAGCTTAATATGTTTAATCCCTCTAACGATGATCCCTGGAATGATAGTGTAGGAGCTGATCACATCCCTCTGGGAAACTTGCTCACGTTGCCAAGTGTGACTTCTTTCCCTCATTGTCTGCTGTGTTGTTTACAAAGTGTTTATCTTCTTCGCATTATAAATGTGCCATTATATCAAATGTTTTATTGTGTACTGGACCCAAACATATGTTAACCCAATGGTGCAAGGCAGCAAGATTATCTCATTGTTGTGTTCGCTACTTCCATTAATTACTCCTGACTTTTGCAAGATTCTTCTGGGTGACTGCAAAAATCTCTAAGGTTGTAGGTGCAGGGTTTAATTTGTTGTGTTACAATTTATTTAATATTTATAGGAAAATTCAGGGGGCTGGAATCACGCTACTTAGTACCCAAAATTGCTGCTGTCTTCATCAGTGATGGTCAAGGCAAAGGTGAGCAAGAGCACAGGTACCATGGGATGCTGGGATTACAGCGAGGCAGAGTGAAAGCAAAATCAAAATTAAGCAATAATAACTATATACAAGTGAAATCACAAAGAGGGAGAAACAGCAGGATCACAAATAAGTAAATACATTGTAAGGAAAGAAAAAAGCTAACTGGGAAAACAGTTATTAAACAAATTAAATAATACTGAGGCACGCATTTCTGTTGTATCTGGGCAATGTGAGTACTCATCCAAACTGAAAAGTAATAATTGTATCTGAAACTTTTCACCTTGTTCATGGAATCCGTATGCTGTTTGCTTCTCTTATAAAACTGTTGATCTGGAGAAAAGCTGCCACAGACTTACAGGGGATAAAAGTAATAAAAGTCGCAAAGAGCAAAACAATTCGCACCAATAAGACTAAAAATCCACATCTCGAAATGTAATATTGTTCCTTAAACTGTTATTGCATTGCGAATTTTAATTGCGCATTCCGAATTTTAATTGCGCACTCATAAGAAGTGCTTGAAGTTGTCGTAATCTTTTGGACCAAAGATAACGACTTTTTCAGTAAGAAGTTTTATTACATTGACTGCGCATTGGCGCAAACTATAAAATTCACAAACGGTCTTTCACTGTCGGAAGTGGTCGCTAAACAGTTTCTGGGCTCGCAAAAGCTATATTAAATTCGCACAAAGCAAAATTTGTTCGCGCAAAGGCATAAATTTTTGCATTGCGAATAGTTTTTCCGTTAGCGATTTTTATTACATTCCCCTGTAAGACTTTTACCACTACAATTTCCGTAAGTTCATCTTCAGCAACATTAATGTGTCACTTACATATCTCAGCAATCTCTGCAGATTGTATCTTAGCTCTCTCCATAACCTTATATTTTCTCCACTTTCCAGCTAATATGTCATCCCACTTATGGCCTGAAGCCATCAGGGTGGCACTCTCATGCATTACCAGCTGTGCTACTAACTAGTTGGTTGTCTGCTGGGGTACTATCTTCCTCATGCTTCTTGCTGGGGTGCCAGATTGCCCACTCTATCTGGCTTTTGTGTATCCTACTGCTACACTGAGCTATGGCACATGCAGGCCTTTCACATCTAAACTGGCACTAACCTCCTTGTCTCCTGTTAAAGACCTGGCCAAACAGATGTGGAAGGGGCTGGACTGTCACAAATTTATTAGGGCTTCTTGCTAAACAGGGAGTGTGGTTTGATGAACTGTGGGATTTTTTCGTCCTTATATAAACTCCTAAACCATCCCCATTCTAGGGAAACCTGCAGGGAGTCTTACCTTTATTTCTCTCTCATCTGTCAATTGTTTTACCCTGCTCTGTCGTCATGTCAATAAGTGTAATATTGAAAGATTATTAGCATTTATTTACAGAGATTCTTCATGTTCCCTTTCACACACCTTCTAAGGTCAAGAAAAATCACAAATTAAAAAAACAAACAAATAAAAAAGTATTGTAGACGTGATACCTATATTGACTATAAATTACAATAAATTATACATTGCAAGCTTTCGGAACACCAAGGCTCCTTTGTCAGGCCAAGTAGCTTTTTAATTTGGTGGAAAGTTGATAGATCTTTTTATGATGCTGTCCATAGGATAAGTATATCATCTATATACCGTAAATAGTTTAAGGGCCTGTGTTACAGGAAGCCAGGACATTTTCCTCTAACTGGGCCATAAACAGATTGGCATACTGAGGTGCCATTTTGCTTCCCATAACACTTTCCATCAGTTGGAGGTATATGGCATCCCCTAATGAGAAGTAGTTGCGTGTCAGTATAAATCTGATCGGTTGTAGAGTTAGTACTGTGGGCATATAACGTTTTTAAAGGAAGTATTGGCAGGCTGCAATACCATCTTCATGTGGGATTTTGGTATACAGAGAATCCACATCCATGGTAGCTTAGATGGTGTCCTCTGGAAGTGAAAATATTGGGCAGTTTAATAGGGTCAAGAAACACACCCATTCAAGTCTTTAAATATAGTAGAACACCAATGCCAGGATTTTTGTGCAAAACAAAAACATTATATTTATGTGAGCATATACAGTCTGGCTATATATGCTCGCATAAATATAAAGTTTTTGTTTTGCACAAAAATCACAGTGTTGCTGGTCTTTTTGAATGCTGTATGATATTTTTCTGTGCACCTGGGTTTAGGATAGAAGCAGTGTGCCATCCTCCTGTTGTTAATTTAAATAGGGAGACTACTGTGCAAGTTGTTCATGCTCATAATACATTGCCATCAAATATATATAAATCTGATATATATATATATATATATATATATATATATATATATATATATATATATATATATATATATATATATATATATATATACACATTGTCAAGCTCGGACTTATTTTTACTAACATTTGTTAACTGATTATCTTTCTATGAAAGTATAGATTACTATATACAGGTACGGGATCCGTTATCTGGAAACCCGTTATCCAGAAAGCTCTGAATTACAGAAAGACTGTCTCCCTTAGACTCCATTATAATCAAATAATCCAAATTCTTAAAAATGATTACCTCTTTCTCGGTAATAATAAAACAGTAGCTTGTACTTGATCCAAACTAAGATATAATTAATCCTTACTGGAAGCAAATCCAGCCTTTTGGGTTTATGTAACGTTTACATAATTTTCTAGAAGACTTAAGGTATGACGATCCAAAAAACCCCAGTTCCCGAGCAGTCTGGATAACAGGTCCCATGCCTGTAGTATCATTTCATGATTTAAAGACAGTCTGTGCTATAAAAAGTAGTAGCATTGTCAGGTTACTATACAACTATATCCTTTGTCTTTATGTGCGCACACATGGCACAAGGCAAGGCTTGTATATCTGTGGAAGGTAGGGATGTAGCGAACGTCGGAAAAAAAGTTCGCGAACATATTCGCGAACTTGCGCAAAAATGCGAGCGGTTCGCGAACGGTTCGCGAACCCCATAGACTTCAATGGGAAGGCGAACTTTAACATCTAGAAAAGACATTTCTGGCCAGAAAAATGATTTTAAAGTTGTTTAAAGGGTGCAACGACCTGGACAGTGGCATGCCAGAGGGGGATCAAGGGCAAAAATGTATCTGAAAAATCTGCCTGTGTGTGCTTGGAAGAGATAGTGTAGGGGGAGAGCTGTTAGTGATTTCAGGGACAGATGATAGTAAGTTTGCTGGCTAGTAATCTGCTTGATACTGCTCTGTATTGGAGGGACAGAAGTCTGCAGGGATTTGAGGGACATTTTAGCTTAGGTAGCTTTGCTGGCTAGTAATCTACTGTTCTCTTTAAACAACTGCCATACGTTGACCTTGTAGGCATTGTTTGCCCAGTTTTTTTGGACGCAGCCACTGAAGCACAGTTGCCAGAAAAAATATGCCATATAAATGCTGAAAATAGTCATTTTTCGCCATACGTTGACCTTGTAGACATTGTTTGCCCAGTTTTTTTGGACGCAGCCACTGAAGCACAGTTGCCAGAAAAAATATGCCACATAAATGCTGAAAATAGTCATTTTTTGCCATATACGTTGAGTCAACGTATGGCAAAAAATGACTATTTTCAGCATTTATATGGCATATTTTTTCTGGCCTCTGTGCTTCAGTGGCTGTGGCCAAAAAAACTGGGCAAACAATGCCTACAAGGTCAACGTCGTTGACCTTGTAGGCATTGTTTGCCCAGTTTTTTTGGCCACAGCCACTGAAGCACAGAGGCCAGAAAAAATATGCCATATAAATGCTGAAAATAGTCATTTTTTGGTCGCAGCCACTGAAGCACAGTTGCCAGAAAAATTATGCCATATAAATGCTGAAAATATAAATTTTTTTGGTTGCAGCCACTGAAGCACAGAGGCCAGAAAAATTATGCCATATAAATGCAGAAAATATGCATTTTTTTGGTCGCAGCCACTGAAGCACAGTTGCCAGAAAAAATATGCCATATAAATGCTGAAAATAGTAATTTTTTTGGTTGCAGCCACTGAAGCACAGAGGCCAGAAAAATTATGCCATATAAATGCAGAAAATATGCATTTGTTTGGTCGCAGCCACTGAAGCACAGTTGACAGAAAAATTATGCCATATAAATGCTGAAAATATAAATTTTTTTGGTTGCAGCCACTGAAGCACAGAGGCCAGAAAAATTATGTCATATAAATGCAGAAAATAGGCATTTTTTTGGTCGCAGCCACTGAAGCACAGAGGCCAGAAAAAATTAAACCAGTAGGGTTTGCACCCTAGTTTGTAACGGTGGCGGAGGGAGGAGGAGGACGCTAAAGGACAGCTGTGTGTGGAGTCATGAGGCTTGAAGAGAAGGACAGCTGCATAGAAGTCAGAACAAGTCTTCCGGCGTGCAGTAACCCTCCGAGATCCACCCCTCATTCATTTTAATAAAGGTCAGGTAATCGACACTTTTGTGACCTAGGCGAGTTCTCTTCTCAGTTACAATCCCTCCTGCTGCACTGAAGGTCCTTTCTGAGAGCACACTTGAGGCTGGGCAAGACAAGAGGTTCATGGCAAATTGTGACAGCTCTGGCCACAGATCAAGCCTGCGCACCCAGTAGTCCAGGGGTTCATCGCTCCTCAGAGTGTCGATATCTGCAGTTAATGCCAGGTAGTCCGCTACCTGCCGGTCGAGGCGTTCTTTGAGGGTGGATCCAGAAGGGTTGTGGCGCTGCCTTGGACAGAAAAACATTTGCATGTCTGACGTTACAGACTGGCCAAAGGGCTTTGTCCTTGCAGGTGTGCTCGTGGCAGGATTACTGGCACCTCTGCCCCTGGAATGTTGATGAGTTCCTGAAGTGACATCACCCTTAAAAGCATTGTACAACATGTTTTGCAGGCTGGTTTGTAAATGCCGCATCTTTTCGGACTTGTGGTATGTTGGTAACATTTCTGACACTTTATGCTTGTACCGAGGGTCTAGTAGCGTTGCGACCCAGTACAGGTCCTTCTCCTTAAGCCTCTTGATACGGGGGTCCTTCAACAGGCATGACAGCATGAAAGACCCCATTCTTACAAGGTTGGATGCAGAGCTATCCATCTCCGCTTCCTCATTATCAAGGACTGCATCATCCACGGTCTCCTCCCCCCAGCCACGTACAAGACCAGGGGTCCCCAAAAGGTCACCACTAGCCCCCTGGGAAGCCTGCTCCTGTTGGTCCTCCTCCTCCTCCTCCACAAAGCCACCTTCCTCCTCTGACTCCACTTCTGGCACCTCTCCCTGCGTTGCAGCAGGTGCCTGGGTTCGTTCTGGTGATTCCGACCAGAAATCGCGCGCTTCCAGCTCCTCGTCACGCTGGTCTACAGCCTCATCTGTCACTCGTCCCACGGCACGCTCCAGGAAGAAAGCGAAGGGTATTAGGTCGCTGATGGTGCCTTCGGTGCGACTGACCATATTTGTCACCTCTTCAAAAGGTCGCATGAGCCTGCAGGCATCGCGCATAAGCACCCAGTAACGGGGGAAAAAAATCCCCAGCTGTGCAGATCCAGTCCTACCACCCAGTTCAAAAAGGTACTCGTTGACGGCCCTTTGTTGTTGCAGCAGACGTTCCAACATAAGGAGCGTTGAATTCCAGCGAGTCTGGCTGTCAGAAATCAAACGCCTGACTGGCATGTTGTAGCGCTGCTGAATGTCAGCAAGGCGTGCCATGGCTGTGTAGGAACGTCTGAAATGGGCCGACACCTTTCTGGACTGGGTGAGAACGTCCTGGAATCCTGGGTACTTGGAGACAAAACGTTGGACTATTAAATTTAACACATGTGCCATGCAGGGCACATGTGTTAAATTGCCTAGTCTCAACGCTGCCAACAGATTGCTTCCATTGTCACACACCACTTTTCCGATCTGCAGTTGGTGTGGGGTCAGCCACCGATCGGCCTGTGACTGCAGAGATGACAGGAGTACAGATCCGGTATGGTTTTTGCTTTCCAGGCACGTCATCCCCAAGACAGCGTGACAACGGCGTACCTGGCACGTCGAATAGCCTAGGGGGAGCTGGGGGTGCACAGGTGTGGAGGAGGAGAAGGAGGACCCAGCAGCAGAGTAAGAAGAAGACGAGGTAGAGAGCGATGGAGGAGTAGAGGTGGTGGCAGAACCGCGTGCAATCCGTGGCGGTGACACCAACTCCACTGTTGTTGTTGAGCTACCCATTCCCTGCTTCCCAGCCATTACCAAGTTCACCCAGTGGGCAGTGTAGGTGACATACCTGCCCTGACCATGCTTGGAGGACCATGCGTCAGTAGTCATATGGACCTTTGGCCCAACACTAAGTGACAGAGATGCGGTAACTTGGCTCTGCACATGTTGGTACAGGTGTGGTATTCCCTTTTTAGAAAAAAAATTGCGGCTGGGTACCTTCCACTGCGGTGTCCCAATTGCTACAAATTTGCGGAAGGCCTCAGAGTCCACCAGCTGGTATGGTAAAAGCTGGCGGGCTAAGAGTGCAGACAAGCCAGCTGTCAGACGCCGGGCAAGGGGGTGACAGTCAGACATTGGCTTCTTACGCCTCAAACATGGCCTTCACAGAAACTTGGCTGGTGGCAGATGACTGGGAATGGGAACAGGTGGTCAAGGTGGAAGGCGGAGTGGAGGGTGGTTCAGACGGGTCAAGGAGAGCAGAGGTAGAGCAGTAAGATGCTGGACCAGAAGGAGTGTGGCTTTTAGTTTGCCTGTTGCCTTTGAGGTGTTGCTCCCAAAGTGCTTTGTGCTTGCCGCTCATGTGCCTTCGCATAGAAGTTGTACCTATGTGGCTGTTGGGCTTACCAAGGCTCAGTTTCTGACTGCACTCATTGCAAATTACAATGCTTTTGTCAGAGGCACACACATTAAAAAAATCCCACACTGCTGACTTTTTGGAAGTGTGCGATCTGGCGGTAACAGTAGAAGTTGGCGGAGTTTGCGGTATTGGCGGCAATGGCGGGTGCGTTGGCCGGCTGAACACAGGTGCCGATACATGTTGTTGCCCTACTGATCCCTGCGGGCTGTCCTCCCTGCTTCTTCTAAGTCTTATTCTCCTACTGCCTCTCTGACTCTCCGTCTCTCCATCTGAACTACCCTCCTCTTGCTCTCTTCTACTAGGCACCCACAAAACATCAATCTCCTCATCATCATTCTCCTCAGATGCATCAATTTCTTCTGACACATCACAGAAGGAAGCAGCAGCGGGGACCTCCTCCTCATCACTCATTATGTCCATCTCTATCGTGTTCTCTGCCAGAATTAAATCTGGTGTAAGGTCCTCATCTCCTTCATCTTCTTCTGGCAATAATGGTTGCGCATTACTCAGTTCAAGAAACTCATTGGAAAATAACTCCTCTGACCCCAGTGAAGAAGGGGCACCGGGTGGTGGAGGAAGTGGTTACGTGGGGTGGCCATAGCAGTGGAGGATGAGGAGGATGTTGTGGTAAAGTTAGAAACGGTAGAGGATGGGGTGTGCTGTGTAAGCCAGTCAACTACCTCTTCAGCATTTTGGGAGTTCAGGGTCATTGGCTTTTTAAAACTGGGCAATTTGCTAGGGCCACAGGATTGCATAGCAGCACGGCCCCTAGCACGGCCTCTGCGTGGCGGCCTGCCTTTGCCTGGCATTATTTTTAAAAAAACAACAACAACAACAAAAACTCAGTTGGTTTTTCTGGAAACGATAATACACACAGCTAGATGGCGGGTTGAAGAAAACACTGTGCAAATAATGCCTACAAAGTCAACGTATACACTACTACAGCGGTGGATACGGATTACGTAAAATATATGAATGCTGCTTGAAAAAAAGTAACTCAAGTGGTTTTTCTAGAGACGATAATATTATCAATATTTAGACAAAATGTGAACAAGGTCACACAGCTCGATGGCGGGTTGAAGAAAACACTGTGCAAATAATGCCTACAAGGTCAACGTATACACTACTACAGCGGTGGATACGGATTACGTAAAATATATGAATGCTGCTTGAAAAAAAGTAACTCAAGTGGTTTTTCTAGAGACGATAATATTATCAATATTTAGACAAAATGTGAACAAGGTCACACAGCTCGATGGCGGGTTGAAGAAAACAGTGTGCAAATAATGCCTACAAGGTCAACGTATACACTACTACAGCGGTGGATACGGATTACGTAAAATATATGAATGCTGCTTGAAAAAAAGTAACTCAAGTGGTTTTTCTAGAGATGATAATATTATCAATATTTAGACAAAATGTGAACAAGCTCACACAGCTCGATGGCGGGTTGAAGAAAACAGTGTGCAAATAATGCCTACAAGGCCAACGTATACACTACTACAGCGGTGGATACGGATTACGTAAAATATACTTATGGCTGCTTGAAAAAAGTGACTCCGGTGTTTTTTCTGGAGACGGTAATATTATGGATATTTAGACAGAATGGGAACAAGGTCACACAGCTCGATGGCGGGTTGAAGAAAACAGTGTGCAAATAATGCCTACAAGGCCAACGTATACACTACTACAGCGGTGGATACGGATTACGTAAAATATATTATGGCTGCTTGAAAAAAGTGACTCCGGTGTTTTTTCTGGAGACGGTAATATTATGGATATTTAGACAGAATGGGAACAAGGTCACACAGCTCGATGGCGGGTTGAAGAAAACAGTGTGCAAATAATGCCTACAAGGCCAACGTATACACTACTACAGCGGTGGATACGGATTACGTAAAATATATTATGGCTGCTTGAAAAAAGTGACTCCGGTGTTTTTTCTGGAGACGGTAATATTATGGATATTTAGACAGAATGGGAACAAGGTCACACAGCTCGATGGCGGGTTGAAGAAAACAGTGTGCAAATAATGCCTACAAGGCCAACGTATACACTACTACAGCGGTGGATACGGATTACGTAAAATATATTATGGCTGCTTGAAAAAAGTGACTCCGGTGTTTTTTCTGGAGACGGTAATATTATGGATATTTAGACAGAATGGGAACAAGGTCACACAGCTCGATGGCGGGTTGAAGAAAACAGTGTGCAAATAATGCCTACAAGGCCAACGTATACACTACTACAGCGGTGGATACGGATTACGTAAAATATATTATGGCTGCTTGAAAAAAGTGACTCCGGTGTTTTTTCTGGAGACGGTAATATTATGGATATTTAGACAGAATGGGAACAAGGTCACACAGCTCGATGGCGGGTTGAAGAAAACAGTGTGCAAATAATGCCTACAAGGCCAACGTATACACTACTACAGCGGTGGATACGGATTACGTAAAATATATTATGGCTGCTTGAAAAAAGTGACTCCGGTGTTTTTTCTGGAGACGGTAATATTATGGATATTTAGACAGAATGGGAACAAGGTCACACAGCTCGATGGCGGGTTGAAGAAAACAGTGTGCAAATAATGCCTACAAGGCCAACGTATACACTACTACAGCGGTGGATACGGATTACGTAAAAATATATTATGGCTGCTTGAAAAAAGTGACTCCGGTGTTTTTTCTGGAGACGGTAATATTATGGATATTTAGACAGAATGGGAACAAGGTCACACAGCTCGATGGCGGGTTGAAGAAAACAGTGTGCAAATAATGCCTACAGGGCAAATAATGCCTAAAAGGTCAACTTATACACTACTACAGCGGTAGTAAAATAAAAAAAAGTAAAATAAAAAAAAAAATGAATATTAAAAAAAAAAAATTAAAGTTGGTGCTGCTGAACTACTAGGAGCAGCAGATTAGCACACCAGTCCCACTCCCCAACACTGCTAGACTAATAGCACTGGGCTCTTATAGTAGTAGTAGTAGTAGTAGTAGTAAAACAACAAAAAAATAAATAAAAGCAGTCCTTACAAGGACTACTGTTATTGCAGCAGTCAGCAGATGAGATCAGAAGCAGGACAGCTGCCCACTGCAGCTACATACAGAGCACTGCAGTAGAAGGTAGATTACTAGCCAGCAAAGCTACCTAAGCTAAAATGTCCCTCAAACCCCTGCAGACTTCTGTCCCTCCAATAACAGAGCAGTATCAAAACGATTACTAGCCAGCAAACTTTCAACTGTCCCTGAAATCACTAACAGGCAGCAGCTCTCTCCCTACACTATCTCTTCAGCACACACAGGCAGAGTGAAAAAACGCTGCAGGGCTTCGGTTTTTATAGGGAAGGGGAGTGGTCCAGGGGAGAGCTTCCTGATTGGCTGCCATGTACCTGCTGGTCTGGGGTGAGAGGGCAAAAAAAAGCGCCAACAATGGCGAACCCAAAATGGCGAACGTCGCGCGACGTTCGCGAACTTCCGGCGAGTGCGAACACCCGATGTTCGCGCGAACAAGTTCGCCGGCGAACAGTTCGCGACATCTCTAGTGGAAGGGAGCAAGCGGAAGGGCTGAGCATGTGTCAGGTTAATGATTTATTCTAATTATATACCGGTCCAACCCAGGCCTATTGCTGATTGGTTAAAGGCATGCGTCTACTGTCACTGCAACCTCAGCTCTACAACTAACATTAAGATAACAATAGTTTAAGGGTCGTTTGGGTAATGCTATAACTTGGCCCTGATAAGAAAGTGCTTGCAGATGGCAAAAAACAGGATGGAATGGAGAACTGGCATTGCCTTCTTTTGAATCCTCCTTTACTCGCCCTTATCAGAACTGTGTCAACACAGTTGATGACCAATCAAGCTCAACTAGAGTCATAAAGGAGTCACTTGAAAGTGTCTGAGTCTGGATTTGGTGTAGTGTAGCTTTCTGCAGAAAAGTTCAATAATACAAAGGAGCAGCACCTGGGAGGGAATGCCGTTGCCTACTGACATGGTTTTACCTTCTGTAACGAAAGACATTTGTAGAAGGTTATCCCAGAAATTATTTTGTGTGCGTGTATTAAAATAAAAATACATGCCTTCCAAATGTGCAGTCTGCCAACTTTTTGCACACTTCTGAAAGTTTATTTTCAGATGCCGAAACCTCACATTTTACTAATAAATATTCTGCTGTTCTTTGTCAAGCTTATCCTCCCTTGTATTAGTATATCTTTAAATATCTGAATTTCCAAATCAGCCTTTTTAGTGTGCAACTTGGTCCTTTTAATAACTGCAACATTAATGAGGATGTAAACAATGTTGCTCTTATACAGATTATGCGGTTCCACGAATATCAGCATACACCAGCCTATTATCAAGAGTTAAAGTATACTGAGTGCAGCAGTCTAGCACCATCAATGTTGTATTCCTAAAGCAACAGCACTCACTATTTTTCCCCTCCGCACTCCAGGGCCTGGAATAAAATGAAGGCAAATAGATTGGATTCGGTTAGACTGTTCGATCACTGTGCTTCCGTCCAATGAAGCCAATAACACATGGGAAAAGGAGTGATGAATTCCAGTCAAACGCAGTGGGTTGCTTCAAAAACAGTGCTTTTATTTAACGACGGTGTTAAATAAAAGCACTGTTTTTGCAGCAACCCACTGCGTTTGACTGGAATTCATCACTCCTTTTCCCATCTGGAATAAAATGAATGCAACAGGGTCAGCCATTAAACTTCCAGTTTATTCTCTGTGCACCCTACTCCTTGTTCTTTGTTCCTGTGACCATCATTCAGCATTTTAAGAGGGTTTACATCCCCTTTAAATCCACGGCCTGCGTGAATAATAATGAATTAATTCAGACTCATGCAGCAGACTGTGCTTGTTTCTGTCCAGCCAAGCCACATGCCTCTTAATTGGTCATTAGCTGTTCTGCTTATGAATTGTATGTCTGTCTGGTTGTAAAGGTAATATAAATATTATTGATCAACCATATTTTATCAGAAAATACCCTGCCAACTAACTGCCCATAACTGATTAGAACTTGTTTAGATGCATATTACAAGTTAGAAAACAGTGCAGCTACCATAAAGGATTTGCTATCTAACCATTCAGTATGTCAAATATATAATATGAAAAGTTCAAATAGTGTGGCAAGCACCCAAAGGCCAGGTGTATATGTATATCTTGAAGCATATCATGTTTGGGTTATGAAAGAAATAGCTATAAACCACAGAAATAATCTTGTAAATATTAATTGAATTAACCTATGCATCCAAGATGGCAGGCAAGTCAAGTCAAATTATATGTTTGGTGAAGAAATTACATCTTGGAGCTTGCGGCAACAAACTTTGCAGCGCCTTCAGGGCTGTGATCCTTTAACTATAGTAAAATGTGTTGCTGGGATATCAGGTCTGACAGTATTGATACAAACTCTTACTGCTGCCATGTTTCTCTGCTGCCACCATCGTTATACTCACTATTTTGACTTTTCAAAACAAAAACTTCTTCTGTGGGCCCCACTACTGTAGGGCCCAGGGCAGTAGATCTTATTTGGAACATGCCAACATATCCCTGTATCAACTTTTTCCCTATGTAAAAATTCTGTCTCCTTAGTTAGAAAATAACTATATTTCAGTATAAAGGGCCATGAAAGAAATCCCACTGTGTGGACTGTTTTATTGAAAAGGTTTTTATCTACCCTTCCTTAAATCTTCTGTTCCCTTTCTCAGTTCCATAGTGATAATCTCTTGCAAGTGATCAAAAATAAAAAGAGGAGAAAAAAAATAGCAGAGAAATTATTTCTGTGCTGCTGGGGATTAATTTTAGCATGTACAAGCCAGGCCATAGTTATCTCTTTAACAGGGAAAACAGTTTGGTTCCATTGTCTAGCTGCCAGAGCTGCCTTTAGAGAAAGGGAACCCAGGCAGTCTTCTCATCCAACTCAAAGGTTAGTTAAAAAAAAAAAGCTGAAAATCTTCATGAATAGTACTGTCCCCTTTAGCTCAATGTGGCGCGGGCGCCCATCCCAATAGCGTAGCACTTTGATATTTTGCTCGCCTGAGTCAAGATTTCACAGAAGGGGGTGAAAAAGACAGAGAAGAAAAGATTCAACAATTAGAGGTCGCCTGTCAGAAAACATTAATGCACTTCTCTCCCTGCCTGTCAAGCAGGCTGAAAATAAATAATAAAAACTACCATGCTAAATTTCACCTCCTCCCCCTTTCCTGCATTGGGTTGGTGGGGGAGTTGCCATTTCCCAGCCCATGGTCACCTTTAGACCCCAGTAATAGATTACAGTCAATACTGGAAATGAGTGTGTCGTTCCTCCCCTTTTGGCAGTTTAGGGGTTTCTTCTGAATAGTCCTAGTGTCAAGGTCTAAGTGCCCCAATAAGTGATGGTTAGAAGGCTTGGGCCAGTTTGGGGGGAGTGCATTATTTCACTTTCTGTGGGAACATTCCTGTTTTGGAAGCATTTCATTGCATTATATTAAAGCAATTTTGTCTATTGAAATCTAAAGGCATATAGGTGATATATTTTATTTGTATTGCTAATATCACTGATAAGCAAGCTTATCTTAATGTCTGTACTTTATTACTCCCATAGATATAACATTTTTAATTTTCCCATGTAGTTTGGGTTATTCATAACATAGCATGTGGATAGGGAATATTTTCTGCAATCTTTAATGGTTGGATGGGTAGTTTGTGGGTTTTTGATCATGCACAGTTGTGTTCAAAATAATAGCAGTCTGACACCACTTACCTGATAAAATGATTTCCTAGTAGGTGTAGAAGAGTACAGGGCCGGGCCAAGGTAGTTTGGCACCCTAGGCAAGGGTTCCAATCAGCGCTTCCCTCCCCTGACCTGCATTTACATTTCCCACCTTACCATCATGGTTTTTTAATTAAAGAAAACGCATTATTGAATGAAACTTTTCATTTATATAAATATGTAATTTTTACAAACAAAAATAAGGTACCCCAAAAAATACAAAAGTTTTATCCTGGTAAACAAAAAAAGTGCAAATGAAGCGTTCACTTAACACCAATACTGGAATGTTTTTATATTTAACACAGCTCCTATGGGAAAAAGTGCAATATAGTATATGTCTAAGCTGAAACCTCCTCAGCAATGAAGTAGCCCTTCCACTACCAACATGCCCATTTTTGAGGTACAGTAGCTTACTTAATATGTAGCTGCAGTGTTTTCAACCAATCCTTCTGCCACTATTTATTTATTGAACTGTGCAAATATGAAAAGTGGCTGTGGCCAGTAGCATACAACGTTGCCCCAATGTAACATTGCCAGCAGCCATCACACTGCCCCCATGTACCTGTGCCAGCAACCAATATCCATCAATATTGCCCCAAGGCCCAAGTCCCCCGTCTCTACCTGTGTCAGCAGCCAATGAGCCCACATCCATCAATACTGCCGAAGCCCCACCTGTACCTGTACCAGTCTAGCAGCTATTAGCCATCAATATTGCACCCAAGGCAGCAGGCCCAACCCCCCCATCTCTACCTGTGCTAGAAGCCAATGAACCCATATCCATCCATACACCCAAGCCCCACCCATACCTGTGCCAGCCCAGCAGCCATTAGCCATCAATATTGCCACCAAGGCAGCAGGCCCAAGCCCCCCCCATCTGTTTCATGTGCCAGTAGCCAATAATGAGCCCAGCCATATCCATCAATACTGCTGCCCAAGCCCACACCCTCCCTGTGCCAGCCATAAATATTTCCCCCAATGCTGCTGACACCCGATGTATGGACGCGTCTCGCGCCGAAGCCTACTGTGCATGTGCGTCAGCTTGGAAGGTGAAAAGTCACGCTCCAGGGTTGGGGAGCGCCTTCAGGATTTAAACAGGTTAAACAAACCTCAGAGGTGGTTGGGGCATGCGATTTTTAAAAATTATAAAAATAATTTTAATTAGTAAAGGTCAAGCGAACTGAATAGTAAAAAAACAACAAACAACCCCCCCGAGAAGTGCGCCCCCCAGCGATTGCACCCTAGGCGCTTGCCTACCCTTGCTACCCCTTGTTCCGGCCCTGGTAGAGTAATATCAACCCAACAGATCCAACAGTCATGACATGCATGCTGCTAATTCTGTATTACTGAATCATTAAGTGAGGCTTGTTCCAAATAATAGCAGTGTGGCTTCAATTCGTGAGGTCATTCATTCTGTGAAAAAAAGGTGTCAATTAAGGCCCTTATTTAAGAAGGGAAGGCAGCAAATGTTGTGCATTTCTCTCTAAGAAATCTAAGTAAATGTCTTGTTCCAGACATTGAACAGCGTACTTTGATTAAAAAGTTGATTGGAGAGGGGAAAACATATGAAGTGTAACATTTTAGGCTGCTTAGTTAAAATTATCTCAAATGCTTTAAAATGGCAACCAAAACCTGAATGACGTGGAAGAAAACAGAAAACTACCAATGAAATGGATATAAGAATAGCCAAAAAGGTAAAGACTTAGCCAATGTTTAGATCTTAGCCAATGTTTAGATCCAGGAATATCAAAGAAGGTGTATATACTCGAGTATAAGCCTAGTTTTTCAGCCCCCAAAATATGCTGAAAATCTCTACATCGGCTTATACTCGTGTCAAGCGCAAAAACGGTCGCCGGCATCTAAGAATAGTCGCCGGCGTCCAAGAATAGTCTCCAAGAATATTCGCGAGCGTCCAAGAATGGTCGCCGGCATCCAAAAACGAGACGCCGGCACCTCCAATGGGAGCAGAAACCCTCAATATTTTGATTGAAACTTACCAGAAGCTGCTGCATTTCTCACCCTCGGCTTATACTCGAGTCAATAAGCTTTCACAGTTTTTGGAGGTAAAATTAGGTACCTCGGCTTATACTCGGGACGGCTTATACTCGAGTATATACGGTACCTGTGAGTATTATTACAATTAGAAGCCGCCTATGTTAAGTCAGCAAGAAGCTCCCACAAAGTCCCATTGTTGAAAAAAGATGTGCTGAAGAGCTTACAATTTGTCAAAGAACACAATGACTGGCCTAAAGAGAAATGGCACAACATTTTGTGGACTGATGAAAGCAAGATTTTTCTTTTTGGGTCTAGGGGCCACAGACAGTTTGTCAGATGACCCCCAAACACTGAATTCAAGCCTCTGTACACTGTTAAGACATTGAAGCATGGTGGCGCCAGGGGCGCTCCGCCAATGGGTTACCAGGGGCGCCTAAAAGCTGCTCCTGGAACCTTTAAAAGATGAATTTCCATTTTTAAACCGGAAATTCGGCTTTACTAGTGCGAGAGAGTGCAATTGAGCTCTCCGCACTAGTGTTGCGGCTTCCCCCGGACATACTTTTTCACTCTTCCAATAAGTTAATGTTGTTTCCTGTAGTTCTAGCTATCCTCCTCATCTGGCTAAGTTGTTCCGCAGGAGCAAAGACAGCTTAAGTTGGTGACCCACACAAATGAATGACAAAATTTTTAAAAAAATTCAACTTTTGCCCATTCTCTTTCAGCTCTTTTTCATTTGAAGAAACTTGATGATGCATGGAAGGAAAATGCCCATGTATGAACCTTAAAGGAGATATTGAAGAATACCTTAGGGTGAGATTTGAATGTCATACTTATTTGCTGTTCTAGACATGGCTGGAACTGTAAAAGGGTGATTTACCAGATCATTTCAAGAACTAAATGCAATCAATACAACTCTTCTAGCTGGATGTTCTTGAAGTATTCCTGATTTTCTGCTGTGGTGACTGTGACTATGAAATCTTTCCTGATCTAGCAGTAGACCTTCATCTGGTGATCAGTGGATGTCAAGTAAACAAACAGCTTGTCTAAATCACTTTCCTATTTCATGCTTTTCATTCAAATTTGTATTATGTTAAGGTCACATAAGAAATAATTTATTGTTACATATAGCAATATAAACACCCTGGAACATTTGAGAGGCTATCAGAAAAATATCCCCTAAGACCACAGGACAACTATACTAACATTCAAATAACTCACTGGCTACATTCAAAAAACAAGGGCTATAAAAGGAGTGGTCACAAAACCAATATGGAATACTTATGCAAAAAAGCATGGAATGGGAGACGCCTTATCTCAGAGTGTTATAGGCCACTGTTGGCACAAGATCTAGAGGACAAACTACCATATATGCTCAAATGGGAGCAAGATCTGCAAAAAAGTTATACTGTACAGCAATGGCAGAAAGTACTGACTGCCCCACAAGGAGTGACCAAATGCACCAATCATAAAGAAGCCCACATTTAGTTGATTTACAGGTGGCATTTAACCCCAGATAAGCTGGCAAAAATTATACCTATCTACCCAAGGAACTGCTGGAGGGGTTGCGGACAGCAGGGGACGTTACTACTTATGTGGTGGGACTGCCATATAATTTCACCATTTTGGCAAAACATCTTTCAAATGCTAACATATAAAATACAAGTATAGACGCAGCTAGCATTTTAATCAATGATGTTTTTTTGTGTTAAAGAATTTGTCTTACAGAACAAGCAAGTAAAATTAAAAGGAGCAAGTATGTAGTCTCTCTAAACCTCTCTTATTTATCTTTATAATTTATGGATTAAGAAAAGGAATTAAAAGATCAGTAAAAAAACACTTTTGGAACCAGTTCAGTTTTTTTTTTAAATGGAATGGAATGTCAACATCACTTTCAAAATAAATAGGCACCCTAATGTCTATTATGTAGAATTATTTCATGTTGTATTACTTAATAAGATCATGTGACAAAGAGTTCTTTACATTGAGATTTCAGAACGCCTGCCAATATTTGAGGTTTTTCTTAATGTGCCAAAGTCTAATTTAAATCTTAACAGATTAACTATTCTAGTTTAGAATAGTTAATCTGGATGTGTAGTTATAGTCTGAATTTCATTATAGTGACGAATTTACATCACTGAAGAATGATAGTGTTTTAAAAGAATGACAATATAGCGTACTGTTCATCCCCAGACTATGGAAATCCACTGTCCCTCCATCTGTTAAGGATTGGGCCGTGAAAGTCAATGAAATTGCCAAATTCGAGGAGCTATCCACTTTCTCTAGTAAGCAACACTTACAATATAGGGACGTATGGTTGAGATGGTTACTATTCAGGGATACGGATGATTATGCGCAGCTCTTCACGCCCTGAGAAGGGCGACTCTGATGTATCCTTAGGCCTGTCTGTTACCCTCGAACTAGGTCCTCTCCAGGTTGGGGGGATTTGTTATATACTTCTAAATGTACGTTTCTGGCGCTATCTCCCGCAGGTGAACTTTGTTGTACTATCCTGATATGATGTATTGCATTTACATACTTCTGTACTGTATGATATGGTTTCTTTGGCTTAGACCCTCCCTCCTCCCCCCTTCCCATTCTTTTTTCTGTACCCCTCCCACACTTTTGAAATCAATAAAAACATATTTCAAAAAAAAAAAAAAAAAATATATAGCGTACTGTTGTCCTGAACTGGTAAAACTGGTGTATTTGCTTCAGAAACACAAATATAGTTTATATAAACAGGCTGCTGTGTTCAAGCACGGGAGTCAAAGAAGATAACAGATAAGTTCTGAAGAATCTCATTGCATACTTCAGAGCTTATCTTTTATCTACTGTGTATCCTGTGCCTTTTCTCCTTGAATGTTGCGTTTGTGCATACGCGCAGTGCGTATGTGCGCAGCACCATGTTAGTGCGCATGTGTGTGGCACCGCGCTAGTGTGCACGCGTGAAATTTGGATTTTACCGCAATCCCTGACAAAGAGGGGGTTGTGCCACTGAGAAGCAGCTCTGGGCCAGTGGGGCCCACTGGGTTTTTTCCCGGTATCCCGTCGGCCGAGTCCGACACTGTAAACTATTGTAGTCTTTTTAAAGCAAGCACACCAGTTTTACCAGTGCAGGGCAACAGTACTTTACATTGTCATTCCTTTAAGGGTCTGGCCACACGGGCAGATTTGGGGAGATTAAAAGCCAGGCGACAAATCTCCTCTCCTTGATCTGCCTTCCCTGCCTTCCACCGGCTAAAATGTAAATTGCCTGGGGCAGGCACACGGAATGCTTCGGATTCTGAAGTCGCCCGAAGTTTCCTTGTAAGGCATTTATGGGCGACTTCAGAAAACGAAGCATTCTGTGTGCCTGCCCCCATGCAATTTACATTTTAGCCGGAGGAAGTCAGATCAGGGAGATTAGTCGATGCGAAAAAGAGGAGATTTGACGCCTGGCAACTAATCTCCCCGAATCTGCCCGCGTGGCCAGACACTTAAACAGTTTAATTTATTGGTGTTACTTTTCCTTTAACATTGTGAATGTTTTAGTTAGTGCCAGATGGAGGTGTTCTTGGACTGTGTATAAGTCACTGGCAAAAATAGCCCCTCTGCTCAAATCTGCTCTCTGTTCAGTCTGCACCCTAAGTAAAGGTCCCCATAGACACAAAGATTTCTCTTGCCGAACGACCGATTTTAGCGAAGTCCGACCAATCTTTCGAAATTATCGTGCGGTTAGTGGGATTCGAATGATCGAACATCTTACGATTTTTCGGCCGACATCTGTCAGGAAATTGATCGGCCAGGTTAAAAAATCCTTGTCGTTCCCAGTGCAATCTATCTATGTTTGCAGGGCCAAGCAGGAAGCTCCCCTTTGTTTTCCTGGCAAATTGGTCTTTTTAGTTAATGGACAATTCGTACGATCGTTCCGAGATAATCGTGGTCTCACGATGATGATCGGATCTTTTAAAAATCTCGACATCTATGGCCAGCTTAAAGCTGGCCATAGACGCAAAGATCCGATCGTACGAATCGTGGATTCGTACGATTTTCGGACCATCTGTGGAGAGTCCCGACATTTTTCGTCCGTCGGAGATCGGTCGTTTGGTCGATCGGACAGGTTAGAAAATTTCTGTCGGCTGCCGATAATATCTCTGCGTGTATTGCCGATGGTACGATTTTCAGAGGGAGACTGTCACTAGTGTTGTCAGACATAAGTATCGTACGATTGCCGTCAGGGGCAGAACATTGGGTGATCTGTTCTATTTGATCGGAATGGTAAAGACTTTGATCTGAATGGTTAGTGGAGGGTCGGGAGATGGGAAAGTCCGATCGTACGTTGATTCGTACGATCGGATCTTTGCGTCTATGGCCAGCTTAACTTTGGAGCTGAAATGCAAACTAGTGTGTTTCACTGCTATTTCTGCTTTGTGTGTCTGAACACTGCCTGGCTCAGTGCCTCCAGATGCAGGTATAACACATACTAGATTTAAGCAGACGGGTTATTTATCAGCCTGCGTTTATATACCAGCCAAGAAACAGCTCTGTCTGGCACTAACCTAAATCTGTATTGTTTGTGTTCCGGAATGTGGATAGTTTTCCCTCCATCTTTTCAGTAATTAGCCCAATAATGCCATATAACAAACAGATAAGAATTCATTCTGAATGAACAGGTAACTATCAATAGGAAGATATAAAAGTACCAGCACATTATTTGTTTTCCAGTTTTTATTCCAGGCAGTAGTGGTACCATATGCTGGAGCGAGAGGATGCAGCTTGCGGCACTTGTGCATCAGTAGTAATACAGCTGGGCAGCACCCAACCAAGGACACCCTAAAATCATATCCACCTGTTTCTGGCAGAGTACTCAATCATTGCCTGCATTCAGCAGCTTATGTACAGTTAAATACAGGTTACAGAAGCGAATAGTGTTCAGTTCAATGGCCATGTTGGGCAGAGTGCATGCTCATAATGAGCTTCTGATGTCACGCGCATGTGCATAATGAGCAAGTAGAGACATGCGTTCATTATGCGCATGTGTGTGCCCCAACATGGCTGCTCGAACAGGGTGCTCCCTCCCTGTGCTGGCGGGGGCGGGCATTAAAAAAAAATACTGTTTTGATTACAGAGAATATATTTTGGCAACAGGTGCCCTTTAAACTTGAATGATTTTTCATTATGGTGGCTCCTGACAATTGTATCCATAGTACCGAAATCAATGGACATTTGGGCCTGCCCAGCATTTTTATATGGCCCTAACCACAGAAATTGCTATGTGTTTAGTGTCCACACGTAATTTGGTTCGGCAGATTGACTGATTTCGACCATACTGTCTGAATATCTATATGAGCTTGGTAGACAGTTTAAACAGATCAACCTGTAATTTTATTGTATGAGAAAAAACTGAAATTGATGCACCTTGTCAGTAGGCGCATTGTACATCTGTAAATGAGAAGATGAGAGGAGTCTCATCTATAGACATGTGGCGTGTTGCCATACCTATGAATGTCCATTCGTACAGCATGCATGTTTACATTAAATACTGCAAACTAAGACTGTCTCGCTGAAGCCCTGTTAAATGGATTTGCCCTCCAAGACTTATATCTGGCTCCAGCCAGCCAGTGGTCTATGTAGACATCTTTATATGATACCATTATTTTTGTATAATTTGGCCCACAATCAAGGCCAAATTACACTGCAAGTCTGATAGCACCAATCTAGATATTACCTATCTCGTCCAAATCATTTTTATACAAAAATATTATATGGCTTAGAACCACCATATTTATGGTAAATGCAATCTGACTGTTAATCATGAATGCATATTAGCCATGGTTTCAAATAGTCACTTAATACATGTCATCAGCAGTCATCAATGTTCTGTACAGAACTTTCTGGTACAAATGTATTTTTTTTTTCTACATTTCTGTTTTTACTTGAGAAGTCCTTTTTCTGTGCAGCAAGAATAATAGATCATTCAGCTAAGCTGCTCAGAATAAACCGGGCAAGAGTGTTAAATACATTGTGTTAGAGTCACACTATCAGTGAAATATATTTTACTTTGTTTTTTATTAAATGTTATTTATTAAATTAAACGTTTGGTAAAGATGAGTGGTTTTGGGAAAAGAGACCGGCTTACATTCTTAAGATATTGTAACAATAAGTTTGCTTAAAGGGATACTATCATGGGAATTTTTTTTTTTTTTTCAAAATTAATCAGTTAATGCTGCTCTAGCAGAATTCTGCCCTGAAATCCATTTCTCAAAAGAGCAAAAAGATTTTTTTATATTCAGTTTTGAAATCTGACATGGGCCTAGACATATTGTCAAATACATTGAGAAGGAAAAACAGCAACCTGCCAGAAAGCATTTCTCTCCTAAAGTGCAGGCACAAGTCACATGACTGGGGGGCAGCTGGGAAATTGACAAAATGTCTAGCCCCATGTCAGATTTCAAAATTGAATATAAAAAAATCTGTTTGCTCTTTTGAGAAATGGATTTCAGTGCATAATTCTGCTGGAGTAGCACTATTAACTGATGCGTTTTGAAAAAAACATGTTTTCCTATGACAGGATCCCTTTAAAGCAGTGCAATCAGTCAGGTGGTTATGTCTCTTACCATCTGTTTAATGGGCAGAATTCATACAGTACAAGAAAAAAAATTAGAGACAAATAAAATGATTGTCAGGGAACACATTTACTGTGAAACCAATAAACATATCTCTCTCTCTCTCTCTCTCTCTCTCTCTTTCTCTCTCTCACTCATATTCTCATATTGCAGGAGAAAGAAAATACATTCCAAGTAGTGATGGGCGAATTTGCGCCGTTTCGCCGAAATCACACCCGTTTTCTCGACGACGGCGCCCGTTTTTGACGCCGGCGCCCGTTTTTGGCGCCGGCGTCCGTTTTTTTGAAAAACATTTTTTGGATTCGCCCATCACTAATTCCAAGCTAATAAAAATAAAACCGATCAACACATATATTATGTGAGCCAATATGGCCCTAATGGTGGGAGACTGGGAGATAATCAGTACTGATGAGCAAATAGCCCCCCCCCTTTTACCCAAAAGACCGAGATTTGTGTTCTCTAGGGCACGATATCTTAAGGAAATATTGAGTCCTTCAGACTCAGTGGAGAAATATATGAGTGAAGCGAAGTACGTGAACATTTCTTGAGTCCCCGTCCAGGGGTTTACAGATGCGCGGGATGTGTGGGAGCCTCATTTTAGGCACACACTTCACGCACCGACACACAGGAAAAAACAATAAAACTGAGAATGACATGTGAAACTGCTATGGTCGTATATATTATCAAGTGCCGATGAGGATTAGTGTATTGTGGCAAAACTATACGGAAATTCAAAGACAGAACCAGTATGCACAGGGCTAGTATACGAGCTGCCTTAGACCCGGAGAGGAAAGCAAAAATGAATGAGAGTAACAAGAAGCAGGACATAGCGCAGCAACCTGTAGCCAAGTACTGGGCCGAGACTGGGCATGATGCATCAGCTTTTAGATGCATGATATTGAGAATGAATTGTTGCGGAAAGAAGCATTTTGGATACATGAGTTCAATTGTATAGCGCCTAAGGGACTCAATGGACAGGTGGCTAGGGATGTCGCGGACTGTTCGCCGGCGAACTTGTTCGCGCGAACATCGACTGTTCGCGCTCGCCGAATGTTCGCGAACGTCGCGCGACGTTCGCCAATTTGGGTTCGCCTTAGCTGGCGCTTATTTTTGCCCTCTCACCCCAGACCAGCAGATACATGGCAGCCAATCAGGAAGCTCTCCCTCCTGGACCACCCCCACACCCCCTGGACCACTCCCCTTCCATATATAAACTGAAGCCCTGCAGCGTTTTTTCATTCTGCCTGTGTGTGCTTGGAAGAGCTAGTGTAGGGAGAGAGCTGTTAGTGATTTGAGGGACAGTTGATAGTAAATTTGCTGGCTAGTAATCTACTTGATACTGCTCTGTATTGGAGGGACAGAACTCTGCAGGGATTTGAGGGACATTTTAGGTTAGGTAGCTTTGCTGGCTAGTAATCTACCTTCTACTGCAGTGCTCTGTATGTAGCTGCTGTGGGCACTGATCTCTTCTGATCTCATCTGCTGACTGCTGTAATAACCCAATAGTCCTTGTAAGGACTGCTTTTATTTTCTTTTTTGTTTTTTTACTTTGCTACTATAAGAGCCCAGTGCTATTAGTCTAGCTGTGTTGGGGACTGGGACTGGTGTGCTACTGTGCTGCTCCTAGTAGTTCAGCAGCACCAACCCGAGTAATTTTTTTTTTTTTAATATACATATATATTTTTTTATTTTACTTATCTTACTGTTCTTTAACGTGTCCAGTGCTGTTTGCTGTTCTTCATAGTAGTGCACCAATAGTAGTGCACTTGCAGGCATTATTTGCCCAGTGTGTTCTTCAAACAACTGCCATCTAGCTGTGTGAGCTTTTTCACATTCTGTCTAAATATCAATAATAATACCGTCTCCAGAAACACCACCCGAGTGACGTTTTTCAAGCAGCAATAATATATTCCGTATCCACTGCTGTAGTAGTGTATACGTTGACCTTGTAGGCATTGTTTGCCCAGTGTGTTCTTCAAACAACTGCCATCTAGCTGTGTGAGCTTTTTCACATTCTGTCTAAATATCAATAATAATACCGTCTCCAGAACCACCACCCGAGTGACGTTTTTCAAGCAGCAATAATATATTCCGTATCCACTGCTGTAGTAGTGTATACGTTGACCTTGTAGGCATTGTTTGCCCAGTGTGTTCTTCAAACAACTGCCATCTAGCTGTGTGAGCTTTTTCACATTCTGTCTAAATATCAATTATAATACCGTCTCCAGAAACACCACCCGAGTGACGTTTTTCAAGCAGCAATAATATATTCTGTATCCACTGCTGTAGTAGTGTATACGTTGACCTTGTAGGCATTGTTTGCCCAGTGTGTTCTTCAAACAACTGCCATCTAGCTGTGTGAGCTTTTTCACATTCTGTCTAAATATCAATAATAATACCGTCTCCAGAACCACCACCCGAGTGACGTTTTTCAAGCAGCAATAATATATTCCGTATCCACTGCTGTAGTAGTGTATACGTTGACCTTGTAGGCATTGTTTGCCCACTGTGTTCTTCAAACAACTGCCATCTAGCTGTGTGAGCTTTTTCACATTCTGTCTAAATATCAATAATAATACCGCCTCCAGAAACACCACCCGAGTGACGTTTTTCAAGCAGCAATAATATATTCCGTATCCACTGCTGTAGTAGTGTATACGTTGACCTTGTAGGCATTGTTTGCCCAGTGTGTTCTTCTAACAACTGCCATCTAGCTGTGTGAGCTTTTTCACATTCTGTCTAAATATCAATAATAATACCGTCTCCAGAACCACCACCCGAGTGACGTTTTTCAAGCAGCAATAATATATTCCGTATCCACTGCTGTAGTAGTGTATACGTTGACCTTGTAGGCATTGTTTGCCCAGTTTGTTCTTCAAACAACTGCCATCTAGCTGTGTGAGCTTTTTCACATTCTGTCTAAATATCAATAATAATACCGTCTCCAGAAACACCACCCGAGTGACGTTTTTCAAGCAGCAATAATATATTCCGTATCCACTGCTGTAGTAGTGTATACGTTGACCTTGTAGGCATTGTTTGCCGAGTGTGTTCTTCAAACAACTGCCATCTAGCTGTGTGAGCTTTTTCACATTCTGTCTAAATATCAATAATAATACTGTCTCCAGAAACACCACCTGAGTGACGTTTTTCAAGCAGCAATAATATATTCCGTATCCACTGCTGTAGTGTATACGTTGACCTTGCAGGCATTGTTTCAATTTGTTTGCCCAGTGTGTTCTTCATTTTCAAACAACTGCCACCGAGCTGTGTGAGCTTGTTCACATTCTGTCTAAATATCAATAATAATACCGTCTCCAGAACCACCACCCGAGTGACGTTTTTCAAGCAGCAATAATATATTCCGTATCCACTGCTGTAGTAGTGTATACGTTGACCTTGCAGGCATTGTTTCAATTTGTTTGCCCAGTGTGTTCTTCATTTTCAAACAACTGCCATCTAGCTGTGTGAGCTTTTTCACAATCTGTCTAAATATCAATAATAATACCGTCTCCAGAAACACCACCTGAGTTGTTGTTGTTGTTTTAAAAATAATGCCAGGCAAAGGCAGGCCGCCACGCAGAGGCACTAGGGGCCGTGCTGCTATGCTATCCTGTGGCCCTAGGAAATTGCCCAGTTTTAAAAAGGCAATGACCCTGAACTCCCAAAATGCTGAAGAGGTAGTTGACTGGCTTACACAGCACACCCCATCCTCTACCGTTTCTAACTTTACCACAACATCCTCATCCTCCACTGCTATGGGCACCCCACGTAACACTTCCTCCACCACCGGCGCCCCTTCTTCACTGGAGTCAGAGGAGTTATTTTCACATGAGTTTCTTGAACTGAGTGATGCGCAACCATTATTGGCAGAAGAAGATGAAGGAGATGAGGACGTTACACCAGATTTAATTCTGGCAGAGAACACAACAGAGATGGACATAATGAGTGATGAGGAGGTCCCCGCTGCTGCTTCCTTCTGTGAGCTGTTAGAAGAAATTGATGCATCTGAGGAGAATGATGATGAGGAGATTGATGTTTTGTGGGTGCCCAGTAGAAGAGAGCAAGAGGAGGATAGTTCAGATGGAGAGACGGAGAGTCAGAGAGGCAGGAGGAGAATAAGACTTAGAAGAAGCAGGGAGGACAGCTCGCAGGGAACAGTAGGGCAACAACATGTATGTGGTCATGTGCATGTGGTCAGCCGGCCAACGCACCCGCCATTGCCGCCAACGCCGCCAACTTCTACTGTTACCGCCAGATTGCCAGCTTCAAAAAGGTCAGCAGTGTGGGATTTTTTTAATGTGTGTGCCTCTGACAAAAGCGTTGTAATTTGCAATGAGTGCAGTCAGAAACTGAGTCTTGGGAAGCCCAACAGCCACATAGGTACAACTTCTATGCGAAGGCACATGAACGGCAAGCACAAAGCACTTTGGGAGCAACACCTCAAAGGCAACAGACAAACTAAAAGCCACCCTCCTTCTGGTCCAACATCTTACTGCTCTACCTCTGCTGTCCTTGACCCGTCTGAACCACCCTCCACTCCGCCTTCCACCTTGACCACCAGTTCCCATTCCCAGTCATCTGCCCCCAGCCAAGTTTCTGTGAGGGCCATGTTTGAGCGTAAGAAGCCAATGTCTGCGAGTCACCCCCTTGCCCGGCGTCTGACAGCTGGCTTGTCTGCACTCTTAGCCCGCCAGCTTTTACCATACCAGCTGGTGGACTCTGAGGCCTTCCGCAAATTTGTAGCAATTGGGACACCGCAGTGGAAGGTACCCAGCCGCAATTTTTTTTCAAAAAAGGGAATACCACACCTGTACCACCATGTGCAGAGCCAAGTCACCGCATCTCTGTCACTTAGTGTTGGGCCAAAGGTCCATATGACTACTGACGCATGGTCCTCCAAGCATGGTCAGGGCAGGTATGTCACCTACACTGCCCACTGGGTGAACTTGGTAATGGCTGGGAAGCAGGGAATGTGTGGCTCAACAACAACAGTGGAGTTGGTGTCACCGTCACGGATTGCACGCGGTTCTGCCACCACCTCTACTCCTCCTTCGCTCTCTACCTCGTCTTCTTCCTCTTCTTCCTCCTCTGCTGCTGGGTCCTCCTCCTCCACACCTGTGCACCCCCAGCTCCCCCTAGGCTATTCGACGTGCCAGGTACGCCGTTGTCATGCTGTCTTGGGGATGACGTGCCTGGAAAGCAGAAACCATACCGGATCTGTACTCCTGTCATCTCTGCAGTCACAGGCCGATCGGTGGCTGACCCCACACCAACTGAAGATCGGAAAAGTGGTGTGTGACAACGGAAGCAATCTGTTGGCAGCACTGAGACTGGGCAATTTAACACATGTGCCCTGCATGGCACATGTTCTGAATTTAATAGTCCAACGTTTTGTCTCGAAGTACCCAGGATTCCAGGACGTTCTCAGGCAGTCCAGGAAGGTGTCGGCCCATTTCAGACGTTCCTACACAGCCATGGCACGCCTTGCTGACATTCAGCAGTGGTACAACATGCCAGTCAGGCGTTTAATTTGCGACAGCCAGACTCGCTGGAATTCAACGCTCCTCATGTTGGAACGTCTGCTGCAACAACAAAGAGCCGTCAATGAATACCTGTTTGAACTGGGTGGTAGGACTGGATCTGCAGAGCTGGGGATTTTTTTCCCACGTTACTGGGTGCTTATGCGCGATGCCTGCAGGCTCATGCGCCCTTTTGAAGAGGTTACAAACATGGTCAGTCGCACCGAAGGCACCATGAGCGACCTAATACCCTTTGCTTTCTTCCTGGAGCGTGCCGTACGACGAGTGACAGATGAGGCTGTAGACCAGCGTGACGAGGAGCAGGAAGCGCACGATTTCTGGTCGGAATCACCAGAACGAGCCCAGGCACCTGCTGCAACGCAGGGAGAGGTGTCAGAAGTGGAGTCAGAGGAGGAAGGTGGCTTTGTGGAGGAGGAGGACCAACAGGAGCAGGCTTCCCAGGGGGCTTGTGGTGACCTTTTGGGGACCCCTGGTCTTGTACGTGGCTGGGGGAAGGAGACCGTGGATGACGTAGTCCTTGATAACGAGGAAGCGGAGATGGATACCTCTGCATCCAACCTTGTGAGAATGGGGTCTTTCATGCTGTCATGCCTGTTGAAGGACCCCCGTATCAAGAGGCTTAAGGAGAAGGACCTGTACTGGGTCGCAACGCTACTAGACCCTCGGTACAAGCATAAAGTGGCAGAAATGTTACCAACGTACCACAAGTCCGAAAGGATGCTGCATTTACAAACCAGCCTGCAAAACATGTTGTACAATGCTTTTAAGGGTGATGTCACTTCAGGAACTCATCAACATTCCAGGGGCAGAGGTGCCAGTAATCCTGCCACGAGCGCACCTGCAAGGACAAAGCACTTTGGCCACTCTGTAACGTCAGACATGCAAATGTTTTTCAGTCCAAGGCAGCGCCAGAACCCTTCTGGATCCACCCTCAAAGAACGCCTCGACCGGCAGGTAGCGGACTACCTGGCATTAACTGCTGATATCGACACTCTGAGGAGCGATGAACCCCTGGACTACTGGGTGCGCAGGCTTGATCTGTGGCCAGAGCTGTCACAATTTGCCATGAACCTCTTGTCTTGCCCCGCCTCAAGTGTCCTCTCAGAAAGAACCTTCAGTGCAGCAGGAGGGATTGTAACTGAGAAAAGAACTCGCCTAGGTCACAAAAGTGTGGATTACCTGACCTTTATTAAAATGAACGAGGCGTGGATCTCGGAGGGTTACTGCACGCCGGAAGACTTGTTCTGACTCCCCATGCAGCTGTCCTTCTCTGCACGCCTCATGACTCCACACACAGCTGTCCTTTAGCGTCCTCCTCCCTCCGCCACCGTTACAAACTAGGGTGCAAACCCTACTGGTTTCATTTGAATCCAGGTAAATCCTGAGTTTTTCTGGCCTCTGTGCTTCAGTGGCTGCAACCAAAAAAATTAATATTTTCAGCATTTATATGGCATATTTTTTCTGGCCTCTGTGCTTCAGTGGCTGCGACAAAAAAAATGAATATTTTCAGCATTTATATGGCATATTTTTTCTGGCCTCTGTGCTTCAGTGGCTGCGACAAAATATTTTTATATTTTCAGCATTTATATGGCATATTTTTTCTGGCCTCTGTGCTGCAGTGGCTGCGACAAAAAAAAAAGAATATTTTCAGCATTTATATGGCATATTTTTTCTGGCCTCTGTGCTTCAGTGGCTGCGACAAATTTTTTTTATATTTTCAGCATTTATATGGCATATTTTTTCTGGCCTCTGTGCTGCAGTGGCTGCGACAAAAAAAAATGACTATTTTCAGCATTCATATGGCATATTTTTTCTGGCCTCTGTGCTGCAGTGGCTGCGACAAAAATTTTTTATATTGTTAGCATTTATATGGCATATTTTTTCTGGCCTCTGTGCTTCAGTGGCTGCGACAAAAAAAACATAATTTTTCAGGAAAGTACACATGCCTAATTTTTCAGGGTTCTGCAACAGTGGCAAAATCGCATCTTTTATGGTCACCGCAGGTGATCAATAAAGTAGACCAAAACTGGGCCCACACTGCAGAATCAGTGTTTTTTGGTTCACTTCACTGTACATTGAATTACCTCTGCCTGACCGTGCACGTGCGCACAAGCACGGTGACTGCTAAACACACCACTACAGAAATATTGCCACCAACAGGACGAACATCCTGGAGGTGACAAGCTCAACTAGTAATTAACAACTATTATTTGCTCACTTGACGGTATCATACATTAAAGCTCTTTGCGTTTTTTTGCGTTGCAGTAAGCGCCGCGTTTCGTCTTTGCGTGTGAACAGGCTGTAACCTTTACACGACTTGATTGGCATGTAGACGCCGGACGTTTTAAAGCAGTTTATTACACAGGTTTAGAAATGTAGTGTGATTTCTGCCCTTTACAGCACAAAACGCAGCGCTGTGTCAACAATGTATTTTTCAGATACATTTTTGCCCTTGATCCCCCTCTCGCATGCCACTGTCCAGGTCGTTGCACCCTTTAAACAACTTTAAAATAATTTTTCTGGCCAGAAATGTCTTTTTTAGCTTTTAAAATTCGCCTTCCCATTGAAGTCTATGGGGTTCGCGACGTTCGCGAACCGTTCGCATTTTTGACGCAAGTTCGCGAATATGTTCGTGAACTTTTTTTCCGACGTTCGCTACATCCCTACAGGTGGCAATGAACTGTTTTTTACTTGAGGAACCGTGATATACATGAGAGGTAAATTTGTTTCTTAATAGCATCCTCTGAAAAAGTTAAAAAATATTAGTCAATTCAAGTAACAGTATCTAGTTAAGTACATTGTATAGAAAGAAACTTTGTTAGATTGTAACAGATTTTTATTATGTTTTGCAGGATGAATTACAAATGGAAGTTTAAGAATATTAAAGATGATTTGGGATGGTTGAAGGGACACACCAGGTGGTGATATTGGCATCAAGTACTGTATATTTAAATTTTAAATTATTTATTATAGCACCATGTATTAACACATACAATTTTTAACTTTTTAATCTGTAAAATCTTAAATGAACTATATGTTAATGAGATGTATTCTGATTGGTTGTAACACATTAGCACCATGACGTCATTTTTTGGCGCCTTTTGGCACTGTTTGAGTATTTAAGCACAGTTTGCACATAATATTATATCCTTGAAAAAGGTCCCAAAGAGGACCGAAACGTCGGAATTGTATGAGATGTGTGTGAAATAATATTACACAAAGGGTAGTGCTGGTCCCGGAATTTCTTTCCAAATAGACTGTATGAATTAAGCTTGACCGTGCACCCCGCAAGTTAAAACGACAGAGTGCCTTTATTCTATGTATATATATATATATATACATTCGTAGAGCTGGAACACTCATATAAAAATAAACAACTGCCCGGGTGCTTGTTATAGATCTATGTAAACCAAACTACTGAAAAAAAGTTTTCGGCTCCTATACTTGAGCCTTCTTTAGGAGCTGTATTTATATAATGAATTATTGTTACCAGGGAGATTGCAGTTGCTGCTAGAATTTTGCTCTCGAAAATTTTGTCCAAGTTTTCATTTTTCAGCATTTATTAAATTCCCCTTTTTTTTCCAAGCCAGCAACTGCTATACCTATGTGAAAATGAATCCCATTGTACAGACAATATTTAAAGGTCAGTAAATAAACATATTCCTTTGTACCACCCCAGCTTATATGAAAAAAGGAAATATAGTGATAGTAATATTATATCTTGGAAGCATGTTTTAATTGCATAAAAATGAAGTATAGTGCCAAGTAGAGCGTCTTGTAGGCTCAGTCCACATTGGGGCTACCAAATAGCCAATCACAGCTTTTATTTGGCATCCCAATGGACTTTTTCATGATTCCCAACTTGTTTTTACATTTGAATGTGGCTCACAGTTAAAAAATGTTGGGGACCCCTGATTTAACAGTAACATCAAATAATGAAAGTGTCTCTAAGCATTTAAAGGAACAGTAACATCGAAAAATGATTTATTCATTACGTAGGGGCCGATTCACAAAGGGTCAAATATCGAGGTTTAATTAACCCTCGATATTCGACTGGGAATTAGAATCCTTCGACTTCGAATATCGAAGTCGGAAGATTTTAGCGCAAATAGTGCGATCGAAATATCGAAGGATTATTGATTCGATCGAACGATAAAATCCTTTGAATCGAACGATTCGAAGGATTTTAATCCAACGATCGAAGGAATATCCTTCGATCAAAAAAACGTAGGAAAGCCTATGGGGACCTTCCCCATAGGCTAACATTGAGTTCGGTAGCTTTTAGATGGCGAACTAGGGGATCGAAGTTTTTTCTTAAAGAGACAGTACTTCGACTATCGAATGGTCGAATGGTCGAACAGTTTTTAGTTCGAATAGTTCGATTTGAAGTCGTAGTCATAGTCGAAGGTCGTAGTAGCCCATTCGATGGTCGAAAAAGTTTTTTTTACTTCGAATGCTTCACTCGAAGTTAGTGAATCGGCCCCTAAGTGTTTCTAAGTAATGAATAAATAATGTAGTGTTGCCCTGCACTAGTACAGCTGGGGTGTTTGCTTCAGAGACACTACTACAATGTAACATTAGTTGACAAGGAACCCAAGGAGACCTCTGCATTTGGTGAGCAAGGTCACCCCTAACGATATTGTTGTTCACCAATGCCCTTTTGGGACCCCAGACTTTCTGCTGCAGAATCAATCAGGGAACCTGGGCACGTCAATGGTACCAATAGTACAGACAAGGATAAGACGTAGAGCGAAGTCAGGCCATGCAAGGTTCGGGACAGGCGGCAAGGATCAGCGTCAGTAGGCAGGCAGGAGTCAAGACCAGAATTAGCGGACACAAGTAGGCTTGATCAGAATCAGAGTCAAAGGCAGACAGAAGTCAAAAACCAGGATAAAAATATGTATGAAGCTTGAGCAGGAACTGAGTAAACAGAAGCCAGCTTGGGCAAGGGGAGAAGCAGGAAACAGCTATTTAAAGGCAAAAGGACCAATGGGAGCAGAGAAACAAGGATGGACAGCAAGGAGAAACATGGTGGGGAGCTGTGAACAATCAGCGTCTGTTCATTGACACACATGTGTCAGATGTGGATGCACTAAGCGAGAATTTGCCTGGCGTGCATGCGTCGAAAGCAACCGTGCAGAGAGCGTAATCACTAGCACGCTACGACCTGAACCCGCTGGTCAGAATGTTTGGAGGTAAGCGAGAACGGGAGACTGGCGGGCGTGTTACATACAGTTTATGTAAACAAGCTGCTGTGTAGCCATAGGGGCAGCCATGCAAACATAGGACACATAGTAGATAACAGATACGCACTGCAGAATCCCATTATATACTACAGAGCTTATCTGTTATCTGCTGTGTATCCTTTGGTGTTACTGTTCCTTTAAGCATCTCATCAAATAACAAAAAGCACATCGGTTTCAGATGCATTTAACTCAATTCCCCACCCCCTCCTGAAAATAATCAATTTGTTCACCTGGTTCGCTAGGGAGCTGATTTATCAATGTTCAAATTCAACATTTGTACAGCAAAATTCGAATTCAAGTTTCAAAGCTGGTAAATTCAAAGTTTGTGTGTGTGTGTGTGTGTGTGTGTGTGTGTGTGTGTGTGTGTGTGTGTGTGTGTGTGTGTGTGTGTGTGTGTGTGTGTGTGTGTGTGTGTGTGTGTGTGTGTGTGTGTGTGTGTGTGTGTGTGTGTGTGTGTGTGTGTGTGTGTGTGTGTGTGTGTGTGTGTGTGGTTTTTTTGTTCGAAGGAAAATCATTCGATCGATTAAAATCCTTTGAATCGATTTTTCCTTCGATTGTTCGATAGTAGGATTTGCGGTAAATCCTTCAAGTTCGATATTCAAATTCAAATGATTTTACTTCGAGGGTTGAATTCAAGGTTTATTAACCCTCCCTCGATATTCGACCCTTAGTATATGTGCCCCTTGGTGTTCGAAATGTTGGATTCTTTCCATAAAAGTATTCCACAAGTATTCCACAAGTATTTCACAAGTATTTCACAAGTTGAGTGTGGTACTGTTACTTTATTTACCTTATTTACCAGCACCTGGGCAAGTTGCTAAACAAGTTTAGGGTGTGCTCCTCCATGTTTTAATATATATATATATATATATATATATATATACATATATATATATATATATATATATACACATAAATAAATACACTGCATAGTTACAGAAAAACACACACAAGTAAAGTGTGAAATGCAGTTTTGAGTGAAAGAGGAAGCAATTTCAATTGGATTATACCGTGACAGTGTAGATTAAACAGAGCCATAGGGGTAAAATAGCATGCTCGCCCCATTCAGGTAACTATTCATTGCTAATTGAGTGGTGATGAAAATTCTAAATGAAAAACTAAGGCCACCTGTACCTGAAATAAAGACAGTCAAGAAAGACAAGATGGCCAGGAGCATTAGTAACTCTGAGGCTGTAATCCTTTTGATCCCTGACATTTGCTTTCAATGGAATAGGTATTTGTGTAAACTGTGTATTTTCTATGAACTAAACAATGAGATATAAGCTTTCAAAAGACTTTTGCCTCTATTAATAGGAGGTTAGCTGTTGGCATCAAAAGAAAACAGCAGATTGATTTTATTTTTATTATTAATGTAATAGTATACCCCTCTTAAAGGGGGTATTAGTTACCTTTCAGTCTTGTATAGTCCGTATCCTCTGGGGCGTATCTGGCCTTTTTTCCCTGGCCAACTCTATGCCTTTAGCCATTCTCTCCTCAATCTGCGCGGGTGAAGTAGGAGGTTTACTTTTCGACAGAGACGCTTTATCCCTTTCTGAAGAAATGAGATTCAATCTAATGAGAGCTTTTTGCGCTTCGTCAGCATTTGTCAGCGTAGTGGGCACTCCATTTCTTTTAACGATAAGTTTAACTGGGCAACCCCAGCGATAGCGAATGCTGTGCTGGCATAATACCATTGTTATTTCAGCAAAGGCCTTCCTCTTTAGAAGTGTTGCAGGTGATAAGTCTGTATAGAACTCTTATTTTTGATATTCTGCCGACCAGCCCTCCTTCTTCCTAGCAAGCGATAACAGTTTCTCTTTAGTTTTGTAGAATACGAATTGTGCTAGTACATCCCTTGGTGCTGCTTTCGGTTTGGGGACCCTATGAATACGGTCCATTGCCCGCTCTAACTGGTGTGTGTCTGGCATAATTGCATCCATAAGTTGCAGAATATAATGCTCCAGCTCTTGCGGTCCTACCGCTTCAGGTACCCCACTTAACTGCAGGTTATTGCGCTGTGACCTGTCTTCCAGATCTATTACCTTGTCGGTCAGGTGGTCCGTCTCCACTTGTAACTTGGTATGGGAGCCAAAAAAGTTTTTTTCATAGTCCACCAAATGACTCCAAATTGATTCTAGGAGGTCCCCCATAGGCTAAAACAGCAATTTAGCAGGTTTTAGATGGTGAATAGTCGAAGTTGAATTTTTAAAGAGACAGTACATGATGAATTTCAATATTCAAATTTTTTCCGACTTTTGGACTATTTCCTAGTCAAAGTACACTAAAATTACCTCTAAATTTGAATTTAAAAATTAGATTTTTCAATTCAACCCTTGATAAATCTGCCCCTAAATGGAAAAAGTATTTTTTTTTCCAGGTGGGGCAGAAAGGCTGCAGAAGTTATGCTTGTAGGGGTTTGATCCCAATGATGATTACATTCATAGGTATATTTAATGATGCCATGGATAATTAGGCATGGCAGAATTTTATTGCTGTTCTGTATTCCAACTAAATAAAGTACTGACCTTTAGGTCTCATATAGATCATCCTCACACTGTTGTCCTATATTCCCTATTCTGGTCATAATTTTTTTTTTCTGCCGCCGCTCAGTCATTTCTTTAATCTCAGGTTTATATACTAGCTCAATGTGTGGGTGTGTGAGTTTTGGGTGGGCTGTGAAAATTGATTTATGAGTCAACCACTTTCCTCTTTTCTAGCCATCTCTCGCTTGAGTGCCTTGGAGGCCTGGGCTCTTTCTTTCAGTCGAGTAGAATGAGGCTGTCTATGGAAGAGGTCAGCGTTTCAAATTGGTGGAGTTCAATTGCACAAATGACACAAAACTGACAAGAAAAGACAGGGGATTGGAGGTCATAGACTGCCTAGGTCCTGGTTATCCTCCCCCCCCCCCTTCGTTGTGATGCGACTCAGTACAAAAATGAATTAAATAACAGGCTTAAGGACCATTGAGGGAGGGCTGAATGCAAATCAAAGATAAGTAGAAGTTGGCTTTCCTAAAAGAGGGATATTTTTTTTTTTAACCTACTCCAGTCCCCCTTTTCATATCTGCACAGGCAATGGCTGCATGTTAAACATGATTTAGCAGTCATTATTCTGAGGCCTTTTCATCAGGACTCTACAGTGATTGCCTATCTTGGCCCTATGATTAATGAGCGGCTGTGCAATTTGGAGGCCATAATGACTCAACAATCCACACACAAACTATATAGTCACATTCCTCATTCAGATTTGCCAGGCTGTTACCAAGGGGCCCACTGCTGCAGGCTTGTTAAACAGATAGCTAAGTATTTCTGTAAATGCTATTCAGCCCTTATCTTGCCTCAAACTGTGCCTGGGCTGCAGTCTTATTTACAGACTTGAAGGCCTTGTTTTAGGGGTCTCTTTTATTATCTTATTCAAACTGACCACAAAAAAAGAGCACAAGAAGATCTCTCTTTCTCTCTCTCTCTGTTACTAGGATCTATGTTAGATTATGCCGAGAAAATGCTTTCTTTGTTTTTCAAATTTGAATCTGATTAATTGAGGGCCTCATGCTATTAATGCAATGTGACAGAGGAAAGTTAATCTTTAGCAAACCCGTGGTTCAAACAAAATCTGAAAAGCTAAGGAGATTTGAGAAAGGCAATCCTTATCTTCAGTTTTCAAGTCTGAATGGGTTTCTATAATACGTCGGGGCTACAATTATTTCTGTGTGTTTATGCTCGCTTAGCAAAGTCAATAAATAAAAATCAAAAATGAGGCTTTTTAGATCATCACAGAGAAAATATTTTATGTATTTCTCTAAGATCTCTTGCCTTTTGTATTTTGCAATGGATTTAGCAAATAAATGTAATTCTGTAGGCAGAGTGCTTTATGTCATTTTACATGCCTATGCTGGATAAAATGTTTTTTTTCTCTAAATTTCTTTCAAGAGTCTTATTAGGTAGTGATGGGCGAATTGCTCCCGTTTCTCCAAAACGGCGAGAAATTTGCGAAAAATTTGTGAAACTCAAAAGCTGATGCCTGTGTCAACTTTGGACGTGCATCTGCAAAGTTGCTCGTGTCAATTTTGACACCGGCGTTAAAGTCAATGGCCGTCCGCATAGTGTTGACGCGCATTGATTTTGATGCGATCGACCTTTCGGACTTATGTCCAAAATTATTTGATGATGGCAAATCTTCCCCAGCGATTTTTCACTGGAGTACGCCAACGGAGAAATGCGGAAATTCGACGCAAAAGTATTCGCTTATTACTACTACTAGGTTATTTTACTACCATTAAGGCAGCTACATCTATTGACAGCAGTTCCTTGCAACATCATCTTTAATGAAGTTTTCATTATACACTATCGGGGGAATGTAATAAAAGTCGGTAATGGAAAAACTATTAGATATGCGAAAAGTTATGCCTTTGCGCAAACAAATTTTGCTTTGCGCAAATTTAATATTGCTTTTGCGAACCCAGAAACTGTTTAGCGACCACTTCCGACAGTGGAAGAGCATTTTATAGTTTTATATGTATATATATATATATTTTATAGTTTGCGCCAATGCGCAGTAAATGTAATAAAACTTCTTACTGAAAAAGCCGTTATGTTTGCTTCAAAAGATTACAACACCTTCAAGCACTTCTTAAGAGTGCGCAATTAAAATTTGCAATGCAATAACAATTTAAGGAACTTATTTAATGTTATTGGTGCAAGTTTCTTTTCTCTTTTTGACTTTTATTACGTTCCCCCCTAAGTATTTAATTAAGTTATTATTATGCATTATTTATGCATTATGTATGCATTATTTATCGTGTTTTTTTACGTATTGGTGGCTGCTGCAGTGAATGTTCTGTTCATCTATCATTTCTTCCTAATAGTGATGGGCGAATAAATTCGTCTGTCACTAATTTGCGGTGAATTTCCGCATTTCACTGCCAATGAATAAATTCACAAATCTCCTGTGAAAATTCACCTGCGTCAAAAAATTTTGGAAGCGCGTCCGAAAAGTCAACACTATTCAGACGCCCACTGGCTTTAATGCCAGCATCAAAATTGACACAAGTGACTTTTCGGACGCGCGACCAAAATTGGACGCAGGTGTCAATTTAGTTTTTCCCGCAAATTTTTCGCCTTTTCGCGAATTTTGCGGGAAATTCACAAATTTTATTGGCAAAGCCAAACAGGAGAAATCGCCTATCACTGTTTCCTAATGGTGAAAACGAAATAACATGTTACCTGTTTTTTTATAGGGGGCCTCAACCTCCAGCAGTTATGCGTCACTACAACTTTCAATGTTCCTTAGATATCATCAAAGGTTGAGGCATGATGGGAACTGTTGTCCAGCAACCAACAAGATGGATGTCTAAAGCACAAAAATATTTTTTGTCAAATCATACAGGGCCAGTGAGCAAGCTCATGCTATACAAAGGCCTATGACTACGTATCGTTTGGATACGAAACACGTCAGGATTTCATGCTTTTAACTTAATAAAATAAAGCTGTTGTCTATTATACGAGTGGTTCCGGGAGTGCTTGCCGGTCTTTCTTCAATTCACCCACAGTTACAGACCTGTCATCTACTGTCAGTAATTTGCACCCAAATCCTTGCCTACCCACTCCATTGAAATGCATAGAAATGTCATCAAAATTTGCCATAGCAGCTGAGCAGGGAACACGCCAAAATGCACCTGGATCAGTTACGATCTGAGTTGGTATCTATCTAATTTCTTTCAATCAGTTTGCTTCTCCTGTAATATACAAGAGTACAGAGTATAAATAAGGACAGAGTGAGACTGCTTTTTAATAGAAATTACATTTACAAATAGCTCTACAACCACATAAAATTTTGAATATATAATATAGATTTGCATTGCAATTACTTTACATCCGCTTTATGGTAGTTACAGTATTTCCAGGATTCCCTTGCATTCGTCCAGCCTGCACTTATGCACCTTGTGCGACAGTAGTAAAGAGCATAAATAGACTTTTATTAATCACATTTATGCAATTCACACATTTATGAATTATTTTGTCATTGCACTTGTATTTGTAAATAAGCCCTAAAATGGATTTACACCATTTCCTTTGGGATGAAGTGCTTGCATGAAAAAATAATAATTCTGCTAGATTATTGCAGGTTTAAATGCTAATGGCAGATGCTTTATGGATGCCAAAGCATTCGCAGACAAACTCCAAGACCATGCATTTATATATTCAGGCCACAACTCAGTTTTACAGAAAAAGAATTCAGAAAGCCACAAATCCACAAAAAATGGAACTTTATTACAGTCGCCACTTATCCATTGTTCCGTTCTGTAGTGCAGACTAATGACTGCTTGATGCCCTCCTCTTCTGCCCCATAAAAGAGGCTTCTCCATTGGTATGCAGATGGGGTTCGACACCATCAATGGTCACTTTTTTTTTAATTCTCAATTCTCCCAACTAATTTGTTAAAATCTGGGTAGTTTGGCTTTGTGCCTATGAGCATGTTTCATATTTACTGACTTTTCAAAACAGATTTGTGAATAAATTGCACAGATTTAAATGTTAAGCACAGTATAGGCCCTTTTATTAAGCTTTTCTCAGTCTCATCTTGATTTCAGTGGAGTAAATATAAAAAATTGGATTATATAGAGAGATTGGGTATATTTTTTTCTTTTCAGTGAATATGTTCTAGTGAAACTGACAAGCACGTGTTGTGGAGACTGCTGAAAGGATGCTTACATAAATAAAGCGTTGCTAGGAAATACCTGGCAACCCCCAACAATACTGCTTTAAAACCTGCCCATAGAGCAGACACAGACCATGACAATGAGGAGGGTTTGAGTGAGACGCTCCTTCAATTCAAAAAAAATATTTAGTCCTATGCACTCACATAGCCCAATGTGTTCCGGATATTCTCATCACAATGGCAGAACTGAATGGGAGGAGGTACAAACCGTGTGCATTTTTTATTTCAGAAAGAAGGAGGTATGGCAAGCTTCTGCCAAAAAAAGATTTTTTTTTTCTGAAGTCTTAACAGCCAAAGCCCCAGAAAGTGCTCAGTTTGTAAAAGAAGCTGAAAGAACTGAAAAAGAGGATAAAGAATCAGTGAAACGCCCTTTGCATTTTTAATAGGAAGCCAAAAAAGAACCCTAAAAAGCAATTAGTGATGCTGCTTGTGAATTAGGAGATTTTTTTTTTTAAAGGAGTGGCAGTTAATCCTGTAAAAAGAAAAGATGCATTTGAGAGACTAGAAGTAGGGAAGTCTGCTAGCAAATAAAGTATTTGGACTTTAAAAGAACTCAAAAACGGATGGCAATTTGCATTTTTCATTGAATTTAAACCCAGGAGTTATGACAGAATTACTTTGAATCTGCGGTAAGGCAATGATAACTATGACTTTAATTATCCTGTGTCTAGTAGAAATAATTCTAAAGCAACTGGGCTTTTTTTCTACTAGATACTGTATATCATGACGTAGAAATAAAAGGCAAGGAACTATATTGTCTAGAACATCATATTAAATGCACACAATTTATATATATATATATATACAATATATATATATATGTAAGTGTTGCCTATAGATATTTTACGCAAGAGGGTAATAAATAGCTTCATCTTAAACTGCCCCAGTCACCAGTGTTAGAATATAAATTCTATGGTCCTAGAACTCACATCATGCATGAATAATAATGTGTATAATTAGTAGTAATATATAAAAACAATAAGGAGCATCGCTAGCATCATGCAGTCTTCCCTGGCACACTGGCTAGTTGAGGGAAATGTTGATATCTGTCTATGGGGGAACTAAACTGGACCAAGTTTTCAATGGGAATCTACTTGAAATCAAAATTGTTGCACAAAAATGTGCCCTTTGTTTGTATTAGCATGCATTATTGGTCAATCAGCCATCATTCCCTGAGTATCATGCCTTCTGATTTCTGGCTCTAAATCGTGTTTCTAGGCCTGTACATTTTTTTTTTTTTGGGAAACAGCATTAAAAACTATGCATATATCTGCACCCAGTGTACAAGAGTGAACTAGCATTTCTACAGCTTTTTATAACAAGCTAGTATTGAATAAGTGTTTTCTACTGCCATTGTGCAAATGCAGAAACCAATCAAAGTGGGTCTGGGATCCTAAAGCAAATTTTTATATGTTTTTCTGGGAAATGATGTGTTTTCTAACAGTGTGTTGATGAGTCATTTATCCTGAATCAGTTGTACAGGCTGATACATTAGATAGCTTTAAGAAGGGGTTGGATGGCTTTTTATCAAGTGAGGGAATACAGAGTTATGGGAGATAGCTCATAGTACAAGTTGATCCATTGACTAGTCCGATTGCCATTTTGGAGTCAGGAATTCTTTTTTTCCCCATCTGAGGCAAATTGGAGAGGCTTCAAATATTTTTTTTTTTGCCTTCCTCTGGATCAACTGGCAGTTAGGCAGGTTAAAATAGAGTTAAAAGGTTGAACTTGATGGACGTTTTTCAACTTAACTTACTATGTTACTACGTTACTATGTATTATATGTACATTTGGAAATCTGCATCGTATCCCTACAAAAAGGGACTTGGATCCATTATGTTGCCCTTGGAAGTCTTTTGACCACACTGAAGAAATGATTTCAGCACCACAGACAGCACACTCTGGTTCTTTCTGCAGATCTGTAAGAAGTGAAACACTAACCTATTCCCTTTACTAAGCAATTTTTTTCTTTTCAATTAATTGCAATGAGTTTTTTAATGGCTGAACGCTTTTTCTCTCAATGTTGTTTTCTCCATGGGAGATACAGAAGGCATTAGAGACATAAAAAGGCTATAGTCAATTATTGCCAAGAGGTTTTTACTGCCTAAATAAAGTTTGTGTAGTTAATCTTTCTGATTTCTTTTCTAACACATGTACATGGTAATGCGATATGCATATCAGGGGATATTGTCCCTTTACATATTCACCTTGATCCACCATTTTGTACAGAATTTTATGTATTAATTGGCTCATATGACCTAACATGTATATGTGACCTTGGTTTGCTTTTAATTCTTAAAATGGCAATTTTAGACTTCGGACTACAAAAGTACATTTTTATACAAATGGTTTATTTACATGAAGCAGGGTTTTACATATGAGCTGATTTATACTATATATATATATATATATATATATATATATATATATATATATATATATATATATAACTATATCCCCCATTTTGATGTTTCTGCACCCAGGCATACAAATTGATTTTGTCAAGAGTTCTGGTAGCCCTTTGGATTGTATAGAGAGAGAGAGAGAGAGAGAGAGAGAGAGAGAGAGAGAGTGGGGGTGGGCGGTACAGACTTCCTTTAAGATATAATGTACACATAAGATAATTAATGTACAGGGATACCATCCTACTAGTTTCCCAGTTTCCAGCATTTTTATTTGCCTGTAGGGAACCCTCCATCTATTGGGAATTCTACTGTTTAGAAATGTGAACAACTTCTTAATTGGATCAGAGAGAAGTTGAAGCCTAAAACTAGAGCAGAACACGTAAGGCAGCTCTTCAAAGCATTTTCTATGAATCCAAACCTTCTGATGGGCTCAGTACACTTGCTTTTATGGCATAATCATTTAGTTGACTTATTCGGCCCAGAACTTGAATTCACTTGGACAACAACGATTTACAAGATTCACAATAAAAGCAGAGTAGAAGGGACAGCAACTGTTGATTGTTTGACTAATCTACAGATATATCTACAGCAAGAGACATTGGGGTAAATTTATCAAAGAGTGAAGTTCCGCCACTAGAGTGAAATTCCGCAGCTCTCCATTCATTTCTATGGGATTTTGAAAGGCGTATTTATCAATGGGTGAAAGTGAAATTTCACCCTTTGATAAATACGCCTTTAAAAACCCCATAGAAATGAATGGGAAGTGGCGGAATTTCACTCTAGTGGCGGAACTTCACTATTAACTTCACTCTTTCATAAATATACCCCATTGTTTCAGAACAGCTTAGAGACCATTAAATATTGAAGAATATAAAAGATGCTTTTGAGTTCCATCCATGATGAGTATATAAAGAACTACATCTCTGACAGCTGGGTTAATCTTGGTAAAGTTATGGGCTTGCTTAAGATACAAGTGATGAGAGTAGGGTTAATATTGATGATACCCTTAATAGTATAATATAATTTGAATTGAAAGGAACTTGTTAACACTGGGAGAGAATATACATTTTTGGTTGTGATGACACAGAGTGGGTTCAAAATACTTTTCACAATCACCAACCATTACCTTGTGGCTAAGCACAGGACTCAAGTGCCCAGAAGAGAGTATTAGGAACCAAGGATATCATTTATCATTGGACCAGACACAATTTTTTCCCACTTGGCAGATTCCTTCCATAGCCTAGAAGGAAATATTAAGCTTGTGCTGTGCTTTAAACTGTCCAAAACCAGGCTGGGTTGAAGCTGGCCACATGGGGATTTCTGATGATATATAAATATTGTTCATCAAAAACTACTTGTTTGTTTTGAGCTATAGAAATTTGCAGTGATGTATATAAATCATGCACATTATCTGTTTATCTGTTATTTGCTGCAAAGGGGTATTTCAGAATATTCCACTGTTTCATAAATCGAAATCATTACATACTGTACCAACAACATTAATGTGGCACATAGCTTCTAAAATGTGTGTAGATTTGATGGTTATTATGTGATGTATTTCTCAGCTCACCCTCAAGTTATTTATTGTCTTGCATTTTAGCTTGTGCTGAACTAGCTGTAACGAACACGTTATCAGGAACCTTGTTCAGCGTCTGTACCTTGCGGACGCACAGCCTGTGGGTTCCGGTGTTCACCAATACCCTTTAGGGTCCCGGGTTTTCTGCTGCGAAAACCAACAGGGAAGTGTGTAACAAAACCGTAAGCGAGGTACCGGCAGGGGTGTAAAGAAGACATAGTCGAAGTCAGGCGAAAGGTTCAAGGCAAGCGGCAGAAATCGTAGTCAGGGGTCGGCCAGAAGTAAAAAACAGGAAAACAATGCTTCAGCAGGAACAGTAAAACTGGAACCAACTTGGTGGACTGACCTTTTAAGCTGTCAAAAAAATTCAAATTTGATGCACACTGACAACATCATGATGCTCCGTGTCACAATGCAGGTGTCAAAATGCGGGACGTCGGAGGCTAGCGTTACTAGAGCAGGAGTCCTGAAGTGCACACCTGCGTGCCATTCGGAGAGAGACGCGACCAGAGGTAAGAGGCTGGAACAATCTCCCGGCGCGTCTTACACTAAAGCTGGCCATAGATGCAAAGATCCGATCGTACGAATCATCGTACGATCGGACTTTCCCATCTCCCGACCCGCCACTAACCATTCAGATCAAAGTCTTACCAGTCAGATTAGTTAAAGAACAGATCAGCAATGTTCTGCCCCTGACAGAATCGTACGATATCTATGTCCAACCAAAGCTAGTGACAGTCTCCCACTGAAAATCGTACGATCGGCAATACACGCAGAGATATTATCGGCAGCCGACAGAAATTTTCTAACCTGTCCGATCGACCAAACGACCGATCTCCGCCAGATGAAAAATGTCGGGACTCTCCACACACGGTTCGAAAATCGTACGAATCCTTGATTCGTACGATCAGATCTTTGCATCTATGGCCAGCTTTACAGTAACTTACAATATCATCTCCTGTGTAAAATATACATGATTTACACCACATTATTCAAATAAATGAATGTCCCTACTCTGGATAACATCAGTATAAGCAATATGAAAGTGATTCATCAAAGTCATTATTAGCTGTCTTTTATAGAACAAAAGAAAACCCCTGCAGTGAGATAGATTAAGGGATGTGTATTATAATCACAGCATTACTTAACCCTGCAACTGTGATACAAAGTATAGAAAGTATGGACAGGACTAGTCATCAATTGGCTTTTAGCCATTTAATGAACCACTCATCCGATACATATATACATTTTCATAAATGTTAATCTCATCATTCTTTTTGTGTGCAAATACACTGTACCACTGCCCCCAACTAAAAACCGACAGCAAATTTATCAGAGTTTAATTAACTTGGCCTTTACACTAAACATAAAAATAGACTTACAAGGACATATCCTAATAAATCCTAATAAATCCCCAAACAGGTCTAAGAAAAGATTATTTGCTTTAAATTTCGCACAGAGCATATATTTTGATCCTGTGCAACATGTAAAAAGATATGGCTGATGGAAATAAGGTGGATGTAATAGACTGACAATGATGTATTTTGTGTTCCTTTCCAATATTAGTGTCAGGTTTAATTGCTGATTGAGCTGCCCTAAGGGCACAAAGTTGTTCTGTATGCCTTCTGTATGGGAGCCCAGGAGTGCAGAGTTGATTTTGTTGCTTTTTTTGTACTGGGTTCCAGAGAGACAATTTGGATCTGAGGGTAGTCCTGTGTGTTGACAGCATTATTTGTAAAAAAAAAGCCAAACAGTGATTCGATCTACAGTAGAACCCCCATTTTACATCTCCTGATTATAAGTTTCCCCTCATTTTACATTGTTGTTTTGTGGTCCTACCTATATATTATGCATAATACATTTCCCTGATTTTACATTTTCCTGGATTTTACAACATTTTTTTCTGGTCCCCTGAAAAACGTAAAATGGGGGTTATACTGTATATTACAAAGCAGAACAAGGAGGCTGAACAATGATGAAAGATGGCTTTTAGCAAAGGGAGCTATGGATACACAGGTTTATACATCTTGGATTTTCCTATGCTTTTGTCCTATGCATTAGGAGAAAAGCTAACAAAAATTACCTGTGTTCCATCTTTTTCTTGCTTCAAATGTACAGCACAACAGACACGTCAAATAACAAATTCTCTTAGTGAGCTGCAAGAAAAATGGCGCATGCATAGGTGACCATTGCAATGACCAATGCCTTAATTCAGTGCATGTGCAGGCTCATTAGTTGTCCTTTAAAAGGGTAGTTCACCTTTCAATTAACTTTTCAAATGATGTAGACTGATATTCTGAGACAATTTGTAAATGGTCTTCATTTTTCATGGTTTTTCAGTTGTTTAGCCTTTTGTTAAGCAGATCTTCAGTTTGGTATTTTAACAACTATATGGCTGCTAGGGTCATATGTACCCTAGCATCCAAGCAGTGGTTTAAACAAGAAATGGGAATATGAATAGAAGAAGGCCTGCACAGAAAGATAAGTAACACAATTAACAATAACAATAAAGTTGTAGCCTCACAGAGCAATACTTCTTGACTGGTCAGTGCCCCTGGGAAGCAACAATTAAAAAAAAAACTAAACTAAATATTATAAAAAATAAATAATGAAAACCAATTGCCTAGGTATAGGCCATTCTATAGCATCGCAAAGGTGTCCCTTCCCTTTAAGTGTAAATTCTTACTCTTTCATGTGTTTAATGTAGCTGATGTATTGTATAAATTCTACCAATGAGCTATAATATATACTTAACTAGCTACAGTATCTTGGGCTGCATTTATTTAACAGCTTTTGGTTTATGTCTCTCCCTCTCTTTTTTTGAATAGGCCAAATAGCACATACATTTGAAGCTGTGCAGAATCCATATGTCTATTCTTTACTGATAATTAAGAATTAAATGTATTTGGACATCAGCATCATATTCTGAAAAAAGACAGCTTACATTATAATTAGGAGTTTAAAAACTGACCTGAAAGATAAGGGTCTTTGTTCATGAACGAATCTGTATTTCCATGTCTCTTCACTGAGAACTCTGAATAGGCTATGATATCTGATGAAGACAGCTATCTCTCCCGGTTAACAGAGAAAGCATGCATGGAAAGACAATATGCCAATTCTCTATAAGCAGGAAGAGGCATCTGAAGCTTGTAGCAAGAGTTATTTTTCAGTCTTCAGCAATCCCGTATATTTAAGAAGTAGCTAAATTTAATTTATCGCTGGAGTCTTTTCTCAGTGTAATCATTGGTTAAATAGTTACAAAATGTATGTATCACAGCTGATTGAGTTTATTTCCAAAATAAAAATACCTGCTTTGGCTTCTGTTAAAAGCCTTATCGATTGTTCTGTAAATTATAAATTTAGCATGCTTAGATGGTTGTGCCTTATAATAGCTAGTTACCCCAAACTTCTGTCACTGTGCAGCACAATCTGCCTGCCTTTTTGTTGTGTCATTTTCACAAACTCAATTTACAATAATCTTTCCACTTCCAAAACTGGGCCTATCTTTTATTTAGAATATTTCTTGCTCCTCAAACAAAAAACGCACGAAAATACATTACATATATTACAAGCGTCCATTTTTCCACTGATTATTCTCACTTACTGTTGGGCTCTAAGCTCTTAAATACATTGGGCTTTTTTGTTTTGTTGAATGTCGACTTCCCTTTATCTAACAATTAAAAATAATTTAATTTATGAACTTGTGATTTATATTAAGTGGCCTCTCGTAGGCTGCAGGCACACGGAGTGTTGGTTCCTCTGCTCTCAGTTTGCTTTTTTCTGCAGGTGGAGAGAATTTAATGCGATCGCTTACGCATTTACCTGCACTGAAGCAGAAGCTGTACTTTTCAATGCAGATAAGGAAGGTAGCAAATCTGCTTCTCTCTGAATAAAGAAAAAACGCAAGCTGAGAGCTGCAGCCTTACAACCTATCTGGGATTTGGAGGTTCAAAATGTACTTATCTAAAAGAACCAACACTTGGCTCTGTGTATTTCAATAAAACCAAACTGGAAAAGCCAACATTAAACGTCCATATCATCAGGATCTGCCAGATACTGCTTCCAAGATCCCAATAGCAACTGGTCTCCGGAACCTCACCTGTATGCATTTATGCGCAGCCATACAAACACACCGACACCTCCTAGTGCAAGCCTAGACTCTTAGTTTTTCATTATGTGTATAGCCATTTCCCCCCTCTTTGTGTTATGATAATAGTTATAGATATAAAAATGATCAAACACTAAATGGCCACCTGTTCAAGAGAGACAGAGATAACACAGTCTCCAGATAAACCACATCATAATTAGTACAGGGAACAGTCCAATAATATTTTGCTTTGCCAAATTGAAGCACACTTAATTTCGAAATTAGTCTGAAGTAGGTCTTAGTAAGCGCCTAAATAAAAATCTACAGTAAATTGCTTTTTTAGTGCACATCATATTTTTTTCATATGTGCAGATGAGGGGTGCCACTGGTTTGTGCTTTAAGTTAAAATATGCCCCATTTATACAATATGCATTTCTGTTTATTCAAGAATGATTGCTGCCATGTTGCATGCAATGGCAGAGATATTTATCGTAGACAAAAGATCAGTAGCACACTATAATGCAAATGCGGACATCAGTTTTATAAATTAATAGTGATACAATCATACAGCTTCACAATTGATTCATGATTGTTGCTTAGAAATGCTTCAGCCAAGCCAAGCAATGATAAAGCCTCAGAATAACTCTAAATGCAAATGTGCTTTAAAGAGAGTCTAAATTAAAGATAAATAATAAGTCTTAAGAGTCATTGGAGGGTAGTTACAATCCCCATGGCAGAAGTGCATGAGCATTAATAGGAGCAAGAGCATGCTTGGAGTGGGGGTATAGATGACTCCTATAATCTACAATACCTGATATGTAGGGTATACTACTCAGATGGTTTTGAAATCATCCACTAGATAAGAGATGACAGACTTGTGTAGAAAAACAAACAGTGGTAAACAGGTTAAAAATGTGCTTGTATGGCTTCTTCATGCTCTTGGCTAAATCCACCCGCCTTTAATTCCACAAGGAGCCGAGCCACGCTGATTTTGTTTTCCAAGTCAAAGTTGCACAGAAAAAGTTTCTGAAAAATAAAATAATGATTGAATAATTAACTTATTTAAACAATAATAATACACAAATAATTCATTGGGGTGTTTTGAACATGGATAAATTGCCTATAATGGTATTATTGTATTATTATTATTAAGTCAGTTGTGACTACTGACATAACTTGCAAAGGGAACCCTGGGGTTACTACAACTTCCAAGGTTGGTGTCAGTTCCAGGGTTCCCTTCAATCAATGAGTGTTCCTGGTTACTATTCATCAGAGCAGGCTGGGCAGATGCTACAGTGCTCCCTGTAAGTAGTTGCACTTGGTTGCATTCAATGGTGTTGATGCACATTCAGTTTTGTGTCTATTTTCACACTTGTACAAGCCTACTAGGGTTCCCTTAATGTGTTGTGTCGACATGTGCATGGCACACAAGTTGGGATGGGAGCAACTTTGCGTGCACCCGCTATTATGCTGGAGTTCTGGGAAACGTGCTGATGGTGTATATAATGGACATATAAGTTTCTATATATATTATATCATTATTAATACCATCCCTTAACCCACTTACTAGGGTTTCTGGTTCTTTTGAGCAAGCAGACAATGAATCCACACCAATGAGCGTATAGTAAAGTGATGTATTGTAAAATAAATCAATTGATTGTTCTACATAAATGATTACACTTATTCTAAACAAAAATTACAATATTTACAGTTACACATTACACAAGTCTACATAGTTGTTACCAAAAAGGCAGGGGAATAGAGTTTGGCTTCATCTCTGCCTTCCCCTCTGGTCTTCATTCCTCACATGTCTTGTCGCAGGCTCCTCTGGCTTCTCCAGCTCTCTAGCTGCCTCCTCTCAGCTGCCCAGCTCCCTCACATTTGTCCAGCATTCTTTTTTCCTGGGTTCTCACCTGCCCCCACAGAAACCCTCCCAACTGCCAAGATGCTGTGATAAACCCCCAACTTGCCTACATCCTGTTGAGCAAGTTTTCTTGCATACACAATCAGTTTTATGGTCCCCACAGCAGACATAGACCTTAGTACTCACAGGAAAACCTTTGTTATGATAATCAGGGCTTCATGTAAGTTCCATGAACAGCTTTCATATTAAATAACAAAATCAAGATGGCAATTTCTTACAGACATACTCAGGGGTCCCCAACCTTTTTTTTAACCCATGAACCACATTAAATATAAAAAGAGTTGGAGAGCAACATAAGCATGAAAAAAGTTCCTGGGGAGCCAAATAAGGGTTGTGATTAGCTATTTGGTAGTTCCTACTGTATATGGACTGGCAGCCTACAGGAGGCTCTGTTTGGCAGTACATCTGGTTTTATGCAACCAAAACTTGCCTCCAAGTCTGGAATTCAAAAAGAAGTACCTGCTTTGAGGCCACTCGGAGGAACATCCAAGGGGTTGGAGAGCAACATGTTGCTTGTGTGCCACTGGTTGGGGATCACTTTAATAACTACTACTGTTGTTTTTATCTATAATGTCCCTTCTCTGCTGCCCTAAATCCAGCCTTGGACAAGGGATTGGGATTAATAAAGAGGCGTCTCATTTAACAAAAAAAAGTTTAAGATAAAAATTGTAGTTTAACCAAAATATGTAAATTCTATGAACATTCCCTGCCTATTGCCAGCCTTATAGAAGCATTGAAGCAGCGGAAACTGTGATTATTCTGTGTTTTTTTTTCTTGACAATCAGAGTAAATAGTTAATACACATGATATACACACTCAGCTAGAGCACAATGCCCCCTAAAATGGGCTGATCTGCTGTGTGTGTAAGTGCAAGCGCTCATGTGACAATTCTAATAAAGCTGGGGACTAATTCTACATGTTCAGTTGGTAATACAAGAATGCTACTCATTTAAAGAAGCCTTTAATTTTGCCGTGTGGTTAAAACTAATAGTCCTCAGCTTTCATTCTTCAACTTTGAGTCCTCATTTTCTCTTTGTGTCTGCACCTGTTTGCACCCCTTTCACTTACAATGTAAAAAATGATGGGTAATCTTCTGGCATTAACCTTGGTGTGTGATAATATGTTGGTAGGTCTCAGGAATAATTACCAAGCCCTGGTCAACTAAGAACTGAACATTCTTAGTTCCGCTTTAGACTTTGACTATGTCTCATTGTCCCGTGTAAAGCACCCAGCAGTCAATTGTTTACGTTTGAAATGTGCGGTGCTATTTTGCAGTATGGGTGTCCAAGTTCTGTATGGCAATATATATAATTCTCCTTCACTTTCAAAGGCGATACAATGTAGACTGTAGGGGTTTAAGACAATTCTGAGAAAGGGGAAACAGGATGAAATTTGTAATTTTTGTCTGTTGCAGCTTTGCAGTTTGGAAGTGGGTCTTTCGTGTGCTGAATGTATTTTCTTCAGTGTTTATATTTAATTAAATTTGCTATAATCAAACAAATTTTTCATTTTAGCATCTGAGCACAGTTAAACTCATTGCAGCCTTTCTTAAGCAGAACTATTGATTTAACACTGTTAAATAGAAAAGATTACTGGTGTCACTCAGCACTTACAAGGTTAATTCAGCCATTCTGTTAAAGAAGGTAGACAGCTATAATCCTGCCTAGCTTTTGGGTGGCCAGATAACTGCAGGTGTTACAGTACTACTATATGGCTGCTCGGTGACTATATTTACTTATTGCACTATATGTTTGTTAGGGTTGAATTCCCTAGAAACTAATCAATGGTGTGTCTGGCAAGGATAAATGGGAGAGTTCCTGAAATATATGCAATAAAAAAAATGAAGACCAACAATAAAAAAAAAGTGTCTGCCTTATGTTGCTGGGATAACTGATGCTGGTAACAAGACAACATTTTAAATTAAAAGCTGTCTTGTAATAGTAAGAAAATAACTCAAAAACAGAGAGGAATAAAAATGAAGAGCAGCTGGAAAGCAACTTAGAATTTTAGAAAGAAATAGTGTAAAATTAAAGGGTCAGCTACAATTCTCCCCAGCAATGGATTCACAGCGAAATTCTGCATTTCAACATCAGTGAATAATTTGGTGTAGTCCTGGGAAAACATTGCAACAAAACACTATTGACCCTCAATGTATTTTGCATAATAAAATGTAGCAGCAAAAAAACAAAACACTCGCTGACTTCAATGTACTTTGCACATTAGTTGCAGCTAATAATAGGCATCCTACCTCTATATAATAAAAATGTGTTTTGTACAGATGCCACAATAAACTTATAAACCTGGATTTCTCAATCTTATTTGTTAATGGACCTATATAAAAGGTGTGGGAGTCAGCAAAGCAACCAAAGTACTGGTCTGAATAAATAATACACCCAATATATTCTATAAAAACATTTCACTGTTTTCTTGATGATCATATAGACAAACCCTCCATTGCTTAAGGACCCACAGGGATATACTGTATTATCTCTAATCATTGGAACCTGTGGTTTTCCAAATAATGAGTTTCCCCTGATTTGGATCACTGTACTGTAAGACTTCTAAAAACATGTGAACATAAACTCAGTAGGATTGTTCTGTAGTTTAATTAGGATCAGTTTTAAATGTTATAATTATTTGCTTAAAGAAGAAGGCCTTCTTGTAATTTGTACCTTTCTGGTTATCAGTTCTGGATAAGAGAGCTCATTCTTGTAGTGTCAAAATATCTCATAATTTCTAAATGTTGATGTGTGTATTATTATATACACAACAAAAATGTTTATTATTGTTTAATATCATAAATAGCTATTATAAGAAGTCGCCTCAGAAGCCAGAAACACTCAGCTTGTAGCATTGTGCCTTTGTATAGTCATTGGATTTCTTGCAGACTTACTCCTTATATTTACAATAGGGAATGTACCCAATTCTGTAAGTACATAAATGACACTTTTCCAGTCCCAGTTCTGTTGGATTAGTTATATCTATGTATGACTCTCTTCTGACCCTGCAGGATGATGAAACAGATGTTAATTCCAGCATTGGTAAACTATAGAGAATATTTTAGTTTACCAGTAATTATAGTCTACAATGCTTGTACTGATCACAGTAATAATAAATAACCCACATCCAATAATTATTACAATTCAGAAACAGTTTTCAAGCCTTATTCTATTCCCTCATTTATAAAAATATTTCCCATGCAATCCCAATTTAATAAAGATGTCCTGAATATGTAAACATTATCCCAAACTCACAATTAAATTACACACAGGGGTATGCCTGGGCATGTCTGTGCACCCAGCCCCCTTCACAGAGGAAAATTACTTTTGACTTGGCTGATGGATGCTGGGTTTTCATTTGGAGGGGTTGAACTTGATGGACTTTGTCTTTTTTCAACTCAATTTAACTATGTAACTATGTAACTATGTAACTATGTAACTATGTCTGGTTAGGGAACACATTTTTTTTAACAGGAACCTTCCTTCCCTCACCACCTTCAGTGTCCCTGAATTGATGCACTTACATTCTTCCTGATCACCCCCATACACCTTAATCTGGGGGCCCATGGTAAAACATGTTACAGTTTCCTGTAATTGTACTGAGGTGGATGACTGCATTTGACATGAATCTTTGGATTAGCAGCTAGGTGGTACTGGGGTTGTGACTAACTTTCTGGCAAAACTGACCTGTACCTCATTTTTAAAGCTGACTCTAAGGGCTATTCCACACGGGGAGATAGCGACGCGTTTGCGGTCGCGGCGACAAAGCGCCGCGACAGTCGCCGCGACCGGCGCAGGCGACAGTTTTGTATGGGCGCCTATGTAAAAACGCCTGTGCTAACCACACGAGGCGATGCGCTTTTCAACAGTCGCCTGAAAATGCCTCGCCAGGCTTTTTCAGGCGACTGTTGAAAAGCGCATCGCCTCGTGTGGTTAGCACAGGCGTTTTTACATAGGCGCCCATACAAAACTGTCGCCTGCGCCAGTCGCGGCGACTGCCGCGGCGCTTTGTCGCTGCGACCGCAAACGCGTCGCTATCTCCCCGTGTGGACTAGCCCTAAATGGCAGATTTAAGCTGCTGATTCAGCCCTTTCAGACAATTCAGCAGCTTATTTATTTAACTGCTTCCCCAACAGACATCTGACTGAAAATCAGCTAGATAAACCCGTCGGGCATGGACCACATCAACACAGTGATGCACTGCTCTCTTGACAGGCTTGCATAGTCCCCCAATATGATCTGATTGTCAGTCCAAGGGCCAAATGATTGGATGAGCCAGATTTAGCCCCTGAGGTAGGTGGCCAAATTGGGAAAGATCTGCTCATTTTGGTGCCCTTGCCAGATAACCAGTTCTTAAAGGAGAACAAAAGTCTAACTAAAGACGTAGGCTAGAAATGTTGTACATTATTTATTGAGCTTCTGTCCCAGCCCAAGGCAACCACAGCCCTTTAGCAGAGAAGATCTGTGTCTCCAAAGATGCCCCAGTAGCTCCCCGTCTTCTTTTCTGCTGATTCACTGCACATGCTCTGTGCTGCTGTCACTTACTGAGCTTAGGGACCCACTCACAATATACAGTACACATAGAATAGAAATGTCACAATATAAGGCTGATTTGTAATTAATACAGATAATTACTACATGGCAGCTCAGAAACCAGTGCAATTAACATCAAAATTTAATAATCAGCCCTGTAGCATAATCTTATATTACAGACAAACCTCCCTTTCTGCTGGATAATTAGTGACGAGCCCTAAGTTTAGCTTCTCAACAGCTGCTCAGAGCCCACTGAGCATGTGAGTGTCACAGACACTTTCCAAGATGGTGACCCCCCTGTGACAAGTTTGAAGTCCTGGATCATTGCTGCTATTGACAAGCTGAAACTTTAGACGGTATGCAAGGGTAGAACTACACAAGCGATTTTTTACCTGCAATAGCTTCCGCTCCAACGCGCTGAGATGAATCGCAGATCTCACATCGGATGCGGCGAATCTAAGGTAAGTAATAGGAATGTCAGACGTTGCTGTGTGCATCCGACACACCTGTCAAATGTGTCGTCAGCACTTCCTTGTGTCGCATCAGAACGGAAGGTATTGGATGTCAAAACGTTTGTGTAGTTCTACCATAAAATATGTATCTAAAATATGGCATTTTTAGCCATATTCATTGTTAGGGTTTAGTTCTCCTTTAATGTGTTAATGTGCATCTCTCAAGCCTAAATCCTCACTTCTGGCAAACTGAATAGGGTTCCCTTTAATTACTACCTGCTAACTGTGTAGCTGCCTTTCCCAGTGCCCCAGCTATTTCCCTTTTTAAAAGGGCCAAAGTATGCAGTTTATGTTTAGATAAATATCCATGGGCACCTTGGGGACCTCTACATACCTTGCATGTTGGCAAAACCCAACAGGTCTATCTTTCTTTACAGAAGGGATATACAATCAAGGATTAGGGCAAGAACCTCACAATACACACACAAAAGGCTTGATTTTATGAGAGTGACTCCATAGCTTCCAAAAGTGAAGCAAAAAACCCATCCAAACACTTAAATATATATGAAATATATAAGTCAAACCTCTGATGTAATATTAAAACGTGTGTAAATATTAATGGGAAGACAAAATGTTAGTAGAGGAGTTTTTATCTCTTGGTAAACAAAGTCCTTTGTGATCTCAATGAAAAATAAAGAAATAAAAACAAACTACAAAAAGTTATACAACTTGTGAAAGAGCAATAAAATTAACAGCAAAATGTTACTTCCTTATTGTGATTCCTTTGCAGTAGCAGGCCACCTAATTAATCCCCAAGGTCAAGAAAAAAGGCCATTAATTACAAGCATTCTGGGGCATAGAAATGTAAACAATGACTGTAAGTACATTCTGCAGGATAGCTGGCTAAATTAAAGCCTGTGCTCCCTATTGAGTTATCACTCCACCTATTATAGCCTTATTAAAATGGAAATAGTCCCAGTTAGTCGGCCACACCTGTCACTATTTGTTTCTCAGGTTCATTTCAGAGCTTGATGTTTCCTTCCATTTCTACTAAATAGCCATGCAGAAAAATGTGAGTGGTGGATTAAAGGCTCACTGTTTTTGCTGATCACTTAACAATTTTATGACATGGTAAATAGAATATGCCAAGGAAAAAAGAAAAAAAAATTTATGAAAATACATTTACACTACACAATTATACAAGTAGGTCTGTGGATTCTGCTGTACCCCCTGTTGTAAGCAGAGTTGTTCAAGGTGTCTTACTACTCAGTCACACTGTTTGCTTGGGGACTTGATTTTAAAGTAGAAGGAAAGTCTGTTAGCACTTGGGGGTGCCAAATGTTAGGCAGGGCCAGTGCAGTTTTCTGCCATTAGGAGCACCGGCTGGGGTTTCAGGCAAGTCAATACAATCACTTGGGGGTGCCTAACATTTGGCACCCCCAAGCAGGGCCGGAACTAGGGGTACGCAGAGTAGGCACGTGCCTAGGGCGCAAAGCTGGGAGAGTGCCAGGCACGTACCTCCTCTGTCACCTACCCCAAGTCCGGTTCCCTTCTCTGCCCGACTCTATGTATTTTTCGTGCTGTGTGCGCTTCTGCGCACGTGCACACTAAACAGGCGCCGCGACTGCCGGGCCTGCCTAGGGTGCGTGCCCACCCGGCACTGCCCCCAAGTGTTAACAGACTGTCCTTCTCATTTAAATGCACTATACTATACTATACTGCTAATGGATAGTGTAGGACTCACATACAATGAGGGCCCTTGACATTGCACGTGAGCTTACATATTTTGGCCAAATTGTGGTACTAACACCACATTTTTTGTAATAATTACTTTTAAAGGCAAACTGGGCGCTGGAAATTTTTCTCTTTCTGTTTGTGTACAAATATTTGCAAGAATGTGGGTTAGACCGAGCGCTGGCACAAGGGTGCTTCTAGCAGCTGGTTATCGCCTAAGTGTTGGTTGGGCCGAGTGCTTTCTGTGTTTTGAGGTGCCCAATTGCCTAAATTTAGAAGTCTCCAGCAAACAACCACACAAGCAAGATGGACACTCAACTTCACCTATTAAACAGGGCTTGATATTGTATGCAGAGTTCCTCTGACCCATTGGCCAGCTGCACTGGTGCCTATAGCTAAAAGTCCCCTGCACTGCCCCTATAGCGGCTATGTAACTGCAGAGAGCCACAGTGGAGTTGGTGGCTGCCATCTTTGTCAGTAATCTGACCAAGAGCATATGCAGTGGAAGTCAATCTGGTACTGGCTTTCTAGTGGGCTAGTCTGCAGTTCACAGCCAGTTGAGGAGAGGGGAGGCCTCTACAGGGGAGATAGTAGTTAAAAATGCAAAAAAAAAAAAGTGTTTCTAAAGTGAAACTAACAGAACTCTTTACTTTCTTAAATGTTGTATAATGCCCCATGATATTTTTTCTAAATCGTCTTTACTTTCTAGAGCCGCTTGTTCCATGCTGTGAAAAAGTATATTTGAAAGCTCAGTTGAAAACAATTAGCCCGAGACTGAATGGGTGGCTGTTTGTGCACCAGATTAAAGTGGCCCCAGACCTAAACAAACACACTGAATAAAAAGGAAGCATTTTGTGTCAAAATTGTTTACATGTTAAGGATAGAGTAAATGGTTATGTCAAGTCAAATGTCTAAATGGTAGTCAAAGGCTTCTGGTGATACAGAAGAACAGGTTGGCCGCACTGCTTTCATTGTGTGCTATAAGCCGACGCAAAGAAGACTGTAAACGATACCATCATATAACACGAGAGAAGCAAAAAGACATGTCTGGGAAGTATCATGTTAGATAGATATAATAGACAAAATAAAGATTTTTGCCACAACCTCCAATTACATTTAAACAATTGCATTTACGATGATAAAAACTCCTTAAGGAAATCAGTTTCAATGCAACCTTTGTTTCCTTTCCCCTGACTCGGATCCCTTCCCCCAGCAAAGTACACTTCCACAAACCCGCATACATACACACGCACATACACAAAAGCTGTTTAAACTCTGTCAAGCATCCTATTCTGTGTGACATAGTCCTAAGACAAAAACCTATGCTGGTGGATAGCATGCATAATATGGGGCAGGCTTTTGGCTTTCCTCTGCTTTATGGCACGGTGTAGCCTCCTAGCAAGGCAAACTTTCCAAATACAAAACAGATAAGAAACCATTTCTACTTTCTTTCTTTCTTTCTTTCTTTCTTTCTTTCTTTCTTTCTTTCTTTCTTTCTTTCTTTCTTTCTTTCTTTCTTTCTTTCTTTCTTTCTTTCTTTCTTTCTTTCTTTCTTTCTTTCTTTCTTTCTTTCTTTCCTTCTTTCTTTTCCCCCCATCCTATATATCTGTTTAAATAAAAACTATAAAAAGAAAAAATAGAAAGTTGAAAACAATTCTTCTATTGCTCAGTTGGGGTGCAGCCTTTCACCATTCCAGAAACACAGTGAGCCTTTATTTATCCAAAAACTGGCCACATGTCAATTGACCAGGTTTGATTTTCCCATTAGATCGGATACCTCCTCAGCTAGTTGATGTGGTCATTTGGCCCTAGGGCCAATGATCGGATTAAAGCCCACTACCTCACCAAACAAAAGGATTTTATACTGTATCAGGTCAGCCAATTTAAAGATCAGCTTTTGTGCCCCCATTGTTCTATTGAGGTCTGTTCATGACAGCAAAGTAAATATGGAGGCAAGCGGCAATTGCCAGGAGATAGCTGGATGACAGCTGGGGGAAGCGCATGCCTTCGGTACCAGCAAAGGCCCAATGTGACCAATATTTGGAAAGAGTGTAACCAATTCCAATCTCTTTGTCATTTTCCCCCCAAGGGGAACAATTCATACAATTTAACTTGACCACATACACTTTTGCATAGCTACAGTATGTACAAGTCAAGAATACTTTTTAATACAAACCTTAACTAGATTCAACCCATTGTAATCTAATTTAACTGTTACAGGGGAACTAAAGCTTAACAAATATATATGCTGCACATTAACAATCAGTCATGTAGCATCAGCTTTTATGAGTGAGGTAGCCTCGCGTTTAGCGTAGCTTTTCAACAGCTGCCCAGAGCACACTGAGCATGTGCAGTGTCATTGACACTAAAAATTGGCCTGAAAGATCTGAAGATGGGGAACTACTGTGGACAAATTTAAAGGAATTAATCATTACTGCTATAGGGCTGCTGGGCCCATGGCCTGTAAAGTAAATTTTATACTTGTATAAAATACAGTATTTCTAGCCATATTTATTTTAGTTTTAATTCTCACTTAGCTCATTATATGATGTGGCAATGAGGGGAGTGGTTTTTCATTAAAAAAAATAGAATTTTACCTGCACAAACTTGCATTTTATTCTCCACTATTGTCTAGGTGATAATTATATAAGAATGAAAATGTTTTATATACAATCAACTACTGCCAGGCCAAAGCATTCTGGATAAGAGGCCCCTGTATCTGTACAAGTAAATACAGTATATTTTTCAGTTCTAGGGTCTTAAAATCCATATTGTCAATTAATGATCTCATAAAGGAGCTGGAAGAAATCAAAACCAAGAAATGGGTGAAAAGATATCCCATTTTCAATATTTCTTCTTATTATTATTTAGGCAGTTTCTTGTTAAGGCCCATGTATGATTATAATGTCTATCGTTACTTTTCCTGATGTGGATACATTTAGTTTAGATCTACTTGCATTGTACTGAGTGAGTGCACTTACTGACTTCTAAACAGGCCCAGGAAAAACCGATCTTGGAGCTGTTGAATTTGATTATTTCTAACTCAATAATAAGTGTATAACTTATAGCTTATAGCTCATGGACATTGGTTTTATTTATGTCAAAAGAGATTCTTGAAGCAATAAAAGAGTCAGGCCATTTATTGATAAAGTGAAATGAACCAGGCACATAATAAAGTAAGGAATAGCCTCAAACCACTCTGAGGGATGTTGATGAACTACTTCCTGTACTTTTTTTTGTATCTTTATCACTGATAGTAACCATGATAAGCATGTCCCCTGAGGTCTGCTCTGCATGTTAGGAAAAAAGGAAAATGATTTTAATAATAGGAAACATTCCACTTTTTATTATGAGCATAAAATCATTAGAAACGCCTGGCTATGTAGGGGATGTCTGGTCTCTTTCTAGTAATTAATGTGGACCATCTAAGCATGATCTGCAGTGCTCCAGTTTTTATCACGAGCAGGCACGGCTTAATCGAAAAAGCTGTTCATTACCAAAAGAACAGTTATTAATTTAGTATACCATATGAAATGCGACTTGCGTTATTGAATTTGGAAGCATTATTACCGCACGCTTAAAAGCTAACAGAGGAGATTACTCAAATGGTGTTGCTAAAAGGCTTATCCTACATATTTCTTTATCAGAATTTCCTAAGGTATAAATTGGTTTCAACCTTTTTTTAAATTGAAGACGTTTTAGAAAATACATAAATACATAAATTTCAACTTTTTTCAGTTAATTTTCACTTGAAGAGGTTCAAAACCTTCTCATGAACCATCCCATTTCTTAAGTCTTCAGAGTAGCCTTGCCAGCATTAGACTATAGCTTTTATATATACATCCTACCACCCTGTGTTTTCTTTTAAATATTTTTTTTTTAAATAACTGAAAACCCCTGTATCTGGAAAATCCAGGTAATATATAATTTCCAAGATATTCATTTCTCAGAAATATGCAGTATTAGCCAATCCACTGAACACAACTAAACTGAGATGAAAGGGCATATTTGTTAAGGTCCATGGCATTTTGCTTGCCTAAACTTGTTAGACCAAATTTCCCTCCAAAAAGAATGTCTTTCAGATCCTTTTCAGATCTCATGAAAGGACATTTGGGTCCTTTTGAGATCCTCAGTGGGGATAAAAGGTTGGTAGGCTTATCCCTTTCCACTTCTTGTTATAGGATTAAAATCTTAATGTAAATAAGCAAACATTAATGGTATGGATTTTAAGAAAATAATCAACTAGATAGGGATGCACTGAATTCACTATATGGGATTCGGCCGAATTCCCGAATACTTCTTGAAAGATTTAGCCAAATACTGAACCAAATCCTAATTTGCGGTTCAGCCAGCCACAAGAATTCAGCCAAGTCCTGCTGAAAAAGGCTGGATCCCGAGTCAAATCCTGGATTCAGTGCATCCTTAAAGCTAGAGGTACAAGCATTTTCAGATGATTCTCATAGGAGGAAAATTACAGGCATTTGGCCTAATATGTTTGGGCTGCTACAAAGCAAAACGGCCAAAAACGCTCAAAATTGAAGTCTAAAATGACAGCAGAGTAGTTTAAAATATGGTGCAACACAGACTGGAGCATCTAATTCAAATCAGAGGCAAGGCAGGGGCCCATTATTCATGAAGTATGATTGTCGGACCTATGATCCTCCTGCTCTTGTTTGAACTACATCTCACAACTGTACTTTAGCAATAACATAATCTAATGTGTCTTCAAACCCAAATGTATTCTTGCTCTTACCAGCATATTGTTCTACCTCAATCTTTCACCTTACAACTGTTGCACTGTGACAACTGCCCCCTCCAAAGACAGCTCAGCTATTATCAGTTATTTTTTTAATGCAACTAGATAGTGGTCTAGGTCAGGGCTCTCCAACTAGAGATCCACAGACTAGAGGTTACCATCTGAAGATTTTTTATGCCCCTCTGTCTTCCTAAAGACTTCACTGTATGGCATCATAATTTCAAATTAATTCTACTCTAAACATGCTATATGAGAAATAATCTGGCCTCTACATGTAACAAGTTGGACAGCACTGGTCAAGGTTATTTGCCTCAGACTTAAAAAATTATATTTTGATCAAACAAGCCTTCTGCAATGTCCCATAAAATCCAGTTTTCTAACAAACACAGAAATAAAATATAGGATACTGCAACATACATATAATATATATATGTACTGTATGTATGTGTGTGTGTATATATGTCACTAGCCCAGTTATTAAATGTATTTTAAACCAGAAAAACTCACTTATTATACGTACATATCTGTTAATAGTCAATATGTATTTGTTGACCAAACATCAACATAGATTATCATGTGATATTAAAAACTATGTCAGGAAAGGGACCAGTTTTTGGCGGGTAAAGTTGTTGGCTGAAGTGATGAGCTGATGATGAATCGCTGTGAAGTCTTTGTGATTGTTCAGAATGCATTCTGGGCCAAACAAAGAACAAGGACGCAAGTTTGGCTCAGGAGAGCAACAGATAAAACTGTTCAGTCGAATGCGGGATCCTGCCATCATGACCACTTGTTGACATTGAAAGGATTTCACAACAAGTGAGCAGAAACAGAAAGGATTCTGTTCTCTGAGTCTATTAGCTCCAACGTGTGGCAGTGCAGCGGTCAGTGCTGAAGCCTTTCCCTGCTAATGAGCTCTGAATGCCCTATTAAACTGGGACACTACAGGACCAGAGCCACTGGGACAATGCCATGCATGAATGACTTCCACAGTTCTCATTGGCTGCCCAAATGAAAGAAGCAACCGGTAACACTCACAATTAAACAGAGTTGACATTCCAGTTAAATGATCCTTTATTTATAATATTTCACATTGACCCGGAATGTCAAGATAATAACCCAAATCCCCATTTGGTTTCAACTCCACATTCGCATGTTTTGAATTTGATTTCTGCAGACTAATGAATGAAGAAAGGAAAATGGCAAGAGCAATAATAAATAAAATGCAAATACAATGTGTAATTACATATTACATATTACAGTGGTCTGCAGCTATGTTTATGGCAGAGGAGTTATTTGTTGCTTGCAGAAATCATGCAAGAATTTATTTCTTCCTGCCTATGACTCCCTTGGAAAACAGGGTGTTATTGTTATATAGATGTTTATGATTGCAGAGGTGATATATACAATACGTGCCTTTCAACTGGCCCCTGAGTAAAATGTCCCTAGAATATTGTGTGAATGTTATAGGCATTTAGAGCGTACCTTCACTAATGGAGAGACTAATGTCAATGATGTATAATCACTGTAAAGTGGCACAATATATATTTATATAAAGAATTATAATAATAATAACGCACACTGACCTATCTCTATGAGAATGCAAAGACACAGGACAAGGATCCTCCAATGAGGTTAATGCATGCATTCTCTACACCAAGTGCTTTGTTTGTGCAATTATTAAGGGGGATGTAACCCCCCTAATGCCAAAGTTCAGGCAAAGGGTTCAAGGCAGGTGGCAGGATTCATAGTCAAGGGTCAGGCAGGAGTCAAAAAACCAGGTTATCAAAGGCAAAATACACTTGAGCAGGAACAGTAAACTGAAGCCTAGCTTGGGCATTCTCAAAAATGGTAGACTAGCCTTTTAAGGAAGATTTGGCAGCAAGAATTCAAATCCAGCACCCCCTGCTGACGTCATGACAGTCAAACACCAGTGTCACCTAGCCCCTATCCCGGAAGTGTATGCCTGCGCACCCAACGATGCCTAGAGACGCCCCGGGAGGTACGAGAAGGAGCAGCTCTCCCGGCGCATCTTAAAACTGTGCAATCATAGATCAGAAGGGAAGATATGCTTTTTAGCATCTGTTTGATACCTTCAATTATGATCAATTAAACAAAGAACAGGGATTATTATTGCCATTTATTTATAATGTGCCCATGTTATACAGTGCTTTATATTGGTTGTTCCTCACTCAGTAGGGAAAATAAAGAAAAAGCTCCTCATGTACAATGAGGAGTCAGGTTTCTAATAAGAGGATAACTTTGCATTCAGTGGCTACTGGCCCTACTGGGAAAATGTTTTATTGGTCAGCACTGAATTAATAATCAAGCATTTAAATGAATAATAATAATGACAATAATATGCATTTTCATTTACACAAGATAATATGTTGGAGGGTGGTGGACGTTTTTGCTGTCACTGGAGATAAGGTAAAGCAATTTTGTTGCATAATGTTGGGAATCCAGTTCTGATGTTGCTAGTCCACAAGGCTCAAGTGTAAAGTGCTAAAATGGGTGTAAAATTGTGTACCTTAATATTAACAAATGTTCCGACAATATCAATGCATTGGTTCCTACTAAGAAAAACGTGTACTACTATTTGCGTACCCTTTGCCAAAGCTTATGCTAATTAACATCCATAGTGGGGGTGCCTGCCGATGAAAAAAAATTAATTTATGGGAGTTTGTATATAGCACTTGCTTTCATAAATAAGCCTTTGCATCTCCCAACATACTTAAACAGCCCCCAGAATTCTACTAGAGCATCATATGTCAAAGTATTCAGATGGGAAAGCTACGGGAGCCAAAGAAAGAAATGATATTCCCTTTATTTTTCTAAATTATGACAATCCTTATCTGCCTCGTAATATTCTACGAGGCAGATGAAGGAGAGGAGTGTTGTTATACAGCCCTGAATTAATAAGAGTGAGAAAAAGTCCCTTTGCACATTTTCAGTACTCTTATAACATACCTTTCATCCTCCCAGCCGATTCCTGGACAAGCTTGCAGTTTTGATCATCCAGCGAGCTATATTCACACTGTACAATGTTTGCTCTAGAATATTGTTTTAAAGCCTCTGGTGATAATTATATGAACCAAAATCAGAGAGTCAAAAGTAGACATCACATGTTTATCTAGAGCATTTCTACCAACACTAAGTCAATTATCTAGTTGTTATCTACAGATGCTGCCCAACCTCACCCCTCTGTGCTTACCTTTTCTGCATAGTGACCAAGACGAGTGTAGGGAGCACCACAGATGTGCTTTCTGTACTTTTTTTTACAAATTGCTCAGTAGCGATTAGTCCTTCCTGCCTTCTGATCCGAACTGAGGGCTACTGTGCTTTTCGATGCATTGCTTTTTGCAAACCCTGGAACTAATGTCACCTCCTGTCCTGACCAGGCAGTAGCTCCAGGGTTCCCAAATTGCACGTCATCAATGAACACAGAACACTTGTTGCTAAAGAATCATGTCGTTATTTGTATGCCAAACACCGGAACAGATGCAAGTAAACATTGGAACTGATGCCATGCACTCTGCAAAAATAACTGGAGCAACTGCATCAGAAGAAGGTTGCAATTCTTTAAATGGAGGTCCATGAGACCTATTGTTCTTGGGGCTAGGTGTTACTGCCATTGGGAGGAGGTAGGGGGTCTCTCTAGTTGGCTCCCCTCCTCTTGGCTCAAGGCAGGTATGAGAGGAGAAAGAGAGAAATTAGTAGAATAATTCATTGGTTAGATGGAAATATTGGTGTTACCGTGATAACAGATAGTGGCATCGAATATTTAGGGCTCATTTACAGTGAAGCACATGCACAGTTATGTCCATTTTGAAAAATTGGATGCAATGTGCAAGAGTTAGGTGCAGCACAATATGCCACATGCATTCTGGGGAAAAAACACTGCACTGTGGAGAAAAAACACAACGATTGTGTCCAAAATAACACTTTACTAAAGGTAAAGTGAATGAGCCCTCAGGTTAAATAATTCATAACTAATGTTTGGTTTAAACAGGTGACCAGTAAATACTACCCCCTGGTTAGTTACTATGGGTTATTATCATACTATGTAAAACAAGTAATACCAGATAACGGTATAAAAGCTGTATAAAGTAAATGGCAAAATAGATCAAGGTGTGTGTTTTATTTTATGCCGCCCCAATGCTGGATTTAAAGTGGACCTGTCACCCAAAATCTTAATAATAGAAGTCCTTTTCAAATTAAATATGAAATCCAATTCCTATTTTTATTAAAGCATTTATAGCTGTTGTAAACTCATTTAAAAATCTCAGCTGTCAATCAAATATTGTCTGCTCCTCCTCTATGCCTTAGTCATAGAGGCGGGGCAGACAACTACTTTCACTTTCCATTCAGCACTTCCTAGATGTCATTGCTCCCCCCACATTCCCCAGCTCTCTTAACCATTTAATTGTGTAGCCAGGGCATGGGGATGGACATCAGGTCCCCCATTCTGGTGCACAAACAAGATTCTGAGATGATGCAAGGCTTGTCTTAATAACACTGTCCACAAAATGGCTCCTGCTGCTTTTATTATAAATTCCCAGACTGATGGAAACAAGATTCAGATACTTTATATAGTGCAATTAAAGTTCATTTTGCTTGACTAATGTGATAAAATAGGATTTTGAATTTTTTTTTTGGGTGAAGGGTCCCCTTTAAAGCAGTTGGTTTACATCACTTCAGACCCTGAGAAATCATTGGAAATTAATGTATTTGGAAAGTTTTTCAAATGTCATAATGTAGTTTGTGGGTGGAGGACCCCTTAAAAAAAAAGCATTATGATGACTGCAAATTTGAAAATATAATAAATGATTTGTTATGAGGGTTTACACGGGTATGCAGTATCCTCATACAGAGAGAACCCCTACACTCATCTGGTGCAGTGTATACAGAACTGTATAATTTTAATTTATTGATGATATTTATAGTAATATTATTTTGACCAAAGTTTATTTAGATAAACAAATGTTTGGACTTTGCCTGCAAGGAATTTATTTTCTCTGTAACAGAGGATTGTTGCTGTATGAGAGGAAAAGAGAGGAATTTAGCACCATACATCTAAAATTATTTGCTCAAAACTGCAACAATTGTTTTGCACATAAATGATGCCATGTAGTATTTTTCACTGAAAAAGGTAGTCTGTGGTGCAGAAAAACAAATGCAGTCATTATTATCCCTTTCTTGCCTTCCACATCAGCCAAGATCGAGACCGGAGTCTGATTTGGTGACTTTCTGGTCTGAGCAATGAGAGAAATGATATGTAGACAGTATGACATAGAAGGAAAAGTCAACTTGTTTGTGAGAAGCAACATACTGTAGGAGCATTTTTTAGATGAAGACCAGTTGTAGCATAGTGTATAGGAGCTACTCTAACAAGGTAGGGCAATGTGTAATTTTCTCAAAATTTTGCAGTTTTGCCAACTTTTATTGTACATAAGGTGAAACAATGCAAGTTTTCTCATCACCACCTATAACCTTATGAAATAACCTGACTTGACTTGAAGTCGACAAAACTGAAAACCTCAGTTCTTGACTATTCATGATTGCATTGGGTAGAGCTCTTGAAATGAGCACAAAGTGGTTCTAAGCATTTTGCATACCACTAGCAGAGCTAATAAATGTTCTGGTTACAAAATGCTAAAACTAAGCTCAGTCTTTGATTAGCTTAGTAATGAAAAACCTAAACCAGGGCTGCCAAGCTGGGTGGCTACTGTCCAGATGTAGCCCACCAAAAGATTTGGCTGGTCCCTGGCATACCCAGGAGCTATATACTTTTTTGATATGAAATCATTGTTTTATAATATGGAACATGTGAAGTAGTGCATTATTGGCTCAGGAGACTGAACATCCTGAACAGCACTGAATATTCTTCAGGTACCATTGGTATTTCTTACTATTGAAATATGCAATGCTTAAAGGGGCAGTTTTAGGGGCAAATTTACTAAAGGGCAAAGTGACTAACACTGGCGAAAATTCACCAGCGTGACGTCATTTCGGAACTTCGGTGATTTACTAACGGTCGCCGGCGTAAATTTGCTAGCGAAGACGATAGACTCTAGCGGTACTTTGCTACCTAACGCCAAGCGAAACGCAATAGAGTAGATAGGACTTCCTCAAAAAATAGTTGAAAATTTAAAAATGTCCCAAAAAACGCTAGCGTCTTTTCCTTTTTTCAGGGTGATAGGCTGCAAAAGAGTGTATATTTTTTTTGAAGGTAACCAGCTTCCCCCCTACATTTCCTAACATATGGCACATAAACTATACACTGGGCTCATGTGTAGGACAATATAACAACTCTATTTTATTAAGGTTTCCCGGGCTTGTGTAGTGTAATGTATTGGCTACAACATATACGTCCATTCAACATTAATTTCCTGCTATTGCAACTTTGCTTGGCGCAGTAACGCTAGCACAACTTCGCCAGCATTCGGCACCCTGGATGCAACTTCGGATTTTAGTGAATTAGCATTGTCCTGGCGAATCTACGCCTGGCGAAGAGTTGCGCTGTGAGCGAAGTCGTCAATGGCGAATTTTCGGAGGTTAGTGAATTTGCCCCTTAGTTTTCCTTAGAAGAGCCAACTTTTCATTTGGTCTTCATTGATTATTTTTAAAATTTATTTTAATTACTTGACTTTTTCTTCTGACTCTTTCCAGCTTTCAAATGGGGGATACTAACCCCATCAAAAAAAACAAATGCTTAAAAGCTACAAAAGCTACAAAAGCTACAAAAGCTACAAAAGCTACAAAAGCATTGTTATTGCTACTATTTATTACTCTTATACTAAGCAGGCCCTATCCTGTTCAAATTCCAGTCTCTTATTCAAATCAGTGCATGGTTGTATGGTTGATGTCATCAAAAGTTAGCCTGTGGTTAAGGGTTAATACCCAAAATGCATCAGGCCTAATGTTCCTACACAGCACTGCAGAAAGTTTTTTTACTTTCAATAAACAGTGTTTTTTTAACAGTGGATAAGGAGTGCAGTCTTTCCCACTTTTTTATCCGAATCTGGACATTGGCATCGAAATTGTTGAAATTGCAAACTAGAAAGCTCCTGGAAAAAAGCTAAATAAAAATTTGCGAAACGCATTCAAGTCAATGGCCGTCAAAATTATTTTGACGTGCATCACTTTCGTCGCCCGTGACAATTTTTACACATGTGCCTATTTTGTCCAAATGCAAGTCAATGTTCGTCTGAATAATTTTGACATGCAACAATTTTTATGCGTGCGACTTTTTTGACGTGGCAGATTTTTTGCACCGCAGTTTCGCTAATTTATTCGCTGGTGGCGAAACACAAAAGTTCAAATCAAATTTATTCGCCCATCACTATTCGTTTTAGATGGGCTTTACTTTTAAGAATTTGTGGCTACATCTGACTGAATCTTTAAAATAGCAGCGTTCAGACATAAATGTGTTATGGTTTCCTATCAATCCTTAATTATGTGAAGGCCATTGAATATTTTAATCATTAGCTTTTATGACACAGATAATGGCGGTGCTACACTCAGCAAACTCTTATCATGCGGTATCTTTCATGTTTATTCTTCTGTCCACGAGCCTTGATTTCTGCACGGTATTCTTGCAGACTGAGTCTAATTAATGTTTAAATCTTGCTAAATCATACAAATAATGGTTGACTTTTAAGTTTGGTTTCTTGGCCAGAGATCCAGCACACTCTCTTCTAACTCTAGTAATGTTTAACACAATAAGGATGTAATAAACAATCACAGCATTAATTATAATCAATGAGATGCTGTTTGTAACAGATAATAGCTGTTGTAAAAGTAAATGATGGGTGGAGTAAAGATAGGCAATCAAGAATAATTGAAGTTTCATGCCATTCAGCCTAGAGGAAGGTGCGCCAGCACACACCAGAAGTTCTCCTAGATGAGAAAGTTCTTATCTTTATTAGAAAATCTCAGTGGCACACCTTCATATATTACAGAGGCTACACGTGGCAGACACACACTGCTTTGCTGTCTTATCACTGGAGAGCTAGACCTGACAATGCTAAAGGTGTAAATATCAAAAGCATCAGAACAACTGAGTTTATAGAGTTGAGACATAGATTGCAGGCAGTCAGACTGTAGGAATCACTCAGAGTACAACTATATTCAGCCAGGTGCAAGAAAAATAAAAAATGAAAGCAAAAAATAAAAATTATTGGTTGCTCTAAGTTACTTAGCTAAGTCTGGTGAAACCACATGCCACGAGCTAGGCACCTTTAGGGAAGTGTGTGTGCATACCTCCCAACATTTTGGAAGTAAAAAGAGGGACAAAAATTTTTTTTCCGCATGTTGCGCAGCAATTTTTTGACCACACCCCTTTCTGTGGCCACACCCCCTAATTACCATGTTTGTTTTACAAAATTTGGCAGGTTATGAAAGTTTGAAAATATTTCTCCTTATCTAAACTGTGTTTTTGTGTCTCAAAATTGTTACAAAGTATCTTATTTGCACCTGTTAGCTGTTCTGGCCTCTCTGCTAAAAGCCAATTAAGTGAGAAACTTTGTTTCTTTTTCTGGCTGCTCAGTGCAGAGAAAAGAGGGACTTTCCAGTACAAATGAGGGACTGCGGGTTGAGCTGTCAAAAGAGGGACTGTCCCTCCGAAAAAGGGACAGTTGGGGGAGGTATGTGTGTGTGCTGTATGCTTCCTCTGATTGGTCAATGACCTACCAGGTGCTTTATAGGTAATGTACATAAAATTAACCTATGCACTGGTGTACCTACCCCACCCCTCGCCCTCCCACCAAAAAAATCTTTGGATCGGCCCAGAGTGCAACAGGGTTCTGCCCCCTCACATTCTTGCGCCACAACAGTTTGTACCACCAGATCCCTTTTAGGTAGGGGTCTCAAGTGGTGCAGGTAGCAGGTACTAAAGCGGGTCTTGGTCCCCCTGTTCCCTCGGGCCTCCCGTGACTCTGGGGTTCTTCCTCTATGGCCATGCTACTGAATCTATGAGTGTATAGGCAATGGGGGAATTATATTAAAAGGAAACAGATGCTGAGAGAGGGATAGTGAACATAAACTTGAAATTATACAGAGTATTTAATTGATTGTATTTAGTTTCTTATTTCAGTATGCTGAAGCTCATATTAAGTTTTAATCTTCGCGATAGTTCCCCTTTAATGGAGGATCCCCGCATCCATAACTGCTGCTAGCTGTCTATGGCAGATGTCAAAGTACAAAATGGGCATGCTTACATCTTTATTTTTTAGTAATAAGTAAATCAGACATGGGGGCATAGTTAACAATTTTTTAAGAGAAAGAAACCCTACCAAATATTAATACTGTATCTACTATTTGGTGGGGTTTCTTTCTCTTAAAAAATTGTTAACTCGTTATCTGACTTTGTCAGACCTCTACCTATAGTTTAAGTTAAATAAGGATCACATACATATATATATACACATAGGGATACCAATCAGTGTTCCTTTGTTTGTATGGGGGCATAGTTATCACTACTTTACCTCCATGCTACACTACGTAAAATCATATGTTTTTGTCAAGAAGTGAAATGAATTTGGAACTGTGTAATATGCTGGGGTTCGTTTTTTAATTTTTATTTTTTATTTTTAAATCTTCCCCTATCTAGCAACCTGCTGTTCTAATACTAATTTTAAAATGTGGTGATAAATAGGGGTTTTACTTAGCCTTTAACTTGTATTAGAACAATACATATTCTTTCTTGTGGTAATAAAAGGATGCACATAAATACAGCGGCTTCTGTAAATTAGGCAACTAACATGCAGAACTACAATTCACATGCTAAAAGGATAATAAACGGCACACGTCAATTACCATGTAGAAAACTATCTTCATTATGAAAACTGTAATCATTGTGCTGGAATGGAGCTTACAACATTGATTTGCATGAAGGCAACATTTCTCCACTGTCTGCTGATTATACACCATATGGTGAGAGAAGGAACAGATGGACAGAGTCTCACAGCAAATATAATGGAGGCTTTTTGCTTTGTGTGTCTGACCCACTGGGCCAATGCTAGCAGCTTCTCCTGAGTGGCCTGAAAGACACTGATCCTTGCATTCAATATCAGCGTGGGGCTTCTAAATGTTAAAAGTCACTACAAACCCTGCAAAATGACAATATAGCAGACAGATTGCTCACCTCATTAATTGTCTACATAAAGCTCTAATTAGAATATTATAGTCCTTGCTGAAACCTGTAAAATACAATTATTAGTTATTATTATTATAACTAATAATTATATTATTAGTTATAATAATAAAATATTATTATTATTATTATATATTATAAGTTTATTTCTCTTGCCATGATGAATGTTACCTGTTTCCATGTATCTCATTTCTAATGTAGTAAGATTATTTTAATCATACCTCCCAACCGTCCCGTTTTCAGGGGAACAGTCCCTCTTTTGACAGCTCAACCTGCAGTCCCTCGTTTGTACTGGAAAGTTATGTTTTTCTGCACTGAACAGCCAGAAAAAGAAACAAATTTTCTAACTTAATTGGCTTTTGGCAGAGAGCCCAGAACAGCCAAAGCTGCATATAAGATACTTTTGTAACAATTTCAAGATAAGCAAATAATTAATTGTAACAATAAAAGGTAACAGGTCCCTTGTGAAACGTTAGACTCACAGCTTAAAGGGCAATTCACCGTCATTAGCAAAACTGTAATAACTGAAAAAAAACAAAGAAATATGTTCAAACTTTCATAACCTGCCAAATTTTGTAAAATGAACATGGCAATTAGGAGGTGTTGCCACAAAAATGGGCGTTGTCAGAAAATTCTCCCAAAATGTTGGTAGGTATGTTTTAATAATAACAAGGAAAAGCTTGTAGTCACATTTGTGCTTGTCAGTAGAGGAAAGTGTAATTAAATGCCATGTCTCCTTAACTCCTAACTTAGCAGCAGTTTTGTCACACTTTATGGCTGAAAGGTTAGCTGTCTTTGTAATGGAGCATTTAGAATGCATTCATGTGACAGTAGCCCTTTAAAACCGAAAATATGAAATAAGGAACAGACTGAAGCTCTAATATTGGCGCAATTATGATATATAATATCTAGAATGATTGAGACCTGGAGATTTCTGGATAAAGGGGTGTATGCATAATTTGAATCACAATAAAACATTTAGGGGCAGATTTATCAAGGGTCGAATTTCGAAGTAATGGGAGTTTTTTTGAACTCCCATAACTTCGAAATTAAAATTAAAAAAGACCAACTGAAATTTATTTAAAAAATCAAAGTTTTTAACTTCGGGTGAATATTTGCTCGAATCTAAGTTTTAGCGCATTCGATCAAATTCGACTCAAAGTATTTGCCCCAAAAAACGTTGTTTTTTCAAGTCCACCAAATGACTCCAAATAGGTTCTAGGAGGTCCCCCATAGGCTAAAACAGCAATATTCGGCAGGTTTTAGATGGCGAATGGTCGAAGTTTTAAAGAGACAGTACATGATCAATTTCGATATTTGAATAGTCGCATTTTTTTCAAATTCGAAACAAATTTTGGCCTATTGGATAGTCAAAGTACACAAAAATAGCTCAAAACTTAAATTTTTTAAATTCAAATTTTCACTTTGACCCTTGATAAATCTGCCCCTTGAACATGAAAAACTCACCTACACTGACAAGTACAAAGTTACTGTTTTATTATTACAGTGAAAAAGGAATTTAGTTAAAAATTACAAATTGTTTGGTTAAATAGGTATAAATAAATATGTTCAGACATATTCATAAATTATGGTTTTCATACTTTAGGGGTTAATGATTTGAAATATAAAAAATATATATATGTCACATTTTTCCTCAATTATTAACACTTTTCTGGAACCATTTCACTAACAGAAACATTTATCAGAGCAGATAAGTGTCTCAGCAGAATAATTAAATTATTTTCTGTGAGTGTGAGAGTTCAGTGAGCACTGAGTCAGACAGTGCCTATAAAATTCTAGAATTATGTATTCAAAGAAACTGGGCTCATTTATAATAAACAGTGGGCAAATTTGCACCTGAGCCGTAAATCATAGCAACCAATCAATGATTAGCTTTTTTCAGCCAGCTGCAGCTTGAGCACTGAAAGCAATCATCTGATTGGTTGCCATGGGCTACAGCCCAGAAGCAATTTTGCCCACTGTTTATAAATAACCCCCACTGAGTGCCTAGGAGCAATAACCCGTAGCAACCAATCAACATTGAACATTTACTGGTTACTTATTTGTTACAGCTTCTGGGCTAATGGAACCCCCATTTGCCATAAATTTAAGGTAGTGCTTCTTTACAGTACTTTGCAAATCTGTAAGAAACATTTTCAATTTGTTGTAATGAAGACAATAATTGAGACATGAAACCAGGCCTAGACAATCTGAAGATTTGAGAAAACGGACAAGGTGCAGCAGTAAAATGCTGTAGGCAGTCACTATTTATTGGGTTAGAGGGGGCTGTTCGGTCCTCGGTGTACTTGAAGTTTGATCCCAAATACAGCCAAATCTTTAGTGGAGGCTTCAGTATTTGCCCAATTTAAAAAATGATGGTGAATCACAACATATCATAAATAGGATGCCATTAGCATATCATGCCCAAAATAATTACATAAATGTTTTTTAGGGGACCAGAGAAAAATAGTGGAATCCAGGAAAACACTATATAGTATGCTTAATATATACTACAACTGTACAACTACCAAGTCCTATTGACGGTCAAATTTCTGCCGTTTCGCTTCGCATAAAAATTCACAAATTTTGACGCTGGTGTTAAAGTCAATGGGCGTCTTAATAGTGTTGACGGGCAACTGTTTTGACGCGATCGACTTTTCTGGAAGTTTCGCAAATTTATTCACCAGTGGCAAAACGAGGAACTTCGCCGCGAATTCGCACCTGCCGAATTTATTCACCCATCACTACCAAGTCCCCAAAAAACCTGAAAATTCAGAGAAAAAGGATGACATAAACCATTTAATAATAACCTCAAATGGGATGACAGAGAAGAAAATAAATTGCAGTTTTACCAGGCTGTTATGAGCCCAATAAATTGCTGTCAGTTTCCTATTTTACTCTACTTTTTGCTCATTTAGTGTAATCCTGCTCCTTTAACTGACAAAGACCTACATGAAAGACTTAATGAAAATGCCCCCTGCATAATAAGAATGCTCTATATCTTAATGTATTTAAAGGGCAATACATCAGTTTATAGCAGTGACAGCAGGCCACATGGTTGTCATCAGTGTACAGAAACAGGAATATTGATTCTTTATTATTTTTTTTGACCAACAGTATTAGTATCCTTATGTGACATATTCAAATATATCAACTTAATTTTCCGTGCACCCTGTGTAGATTATATGTAATAAGAACTTCATTAATTCCTCTGTATTTTTAGGTTAATTCTTTTTCTGGCTGCCTAACATAATTAATGCTGTGGATGAGTTTGATTAATCTTGCATTAAAAGAGACAGCTTTTCTTCCCAAAGAAGGGACACTTATCACTGGAGGGCCATCCAAGTCTGTTAATGGCTCCTTCTAATGATGAAGCCGTTTGCACCCTGCTTAATTCTTTTGTCATCAATGAGTTAAAATTCATGAGCGTCCATGTCTTTGAATACTTACTCTAGTGCTGCTATTTTCTGCGCCAAGCTAGCCATCACAGAAAAGAGTCGTAGGTCTGTTAGGCCATCTGTTACATAATAGTCCACAATCTTTATAATCTGGGGGGGGGGGAGAAGGGATGGACAGAGCAGCAATGAGCACAGATACAAAAAAAGAGCAGATTGTTGCTGTGGTTGGAGGGAAGCATAATGAACGCTGATTGCTGCAAACTCAAGCTATATTAGCATAGCAAACAAAACAATGAAATCATCTGAACAGTAACACTAATGAAAATAAACGTATTGGTTGAGGGCATTGATTGATCTCATGGCCTATGTGTGAAATTAGGGGGGATTTGGAGGATAAGTAACTGTATCCGGTTTATATTCATACTTTTTATTTAATTGAAAGTGCTGGTTTATAGCTTTTATATTGTGGATTACAAGAGGTGTTAATGGAGGAAATGCAAGACTAAATATAATAGTTTTTTTTTTTTTTTACAAAAAAAGTGCAAACAACCCACAAACCTCCCCCTAAAATAAAAAAAACAAAACATTATGGCGGTAGTAAATACACTATTATTGAAAACTAGTTTGAGTTTGACATACAAAATCCTTTAGTGCCTCAACTATTTTTACAGAGAAAAAGCTTCACTATATTTATATGCGGCTTCTGTTCAATAGTAATTCATTTCTTACAATATATTGCAACAATGCTCGAACACTGTCAGGGTCACTTATAAGAAGACTAAAGGTGGCCATAGACGTATCAATTACGATCTTTCTTGGAAAAGATCTTTCCAAGAAAGATTGTTCGTTTCAATACACACGTGTAGAGCTGAATCGTCAGATATACAGGTAGATATACGGGAAGAAACAATAGAATTCTACCTGTATCTGACAATTCAGCCCTAACAATCGGCAATGTTTGGGTCCCTTCAAAGGCACATGGGTTTTTCCTGACCTGCACCCGCCTAATATCCAACCTCCCACCACCCGCCCAAGCCCGACTTCCAGGTTCCTTTTAAAAACCCCTCGCCGAAGCGCCCCGCCAATGGTGTCACAAAAGGGGCAGGCAGGCTCACGGCTATAAAACCAGAACCCAAAAGTCAGAAGCCGGCAGTGTAAGGTGGGGAAAGCAGGAAGAAGAGCTGGACCCGCCTGCCACCCGAAAATGGGGGTGCGAGGTCGGCCCGAACCTGACCAACCTGCGGATTCTGTAGGCCCGCACAAGTAAAAAACAGCTATTCTCTAAAAAAATAAATGTTAAACCATAAAGACAAAGATAGATAATAAAATGACTGTACACTGGAATTTACAGTACAGTAAAAAACTACATGAGGCCTTTATGAGAACAAGAGGGATACAACATACAGACAGCATGTGCAGCAGTGCATAAAGAGCATGCAAAAGAGCACAATGCAGATTATTTTTTTGGCAAAAAATATACTGCCTTGTATATGTGAATAATGGATAAATATTGTTGTTGTTCCAGTTCCATCCATCTATTAAGTTGTTTAAATTGCCCTGCTTTAGATGCTGTCTTGAGAAAAATAGAGTATGTGCTGCCACAAGAAAAAATATATAATGTAAATGGTACCACTCTAATAAACCAAAAAAAGTAAATAGCAAGGAGATACACTCACAGTTCACCTCAGTCCCAAGGTGCAAAATCCAAGACACTAAATCCAAAAGGAAGAATGTGAGGATCTCCAATAATCAAGAGCTAAATATTTTTTAAAAAAAGTAGAAAATTTGGTTTTATGTCCTAATAAATTTTCTACTTTTTTAAAAAAATATTTAGCTCTTGATTATTGGAGATCCTCACATTCTTCCTTTTGGATTTAGTGTCTTAGATGCTGTCTTGCCTAATGGTAGCCACATTACTATCTTTCTCCCTTCAATTTCTTTATCTTTTCATAAAGCTCTGAGCTGTATCAATAGTGACATGGGGCTAGCACCACTCAAAGCCATTGTGCTATAGCCAAACTTAAATAATTTAATAATGGTTAGCTGAAAGCATCTGCTTAGTCTGTTAACGTACACACTATATAGGCAAAATATCTGTTTTTCCAACACTCATTCCAAGAACAAGGTTATTACAAAATAATATGACATTGGCTTCTCTTTATTGCTAAAAAAACATCTACGGTTGTAGGAAGACTTTTCATGTGATGTTGGATCATTGCTGGTGGGAATCGCTTCATATGGTTACACGAGCATTAGTGCGACTGGGCACTCATGTTGGGTTAAGAGGCATGACTTGCAATTAGCATTGCCTTTTATCCCACAGATTTTTAGTTGGCTTGAGCTTAGGGCTCTGTGCAGGCAAGTCAAATTCTTCTACTCCCATCTGTGTATACCTATTCTGTACAGACCTAGATTTATGCATTGGAGCTTTATTGCGTTGATACTGGAAGGCCTTCCCCAAGCTGAAATGTTATAGTACTCTGTAGGGTTCGACTTTGTAGGGTTTGCTTTCAGTTAACAAAGGGGCTCTGGTCCAAACACCCTCACACCATTATTTCTACTCAACTAAACGTTCCACTTTGCATTGTACATTTCACCAGTCATTGTTCTTCTGGCATCTACCAAACCCAGGTTCAGTGCCAGGCCAAGTCAGCCAGGCTCCCTAGGCAACCCAGGAGACAATGTCCCTCCCTCCTCATGCGTGTGCACAAACAAGCGCATGCACCAAAGTGTACATGCGTGGAAGAGTGCACATGCCCAGGATACACGAATTGCTCCCACAGGTGCGGAAAGCAAGGGTCTGAACAAGGGTGAGGTGGCAGAAGAGGCACAGTGCCTGGTGCCCCTCCAATTTAGCTCCCATAACTACGTGCCTCTTCTGCCTACCCCTAGTTCCTGCCCTGGAATTACATTCTCTGGATGTCACTTTAGAGAATGTGATGCCACTGCCCAAGAGTCCAATAGTGGCAACCTTTACACAACTCCAGCTTTAACAGTAGGCATTGCAAATGGTCATGTTAGGCTTGTGTGCAGCTTCTCACCCATAAAAACACCATGGTCCCAATTAATAGCCTTTTTCTCTATGTACACTGAAGACTAGTGATGTGCAAACTTATTCGGCAGGCATTGACTTCAATGCGTTTCACAAATGTTTCGCCGTTTTAAAAAACGAGACATGCCCATCACTACTGATGAAGTGTCTGGATACTTTTGGCAATGTGAAGCCTAATTGGATCACGATACCTTAGGTCTGCTAAAAATCATTTAAACATCATTTAAACATAAACCCAATAGGATTGTTTTGCCTCCAATATGGAGTCATGCAGTTCATTAGAATCAAGTGCAAGGTTCTGCATTATTATTAGAAAAAGGATAAAAAGGCTCAGTTTATTAAGCCATTATATTACTGTATACTTTTTCTTTTATTAATGCACAAGTATAAGTGTAAACACTTGCTAAAGTGTTACATTTATTGGTCACCATCATTGCACTACTGAATAACAAGGAAAACTTACAACAAGGCTACCCTGTTTTACTGTCACCATACAATTTTGATAATGAAGGATCATTTTCTATTATAGACTATCATCTGTTCGTTATGGTTGCCATTTCTCATTACAAACAATATTCCATCATGACTGAAAATTCTTGCTAGTTCGAAGTAGACTAAGAATTTATATTTATGGGAAAATACTTTTTCTCCTACCCTGGTATCAATTGAAGGTAAAATAAATAGAACCTAGGGCCAATTTATATTCAGGGTATTTTTCCCTTTAAATCAATACATAGAATAGGTTAGATGCCTTAGTCAAATGCATTTGAAGGGCTGACAAATGACAGAGGGCAAGTTTAGACATGCAGCTAATAACAGTATATCCCAAATGTTTTCAGTCTTCCAGAGAAGGAAGAGTTTGCACCACTTAAGCCCTTTATGTTTGATTAAACCACTGTCAAAATTGAGATGTAAGAACATATTTTAATCTCCCACCTCCTCGTTTTCCTACTATTTCAGCTTTCATTACAAGCAATTGTCTTCTTGCATGAAAGTCTACTAAGAACTTTCACATCAACTTTGTACAAGGCACTTTAAAATACTATTAGAACCAGTATTATGTTAAGGATAATTATAGGTCCTTTCATATTCCTTGCTCACAATGCATTCATTCCTTGGAAGAAAAAAAAAACTGTGTTTGTGACCCACAATGCTTTGTATCGCAAACAAAAAAATCTTTTTTTTTTTTTCATCCACTGGCCTTTGTGTTTTAAGTATTGAATACAAACCCACAGAAACCAGGTTATTGTCTTCAGGATTTTTCCAAGTACAAAGTGTTCCTATAACAGTGTAGATGGCTATATGTGTATTCTTTTGGGTACCCCTATCCTTTCTCTGTTTTCCCTTTGAAAACTCTGTACAAGTTTTTTTCTTTTTTTTTTTAATGTGCAAAACAAAACACAGAGTTATCGAATAAAAGGAATGTTTGATGGAGGCACACGTTCAAGCTAGGAAAAAGAAAATCCTTGGCTACCTTTGTGGTTTTACATTTCATTAGAAAAAGAAACCACCGACAAAGTAAACACACAATACCGCAAACAATAAAGGCCTCTACTGATTCATGTTTATTATTATTTTACTGGAAGGGCATTCATTAAATAAGGTCAAAGACTACAGGGTAATACGCTCTTTTTTAAAGCCTGATTGAGCGATGGAATACAATAATGCTGACAGATGGACAGAGTCAATAAAAAAGTGAACAACAATAGCAAACATTACTGAATTGCTGGGTCTTAATAGAAATATGAATAGTGGACTATGGAATAAAAGGTGGCTCTATGATGTAGTTATACAGCCTTCCAACTTGTTCATATATGAGATTAGTATACTAGCATTAAGCCAAATTGTGGTAATATGATATCTGTTTGATGTTGAATTACAATTCAGCCTTTGCCACTGCAGGATAATTAAGAATTAAGATACCACAAGGATTGCTTTACTTGCCTATTATTGAGAGCATTGGGTGCTTTTGGCTTTTTGCCACCGTGTACCAAATGAAGAGTACAAATAGAGAGATGTGTTAACTGTGCATGTTTAAATGCAGACACTTAACTAAAATAACTAAAGGCTGCAGTAAATGCTTACGAGGCCTGCAAGGGGCCATTCACAATTATTATAGCTCCCATAGACAGGATACCACCTACTGTATGTCTCTTAGTACCTGGCACTGATACTGTATAGCTTTACTCATTTCACTGCTCGTCCTCTACTGTACTGTTGTGATAAATGTATGCCATAGTGCATATAAGCAGGACTACATTATATAGAGATAATATAACAAAAGTCACATTTACTCTAAGAGGCTTATTTATTAAAGGTTGAATTTTAACGGTTTTAAATGTTTTTGAATCCTCTATTTAATATAAATCACATGCTATTTTTGATAGTAGTCAGTAGAAAAGAAGAAAAATCTTAGGTTTATGTAGAACTCAACAGTTATTAAGGGAGGTCCAGGTACATAGCCCTAAACCCTCAGCTTGGGGAGCGGACCATCGTATATTTATTTATTATTAATAGCTTTTAATTATTTGACTTCTTCCTCTGACTCTTTCCAACTTCCAAATGGGGGTCACTGACCATGATCCTATTCTGGTCTCTTGGATATTCTAGTAATTTGGACCCTAGCAACCAAATTGCTGAAATTGAAAACTGGAGAGCTGTTGAATAAAAATCTAAATAACTCAAAAACTTGCAAATTGTCTATCAATCTCTACTGCATACTAAAAGTTAACTCAAAGGTGAACAACCCCTTTAAAGTGATTGATAAAAAATGGTCCAATAGGATATGTACAGCTCCCATTGACTTCTATTGATAGCTTTTACTTGGTTAAGTTTTTTTTGTGATTTTCACACTCAAATCTTAAATTTTTAGAAACAAACAAAAATATAGTTCAGGAAAAAAATAAAAATCTGAATTTTAGTAAATAGACTCCTAAGTATGTTAAACTATTAAATCTATGACCAGTAATTTCTGCTTGCTCATTGGTTGGCTATGGTTACTAGACCTGGTGCAAGCTTTCTAAATGTATTAGACTGACCCTATAATTTTACAAATATAAATACAAATATACATCATAACCTATATTCTCATTCTCTTCTTCTTGTATTGGGACTCCCCAGTGACACGAGGGGATACATTGTTGCATATTAATAAATAAAACTACATTACAACTTTATTTTATATTATTTTACCTTAGATGTTCCTAATATTTAAACTTGTGAAACTTCATAAATGCTAGTTAAGCATGTATTTTTTTAAATATGGATAAAAAAAATTGTATAAAAAAAATCTGAAGAAAATTTGATGAAAGTATAAAATGTCACAATCTTTATCTGTTTTGAAGCAATTAATAATCCCAGAAACATCATATGGTATCTGAGTGCGCAGTACATTTTATGAAAGTTATTCTACTTTCGTTGTACTCACTCTATACACGTATAGTTCTTCAGCATCGCTTAAGGCTCCTTGTAGAACAATTTCCTTTAACGCCATTAGAACTTCCATGTAGTCGAGATACCCATCTTCATCATTGTCCACCTCGGATTAAATGCATTTAAGAAATACATTGTATAGTTTAATATTACAATTCTTGGGTAAATAAAAACAACTACTTATTTCATAACAACAGTGCAGTAAACCTCTTGAAGAACATAACAACAGTGCAGTAAACTATTTATGCCATTGCGAAGGTCTTCAATATCAGCAGCATTAAATGCTTGGTTTCTAGAGTGGGAGTGAATACACAGATAGTAGTGGGCAAGTTGATAGCTTCTAGGTTTTGACACGTGGGGGCACATTTACTAATGGTCGAATATCGAAGGTTAATTAAGTTAAATTCCTCGACTTCGAATATCGAAGTCGAAGGATTTAGCGCTATTCGTTGATCGAACAATCAAAGGAATAATCGTTCGAACGATTAAATCCGAATCGGACGAAGGGTTTTAATCCATCGATCAAACGATTTTCCTTCGATCAGAAATTGGCTAGAAAGCCTATGGGGACCTTCCCCATAGGCTAACATTGATGCTCGGTAGGTTTTAGGTGGTGAAGTAGGTGGTCGAAGTTTTTTTTAAAGAGACAGTACTTCGACTATTGAATGGTCGAACAGTCAAACGATTTTTAGTTCAAATCGTTCGATTCAAAGTCAAAGTCGAAGGTCGAAGTAGCCAATTCGATGGTCGAAGTAGCCAAAAAAATACTTTGAAATTCGAAGTATTTTTTATTGTCTTCCTTCACTCAAGCTAAGTAAATGTGCCCCTTGGACTGCAGTCTCCACCTGTTTAAAGGAACATTGTAACTTGATGTTAAATTTAAGATTCTAACTCCATGAGCATGGAGAATCTAAATGGCAATCATTTTCCTTAAAAGTATTTTAAAAGTATATTACTCAACATAACATGGTAAAGGATGATTCATTCCAACTTCTCGTAATAAGGGCTAGAGTCATTGTTTAATAACAATGCTATTAAGGTTGTTATTCTTGTGTAATACCTCCAGGCCGAGATTTAGTAATCTGGCCCAGAGATCCATAGTTATTGATATAGATGTTCATAAATGAACTGTTATATGTAAATATATACGCCAAGACTGATTGCCAGTTTTTTTTTTTTGGATTATTTGACTCATGGATATGGATGACTACTATAATTTTATTAGCTCAGTGATTATTTGTATATAAATTTGAAGTTAGCAGCGATATATCCAACCCGTTGGAAAAGTATTTACATATATAGAAAACAGATCTCTATATGAAAGAAAGTTGACACGTCCACTTTATATAAAAAACAAACCAGTTAACTGGTTATACAGAATATGATATGCTGTATGTGTCAGTGCATTTTGTATAGAAGCATAAAACAACATAACACCTTGAAATTATATTTTATGAAAACCATCTCCACTAACAGGACATTTTACAACTAGGAATAAAAAATTCATTGCCATAATTTAATTGTGGAAGATCATTAAAGAGCAGTTTTTCACCCCTCCCTCTTTGGTAGTGCTTTTGTGTATTACATTCAGTCTAATCAAATCGCAGATTCCAAGCGTACTGTATTAGTCATCCTCATTGCTTTTAATTTGTTTAATGGCCTCTTCTTTTTGTGTGTGTGCTCTAAATGACTGTGCATCGCTCAGGCTCACGACATGTAAATAAAGAATGGTTTGGGGAACAGAGCTTCGAAAAGAATAAAGCGTGCCTCCTTTCTAAAGTTACATTTGATGGAGTAATTCATGGGCCGTGTACCACAAGCAGCGGTGCTTATTATTTCTGCTTAACCGTCTACAGACATAGGAGGAGTGTTGGGGGGAGGGGGTAGAAAAACAAAAGAAAAGAACTCTGAATTTACACTTACCGCTTCAAAAGCCCTTTTATACTCAGCCAACTTCTCCTGGCTGAAGATGCAGTATTTTGCCAAAAAGTCGACTGAAAAAGAGGACAAAAAGAATGCAATAACCAAGAAAGGAAGCCTTTTTCTTTTTTCCCACTTGCATTTTCTTTTACATAAAGACACCCTTTTGCATTGCAGAGTTCATTATAAGGACATCAATTCAGACTGTAGCAGGGAATTGGGTGAAATTTTGATTTAGGTTTGCAAAGAAGCCTTTTCACCTGGCTCAGGGCACCAAGTCAAATTCATCAGTGAAAAAGAGGAATCTGAATCAGAATCTGAAGGCAGAATCTATTTTCTATAGATTTCTTCAGTTTTGCTTTTTACAAATAAGAGAAATGTATTTAATATATAAAAAAAACACCAGAACAGGCTGAAAGACCCACCGTCATCTCCTTTAACAACAGAGATGTCATACCCCACATTTAAATTAGCTGGAAGAGCTCTACAAAATTTCCCCATTAGAGAACTACAGGTGCACAGAATGTTCGGGATATGTGGCAGCTCATGGGGGGGTCCAGATTAAGTATTAATTTCGATGATAATTGACTCAGCAAGTATACTGCAAACCAGACAGCTATTATATAATATACTATACTTTAACTAGGCCAGTATCGTGGCACGCTATTACACTTCAAACAGACTAGAATTAAACTTTAAACTTAAACATATTCAGATTAAACTTAAACAACATTTTAATTAAAATCACTTAAATGTATCCTCACATATGCTATGTCAAAGCATGCATATGGCCTTGGCTCGATTAACAGCTCCCACCTATTCCCAAGGCAATTGCTGATATATATAGATATTGTCTAGTAGGACTTTCTTCTTTAGCCAACATAGATTAAAGGGATACTGTCATGGATAAAAAAAATTCTTTCCAAAATTAATCAGTTAATAGAGCTGTTCCAGCAGAATTCTGCACTGAAATCCATTTCTCAAAAGAGCAAACAGATTTTTTTATATTCAATTTTGAAATCTGACATGGGGCTAGACATATTGTCAATTTCCCAGCTGCCCCAAGTCATGTGACTTGTGCTCTGATAAACTTCAATCACTGCTGTACTGCATGTTGGAGTGATATCACCCCCCTCCCTTTTTCCCCCCAGCAACTGAACAAAAGAACAATGGGAAGGTAACCAGATAACAGCTCCCTAACACAAGATAACAGCTGCCTGGTAGATCTAAGAACAACACTCAATAGTAAAAACCCATGTCCCACTGAGACACATTCAGTTACATTGAGAATCAAAAACAGCAGCCTGCCAGAAACATTTCTCTCGTAAAGTGCAGGCACAAGTCACATGACCAGGGGCAGCTGGGAAATTGACAAAATGTCTAGCCCCATGTCAGATTTCAAAATTGAGTAAAATAAAATCTGTTTGCTCTTTTGAGAAATGGATTTCAGTGCAGAATTCTGCTGGAGTAGCACTATTAACTGATGCGTTTTGAAAAAAACATGTTTTCTGATGACAGTATCCCTTTAAATACTTGGGCTAAGTAAAGATGTGATTAGAAGGACAAGGGGAAATTACTGGAGACGTTACTCTAACCTATTTCTTATGATTGGTAGTGTGTTTTATTTGCCCGCATTAATGACTGGGCAGGGTACAAAAAAGCATAATTGCTTGCACTTTTGAGCTACAACATATGCCATCTTTGAGCAGATCTTTTTGGGAAAAGTTTCCCATTTTTCCAATGATTTAGCATAACTCCTTAAACTAATGACAATCAAGAATATATTTATGTTGTCACTTTAAATCAAGCAAGTGAAATTGCTGATACAGTTTCCATTTTGCACTGATGGTATATATAACTGCTTGTAAAATAGTATGAATTTAGGCCAATAGCTTACAGCTACTTTACTGTCTTGTCTTGCTTCCTCCTAAATAATGATAGTTTAATATAACATGAGACTAGTATTGCATTATGCCCTATTTAATTTGCCTGTATGGGTTGATTAGTCATTAGAATACCAATACTTGGGAAAATGCCAAGGACTAAAGAAATATATAAATATGAATCACATACATCTGTTATAGGGCTTCTCTGTAATCTTGTATTGCATCCTTCTTTTTCAAAAATAGTGTTTTATGATAAATCACTCTGAACACTCAAATTTTGTCAAATAGAAATCACCTAGAACATAGTCTGCTATTAATCTTTTCTGATGCTCTGACTTCCCTTAACTTTGGAAGATGCACAAGATTGGTGGTAGGGATGTTCTGCCTCTTACCATAAATATAGCCCTTATTGCTATTAGTGAGGCAGGGCCCCACCTTTACCCTGTGATTGCTCTTTTTTTAATGTGTTTGAAGAAGCATATCTTCAAAGCATTATGTTGCAATTTAATACTTTTTACTTTTTGATCTTTAGATCAAATAAAGACTGCTGAAAGAACAACATAGGGCATGTTGCATGACTATATTGGTAATGCTCTGCTATGCCATATCTTTTGGTGACTAACATAACAAATAGGAGAACCTACCAACCTTGTAATAACTTTGAGTTTTTCCTTAACCAACTCCTGTATCCACTTTAAAGTAAAAATACACCTACTCTCATTTAATACGGCTTTTGTAGATAATGTACATAAACACTATTTGAGCTTCCAAAAATAAATATAAATGTTAAGACAAACAAGACACACCTGAAAAAAAAACCTTCTCTCTCTGACGTGTATTAAAAAATTTCAGTCGTGCAGCCCCATCCCCTTCTTGTTCCATTGGGAAGTATTGGATTCTGGGCCTTGAAGTCCCTCTGCTTTCTAGAGAATCTATACATCACCCACTATGGAAAGCAGCCACACTTCAGGTCTCAGAACACATCACTACACAATGGGAAAAGGTTAAGTAGTGGTCGAACTGGTCCCAGCAAGCACACCGTTTTTGCATGCAATCTGTGGAATCAAGTATATCCTAAAAATACAAAAAATGTAAAATAGTGTTTATTCACCTTTTCTACATAGGCCCAACTACAGGAGTTGACACAGGAGCTGGAGGAATAGAGGTGCCACTTGCTGTTGGTATGTGATAAATTGAATAAAAAGGGATCTGACATTGGCCAGTATATTGGAAATTAAATTATAAAAAGAGAAAGAAAAGTATCCCTTATTTACCAATCAAAATTGGTGTTTCGCCAGTTAGCTAGCTAGTTAGGCAATGCCTTTGAGAAAGCTAACTAGCGAAACGCGCGTCGGCAGCTTCCTTACATAGCCGGTTTATACCATTTTGTTGAAATCCTTGGGGTTTTTTTTAGTGAAATCTTTTTGAAACGGTTTCTTTTTATCCTGCTCAGAAACACTTTCTACTCAATCTAATACTGTTTTCTCTACTAAGGGCCATGGGATCTGTGGTTTTATAGGATAGTCAGTTCTTACACAAGAAAGATAAAATAATATTGAAACCACAGTCCCAGAAACACTGACTTTCTCAGCTTTGTGGGGTCCCTGAGACAGAAAAATATCAGACAGCCTAATGGGACTTCTCCACCTACTATTATTTTCCTTTTTCTTACTAATTAAGCAATCTGAGCAGGTATATGAATTTTTCTGGATGAATTGGGATTTTTAGTTAAGCACTTCATCACTTTATATTTATAATTAATTATTTGCACAACTTAATGCAACAGATTGAATGCATTTTTAATTAATTCAGAAAAATCTTTATAGATTGATTAAGCAACAAGTCACTTTATACTTCCTGGCACTCATGCACGTTAGGTGCTAATAAAGAGATTACTTAAACCACAATATCATCACACCAGCACTTTATTGATCATAAGAAATTTAATTTCGATTATTTAATAGAAAGTACAAGCACCCAGTGTTTTATAGAAACTGTGCAGTGAATTCATTTTGATTGGTAAATAAGGGATACTTTTCTTTCTCTTTTTAAAATACAATGTTGCACTTTGCTATAGCCATTTGTTGTCCAAAGACTACACTTGGCTGTGACTGTGGACTTTGATTGATGGGTCTGCCTGAGACTTATGAGATCTGGTTTGTGGCTCTAAAGCTAATTCATCTCATCAGCCTGATTGTGGCCACTGCTTGGGTTTCAAAAGTGTCCAAAGATTTGTTCAAGACCAAGCCTATCTTAAGCAGGATCACAGGCAATTAGCTTGTCTAATAGGGAGGTTTATTAAATGGTCAATTGGCTTGAGACCGACAGACAGTAGTCAGTACATGAAATCAATTTCTCTCTGCTATTTTACTGTGGTTGCCAGCTTATTTTATTTACAGCTGCTCCTATATCATTCACCTTTGCCATCAGCTCTTTTACCTCCAACAACAGAATCTACTATTTTTTTTTAATACAAAACACCGCTAAGTGCCAAAGGGATGTATTTACACTTTGTTGAGATTTATTATCTGCCATAGTATTCCATGCTGATGCATGTTCATAATCCTTCATAATTATTATACTGTACACTTGGCACCATGCCTATAGAAATGCAGCTTGGAATTCTCTGTTAGATAATATAATCCAAACCAGAATTTTGTTTGCCAATGTCACTTTACATCTTGCCAGCACTCTAACATTGATACTACATGTTTCCTAAACTTAATCACTGCTTCTGATTTTTCACAAACTTATTAGTGCCAAAATGCAAATGCTGAAAATAAAGAATATATTGCAGTCTGCCAAGCAAATGAGGTGCTTTGAAGCAGGTGCCTCAGAAACCTGGTACGATAACTAAAGGTGTGAAGAAGTTTGCCGTGTAACATGAGTATGTGGCTTGCAGGTGCAGGGGATCATAGCAGACATAACAATAAATTAATAAATAAACTACAAAGGATTGAAGTCTAAAAGCTTCACTAATACAAACAAGATTACATCTAGACAAGCTCATTGAGTACAAAGTAGAAGGTGAACCTAATGGAGAGTTAATGTAGAAAAGAAACATGTTCAGTGATTGTTTTATAGACAGTTTTGAGAGAATTTATAATAAATGCAAAATAAATGCAGAACAGATTTACATTTTTGCCAGCACCAACATTTTTTGCAAATGTGCTCTAGAATTTTGCCATGCATTTTTTTGACGAAAGAAAACAAGCAATTTGTTGCACTAAAAAAACAAACAAACTTGAACTACACAGTATTCTTAAAGGGATACTGTCATGGGAAAAAAAAATTTTTCCAAAATGAATCAGTTAATAGTGCTGCTCCAGCAGAATTCTGCACTGAAATCCATTTCTCAAAAGAGCAAACAGATTTTTTTATATTCAATTTTGAAATCTGACATGGGGCTAGACATATTGTCAATTTCCCAGCTGCCCCAAGTCATGTGACTTGTGCTCTGATAAACTTCAATCACTCTTTACTGCTGTACTGCAAGTTAGAGTGATATCACCCCCCTCCCTTTTCCCCCCAGCAGCCAAACAAAAGAACAATGGGAAGGTAACCAGATAGCAGCTCCTTAACACAAGATAACAGCTGCCTGGTAGATCTAAGAACAGCACTCAATAGTAAAAACCCATGTCCCACTGAGACTCCTTCAGTTACATTGAGAAGGAAAAACAGCAGCCTGCCAGAAAGCATTTCTCTCCTGAAGTGCAGGCACAAGTCACATGACCAGGGGCAGCTGGGAAATTGACAAAATGTCTAGCCCCATGTCAGATTTCAAAATTGAATATATAAAAATCTGTTTGCTCTTTTGAGAAATGGATTTCAGTGCAGAATTCCGCTGGAGCAGCGCTATTAACTGATTCATTTTGAAAAAAATGTTTTTTCCGATGACAGTATCCCTTTAAGCTCAAGGTGTTCAGGTGCTGTAGGAAGGCAAGACAGGAGCTGCACACACAAGTTGTATTTGAAACAGTGCTTTCGGTTGGACAAGCCTCCCTTGGAAAGGTTCTATGACACTCCCTGCAAATGCCAGGAGTATGTTTTAGACCAAGTATATTTTATGAGAACTTTTAGGGTGTTATTTATTAAAGTACGAATGTTAAAAACACGAAAATGTACTACAAAATTTTCGTGGAAAAAATAAAACAAATTTTTCAAGCTTTATTATATTGTACTCCAAATCAAGAAATCAGCCATCTGAGACCTGCCGAGGTTGTATATAAGTCAATGGGAGAGGCCCCATCCTATTTCGAAGTTTCTGTGGTCAGCATTGGAATTAGGGTAAGAAGAATTTCACCTGCACACAGGAGTTGCAGTAGCAGGGCAAGCCCTTGCAATTTTATTATGCAGTAGTGCAACGTTTCGGGGTCACGCCCCTTTGTCAAGCATCTTCAATCTGAAAAATCTGGGCTTTTAGAAAAAAAATTACGATTCAGGTTTTTGCTCGATTGTATCGAGTTTTTCCCCGATCCGATTAAATTGAGCTTTTTTAATAATAAATAAGGTCAAATGGTGGATTCTAGTTTGGTCAGACTTTTTTTATTTAAATAATCCGAAAAATTCTGATTTTGATAAATGACACCCTAAACGAGGGCGCATTAGCAAGCTTAGTAAATGAGCCCCGCTGTGTTTAATTATTTCAGTTTTTAAGGGTGGCTAGACCTAAATTGCTATTCTGCAAATACATTGTTTGATCCTTTAAGTATTATCTTTGGGATTGATCTCTATGCAAAATGATTTTCCAGTTATATATACTGGAAAATTCGCAAATGTATTAGACGGTGGCGAAATGCGCACATTTTACGCGAATTTGTGCCTGCCGAATATACTCGGTCATCACTATTAATTAATGTTTAAAAAGTTAGTCACTGAAATTTAGTTGCACTATTTAATATACTTCATTTTCAGTGAGTGTCTATATAATTTCGATAAAACGTTCCTTCAGCTTTAATTGTATTTTATGCAGGATATCTGCTTTTCATAACCCATTCAACAAGCTCTGAATTAAAGTTGTCATAATTATTTCTGCATTAAATGAAGCCATATTCATGGGTACACATTTACACATACTATACATGTCTGAGGGCAGTTGATATTAGTGCTATCACATTCTGAGACTGGTTTAGCTTAGAGGCAGCTGGTAGAGTGTGATTATATCTAATCCATTGAAAATCAGTGACTGCTAAGCATAACATGGAAGGAATCTTTGTTTCAGAGACTCTAAATTCTGACGCACAAATCCTGCTGGATTGATTGCAGATGCATCAAGTCTGCTGGAAATAATGGCACAAACGTAGAGGCTGGTTGGCTATCGACTCCAAGCTCAGCTTAATACCAATGGGAAATTATCTACACAAAAGGTGCACTGGGGTGTCAAATAAAGACAAAGATTTGTCCTACTGAATATGCTACAACTTAGACAAAGCTAGCACACTAATACCAAACAACTAGCTTTATCTCATTACATTTTAGCACTTAGGTTGCCCCCCCCCCAGCCACAGTCACCAAGACCTACTTGTATAGAAAGAGCAGTTATTTTGGAGGGGAAACTGTCAGCAGTATTCATTTTCTATTATTTTCTTAATTATAACAAGATAGATTTTCCACGTTGGATAAATACTGTATATTTGTCTCTGAATTTGCTTGTTTTGGTTATTGTTTATATAAATAGCGATTTGTATAATTTTTTAAAACAGCACCAAAATGAAAATAAAATTAAAGAGATACTGACACCAGAAAATAACCTTTTTTAACATCTACCATAACATTGTCTTTGAATGCTATTTTATAATTTTGACATAAAAGTATTTGCCTTATGCTTTTACATTTTATTTTCCTTACCCCCGTGTTCCCCGGGGCTGCCATATTTGTGCAGCAGGAGTCCAGTAGCATTAGAAACTCTTAACTGAAATGTAAAAGGGATACTGTCATGGGAAAAAAAAATTTTAAAAAAAATTAATCAGTTAATAGTGCTGCTCCAGCAGAATTCTGCACTGAAATCCATTTCTCAAAAGAGCAAACAGATTTTTTTATATTCAATTTTGAAATCTGACATGGGGCTAGACATTTTGTCAATTTCCCAGCTGCCCCCTGGTCATGTGACTTGTGCCTGCACTTTAGGAGGGAAATGCTTTTTGGCAGGCTGCTGTTTTTCCTTCTCAATGTAACTGAATGTGTCTTAGTGGGACATGGGTTTTTACTATTGGGTGCTGTTCTTAGATCTACCAGGCAGCTGTTATCTTGTGTTAGGGAGCTGCTATCTGGTTACCTTCCCATTGTTCTTTTGTTTGGCTGCTGGGGGGAAAAAGGGAGGGGGGTGATATCACTCCAACTTGCAGTACAGCAGTAAAGAGTGATTGAAGTTTATCAGAGCACAAGTCACATGACTTGGGGCAGCTGGGAAATTAACAATATGTCTAGCCCCATGTCAGATTTCAAAATTGAATATAAAAAAATCTGTTTGCTCTTTTGAAAAATGTATTTCAGTGCAGAATTCTGCTGGGGCAGCACTATTAACTGATTCATTTTGAAATTTTTTTTTTCCCCATTACAGTATCCCTTTAAGAAGGGGAAGTCAGGTTTAGGAATTTCAAGTAACAATTACTTACAACAGCAGAACTATCAACTAAAAACATGACCTGTAGGTAACTTTTACATGTAGATTAATATTTTGAAAAGTACATTTTTCGTGTCACTATCACTTTAAGTATTGGCTACTAGTGTTCATAATATTTATTAGTGTCACCTCAAAAAGCAGAGGCTTTAACAAGTGTGCGGATAAACCAGTAATAGAAAACTTTTTTTCATTCAAAGATATGCTGATCTACAGAAGCACTGTTGCGCCAGGCATGGTATCTGACTGATCAGCCCACAGGCATAATGGGATATGATACGGGAGGACATACACGTGCATGTTCACCACTGTATTATTTCATTTCTTCAGGCTAATCTTTATGAACAGCAGGAAGGGAAGGGGAGCCACTCAGTTGTGGCTCCAATTAACTTCAGTTTTAACACAACCATAATTATCAGTTCACCAGGAATCTGCCTAAATGCCTCTCCAAATGGCAACACACGCCCAGATGGTCAGACAGTATGGCTGAACTTGGCCAAACTGCCTAAGCAAATCTAGGTCAGTTTTAGAGATACCTCAGTTTAATTCTCTTATCAGATTGAGTGTCAGGCAAGCTGCTTAATCTCCCACCAAAAACATAAGAAAAGCTTTACAGTCAACGAACGCACTGCCCTCTTACAATTCTTTTCACAGGAGTAAAACAAAGTTCTTCCATCTGAAAAATCAATCTTAATTATGTTATAGTATTGATGATTGTATATAGTGGTAGGGAACCTTTGAAAAAATATTATTGGACGTAAAATGTAATACAGGTATGGGACCTGTTATCCAGAATGCTCGGGACCTGGGGTTTTCCGGATAATGTATTATGTCATTTGGATCTTTATACCTTAAGGGGGGAATGTAATTAAAATTGCAAGCGTTACTTAAAAAGGCGTTTTTGCGAATGTTTAGCGCTACTCGCAATGAAAAAAACATTCGATGGTGAATATTACATTGTGCATTATCGCTAAGCAAAGGTTAATATTAATACCTGCTCTGGAGTTTCGTTAAATATTTTGTTGCAAAAAACTCTTTGCGCGCAAAATTTTACTACATACACTTGCGTAACAGCCATTTGTTTGTAAACTTTGCAAGGAAGTCGTTGAGGTCTGTAATCGGCAAAAAGGATGCAAACATGGTCACTAACATTCACAAAGGTGTCTGCAAATGTTTTTTGCTCTAGCCACACATTGGTCTAGAAAATCATGTAAATATTACATAAACCCAATAGTTTCGTTTTGCTTTAATTGTATCTTATCTTGGCTCAAGTACAATGCACTGTTTTATTATTACAGAGAAAAAGGAAATCATCTTTAAACTTTTTGGATTATTTGGATGTCTATGGAAGACGTCCTTTCCGTAATTCAGAACTTTCTGAATAATGGGGTTCAGAAATGATAACCAAAATCAGAACAAATACACCAGAGCAGGAACTCTGAGACTAGGAATCAAACAAAAGTGCATCAACAAGCACTGAAGTATGAGACCTACAGTATTATGGCAAGGTAATGTTGCCCGGGAAGGGCTTTATTGGCAGCAACTAGTGCTAGATCCTTCTACCTTATTATGTTGTGTTCACTTTCTTTCTATAATATAGCAATTTTTATGGCTTATATGATTTATATAATACTGTATATTACCTACACAGAACAAAGACAAACACAAGCAAGCTTAATTAAATGCACAACATTTGGTAAGGAAAATGATAGGGGATAAGTGACTTAAGCTGGCCATAGATACAAAGATCAGATCATATGAATCGAGGATTTGTGCGATTTTCGGACCAGATTTCTATCAGCTGCCAATAATATCCCTGCATGTATTGCCGATTGTACGATTTTCAGAGGGAGACTGTCACTAGCTTTGTCGGACATAACTTTCGTACGATTGCTGTCAGGGGCAGAACATCGGCTGATCTGTTCTTTTGTACTTTATTTGATCTGAATGGTTAGTGGCAGGTCGGGATATGGGAAAGTCCGATGGTACGATGATTAAAAGTCTTCAAATTTAGAGATACAGGTATGGGACCTTTTATTCAAAATGCTCGGGACCTGGGGGTTTCCGGATAACGGATCTTTCCGTAATTTGGGTCTTCATGCCTTAAGTCTACTAGAAATTCATTTAAATATTAAATAAACCCAATAGGCTGGTTTTGCTTCCAATAAGGATTCATTATATCTTAGTTGGGATCAAGTACAAGCTACGGTTTTATTATTACAGAGAAAAAGGAAATCATTTTAAAAAATTTGGATTATTTGGATAAAATGGAGTCTATGGGAGACGGCCATTCCGTAATTCAGAGCTTTCTGGATATCGGGTTTCCGGATAAGGGATCCTACACCTGTACTACTGAGTTGTGTTCCTTGGATTGCTGCTGATCGGACTTTTTGAAGCTTCGAATATATAAATGCTGCTTAGACTATCCTTTCTTTTGCTTTTCTCTGTCTTTCTATTTCTTATTTGACTCTATAATCCACCTTCCCTAGACTCCTTCTCCTTACTGGAGGTAGTTGCACTTCTTCAGTTCCATTACTTTCCAAGCTGTAACCCTCCTCTTTCTTGGAAGCATCTCTGCCATATATTTTTCCTGTAAGGAATAAAACGTTGCTTCATATAGTTGTTCATAATGATGCAATAAATGTGTATGCATTTGATATTTTATTGTACTTGTTTCCCTCTTGCCGTATCATAACATGTTAACATGATAGATGAGGTTGAAAAAAGATTCACTTCAATTAAGTTCAGCCTTTAATTGAAGACATTTCATTACTCATCCGAGCAGCTTCTTCAGTTCAACTGGAGAAGCTGCTCGGATGAGTAGTGAAACGTCTTCAAAGATTACTCAGCAAGTCCAGTTGTTTTAGAATTATCTATACTAGATATACAATGACCTGGATGAATGAAAATCTTCATAGTCATGCCTAATGTACTAGAAGAGATTCATATAGAAACCTTCAAACCCAGTCAAGGAGACATAGAGTTAAAGAGCCAGCAACAAGATTTCATTGTGATGTGAATATCACATCACAAACAGAACACCAACAATAAGACCTCACATCTCTCCCAAAAGAGTTCTGTAATGAAATTGCGTTTTTATAAGCTATGGCTTATATATGTGATATTTCCTGAGCTCATTATATTGGTACCCTATAAATGTAAGATGGGCTACCGTGACATATGTAAACTTCAAATTGTAAGATATTAAATTGCTAATATAATTATGCATTAGGTCATCAATAATCAGCTACATTCTTGTAATCTTTTTGGGGCACATTTACTTAGCTGGAGTGAAGGAATAGAATAAAAAAAACTTCAAATTTCGAATGATTTTTTTTGCAACTTGCAACTTCGACCTTCGACTACGACTTTGATGACTTAAAAATCGTTCGACTATTCGACCATTCGACCATTCAATAGTCGAAGTACTGTCTCTTTAAAAAAAACTTCGACCCCCTACTTCGCCAAGTAAAACCTACCGAACCTCAATGTTAGCCTATGGGGAAGGAAAATCGGTTGATCGATGGATTTTTCCTTCAATCGTTCGAATTGCGGTAAATCCTTCGACTTCGATATTTGAAGTCGAAGGATTTAACTTCAACCCTAAATAAATGTGCCCCTTTATATAATCCTTCCACCTAACATTGTTCGTTCAGTAGAATGGACACTGCACTCACATGGTTGATTTTATATACTGTAGCTTTTTCCAATAAACGCTTTAGGAAAGACCTACATTCAGTACATATCATGCTAATATCACATCAGTCTAAACAAACTAATAAAGTTGTATCTTTCACATAGGGCCATGCTGTATACACATCTAAAAACAAAATCTATCGGTTCTGCCACTGTCAACCTTAAAGGAACAGTACGACCAAAAAAATTAATAATAATAACAATAATTTATAAAAACAAGCTTCTATGTAGCCATGGGGGCAGCCATTCAAAGCCAAAAAAAGGAGAAACGACACAGGATACACAGGCACTTTAATTTTTGGTGTTTCTGTTCCTTTAATTTAAAAAGGCAGATTAGCTCTAGTTTACCACTCTGTGGCTGACTATTATTTCGTATCCAGGACCTGATAGTGTGCTCAAGATGTCTTCAGCTCACACCTGGCAAATTAATTAGGGGCAAATTAGGACATAAAATAGAAACATTTAAGTGCCACAATTACAAAAACAGCGTTTACACACAATAGACACAGTGGAAAGTAATTATTACACAGAGTATTCAGTTTATGTTTAAAGGGTGAAAATTGTGCTCACCAAACTCTCACACTAAGCAGGTACAATTCAAAAATCATCTATTCTTAAACGCCTTTTAAATCGCACTTTAGGAAAGGTTAACAAGATAATATACTATTGATGTTTGATTGCTGGCTTAATATTCTATGGGAAGGCAATGCATTAATACACAGAAACAGTTTCTTCTATTTACCCCCAAACTATTATTTTTTGAAGGAGGCCCTGTTAAAGGCACGGCATGCCACTGGCTAGAGGATATTTTAATATAAATCCTGCCTGACCATTATAGACTTTAATTACAGTGTAATGTATAGAATTGTCATTGGAGAGTTCTCTTGCATCTGTAATTTCATCTCGTTGCTAACTTTGCAGAGAGGGAGATATATGGAAGATATGACTTTTTTTTTTATTATTATTATGGACGATCATCAAAAATACAATTGTATTGCATTTGGAATATTTTATAATACAATTTTGAAATTGTATTACTGAAAAATATTTACATTTTTAAAATAAAAAGTATTATAATAAAATGGAATATTGTAGCTTGAATTGTTTAAACAGGCCAACAAGTTGATGGAATGACTTTTGAACAGCGAAAGTATCAGTATTTTATTAACCTGTGTGTGTATACAGTATATACCAAAATACCAAATAGATCATTGCTATAATTTTCTAAATAGAAGAACTAGAAGTAACTGCTGATTGGTTGGTATCTGTAACAACACTTGTGCAGGTTTGCAACTAACAAGAATGTTAAAAGATGGTATTAACTCTTAAATAAACTTTTTAGCTACAAAAAATGTAATAACACCAAAAAAACAAACAAAGACATTCAAAATCATCTTAGAATTCCACTAGAATTCCACTCAACTGTACTAAAAGTTAATCCCCAGATAAAGTGCCTTTTTAACCATTCTGTCCCTGCCCCAATCGAGTTTATAGTTCAATTTTCCGACCTGTCGCAGGTGCAAGCAGAGGCCAATTACCCTACAAGTACAAACTCTATACAGATAGTTCTCCTTCTTCTAAGGTTTAAACCACTGGGTGACTGTAGTATTCAGTTGTTTGGTTATCACAATGTGTGTTTGCATATATTATTCATGGTGGAAAAGACGTTAAACACTTTCCCGGGGTCCCTTTCTAAATAAAAAGTAGTCTGACATTTGGCATTTATAGGATAAAGGACGGCAAACTCTTTATGGTGTTTTGTTCCAAAGCCCCTGGCTTGGATGTTATACAATCCTTTAAGCTGTGTCAGAGTGCCAGCTACCTACAGATACTGTCCACATTTAAATAACCTGATTAGACAAAGCACAAAGATGGGATCGTCCTTTTCCTTCTTTAGATTTAGCCCAGGCTGGCGTCTATCTCTTTCACCAGCATCTTCGTCTTTATCAGGCATGACAAGTGCCAATCAAACGTCCTGTTTCTAAGGGCTTTACAATGGAATAGAAAAGAGACACTAAACATTGTCTAACAATTACAGAAGGAAGCTCCACTGTCAGTGTGTGGTCTGGGGGAACGATGGCTTTCCCTTTCTTCCCTACTGTTTACACCTTTTTTTTTAATAGATTTTAATCTCCCTATTGCATCCCCAAATCCTAAGAAAAAAATGTAGGTCATGGTGAACTTTGTTAACAATGACTTGTATGTTGACGTACTTGGTAGGATTTGCAAACTGTTTTCTAAAGAGCTGAAATGTAACCATTATGTAGCCGTTTTCTAAAAGGAAGTGCTCCATCTTCTAAGTAGGTTAGGATTTGTAATTCAGGTTTTATTAATAAATTATATTGTCAAGATATCGGCTTTAATATATACACAGGGAAACTGAATACAACTTATAATTAGCCAGTACAATGTCACAGAGCACTAAAATTAGACCTGATTCTCTTTTATGCTACTATAAATGGCCTGTATAGAGTGCTGACTTGGCAAAGTTGTGGTTCCAAGAGAAACTTCAAGGCATTCTGAAACCGATCAGCATGTTTAAAGGCAGATGTTCCTGTAGTGTCTCTTTTCAAATTACAGGTTTTCATATGGTTTGATTATATTAGATTCAGATCAGAGTCAGTCTGCTCTACTTGTCAAAGTAAAAAATTCATTAATTTCCATGTATAATCAAACCCTGTGAAGTCTAGGGTCTTATCACAATCTGTCACATAGTCATAAAGATCCATAAGATGTCCATAGAAACCAACGAGCCTCTGAATTACTTTATATACAGAGAGATACACAATGTGTTTTTATGTTGAAAAATAAAATACATTTGAGACTAGAATAAAAAAAAAAACATATTGAAAGATACTAGTGGTTTTAAACACCCTTGTAGCATTAAGGCAGCATTACATGGCTCATCTGTGATACAGGCCTGTTGTCATGGAACAAATTTTGTAGTGGCACGGAGAGAGTATTTTGTGCTTCTTACAACAGTGCCTCTATCTAGTGGGGTCCAGGCATACACAAGGGTTGGGACTTGTGATGGTTGAAACTGACAAACCTTGGAAAACTTGCAAAATTTCACCAAATGCACTGCAGTCAATGAGAACTCAAAATCACATTGTAGTTTGTTTACGTCTACTAGCAGTATATTAAGATTGCAAAAATATTCCAATTTCTCTGTTCTTAGCCCATAAGGGTAGATTCATATCTTGCTTTGGTAGAATCTTAGAATTGGAAAGCTAGAAGAAGAAGGCTGACTTTTTCTACAATCTTGCCCCAAGGCCCTCAGAAGATGATTACCAACAAGGAAGCATTTTAATTCTTTAATCAACTGAGATTCTTTTAGGCGATTCCTTTAGATTGGGATTGGCCAGTGCTTTCTTCATGAAGGTTAAAAGGGACCTTATTATTTGTTTATTTGCAGGCTAAGTTAGGTTTCACTAAATGTTGTTACCCCTTTGTGTTAAATATTTGATTTTATAGGTTTTGTGACAGATTTATTGTTTCATTCCCAGTTACTTCCCTATTAAGTTGTCTGGGTTCAACCACTGACCCCTCGCAAAATTTGTATGTCCCCTGTCTTTTATTCAGATGGTGCAGGTCATGTGCAGGGACTGGGGCTACTAATTTACAGTTTACATTTAAGTAATGGCCATCATATTTATATTGTTAAATTATATTCCTCATTGTTTGTCCCCCATCATATAGCCATATGTCTTCCCTGGAGTACTGACTCTTGCCCCTAGTTACTGCACTAACCACCAATATGATTTTCATTATCCAAACCATTGTGGCTCACACTGTTATACATTGAACCACAGCCCATAAAAACTGCACACAATATTAAAATAATACACATTCACCTTGGCACGTAGTAGGGGAAATTAAAGGAGGTGAATTAAATTCAAACCCACCTCTCCATGTGAATCAGGTTGGTTCAGATGAATTCAGTTTACTGCTAACGGTACCAAGGCCTTTTTTTTATGACAGTGGTGAAGACAATAGAAAATGTAGAACTTCTACATATGTCTAACAATGAGAATCAATGCGGTTGTAATGAAAAATAAGAACAACTTCTGTTGTTGGATATGGAGAAAGTAGTTCTCTTAACATTGTAGGGGATTATTAACTTTTTAAAAGAAACCTTGTTAACATTGAATAAAATTAATGGCGGGAGGTTATTAAGCACAGAACTTTATGTAACCTTATATTGTATTTATAAATATGTGTAGGAGTTGTCTGAATATTTAGTATGCCTTGTCTATATATACCTTTCCTGATCATACCTTGTCTTTCATATACAGTTATGGGACCTATTATCTAGAATGCTCAGGACCTTGGGTTTTCCAGATAATGGATCTTTCTGGAATTTGAATCTCCATATCACAAGTCTACTTAAAAATAATGAAAAAACCTGCAGATTAATTGGGACAAGTCCCTCATTATGCCGATTGATATTATTCCCTCTCAGCAGCGGGTTACAGATACCAACCTCAAATGGGCGTCTGAGATAAAATATCTGGGTATCCACATTTCCCCACAGGCATCAGAGTTTTGTGATCTTAATCTCTCCCCACAATTGGCGAAATTTACAACAGCAGTCACACATTGGCGGAAACTTCCTCTTACCATGTGGGGTCGGATTAACATCTTCAAGATGGTTTATCTCCCAAAATTTTTGTACTACTTTAGGAACGCTCCATCGGCTATTTCTAAAGTATTTTTTAGGAAGCTCAACACGGAGCTTTTGACATTTGTATGGGCAGGACAGCAACCTAGAATTTCTTGGAAATCTCTCACAGCGCCCATCCCTCGGGGGGGCCTTGGTCTTCCTGATCTATGGCTGTATTACCTGGCGGCTCAACTGTCCCACATTCATGAGTGGTTTAACCCCGATGCTGACAATCCAAATATGCTTCTCCATGCACTGATATTAGGGTCGTTGGAGTCTTTACTCCACTGTCCTTTGCGTAAGTTGAAGGATTCAGACCCACTCCCTCCTGTCCTTCGGACACCATATCAGGCCTGGCAAACCGCCCTGCGGCTGAGCAATATCTCCCCTTTCCTGGTTTCGCATGGCACCCCTCTTTGGGGCAACTCATATCTGACACACCTCCGTAATCTCCCTGACTTTGTTTACTGGACCAGGTTCCGTATTAAAACACTAGGTGACCTGTTGGAACTTGGTACCTTTCCATCTCGTCCCCGGTTACAAGAGAGGTTGTTAGGTGTTACTATTGATGAGTTTAGGTATTTGCAATTGAAACATGCGTTCAATGCCCAATTCAGTGGATATACCCCAGTGATACATAAATTTGACATTGAGACTACTCTTCGTCAGGCGTCCTCCTTGAAGTTGGTATCTAACCTATATATACATCTGCAGGAGACAAAGGCCTCTCCCTTCCAATTGGCTCATCGCAGATGGCAGGAAGCTATACCTGCTGTCTCTGAAGATGTCTGGGCAGAAGCCACTGATAATGCTTATAACTTTTTGGTTTCCACTAGGGACCGTTTGATTAATTTTAAAATTTTACATTTCTATTACTACTCCCCTGCTAGATTGCATAGGGTTTTCCCTAATATATCCTCTGCCTGTCCGCGATGCCATCAACTTTCTGCGACCTTTATTCACATGATCTGGGAGTGCCCGATAATTACAAGGTTTTGGAGGGATGTGGTGAGATGCCTCAGTGATTATTTGGACCTTCCACAGGTGCTGTCCCCGGAGGCGTGCTTACTAGGCGCCGTAGAAGAACTAGTTCCCCGTAGTTACACCAGAATTATGTACAGAACCTTAGTATTTTATGCAAGAAAGGTCATTGTTATGCATTGGATCCAACCCCAACCCCCTACAATTACTCAATGGTCTAATTTGGTTAATTGTATGCTTCCATTAATAAAGTTGACCTATGAAGCCAGAGGGCTTCCCGAAAAGTTTGATAAGGTTTGGGGTCCGTGGGTCGATGTCTTTCCCATGACACCCGTTGCGTAACATCTCTTGGGTCTTTATTATGTGTATTAATATGGTTCCGCTTTCTGTGAGAGGTTCCTATGATATGCTGTGTGTATATGTACATGTGTGCTATTGTAATGCTGCACTGATTTGATGTATAGCCAAGTGTTAAATAAAAACTTTAAAAAAAAAAAAATAATGAAAAAATATTAAATGAACCCAATACACTTGGGTTGCTTCCAAAAAGATTAATTATATATTAGTTTGGATGAAATACAAGGTATTGTTTTATTATTACAGAGAAAAAGGAAATTTTCAAAATTTGGATTATTTGATTTTAAAAAAGTCTATAGGAGATGGATTTTCCACAATTTGGAGCTTTCTAGATAATGGATCCCATACCTGTTCTGAAAATAAATTGTGATCAGTGACACTGGTTACACAGTTACAACTGATTGCAAGGGTTTACAGATAAAATCACAAAAAAACTATCCTGAAAAAAGTAAAAAGTAAAAATAAAAACACAACTTAAATGCCTATTAAAATGTAAGCAAATACTGTTGTAAATTGCCTGTTTACTCTTTAATAAATAGTCTCTGTTCATGTTATATTGTTCCTTTAAAAAAAATGAAACCGTTTTCTTTCTATATTACAGAAAAACTCATAATGCTTTCATTATTAACTTAGCCCATATTTTTGTAAGTCTAGTGATTATTCTTCTTGATCATAATAATATATCTTCACTTGTGTGCTCTGTTGGTTGTCAGCTACAAAAAATTGTTCATTAAAAAAATATATGTTGCTTTGAATTTATTACAGCAAGGATGAATAGGCTGACACTTTAGCTTGCACTCTGGATTAATACACTAGCAATAGGTGAGAGTGGTTGATGAACTGTTGTGAATAACCATGTAATTCGTTATATACTGTACATACTGTATGTGTGTATATATATATATACACTTCCAAATGAGTCTCCGCACTCCAAGGCCAATAGCTTCAACAAAGGGAGGGGTGCACGGTAATTTTGTATACATATATATATATATATTTTTTTCTTTTTTTTCTTCTAATAAATGGCAAATGTAATGGCAAGCACAAAATATTTGTTGGGCAAAATATTTTTGTTGGACTTTGAATTTCTGACGCCAAATATTGATTCATTCTGAATTTAGTGAACTTTAATGATCACATAGGGAAGCACAAAAACCTACATTGTCCTTAGCAACCTGTATTCCAGAATACTTGTGAGTCTGATATAATAATTTCATGAAGCTTTGGTAAATCTGTCAGTAAATGTTAGAAGGCATACTGTTTTCAAATTAAAATGAATTGAGCCTGAAAATGTGTAATATGGTGTAAAGTTACTGTGCTTTTTGGCAAAAAAATGTATGCCATTTGGAAAACATGATGGATACTTCGGGGCCGATTCACTAAGGGTCGAATATCGAGGGTTAATTAACCCTCGATATTCGACTAGGAACTAAAATCCTTTGACTTTAAATATCGAAGTCGAAGGATTTAGCGCAGATAATTCCTTCGATCGAACGATTCGAAGGATTTAAATCCAACGATCGAAGGAATATCCTTTGATCAAAAAAAGTTAGCCAAGCCTATGGGGACCTTCCCCATAGGCTGACATTGACTTCGGTAGCTTTTAGATGGCGAACTAGGGGGTCGAAGTTTTTTTTAAAGAGACAGTAATTCGACTATTGAATGGTCGAATAGTCGAACGATTTTTACTTTGAATCCTTCGATTCGAAGTCGTAGTCATAGTCGAAGGTCGAAGTAGCCCATTGGATGGTCGAAGTAGCCCAAAAAAAACTTCGAAATTCGAAGTTTTTTTACCTTCGAATCCTTCACTCGAAGTTAGTGAATCGGCCCCTTTATGTTAGTCCTTGAAGAGATACTGAAGGACTATTATGACTACTGGCTGAAAATGCTTGGGGTTGTGTATATGCAGTATATGGCATCGTAGTAACACACCAGACCGCAGCTTATTGGCCTCTGCGATTGGCCCTCATGAGTACCTGCCCGACCAAATTCTGACCAAAAATGTTTATAAGGCAGGTTTGAAAAACCCATCATGCAATGAGCACATCATTGGGTTAAAGATGTGGTCCTTGTGCAACTGGTCTCCATAGGCCTGCTTTTGATCTGGTCATTACATTCCTAAGTAGAAAGTGAAGACAATGGGGAAAGTAAAATTACATAGTATAGTGGCCCTTTAAATAAGATTGTGCATTAGTCAATGCAGCACAGGATAAACTTTGTTCCAAAGGGAATAGTGTGCACACACATGCACACATAAATTATATGCCCTAAAAAGGCAGATTTTGAAGGTCCATAAATGTAAAAGAATTGGAAAACAGGTTTCATAAACGTAACCATTACGTTTGTCCAGTATCTGCAAAAAAAATATGTTTTGGCAGTAACAATCCTGCTTTGTATAAGAAAAATTTTCATCCTGTAGGTCCGCAGAGAGGCATGAATGACAGTTGACCCATATTTATCTCCACTAAGTACTAAAACCTTTGTATCATAAATAGCTTATCTGTTATCTGGTATGTAAATGTGGGCCCTGCAGCCCTATTGGAACTGGAATAGCAGTCTCTAAGGGTGGTGGCACACGGGGAGATTAGTTGGCAAGCAACAAATCTTCGCTACTGCTGGCAACTAATCCCCAAAATGCCTTCCCTCCGGCTTGAATGCAAATCACTGGCAAGATGGCATACGTATCGCAAAGCGATTCAAATTCTTGCCGGCGGGAAGGCATTTGGGGGGGAGTAGTTGCCCGCAGTAGAGAAGATTTGTCGCTTGGTGACTAATCTCCCTGTGTGCCACCAGCCTAAGGGTAAGGTCAGTGGCGGAACTACCGGGGGAGCAGGGGGTGCGAGCGGGCAAGGGCCCGCACCCCCTCAGGGCCCCCCGGCAGTCCGTTTGCCACTGAGAATGCCGGCATATGCGGCCGAACAGAGGGGGGCGGGGCCCGGCTGCGCGTCACGCACCAGGGCCCTCCCCCCTCTAGGATCGCCACTGGGTAAGGTCACACTGGGAGATTCGGGGAGATTTAGTCGCGCGGCAAATAATTGCCTCTTCTTTGGGGGCGACTAATCTCCCCGAACTGCTTCCCCCTGTTTTCAGCCTGCTAGAATGAAAAAACGCCTGCTGCATGGCACTAGCGGCGCTTAATTTTCCGAAGTTGCCCGAAGTTGCCCGAAGTTGCTTGACGACTAAATCTCCCCGAATCTCCCAGTGTGACCTTACCCTTAGGCTATATAGTAGCTTATTAGATAAATACAGTATATTAGCGTTTCTGTAGCAAGCACACAAATTCTCTAATAACAGGGTTACAATGAAGCAGTTATGGCATTATTGTATCTTTAATGTCAAATATCCATCTATTTTATATGGTACTGGAGTGAATGAGAGGGCAGTTTACAATGGCGTTTTAATGGCATGTAGAAAGTGACATTCTGCTTGCAATTGGTCTTCATTTCGTTTTTTTGTGATTGACTTAACTATTTGCCTTTCTCCATTCTAAATTTAAAACAACCTTAGGAGCCAGAAATTAGATTAATGCTAGCAGATTCCTATATTCAAAGCACAACACACAAAAACTAGAGCGCTCGAACCTCATCTGCCAATTCTTTTTAAAAAGAGCTGTACACACTGATATTGAACCTATTGGGCAATTTTAAACGCCAACTTTCATTTAAATTATTGTAAGGCAATTCCCCAATAGCTCCCCAAATTGGCAATGTGGCTCGGGTGCCCCGAACCCTCCACTTGTTGGTAATTTAAACAAACTTGTGCAAACGCTGAGGTCACTCACTGCAAATCAACCACACTGTACGACAGGCACGCACTCAACGGGACTCCAGGCAGCGGATTTTCATCCTAGACACACGGGAACCTAATGGTCTTAACGTGAGGTGGGATTATAGTTGCCATGTATAGAGCCCATTAATAACTACCCACCAATAATAATCTGAAATGTACCCCTTATATCGAATAACTACCAAATAAGATAAATCAATAGAACAAGAAAAATAAAATAAAAATCGCAAAAATTGATAGGGAGAGCTGGGGACTCTATCCTCTGGAAAAATGCTTATTACAGGAAATATACTCATAAGAAAATAATGATAGTAAACTGCAGCTGTAAGTAGAATAACCTCCAACACCTCTCACCTTATCTATTCATGTATCGTGTTGAGAAGTTTTAACTGACATGAAAATGCTACAAGGTTACTAATGAATGTATATGTTACTCTAGAGAATTTTTTTTTGTCAGAAACAAAGATACAGAATAACTACAAATGTTGGGAAATATAAAAGTCCATTGTATTGAATTAAGATCAATAGTACATGATTTACACAAATTAGAAAGTGCATAAACAGTTAAAGGTTTTTGTTTTTTTTTTAAAAAAAGGAAATACGTCAGTAATGAGGTCGTTTTCCACTGCTTTTTAACCTAATTGTTGTTAATTGTGAATTGTTGCCTATGATTACGTGTGGAGCCACACGAAACGCGTTAGGAGACATGTTTGTGTAAATAAAGTATGTTGGATTTTATCGCTGCCTGGAGTCCCTATGAGGGTGTGCCTGTCGAACGGTGGGGTTAATGCTAGTTGATGCTTTCCATTTATTTGTATGTTTTTTAATCACTTCTTGTTCTGTTCAGTCGCTCTCCTATTCCTCTACCATTTCATCCTTTCCTGGTTGCTTAAGTAAGTGAGACCCTATGGACAGTTCCAAACTTTTAAAATGAAAGTTACATAAAATTGTTTCAGAATACTACTAACTACATCATACTACATTTAATTTCAAGGAATATTAGGTTTTACAAGGGTTTGTGATTGGGTTTTACAAGGGATTGTGATTAGGCTTGAATGTTGGAAGTACAAGCTGAGAAATATTGGTATGTATTTTTGAAAACAACTTTTGCCCATTAGACATTAATGTCAGTAAGCAAAGCGATCCTCCTGGGACTTACAAGACTTGGTAAGCTTGTCATCAAAACAGAGTGCAAGATGTGAAGTCAGAAAGAGAAAAATGGAACATGCAGATCCCTAGTATATTGATGATGATGATTTCTTTGTGTTGTTTTCCCCAAAGAGATAATTATGACTATCTCAGCTTCGAAGAAACTCAGACACATGGACAAACATTATCTGCAAATGACTGGCTAGTGACAATGAAAAATGTCCAAAGGGAATTGTATGGTTCAGACAATCTTCAATACATTATGTCGACTGATCTAATAAACTTTGTAGGGAATAGCTACTTCCTGACAGCATCTTAAAGGTTCCTATACATGTAAAGGCACCGGCTGCCATTTTGGTCTTTATTTACTATCACCTTCCAGACTAATATGTCATTGAAGCTCATCCAGTTAATAAGCAGACTAGGTAGAATATACCATTGGATGAAGCTCTCACTAGGTATGGGTTAACAGCATATTGTTCAGAAGCATGCTTTTAGGTCTAAATACAATACAATCCAGCCTGTAAATTGGCAACATCTACAGGTATCAAATTACTATTTATATATTATTTTTAAAATAGTAAGGCTAATGGCACACAGTTCGGCTAAAAAAATGGAAGAACCACCTAAAACCATCCTCTTCTGCATTCCATTCACTTGAATGATAAACACCTGACAGTGCCAGAACTACTCCAGTGAGCATTTTTGCACGAAAAAGTGTTTCACACCGAAATCTGTAACATGGGAAGGACGCTTTAAAGAAATATCAGATCTGAATCTGTTGGAACAACATGGAATTAATATTATCAGTTGTTTCCAGATTGGCTAAATAATGAACATACGAACATCAGAAAGAATAAACAAAAAAAAAAGAGTGCCAGGGTATTCTGTGGTTTGATTTCATCATATGCATAGACTGTATAAAAGCACACCCAAGGCTTGTGCAGTGATAGCTCTGGCCAGTGACCTGTGTAATAATGTTTTGTGCGGTTTGAATCACACGGAGAGATACACAGTTATCCACAGAGCACGTATTGTTTGTTTTGCTTAATCCTTCCGCTCTTATCTTAGCATGCAGATGGAATAGTAAGCATAGGTTTACTCTAATCTTGCTACTTCTTCTCAAGGCGGTATTCTTTTTTCATTTTAAATGCTGTTAAGTCAATGAACTATTAAAGCATAGTTACGTCACCTTCTCATGGTCTTTTTTCCCTTTTTTTCTTTCATTTATATTTTAAAATTATAAATAGCCCCATTACTAGTTGGTTAATCAGAAGGCCATACCAGAAGGCTTTATATTTTTCAGGCGCCCTGCAATCAGAATGCTGGTGAAGTCTGGATGTACATTTTCCTTTTAGAAACTAGAACAATTTTATTGATTCTCAGCGTCAATTCTATCTGAAACTCTACTGAAATATGGAGGTAAATTTACTCGCCAGAGACACTAATGTTGCAGCAAATACATTACATTAGACAAGTCCAGGGAACCTTGATAAAGAAATAGAGTTGTTATAATGCCCTACACATGAGCCCACTGTATAGTTAATGTTCCATTTGTTAGAAAATGTATGAGGGAACCCGGTTAAAGGAAAACTATACCCCCCAAACAATGTAGGTCTCTATTAAAAGATACTGAGTAAAACAGCTCATGTGTAAAACCCTGCTTCATGTAAAAGAACCATTATCATAATAATATACCTTTTTAGTAGTATGTGCCATTGGGTAATCATAAATAGAAAATTGCCATTTTAAAAAATAAGGGCCGCCCCCTGAGATCATACGATTCACTGTGCACACATACAAACCACATGTAAGGTCACATGAGCCAATTAACAGACAGAGTTCTGCCTTTTGCTTCCTCACTTCTTCCTGTTACAGTTAGTGTTGTAGTATTTCTGGTCAGGTGATCTCTGAGGCAGCACAGATAGAGTCACGAAATGGTGGTTCAAGGCAAGAGATGTAAAAGGGCAGTATTTATGTAAATATAATACACAAAAGCTATGAATATCCTGTAAATTATATCCTTATAAACGGTGAGTTCTGATGTCATCAGTTATAAACGGTGAGTTCTGATGTCATTTCTGTTACATGACTCACTGAAACTTGTGTATTATAATAAATAAAGTACCCCCAGTTGTAAAATATGAGGATATTAGAAGTTACCTCGGAGTTCCATGACCTGTATAAAAACACTCAGCCTTTGGCCTCGTGTTTTTATATGGTCATGAAACTCCTCGGTAACTTATAATATCCTTATATTTTACAAGAGGGGGTACTTTATTCACTTTATATATTCCAGTTTGGTAAGATTCTTTAATATGTCATTCAATTTGATATAAACTATCTATTGCTTAATTTCATTTTGGGGGTATAGTTTTCCTTTAACCAAAAAATTTTTTAAGGACTTCTGCAGCCTATCACTCTGAAAATAAGAAAATACGCCAGCGTTTTTTGGGACTTAGAAACTTTTTCCACTAAAAATATGATGTAAGTCACAGAAGATTGAGGAAGATCTATGGACTCTAATGCACTTCGTCTGGTCTGAGCTGGCAAATCAATCAAGTCTGGCAAAAGAGATAACGTTCAGTAAAATCCGCATCTTAGTGAATTTGAAGAGTAACGTCCATTCGCCAGAGTGAAAATTAGATTGCGAATGACCTTTAGCGTCTGTCTCTTTGGCTAGCGAAGTTAAGCCCATGCCCGTTAGTAAATCGACAAAGTGCCTGAAAGCAGTAACGCTGGTGAATCAACGTCAGTGTTAGTCAATTTGCCCTTTAGTAAATCTGCGCCATGGTGTTTTGGTGGTCCTAGTAGGTATCAAAATTGCCTTCCATAATTGTTACATTGGCTAAAGATCCGGTGATAGAAAATGCTATAGTACATGTTGGAAATATTTCTTCTCCATCCTTCATTCAGTGAACACTTTGGCACTGTGGAATGGGGGTTGCCATTCTAGGTTATTGCATTCTTTACAGGATAGAAATGACACCTCTACCCCAGTTATTTTTTACATTTTTTGCTGCATTTGTTTTATTGCCTGACTCATAAATAATCTCAGGATTTATTCCTAAATTTAGAAGTGCCTTTTCTGAGGTTTGAGCATTGTAAAAATATACTTTAATATAGGCAGTGCTAGAGGCCTCCTGTCGTTTGCTGGAGCAATTCAGCATGTAAGCAGCCAACTAAAGGATTCGAATGAATTCAAAATTGTATGCGTCTTATTTTTTAATTACTCATGTCTATATATTTCGATATTTGGTAATTTCCTATATATCTATATCCAATCTGAGCAGTTTTCAAACAATTTATTCCAGTGAAATGGAGAATTGTGAAATAAAGCATTTTTGAGAATGGCAAATCTCATTTAAAGCAAATAACATGAGAAGATCAGGTAACTTGACGTGCACCTGCCTGCTTGAAGACTTTTAACATAATTAGAAATGACTGCAACAGAACCTCTTCAGTCTGCTTCCTAAGTATAAATAAATACAAGGAATAACATTTAAAGCATGGTACAGTATGAGCTCATATTTCCCAGTGCAGTTGCATAAGTATTTGCAATGTTAATACTTACCACAATCACATTAAAACAATGAAATCTATTGAACATAATAAAAATAAAATCAGCAGACTGTGGACAAAGGTTGGGTTTACTCTTGCCAATGAATGCGCAATTTCTATAGCTCACACATTTTTTTTATACTGGTAAATGGTACTAAGAGAATGGGTCTTTGGGTGAGTGTGATGCTGTATGCGGAATAGCTTTATTGCACAAATTTCAATGGCTCTCAAGTTACTGTAACCCACTGCAAACTGTCAGTTTTTTTTTTGTCCTTCTAGCTCAGGGATCCCCAACCTTTTGAACCCGTGAGCAACATTCAGAAGTAAAAGGAGTTGGGGAGCAACAATAGCATGAAAAATGTTCTTGGGGTGCCAAATAAGTGCTGTGATTGGCCATTTAGTAGCCCCTATGTGGATTGTCAACCTAGATTGAGGCTGTTTGGTAGTGAACCTGGTTTTTATACAACCAAAACTTGCCTCCAAGCCTGGAATTCAAAAATAAGCCCCTGCTTTGAGGCCACTGAGAGCAACATCCAAGGGGTTGGAGAGCAACATGTTGCTCACGAGCTACTGGTTGGGGATCACTGTTCTAGCTCCTTCTAACTATCTCAGATACAGGAATTCATTTTGTTCTTATTAATCCATTTGTTAATAAGTATAAAATTGCATTTTACAAGGCTATACTGTAGTGGCATAAATAACCATTTTTCAGCAAGTGGTTTATATAAAACAAAAACAGGTGGAAGATGGTGTCCTCTAGACAAACATAATCATGTTAAATACCCCATGTAATGGAAATTTTTCCCCTATCATAGGTGACAACATGAAAATATTTTCTCATCATTTACTTTGCTTTTTGTACAGTACAATCTGGTTGATTCACTTGCACCTGTTCTTAAGCTTGGGTTACCTCATTCTAAGGGGTACAGATGGGAGAGTTTACACAGTTTAAAGGGGGTAGTGCATCTTTAGTTTATTTGGCAGGCGCAAATTCGCTGCGAATTTGCGTGAGTCACCGACAGCGATTAAATTCGCAATACGCAGTTTCGCAAATTTTTAGAAGTTTCGCAAATTTCACAGGAAATTCGAATTTTTAGGCAATGCGAAACGGCACAAATTCGTCCATCACTAGTTATTACTTTTAAGTTATAGAATTGCCAGTTCTTAGCAAAGTTTAAGTAGGTCTTTATTTTTTTTATAGATTTGATATTATTTCTATTTCTCTTCTGACTCTTTCCAGCTTTTAAAAGGGGATCACTGACACCAGCAGTCAACAAACTATTGCTTTGTGAGGCTACAGTTTTAGTGTTATTGTCATTATATTCTCTTTCTATTCAGGCTTTCTCTTATTCATCTTCCAGTCTCTCATTCAAACTATTGCCTGGTTGCTAGAGTGATTTAAACCCTAGCCATCAGATAGCTGCTGATATTCCAAACTGCAAAGCTACTGAACAAAAGTAAGTAAAAAAGAACATAAATAATAATGAAGACTACGGTAATTGCTAATTATCTCAGAATAGCACTTTAATAATTTAAAGGTAAACAACCCCTTAAAAGGATCTGTATGTAAAAGTGTATCCAGCTACTATTTTTGTTTATCTTGCTGTGAAAACCAGGGGGTAGATTTACTAACTGCCGAAAATTCGCCAGTGTCCCCTTTGCACCCATCGCAAAATTCGCCCAGACAACGCTAATTCACTAACAGTAAGTCCTGGGGCGGGAGATAACGCTAGCAAATTGACGCTCGCGTTAGCCACTTCACCCTTTAGTAAATCTGCCCCCAGATATCTAGGTAGTGGCATCTCTTAAAAGCTTGCTTGGAGGGCAGGTTTGATGATAAACAGTATGAGTGTAGAGACAGACATTTTAGAAGATGTGATAGCCCTTGTATTTTCAGTACAGCTGCCTGATATGCCAGTAACTCGCAGTTGTCCAGACAGCTAGTTATTAGATTCTTGTACAAAATTGTGCAGTGATACTTACAGAAAAGATCTGCTTTTATGCGTGTTTAATATGACAATCCATTTTGTAGCTATTCCTCAGCTTTCCCAATTTTTATAAGCCTAAACTTGTAATGTCACTTCTAACTTCTCAGTAACTTTTCCCAATAAAGAAACAGACTTAAGCTGGCCATAGATGTTGAGCTCTTTAAAAGATCCAATCATCATCGTGAGACCACGATTATCTCGGAACGATCGTACGAATTGTCCATCAACTAAAAAGACCAATTTGCCAGGAAAACAAAGGGCTGCCTGCTTGGCCCTGCAAACATAGATAGATTGCACTGGGACCAACAAAGATTTTTTAACTTGGCCGATCAGTTTCCTGAGGTCGGCCGAAAAATCGTAAGATGTTCGATCAGTCGAAACCCACTAACTGCACGACGATTTCGAAGGATTGGTCGGACTTCGCTAAAATCTGTCTTTCGGCAAGAGAAATCTTTGTGTCTATGGGGACCTTTAATGCCACCATTAATTGTCCCTGAGACAGAGTATGGCGGTCACCATGGTTATAGTATACACCTCCCTCTGTTTTTCAGAATAGGAAATGCCAGTATTATGATAAGACGTCTCTAGGATACAGTGTTGTAAATAGAAACAATGACATGCCTTAAACTACCCATACATAGAAGGATATTGGTGAGCAATTTAGCCATTTCTGATTGGATTGCCTTCTACTTGCCTCTGAAAGATAAGATAATCTTGCCTCAAATCTTTTTTCTTATTTGTTGTAATTTAGATTTCTAGAACCCCAGCTGCAAAGCAAAACAAAACAAAACTGCTGACAGCAGAATATAGTCAACTGGAGGGTGAGAAATGTTGTTCCTTTGCAAGCACAAAAAGGGACTAGCCTCCACTAAAATACAAACTATTTTTTTTATAATATTTGAGACTGTTTTTGAATAGAGTTACAACCTATGTATGTCTGATAGCATGCTTCCCCATCCTCTAATTATGAGGGAAAAAAAAGATATAAAACCAGAGACATTGCTAAAAAAAAATAAACTTGGATGACATCAATGAAGTAGATTCTCCTTCAAATGCTTTCTAAAGAACCAATGATCTGGTAATACATCTGTTTACATCTTGTGCTTCTTCTTTACGTTTACACCCACTATGTACATCCCACTCGTTCTTCATAAATAAGAACACAGGTCTTTGCTAGAGAGGATAATTTGGGCTATTATAGATGTCATGTTGGGATCAAAGGGCCTGCAAAAAGCAAGGGGAGGGTCTGCCATGTTAAAGAGTTATTTTTATATGGTCTCCTGATGCTTGACCTCTACTTGACACAGGCTCACATTTGTATCCCTGTACCCTCACATTTGGGAACATGCTTCTCTATATGAATAGCAAGGCTTTCTTTTATGGGACATTTGTTGGTAACTGATAAGGTATAAAACAATAAAAAGCTTTTTTTAATCAGTTTCACTGCAGAGTTTCCCATACATCATGACCGTGTGCAATTTTTTAAAATATATAAATCAGTAGTGCAGATTCTGCCCTTGGTGTAAGCTATGGAAAAGAAATACTGATATGGCCTTAAAATATTAAACACTCAGAGAGGAAAGCAAATTCTAGTAATGCTGTGGAACAGTAGCAGAGTTGTAAAGAACATCAACAAACACAAATAAATAAATGGCTTTTCCCAGAACGGGTTGAATACTCGTCAGTAACATAATGAGCGTATCAGAATTTTCCAGATTTAATCAAGTCCGAGTACATAAAATGGCATCATATAATCCAATACACTGTTAGTTAATGAAAATTCAATCGTGTGTTACTGATGACCTGATGCCATCTGCTAGCCTTAGTTATTCATACTTGCATCCCTGCGGAGAGACCTCTAGAGAGACCAGTTAATATTAAGTCCTTACATTGCCTTACACGTATTACACACTAGCCTGGATTTCTGTTGGATTCTGTGACACTACACACATGTCTAAATGCAAAGTAACGAGAGGGAATAATGCACTGCACTCTTTGGAGATGAAATAATTGGTTATCTAATTATCAAAAATTACAATCAACAACAATATAACCCCCTACCCATGCAATTAGCTTTATACCAGCATAATGAATTGCTTTCCGGTTTTGAAAGCGTAACTTTTATAATGTGTATTTGAATATAACACTATTATGAGAGATCTACACAGCAACACATTTTGGAGCAGCAAAATCTTGGATGATAATATTAGCCTAATGTAGTACAGTAAAATAATTCAGTTTGCAAAGATTATATCAATTCTAGTAATCCATAGCAACCAACCAACTGGCTAGCATTTATGGTCAATATTGTTATGTTTTGGGTAGCCGAGGATGAGTAGAGTATAACAGTGCTTTATTAGCAGGCTCTCAAGCAGGCATTACACAACAGTAACTCTCACTTTTAAGCTGTCTGGAAGTATGCACAGTATAAGTCTATGCAAAGTGAGATCTACAGGCCATTTGTATAAACACTACAAATATCTAATGGGTTGCTATGGGTTAGTAAACCTGATGTAACCTTTGCAACTTTTAGTAAATTATTTGGTGCTGGTACAAGAAGTAGATTGTGTAGAATGAGGATGGACTTTTTTTTACAAAAATACACTTCTTATTGTTGTGCTATGCATAGCGACACACCTATTATTTACATAATTTACACTCCAATAAAAACATTAGTAAAATTGCCAGACTTTACCAAGAAATTAATTTCTTATATAATATCTATTAGATCTGTAAAAGTATGGAGCCTGTTATCCAGAATGCTTGGGAACTAGGGTTTTCCAGATAAGGGGTCTTTCCATAATTTGGCTCTCCATACCTTAAGTCTGCCTAAAAATTCAGTTATAAATTAATTAATCCAACATATATTAAACTAAATAGAAATGTTTTGGCTCCAAAAGGATTGCATATATATATATATATATATATATATATATATATATATATATATATATATATATATATATATATAACATTTTTGAAAATTGTAATTATTTGATTAAAATTGCGTCTATGGTGGGAGGACCTTCCTGTAATTTGGAAGTTAGTGAATAATGGGTTTCCATATAATGGATCCCATACCTGTATTATCTCTTATATAATGGGGGGAAACAGTTTGGACACTGCATAAAAAAAGTAAAATGTAATTCCATGATCAGTTTGTATTAACACTAGGGATGAGTGGATTTTTTACGGTAGATTCAGCATTTTTGTTAGTGTCTGCACTAGGATTTTTTCCATGCTTTTTAATTCATAAAAAAACTTTTGAGAAAAACAGTTAGAAAAAGACAGCCATTGATACCAATGCATTTGACGCAAGAAGAAATGGCCATTGCAATAGAAGAGCGCCCTTTTCAGCAAAATGTCAGATGTCGGTAAAAACTGGACAATTTTGCTCATCACTAATTAACACGTATGATTGAACAAAAAAAGGGGTTATTTTCATAAAATTATATGTTAAATTCCCAAGTTCTTATGCACTAGGGAAATTTCAGAGCTACCTGACATTTTACATTTAACCTAGATAAAGACAAAAAAAACAGTGTAACTTTTTAAACAATAGGTGCATTTTTACAAATTTTTTTTTGGTGACCTAAAAAGTTGACTTGAATGATCAAAACATGAATTATTCTGTATGTATCTTCAGTCACTGAGAAATAAGCAAGGTTTAGAATTTATTACTGCTATTTTCACTATATGACTGAAGATGGAAGACTCTCTCGCCTCTGGGATCTGTCGAAATACCTCTATTTATCTGCATGAAAGATGATCTCTTATATTGGGTTCTTTATATTGTATATACATTTATCAGAAGTTCGAGAATGGGCACTAAAGATGTTTCATGTGCCTGACCTTTTGAATAAACACTGGGGACAGAAAGTTTAAATATCAAATGTATCTTTTTCAAGTGGCTTTTCTATCTATATAATTAGATCAACCACACTAATATGTCATTATTATAAATCATAAGGCTGAATGCTCTAAGCAGTACCCCAAATATGCCCATTTATCACAAGCTACTTACCATTGTGTAGATATTCTGATGAATGTCTACTCTTTTATTAGGGTAAGTATCTGATGTTTCAGTTACACTTTCTAAAGCAGGTGCAAGAAGAAGCAAGGGGCCTAAAGGAATGGATAATAAATAGCGATGTGATTTATTTATGTTATAACAGCTTATATTAGTATAAACATGAAACATTTAAAGATAAATGCAGTTATTACAATAAAGCAAAATATTTGATAATTTGGACAAATAAATCATTTTCAACCAACAGTTTTTATAACTTAAAAAGATGGTCCTCTTCTGCCCATAGGAAGAGTTGCAAGCAGTTAAAATGTATTGGTCTACTGAAGTTAGAAGAGCAAACGTCGGCTTGGTTGTGGTTTACAGATACAGGGCAAACTTTGTTTTTGTCCATACCCTTTGGAATAATGTGATGTTGCACTGACTTTAGTTCTGTTTACATGCCCAGGGGATTCTGTTTAGGTGGTGACAACTGCTGTGCTGTAGTTACCTGCTCATCTGTGACCCTCCAAGGTAATTCAATTGCCCTTCTTGGTTGCAGTCTTTTATAAACAAAAATACCTGTCTTTGCCAAATGAAGACATTTTGCATTTGTTTCAGACCAACAATCATAACTTTGATCATTTGCCTTTGACCCCTAACCATTGCCTGTTTGCTCATTGGACTACAGTATGTTTTACTAGATATTGATCACTTCCAGCTTTTTGATAGCAGTAACTAACTTCTTCATATCTACCCATCTCTTTAATCTTGACTGTGCGTAGGTTTGGATTTTGGATTTGAGCTCTATGAAAACTAGCAGAACAGCTCCTGGACAGTACAGGGTCTGGTGACACCATGAAAGCCTGTCACAAAGAGTTCTTCTATAAAAAAAAAATACATTTTGTTATGAAAAAGTGCATGTGTTCATAATCGTATGTCTAAAGTTGCCCAAGAGTGAAAAGCGTGAGCTTCTTTGCAATCTGAGCCACCTCACTGCTACAGATCTTGCCGTGAGCCAACTATTTACTTCTGTCTCATTTCAGTCATTGAATCAGGGGCTACTTATCAAAAAGGGCAAAATGCCTTTTTTGTGTATTTCTTTAGGAACCAATCAGGTTTTTGGTTTCATTATTTTAGCTAAAATAGGTTTATAACTGTACCTTGAGCATGAATGTCTGTATATGTTTATGTAGGGAAGTGTTATTTGCCCTTTCCCTAACTGCATAACCCTGTGACTTTAAATCTGGATCCACCAAAAGCATGGCTGCTGCTTGCACTGCAGTGAGACAGTTTTCAGCCACAGCCTGTCCAATCAGCAAGAAGGATTTGCTTCTGACCTTGTGACCTCTCTGAAAGAAGTTTGGAGCCAAAATGAAAGTGAGGCTTAGGTTAACCAGGAAGAAGAGAAGAGGAAAGCATGGACTAATACACTGAGAGCAGCCTGCAATCTCTCCTTCTCTTTTGTGAGTGTTCCTGCTGATTTAACTGAGTAGGAAGCTAGGGATTTCACCTATAGAACATTTACCCATATAGGGAATCCCATAGCCAGAGCACAGGGAGTTAGTTAACCCTTTCCAGTCAGCGATCATAGTGACTGGAACTAGTGCAGCTGCCTGAGCTATTGCTAGGGAAGTAATCCCTGTAGGATAGATAGGACTTCAGCCCTGTAGTGAGTTGCCAGCGTGTACACCGGATCTGGACTGTGGATTTCCCATCAGCCTCCGTGACACGTGCAGTGGATCCTCAGGATTTTAGGAAGCCTTTCCCTACACCAGCATTCCAAGCACAGTGTGGATTAAAGCTGCCAGACTGCTTGTCTGTATCTGCTCTGCCTCACAGGATCTTTATTCTTTCATTATCACTGGGAGTTGGTGAGACCTTCACTTTACACACCCCGGGGTGCATCAATCTAGTGTTGCAACACATACCTCTTCTATTACTACTTTGGTATATCCCCTCAGACCTCTAGTGTGCACACTCACCATTCTTAAAGTGACAGTGGACATTTTCATACTAAGGGTGATACTTATTATATTGTCTTATATTCATCGTATTATTGTTATTTCACTGTTCTTATTGCATTTGCATATATTGCATTTCTAATATTACATATTACTGCATATCTGCCTATTGTGCGGTTTATTGTCTGCTACAATTGGTACCAAAATCACTGCTATTGCAGTTCCCAGGGAGTTGTATGCCACCAATATCTGGTTTTAGCCCTGGGTGGAGGCACTTAACTTATCCAAACCCCGCAAATCTCCCACTTAGCGGAGGCTTGGGATCTATACTGTTAGCATACTGTTAGCGCCACAGTGTGGCCCTGGATATTCCTGCCAAGATCGGGTTACATTTATGTGTTTCCTTCCCACTTGTCATCATTTGCTTCATAGTTATGGTTTGAGTGATTGAGTAGTGAGGGTTGTACATCAGTCAGTGATTCTTCACCGCTGTGATAACACCCTATGTCTAAAGATGCAGCAGTTTTACAAATATCTATGGAGAAAAAAAATCAAGGTTGCAATGTAGCTGGATATTAAAGACAGGTGAACAGTTTGCAGAAGTGCATGAAGCAACACTATTTAATACTTTCATTATTCTTTTTCTTACAGTTAGACAAATACAAGAGATCCTCTGCACTCAACTCATAGGGGTATATTTATCAAAGAGTGAAGTTAGAGATCGCCACAGTCCTCTAGAGTGAAATTCCGCCACACTCAATTCATTTCTATGGGATTTTGAAAGGCATATTTATCAAAGGATCAACTTTCACCTTTACGCATTAATAAATACTCTTTTGAAAATCCCAATGAAATGAATGGACAGTGACGGACTTTCACTCTAGAGGACTGTGACGATCTCTAACTTTACTCTTTAATAAATATACCCCATTCTCAATATATGTAGGACAATGATATTTTGTGCCTTAAGCTACTAAAAATGCCTTACCCTTTAAACAAAACAGGGATTGTTTGTCCCTTGTTTGTTATAGTTTATACAGGAGCAGTGGCTAGCTCCACCCTTTCCAGCTATAGTTTTAACCTTGAAAGCATTAAGTAAGTTGCAGGTAAAACTTAGTCCCTGTGTAAAATATATAATGAAGCAATAGAATTATAAATGAATCAGATGAAAGTTGATTGTAGGCCTGGCCATAACAGGGATAACTTTGACGTAGTTGGCCAGCTTAAATATACAGTATTGCAATATATGGACAAACAATCCCTTTTTTGTTTAAAGGGTAAGGAATTTTTTAGTAGCAGTATGCACAAAATGTCTCAATGCCCTAAATATATTGATAATTTGTTGAGTGCAGAGGACTCTTGTATTTGTCTATATGTATTTTGTGGTCACAGACTCATTGCACCCCCGCCTAATGGTTTTAAAAATTAGTGGTGAGCACAACTTTCCCTTGTTTGTTATAGTTTTTCTTATAGTTGTAACTGTCAGCAAAATGCAATGCACTACTAGCAAGCAGCATGGATGGCATTCTTACAATAAGGAAAAATGTTAGGTTGAAAAACATACTAATATTTTTATTAAAAAAACTATATAAAATAAGAATAATAACACATATAGAATTATTGTATTAAACATCTACAACAGTGCTGTCCAACTTCTGTGGTACCAAAGGTTGGAATTTTTCTGGCCTACGTGGTGTAGGGCCGATAATGGAAGCCAGTGTTGATCATGCCCCCTTTAAACCATACCCATTTAAACAACACCCCTCTTATCTCAAGAACTTTTAAGACCATGCCCACATTAATGGTGGCAACACACCAGAAAAAAAACCAAAACAAATGGTTGGTGCTCACTGCAAGGATATCACTCATCACTCATATGTCAAAAATGTAAATCATAACCTTAAATATACCATAAACATATCCTTAAATCCATATGCCGTAATTTCATCTGTGGATAACACAGCATCCCCTAGCACACGATTAAACACCTTAGGGGTCTTTTAACAACAATTTACAAATGCTAACAAACCCCCAGAACAAATCCTACCAGGCTCATGTCCCACAGGGTACAGAGTAGGGCAGGCAGAGTATGGCGCGCACAGAGGTAGCATACGGCAGGTAGAGTATGGCACATACAAGCAGAAGATGGCACACACTGGCAAAGCAGGTCAGGCAAAGCGTGGCACACACAGGGAGCAAAGGGCAGACAGAATATGGCACACACAGGAAGCATAAGGCAGGCAGAGTATGGCACACACAGGGAACATAGGGCAGGCAGAGTATGGTACACACAGGGAGCATAGGGTAGGCAGAGTATGGCACACACAGGGAGCATAGAGCAGAAAGAGTTTGGCACACACAGGTAGCCTAGGGCATGCAGAGTATGGCATATACATAGGGCATAGGGAAGGCAGAATAGAGCAGGAGATAGGGAAACCTATTAGGACGACTCTAAGATGAACAGCTCATACTGTGCTAAACAGGATCAGACTGGGGGCCCAGGGCCCACCGGGGCTTCTGCCTCAGGGCCCCCCATCCGGACCCTGGGGGCTGCTACCTCAGGGCCTTCTGTCTGGCAAACCCTACTCCAAGCATGTGCGCATGCAGATAGGGTACAGATATGGACCTGGCTGGGCCCACTAGATCTGGGGGCCCGGGTTTTTTTCCTGTTTCCCGCCAGCCCAGTCCAATCCTGATGCAACATACAGTGACACAAAGCTGGTGCCCCTCCAGTAGTTTGTTTGAGTTGTGAACAGGTGAACAATGGGGGCACTTTCAGTCTGGGTCTGAGGTGTGAACAGTACAGGGATTGCACTGTTTAATATCGCTAAGGGATTTTCCACATATAACTGAGTTTTATCAGTAATAAAATTGTAGAGTAAGTCTGAATGTTTAAATTGAATGATAACTGTTTTGTATAAAGAAGATAGAAATCACAGATGGAGCTTATTTGTTAGACACCCTCCCTGACTAAAATGGTTTATTTCCTATGCTGGGCCAGTGCTTCTCTTCTTTAAAAAATTGCTACCATCTTTACTTTTCCTACATATGCATAGTGCAGTAAAGACTGAAGAATTCCTATACTGTGTCCTGTCTGAGTACAAGAGTTAAAGGAGGAAGATGGAAGGGTAGTGCTCTGCTGCAAAGTACACTGTCCAATGGGTTTTTACATAAATCTGACCATGCACTTAAAGACTTACTTATTGGATGAGTTCACCGAAGGTGCATCCTTACTTGATATGCCCACCCTGAGGTGGACGATATTGGGCTGATCCAATCGTTTGTCCCTTTGGCCAACGGATCGGATCACTGCAACAGTTAAAGCATTAAAAAAATGCAATTTTTCTCAGAATGAGTGAATCCCGTCAATTCGATGAGAATAAGCATTTTTCCTAATGCAGTTCCAGTTTTTCCCATAGACACTAATAAACAGCAAGGTACGTTTTTCTCAGTGAACTGCATCGTGCTCAATATCTGACATTACACACAACTGCCGTATACATTTACTGTAAAACATAAGAATCAATTAAAAAACATGAATTTATTAAATCAAAGCTCTATAGTTCTGAGCACATTACTAATTCTAATGAACAGAGGAAAAATATAGATGACATAATCATACAAATGAACAATGCAAGTATTTCAGATAATTTGTTGTGATTGGCTGTCAGGCAACATAAGCAAGCTACTTATAACTTCATTTAACAATGGGGCTTGTGAACCCTGTCTTGAGGTTTCTGAAATTAAAGCTACATTTATTTATCTTAGCTGGCCATTTTTAGTCATATATGGAAACGTGCTCCTTTATCTATTGCCTTGCTGTTTTTGTTTTTTTAATTATTTTAATTACTGAAGATTTCTGAGATTTACATAAATTCTGAAGAGCTTTACTGTTGACATTTTCATGAAAGACCACATGGAAATACTCAGATACAAACATACTAAAGAGATATACATCAATTTCCCATACTATTATGTTTTTCGCTATTCTGCTATTTGTACTCTTGACTTATTTTGTCACATTCATCTTCCTGCATGACATTGCTCTTTTACCCAGGCTTAATCTCTCCTCCCTATGGATCTCTGTTCTCTTTCCCATGTCACTTCCCTTTATCCTAATGAAATGACTCCCATTCTCTCATTTATGTCTCTCATTATCTCTCCCATACATAGGACACATACTGTATGCACAGCAAGTCTCCAGCACTATTTTGGTTCCAACATTGCAGTCAGCAAATATACGTTTGCAAAGTCAGGACAATTTCTAACAAATGCTGACACTAATGCATGTGGAAAAAATACATCTAATTATGTAAAAGAGCATAGCAATGTAAATGATAGCATATTTAACATTAAAAGCTTTAACAGTGGATACATAGATGACAAAATCAGAGTATTCCCTCAGGGATGTTTGAGCTATGTGTGCGCAAAACTAGAAATGACGTGACGAGACAGAAAAGAAGTAGGGCTTTGCGAAATGAAAAGCAAAAAATATGCATATTAGGCAGCGTCCCAAAGAGATGTGGGCTCTGCTGGGAAAGTTCAAGACAAAAGGACTATATGGCAAGACAGTTCAAAGCATATTGCACCTGTCAAAATGACTGTCATCTTCTATAGAAGTGTATCGTGAAAGGGGAAACTCGAGCAAAGTCATGGAAAAACAACAGACCACTTTGTTTCTTTCCTCTGGCCCACTCCCCCATGTGAACGCCATTTAACTCCATGTTAAAGATTGCCACAAGTGAACAGACAATGAGAAGGTCTCTTTCATTGTCAAGGATAGTTACACTTTAAAGATGATTCTGAAAGAAGGTTAAAATGGGTCAACAAGCAATTATAGACTGTGTGCATATCAGCACAAAAAGTGTTAAAATCAAACAATAAATTCGGTACAACCCCTTGAAAGTAGAAGTGGTGGTTGAAAAACTGCTAACATGGTTCATACATAATTCTACCAGTCCAAGAAAAGCTATAGACTACCTTTGTCATGATGCTGCCAATGGATAGTTAGATTGGACTGTGGCTTATGCAAATACTTCATCTGGCCACAAAAACGAATCTGTCTTTTAGAGAACTTTTGACAACAGAGACATTCACTGCACAGGACAGATAAAATGTGCTTTTCTGATACTTCAGAAAAAATGGTCCACTGTCAGAGACTGCTTTTACAACTTTAAAAATGACCTTGGAAATTCTCTAGCAACTAAAACAGAAATCTATTTTGTATGTTTGTGTGTATGTGGGAAGGGTTGATCCTGCTTGCTCTACTGCCCTGCTCTCCTTGTATTTTTCCCCTTGTTCCCAGAGACAATGATATTGCATCATTCTCCACAATTAGCTCTCTCTCCATGAAATCTCCATGCATGGCTGAACAACATGAGTGGAGCTAAGGTAAGATTATAAAGGAATGTACCATTCACACTAAAGTCTGAACTGGCCTTTATGGACCTAAATGGGGACTGTCTTAAAATAAACAGACTCCCAGTTGTTATTGAACGCTTAACAATTTTTGTGTTGAAAATATGTCTTCTATTTTTTTGTTATTATACTGTCATATGCTGGTGAATTATAATGCTTTTTTCTGTGCTCACTCAACCTAACATTTCTGTTCCTGCTAAAAGAACCATGTCTGCATTGCTAATTTCTGACCCGTGCTGGAATTAGAAAGAGAAAGATTGCCAGTGCACAGTTTGCCTTTAAAAATAATTATTCAAAAAAAACGAGGTGTTAGTACCACACTTTGGCCAAAATATGTAAGCCCATGTGCCACATGAAGGCCCCCCTTTGTATGTGGGTTCTACACTATTGGTGAGCATTCTAACTTTGTAGTTCATTCAAAATCAAGTCCCCCAGCAATCAATGTGACTGAGTAGTATGACCAGTGTGCACTTACCCTTAGTGAGCGAGAAAGCAGGAGGTTTTTAAGTCCCAGCCAACAAGCATACACCTGTAAATAATTACTTTCCTCCACTATCTATTAGCATTCTAAGTTACAGCGGTAGTACATTTAAAATTGAGTCCCCCAGCAGACAACTTGACTGAGTAATAAGACCATGGCACACTGCCCCTTAACTCAGGAGCCACAGTGGAAAAGCCAGGAGCTTTGAAGCCCCAGCCAATTAACATACATCTATAAATAATTTCCTGTTTTAAGGGCTAAATGGAAACTACAGGCTATATTTGGCTATGATATTGATAAAATGATAAAAAGGCAATATTTGTACACAACGAGAAAGAGAAAAATTGCCAGTGCACGGTATGCCTTTAAAAAGAAAAAATTAGGTGTTAGTACCACACTTTAGACAAATAGAATATAATAGAAGTGGTATATAGCCACATTCTGCCTTCTTTAGCACTCGTTAAAATTTTGCAGTTGAAGTACAATGAAAGCTGTATTTACTGAGGCCCAGGCATTTACTTACCAAATGCAGTATGCAAAGTGCAGTTATCAGATACAATGATACATCATTGACATCACAATGCAGTGGCTTTTTTTCCCCTATAATTTCAGCATCAATGCAGAGTTGTGTCCACCACCGCAGTTGTGTATGATTCACCAATCCTTGGCATTAAAGTTTCATCAGAAGAAGAGGCTGGATGCAATGGTGCTCATAGCAGCTATGCAGAAGTGCAGTGTGTGTGATTGGGTGCAAATGCCTAGCTAACCTTGCATCTATTTTAGCAGACCAACACTTGTGGGAGTAAACTAGACTTTTACACTTGCCCCTGCACAGTACAGTAAAGAGCAAGTCTAACTCTACCTAGGGCTAAATGAGAATTGCTGGGAAGATGCATTCACACTGATGTACTACAAACTTTAGAAGAAAATGTTCCAAACATTATGATCTTATGCATCTGTTTTTGTTAAAAAATGGTGGATTGTATGCAAATTTACCCACTATGCACTTGCTTTATAAATGAGCCCTCAGGCTCACTCTGGCCTGATTGCAAATTCCAAATTTGTGGGAAGCTTACATATCTTTGGTTCTGTTAATGGATAAATGATCTGCCATTCCAGTAGAAAATGCCAATATAGAGCAGCACCATGAAGAACAGCACAGAATGGCACAAGAAGAGATAATCAGTGCTAAGATTATTTCCATTGACTCTCAAATAAAAGAGTGACAGAAATGAAAACCTTGAAAATAACTTAATACTACAAAAGAGTTTTGTAAAACGTTTCTTGTGTCATGTACCTAAACAAAGGGCATAAAGGCAGAAACTTTAGCCAAAAAAAGCTAAGTAGGATTAAGTAGACTAAATAGGTTTTGCTATTTGCGGTAGTGCTATTATAAAATGAAACAACAATTGCTCTAATTAAACCTAGTTTCAATTAAAGCTGGTCCAAATGACTGGTTTTCTTTTATGATGGGTTAGGATAAATACCAGAAACTGGTCTAAGCCAATGAAAACATGAAACAGAAAGAAATCCACATTACAATTCAGGGCAATTTAGCTTTTTTTAATAGCAAAGGAAACATAATAATTACAGACAAGGCACAGTGTGGCACGCGATACAGCACATTCCCATTGTTCTACCCAAATTCTTTGTAACACTGGGAGACATGACAGAACAAAAATACTATTAGAAATGTTTGAAAGGGAACATTTTTGGTCATGATAGAGGCTTTTGACATTATTTATTAGGTTAAAAAATGCTTGACAAAAGCCCAACAATAGTTCTGTGGAAACCACTACATCTGAGGCACTTTCTGTTGTTATGTGCAGTCATTGATTTGAGGATGGCCAGAATGAGGCGAACAATTCCCTCACAGCAGTCTAGGCTAACTAGCATTCAAGCACACACAAGCAAAGGGCTGTGAACATGCCATATGGAATCAGAAAGGAGAGGGGGAAAAAATAAACAATTATTAACCTCTGTGTGAGGAAATTGGTGGAAGGACAGGCCAGTGGTGAAGAAGATGGTCATGCCAACTTTCCACGAAAGAAGATTAAAACCTTGAAACTTCTGAGAATTTAATCTTAGAATATGATGAAGTCTGGTGAAGCTCTGTATTGCCATGGAAACTGCAACTGTTCAGACAAGGATGCAATATCAAATGGATGCCAAAAGAGGCTTTTTATACATACTCTGGTACTGGATAGGTTCCAGATTTCTTCAGACCCTGAAGCATCTCCCACATCCCAAATGAACGGAGCTGGGATATGGATGTGCTGCTAGACCTGCAGATGGTGCAGCAGGAAGACATTCTCCCAGACAAAGCTAAAAACATGTATAATATATTGTTAGAACTGACACACTGACACTTTTCAGTTGTGGATTTCCTAAATGCATTCAGAGTCCTTTTATTATGTAGCTTTTCCTTTCTTAATTTACATTTTAGAAACTTAAAAGGTTTGAATTTTTAAATATTGTTGACTCAGTGTCATGTCGGAAGAGAAATCTGAAATAAGAAATGGCAAAAGGCACCACAATAAAACTGGTTTGCAGCATTTAACAAAACTATCAGTATTGATTGCATTAATATATTAGATATCTAATATATTGGGGGTATTGTGTTAATTGATTAAAACGGCAATTGATTGCATTGATATATTAGATATCTAATATATTGGGGGTATTGATTTAATTTATTAAAACTGTAATTCTGTTTAACAATAAATGTAAAAGACTGCATTTCTCTCATCACAAGTCTGTAATTGTATTTATTTTGAAAAAACAAAGGTATACAATAGTGAACTTTTTACTGATATAAAAATGCTGCTAGAGGTCAGGGTCTGCATTTCTATATGGCAGTTGGGATTACGTATCCTCAGTATTATTGGCAGTTAGGTGAGATATGACAAGAATGCTTCCCATTGACCAAAGCCCAAGTAACCAAACTGACAACAAATAGGTAGTCAGGCAGTTAAAAGATTTAGCTTTATTGCCCAGTAACTAACTAGTAGTTATGTCCCTGACATCATCAATTCTGATTTGTGCTGCAAACAAAAGAGTGGTTTAAATGGGACCTTTTCAAAGAAAACCCACAAGATAAAAGTGGGTTCGATCACAGAGGTTCTGTTCCTACTAATGAGAAATCTCCAATGCTTTTGTGTTGTGTCAATTGCAGTAAAACAAAAGGTGCCTGCTGTAAGCCTAGAATGAAAAAAGTTTGAATCTTTCACTGAAAGGATGTTTCTACTCAAAGTCCATCTCTTTAAATCAAGTGATCACAACAGGAGTTCAAGAAACAGGACCTCTAGTGGTCAAAGCTGGGCAGAACTATGCTGCAACAGTGTATTATTCAGGTGATCCACTGTTGTGCCTCACAGATGGTATAAAGGGGAGGCAGCCTCTACAATCCTGCTTTTGCTGCAAAACGGTCATTGAGGCTTCTGGGAGAGCATGATCGTGGAGGTTGCCCTTTGTTTTTACCATTTTTATGGCACACAACATTGGACCATGGAGTTTATGTAGCCTGATATACTAATGTAGGCTGCCACGGCATTTTAGCAGATTTAGATTGTTGATTGTGAAGAAGGTAGTTCATATATCGGGAAATTGAGGTCTGGAAGTTTTTTGCATGGATGCTATTTGTGAACAAAGTGTCTGATTTGATGGGGAAATCCAAAGACTGAAATCTAAGGGTCTGCAGAACCATCAATCCCAGCTCATGCATTTAAGTGAAACCCCAGTGCTTTTTCTCATGTATGTATTTAAAACCCAACTGCATATGTTATTGTGATGGACCATGAAGTATTAATACTATTATACCATACACACCATATTATAATTATGGGATTGAACCACAGTGTTTGCTTCAACATAATTAATATGCACCTTGTTTGACGTGTACATTGGAAATTTACTGCTGGCTGCCATTTATTTATTTATTACTATCATCTTTGTTTGATCATCTAATTTAGTGTGCAAACTAATGCATTTTGAACTTTCATTTTATTTGTAAATGAGTCCTCTGAGTCTTACATTTTCTGAGTTTTGTCCCCTTTCATTTTGGTTGTAGTAGTAAATGGATCCTAATACTGGATTTATGGTTACTTCAATACAGTGATCCCCAACCAGTGGCTCGCAAGCAACATGCAACCCCTTGGCTATGCCTCCCAGTGGCCTCAAAGCATGTGCATATTTTTGAATTCCTGGCTTGAAGGCAGGCCCGAACTGGCAATCTATGGGTTCTTTGATGAGGGGCTGCTGTAAGTTGCCATAGCCATTCTCTATTTATTGGACTGGTGGGGGGCTGCTTGGACCTCTGTGTACTTGGAATGCCATCGCATATTGTGAATCCCAGTCCAGACCTGCTTGAAGGCAAGCTTTATTTACAAGAAAAACAGGTGTACTGCCAAACAGAGCCTCCTGTAGTCTGCCAGTACATAAAGGTTCTAACAAATAGCCAAAATAAAGATAGAAGGCGCACACCCTAAAGTTAAACTATAGGGTGCTGATCCATAGGTGACTCCCCATAAGGGTCTCCATATGAATTACAAATATAAAAATAATGGATAGCACACCCGATTTTGAAAAGCAAATACATTTATTACAAAAAAGAAAAAATTATGCAAAAATAATATACAAAAAAATCAAAAAATAAGGTAAGGGCGTTGGGCTCACCTTATTTTTTGATTTTTTTGTATATTATTTTTGCATAATTTTTTCTTTTTTTCTTTTTTGTAATAAATTTATTTGCTTTTCAAATCGGGTGTGCTATCCATTATTTTTATACTAACAAATAGCCAATCACAGCACTTATTTGTGAACCCCAGTAACTTTATTAATGCTTTTGTTACTCCCCAGCACAAACAATTGATTATGGCTCACGGGTAATTTAAGAATTCGAATTCGACTATTCGCCACCTAAAACCTGACAAATTACTGTATAAGTCAATGGGAGAGGTCCAGGGATTGATTTGGTAATTTTTGTAGCCTTCCTGACATTTGATTTTTTTTCAGAGAAAAAATTCGAATCAAGTTTGATCTAATTCAATTTGAGTTTTCAGGTTGTTCAAATTTGTCCAAGTTTTAAAAATTCAATTTTATCAATTAATTTCCTCAAGTCGAATTTACGAATTAAATCGAATTTAAGGGAGTTTTAAAAACTCACATGAATTCGAAATTCGACCCTTGATAAATGTGCCTCTCCATAAACCCAATGGGAGTAATTATGCCTTAGTTGGGATTGAGTAATAGGTACTGTTTTATTATTACAGAGAAAAAGTAGACTCCATAGGACATGTCTTTCACATAATTTGACGCTTTATGGAAAACAGGTTTCCAGATAAGTGATCCCATACCTGTATTAGAAAAAAAACCCATGAATTACTGCCACACAAACCGAAGAAAACACGATTGATAGGGTATATGAGAAACCCTGCTTATTAAAAACATAAATAGTCATCTTAAATGAGTGTATACGGGACCTGACTCTTTACTGTCTCCACTTATTGTGCTGGTGCCATCTATAGGTAGTCCAGAAGGCTCGTCTGCTACACAAGAGCAATATGACATTGTTTTATTTAATTGTTCGTAGTCTTTAGAATGGCTAGCAAGGCTAAACATCAGTGTACTTTTTTAGTTCTTCCGTGTCTTTTTGTGTCTAATTCACTGTGTCAGCATCGTGGGATATGTCAGCCTGCTTAGTAACCGCATTCTCTTCAAGGTCTACATGACTGGAAACTAAGCTTAGCACAGGCTGCCTGGGAATATTGGGAACTGTATGTCCAGGTAAAGCCATTTCTATTGGTTTGATTGCTTTTCCTCCTCCAGCAGACACCAGCAATAAAAATGGTAAACCCCCTCACTCACAAGTTATAAAAAAACATTGGTGGTCAGGACCCCCTACAAGTTAAAAAAAAAATCATTGCTGTGTAGGGGCCCATAGGGGTTAATCTGTCCCTATGGCTTTAAGGCCCCACCCTTTTCTCAGTTACCAGGCAAAATCCTGTGTAGCTCAGTTATTGGCCAAGAGGTGTAATGACAACTTCCTGCCACACTGCACTATAGTGTGTGTAAGGAGTGGCCTCTTCCTCTTTGGCTGCTGGATGGCGATCCACCTGGGTGTGCCCAGGGGAGTAAACCTGCGTTCATTGTCTCTGAATTATAAACCATTTGATTGCACCAAAGAACCTCCTGGCACACAGGTATCTCTTTTTGTGTACAGTTGCCTGGTGGGTTGTCGTTCCACTACATCGTAAAGGGAGAGCTTCCACTTAGTGAAGGCCCTGATCCTGTGTGTAAGTCGCAGTGTGGCCCATGCTTTATACCGTTAGCTGGACACTTTAACCAATTGTGGTCAAGATTGCCCAAATAAGTGCTTTTGGCCCCCCCTATAAGTTAAAAAAAAAAAACGATTGTAGCCAGAGCCCCCATTTAAGATTTAAAAATAAAACTTGGTTGTCAGGGCCCCCCCTACAAGTTAAAAAAATCATTGGTGGTATGGGGTCCCCCTATAAGTTAAAAAAAAACTATTTGCGCCAGGGCCCCCATAAAATTAAAAAAAAAAAAACATTTGTGGTCAGTTACCCTCTACAAGTTAAAAAAAAATATTGGTGGTCAAGGCTCCCCTATAAATAAAAAATTGTGCTAGGGCCCCCCATAAAAGTTTTTACAAAAACATTGGTGGTCAGGGCCCCCTACAAGTTTTAAAAAAATCATTGGTGGCCAGGGCCCCCCCTATAAATAAAAATAAATTGTGCCAAGGCCCCCCAAAAAGTTTTCAAAAACATTGGTGTTCAGGGGCCCCATAGAATACTTTAAAAAATCATTGGTTCAATAAAAACAAAAACATTGGTGTTCAGTGGAACTTACCTTCTTCTTTAACTTCTTCGGCTCCTTTCGTACCTTTGGGTCTTTTCGCAGCTTCAGGACTTCAACTTCAGGTCTTTTCGTGGCTTCGGGTCTTTTCTACGATGCTTTGGATCTTTTCGGAATGGCTTCGGGTCTTTTCAGAATGGCTTCGGGTCTTTGGAGCACAAAGTGCTGTACCCTGTGCCCCTGCTGTACCCCTGTGCCTCCTGATGGCGGCCCTGGTCATAGGTGAGTGTACTTCAGAGTACATCCTAATTTAGTCATAGCATGCTAGGTTTTTGGCACATATGCCTTTGATGAGTTTTTATTCAGATAAGGGTCCCAAGAGTGCGGTGTTCATGGTTGCCAGCTACCACTTGCCCACCCAAGGCTGCTGGGAAGGTGGCCACCATGGCAGGCAGCCATACAGTGTTTTTGGTTGGCAAGTATCCTGTGTGAGGGTAAAAATGTTAATGGTATTGGTTTAATCAGTTTTTTTTATTATGGATTTAAATCATTGTCATACTGTATGTGTATAACTTTATATTTGTCTGTTAAAAGGGTTGTTCCCATTTGAGTTAACTTTTAGTGTGGGACAATTAGCAATTGGTTTTCATATTGAGTTATTTAGCTTTTTATTCAGCAGCTCTCCAGTCTGCAATTTCAGCCATCTGATTGCTAGAGTCCAATTTACCCTAGTAACCATGCATTGCATTGAATAAGAGACTGGAATATGAATAGGTGAGGGCCTTAACAGAAAGCTGAGCAATAGGAAGCAGCAATAACAATAAATGTGTTGCCTTACAGAACATCAGGTTTTTAGATTGGTGTTAGTGAAAGCTAAAAAAGAAAAAGGCAAATAATTAAAAAACGATATAAAAAAAATTAAAGAAGACCAGTTGAAACGTTACGGTACTTTTAGAATTGGCCACTCTAAGTTAAAGGTGAAGTTCCCTTTAAATAAAACTGTAGACTTTTACATCCCAAACTGAAAATCCTTTTTGTTTCCAAGTGTAAGGTGTGGTGTTAAAGGGAAAAGGGATAGGCTCTGGTTTATGGGAATAAAGGATTAGAAGCCTGCCATCTTGATGCTGCACAGTTAAGTTATGGTAAGTGAACATCTAAAGGAAAGATTTATCCAAACAAGTACAATATCTCTGAACTGTGCTTCCCTGGTGTATCATAGTTGTCAAGGGTTGGGAATGATTGATGTGCTGCATATATCTAAATATACAGCTTAGTGTATGATTTGCATATCTGGATCATAACTAGCACCAACGCTATCCATGGACACGCAGATCATAAACACTATGCCAGCTGTAGGGATGGCACTATTGCTAGACGGAGGAGCAATCAGCCCAGTGCACATTGTAGTCTACTGCCTTTCAATAAAAAGGGTGTAGGGTAGAGCCTTAGCAAATGGGACTGAAACCAGGCCTGATCTATTGGTATCCCCAAAACTTCTCAGTCCAAACAATAAGTCTCAAAGTTCAAACCAGCATAATACATTAGCATCAGGTAAATAACAATAGAAATGATTAAGACTTGATCTTCTTTCGCTTACCCACTAGCAGGTCCTGCCTCTTGGTAGCCTGTACCTGGGATCTAATTATATTACTTATTGAACTTATTGAATTCTGTGAATCCTTCCAAGGGCAGAATGTTGTCACCCATGAGATGATATTGTTTGGTCTAGGATAAGGTTTCAAACTCAGGTCTTTTGAAGGGCAATTACCAGTTGTGCAATGCATTAATAAATTATGCTTAAAATACATTTATTCTTTGTGTAACTTAATAATATTAGATACATCAAGTCAATCTACAATCTCTTCAAACTGATGTTCCATATATAGAAAGATAAACTCAGACAGCTTTGTATATAGGCCTAATTAACTTGGGATATTCAGACTAACAATTTATAAACGTCACATATCAACATACACACAGTTATTTTTGCTGCTATGAATATATTTTGGCAACACCACACAATAAAGGGGTCATTTGCAAAATAGAATGTTTTGTGAACATTGCAAAAAAGGCTGCAGATTAGATTTGTTTGCATTTTGCACACTGGGTTCTGCTCTTGCACCCTGAATTTGTATCTCTAGCTCTTTGCATACACTATGCTATATATACAATGTATTCATTTATTAAATTAATTGTTTTGATTAATTTGCTTTATTTAAACTTTATTGGTAAAAAATAGTTACTTACCAGTTTTCAGATGTGCTACCTATTTTACATATATTTTACATATGCTCCATATTTTAATTTCACAGACATAGGGACAAATTTACAGGGCTGGATTTACATAGCGGGCACCCGCATGGTGCATGGGCGCATGGGAAATTGGCGCATGGGAAATTTAAAAAACCTTTGATCAGCCCCAGAGCTTCTGAACCAATGTGGGTGTGGTTGGGCATCATGCCGCCCCCTAAAATCCTGCCACCCTTGGCCCGGGCCTTGGTGGCCTTTCAACAAATCCAGGCCTGTTTACAACATTTAGAGGTATCCATGCACTGGCCAATACTTAAAGAGATACTGACACCAGAAAATAAGCTTTTTTAATATCTATCATAACATTATCTTTGAATGCTATTTATAATTTTGCTATAAAAGTATCTGCCTGATGCTTTTACATTACCTTTCTTACCCCTTTTTTCCCTATGAGGGGGCTGCCATATTTGTGCAGCAGGAGTCCGTAAGCATTAGAAACTCTAACTGATAAGTTGAGAAGGGACAGTCAGGTTGGCAAAACAGTCAGGTTTAGGAACTTCAAGTAACACTTATAAAAGCAGAATTATCAGCGAAAAACGATCAACATGACCTATAGGTAACTTTTCATGTAGATTAATATTTTGAAATAAAAATTTTAGTGTCAGTATGGCTTTAAGGCCAAGAAACTGATTGGTCACAAAAGCGAAAGCATAGATACATAATGGATATATACACAGTTGGCCAAATGCCATTATTTTGTTCATTTAGGCCAGTGATCCCCAACCAGTAGCTAGTGAGCAACATGTTGCTCTCCAACCCCTTGGATGTTGCTCCCAGTGGCCTCAAAGCAGGTGCTTATTTTTGAATTCCAGGCTTGGAGGCAAGTTTTGGCTGCATAAAAACCAGGTGCGCTGCCAAACAGAGCCTCAATGTAGGTTGACAATGCACATAGGGGCTACTAAATGGCCAATCACAGCACTTATTTGGCACCTTAGGAACATTTTTCATGCTAGTGTTGCTCCCCAACACTTTTTACTTTCGAATGTTGCTCACGGGTTCAAAAGGTTGGAGATCCCTGATTTACACTGACAGTTTCAATAAATGGAACTGCAGGAAGTCAAGTGGAGCACCATGAACCCTCTATCAAGTTCTATTAGCAGATAAAAGTTTGCAGTTTGACCAATCAACTGTAACTAAACAGGAGTGCAGCACAGTCCATATGGTCAGGCAGTGTGGGTAGAGTTGGCAGAACTGCTCAACCAAGTCTGTACATGTGCAACCACCTTTATAATGGTGCTTTATTGTACCACTACAGTTACTTCTATTGATAATTGCAGGTTTCAATGTAATATTTCTTTTTAGCTTAGACTATTGTAATTGAATGAAATGTTCACCTTTAAATCCATTCTTAGTGTGACATGATATCAAAAAACATAATAAAATACATAAATTATTATAATAGAAACTAAAAAATAACAATAAAATAAAATTGTAGTCTCGCAAAGTAAGTTTTTATTCTACTTATTTTACATGTGGCAACTTGTATGTTTGCCTGTGGGGGTGGGGAACTGTGGCTATTAGTGAGCGTGATCACAGTTTTTGAAAATCAAAACAACTTCAAAAAACAGCAACCGCTGGGTCAGGAGAGCTCCAGATACCCAAATATGTCTTGGATAGTCTTTAATAAGAATGTAAACACTGCTTTTCAACTTACCCAAATTATACTCGACTTCAACTCCCAGCATAATCCAGCTGGGGCTGTGGTAAGAATATCTGGGCTTGATTTTTAAAGCAGATGTAAACCTTTCTTAAAACTCACCAAACTCACCCTTAATGGTGTTGTGCTGTTACCAAGGACTCAATGGCCAATCTTACTTGTTTAGTTGGGTATCAGTGGGATTATTTTATAGAGGTTTTATGAAAGACCCCTTTGGCCTTTTTATTATGATTAATATTGTGGCTTTAACAGATAAAATGAAGCAGGAGTGCCGTTAAGATCATTTTTAATGAATGCGCTTTTTAAATCCACATTTAGAAGAAAAAAAAAACATTTTCTGCTTGGCGAATCATTTAGCCTAATGTATCAGTTGCAGAATTGCTCTTTCACTTTCTACGGTAGCTCATTTGTGAATTAGATTTTTTGCTAATGAACTGAACTTCTTCACCCTTGATTGTTTATTGCTGCTCAGATGTTTTTTTTTGTCTTATTGAATCTGAAGTGGATTAGACCATATTTCACACACAGAAAATCCTGCTGATTTTATATTTACAGTACAAGTCTTACCACATTGGCAAGCACAAACTGTAATTTAAATGAATTTAATGCTATTGTCCTCAGAATTAAATGTTTATTTCATTGCCCTTCTATGCTCCTTTAGTCCTCACACATATGCCATAATTTTTTTCAAAATGAAGGGGCAGATTTCCTGAACACTTAAAAATGTGTATATTATACAATATTTTCTTTGAATTTTGTTTCATGAGTGAAACCTACCACAGCATCTATATATTTAAAGACAATGCACTGCTTAAACTTGCTATATAAATCATTATAATGAAAAATAAACAGTATAATGCAGATACAGTATATGCTTCAGAAAAACAATTACCGTATATACTCGAGTATAAGCCGACCCGAGTATAAGCCGAGGTACCTAATTTTACCCACGAAAACTGGGAAAACTTATTGACTCGAGTATAAGCCTAGACACAACTACAGCCCTGTCTCCCAGCAGCGCACATTCCGCCAAAGTGACCCCCCCAGAGATCAACCGGACTTCTTTGCAAAGTTGATGGTGACAGAGAATTGCCAAACGGATTACTGTGTGCATTGTTCCACTGTCCCACTTCCATGCGCAGAGGGTGCTGTGTGATATTGCCGTCACTGCTAATCTTTCGTATAACCAACAGAGGGCGCTGTGTGATATTGCCATCACTGTTAATCCTTCATATAACCAACAGAAGGCGCTGTGTGATATTGCAGTCACTGTTAATCTTTCATATAACCAACAGAGGGCGCTGTGTGATATTGCCATCACTGTTAATCCTTCATATAACTAACAGAGGGCGCTGTGTGATATTGCAGTCACTGTTAATCTTTCATATAACCAACAGAGGGCGCACTGTTATTCTTTCATATAACCAACAGATGGCGCTGTGTGATATTGCAGTCACTGTTATTCTTTCATATAACCAACAGAGGGCGCACTGTTATTCTTTCATATAACCAATAGAGGGTGCTGTGTGATATTGCAGTCTCTCCCCAAGCGAACTGTTGGTATAGGAATGATTAAAAGTGACTGCAATCTCAGCTACTGCCCACTGACTCGAGTATAAGCCAAGGTAGACTTTTTCAGCACATTTTGGATGCTGAAAAACTCGGCTTATACTCGAGTATATATATTTTATTTAAACATTATATTTTATTTAAACACGCTGCTGTGTAGCCATGGGGGCAACGATTTCAGCACAGGACATACAGTAGATAACAGTTAAGTTCTGAACAATCCCATTGTATACTACAGAGCTTATCTGTTATGCTATGTATCCTGTGCCTTTTCTCTGTTTTCAGCTTTGAATGGCTGCCTCCATGACTATACAGCAGTTTAATTATATAAACTATAGTTGTGTTTCTGAAGCAAATGAAAGCGAAAGCGAGGGGTGGGCTCACAGATTCAGAGGGTACACGATGCCACACAGACACAGACAACGGTTCTTACTCAGCAGTGAAGTTTACTGAACAGTAATAAACGATAAATAGCTGGGCATGTATAAACAGTCAGATAACAAGGTATAAATCACACAGTAACAGTAATACTGCCTAACCTAAAACTAGCTCCTGCTAAATATTCCCCCACAGTCCGCGAAGCAGCCTGGCTGCCCCTAAAGGTTCCTTCCCGGTCTTTGTCTTTGGGGTGCACCCTTAAGTATTGCGCAATACTATTTGTAATCCACAGGTAATGTGTCCTTCTCTTTACACGAGGCTTCCCTGTATGCAGTTCCAAGCCCAGCGAAGTATGTCTCTAGCAATGTACTGTAATATACAAAATGTCACTGGTATGCACTTTGATGCAGCAAAGCTGCGCTTACAGTTCCTTGGGTGCTTTAAGCAAGCTCTCCATGCTTCCTTCTGGATCCACAGGTCTTTCCACGGCCAAAACCACACAGACAGGAAACCCTGGATCATTCACTGCAAAACTGTCCTTAGGTGCTGCAGAAGGGAGTCACACATCACTTCCTGTTCCTCTCAGGACTCCACCTCCTTAGATAATCTGTGATGCATTAATCGAACTTGTTCATACAACCCCAAACCTGTAATTACAGTTTACTAGCACACTTGTGGGGTTCAGATCACTCCCCTAAATTAGCCTTATTCATGTTTTGAGAGGTGAATGAATATAAACTTTCATTACTTTACACAGCATTGTACTTATTCCATTTCCTTTGCTGCCACCTACTGACTGAAGTGACTAGTACAGGTAATTAAATACAAATATATTGTAGAACATGGCTTCATACCCTTACATGCCACCCCACTAAAACATTGGCGTCCCGACAGCTTCACCAAATAAACTCATCTGCTGCATAACGCTGAGGGGGAATACCTGACGTGGAGCGCTCCGACCTGCGTAAGCCTAAGTTTTCTGTACTTGGTGTAGGAATAAGGCCCGGCTCCTCCCGAGGTGGTAGAGCATTCTCAGGGGTAGCCTCCGCTGCCGCCCCATTGGGAGCGGGTGATTCACTAGTTTGTGAAGGAAATGTAGTAATTACACACCATCCTACATCTCTTGGACTCAGAGGTTTCGAAGGTCGCTGCTGAACATCTCCAGAATTGTCTGTCGTGGGGCAACTCTCTGAGAGACAGGGCCTGAGCATGTTGCGATGTAATCTTCGAATCGGTCCATTAGAGTTTTCCTTTTGCAAGTCGTAGACTGGGCCTTCCGGATACACCTGCCTCTTTACAATATATGGTTGTGGTTCCCAGCGGTCATCCAATTTATCTGTGGGCCGTTTAGCACGCACCAATACTCGGTCACCCGGCGTCAAGGGTGCAGTCTGCACAGGTTGGTGATCCCTAGTGGTTAGTTGTTGCAACTTCTCATTGACCAGCCGATATACAGTTCTCAGTTTGTCCTGGTGCTCCTGCACCCATGAGTCAACTGTCCTAGGGGACTCTTCCGACAGTGGACCCAGATTCATTTCGGCAACTTCCTGTCCTGGGCGACCAAACAGTAGCATATGTGGAGTATAGCCGGTAGTGTTATGAACACGATTATTGTATGCCCATAGTAGTTCAGGCAAATACTCGGGCCAGCGCAGCTTCTTTTCTTTCTCCAGAGTGCGAAGCATCTGTAGAAGCGTTCTGTTGAACCTTTCACAGGCTCCATTTCCCTGTGGGTGATATGGCGTCGTCCTTGACTTCTCCATCCCATACAACCGGCATAGCTGCTCCATTAACTTCCCTTGGAAGCAAGCTCCTTGGTCGGAATGAATCCGCTTCGGACATCCATACACCTGTATGAAGTGTTGACACACTGCACGGACAGCTGACCCTGCCGTCTGGTCAAGGGTGGGTACCGCCACAGCGAACTTTGTAAAGTGATCAGTCATCACAAGGCAATATTGGTGTCCACTCACTGACTGACCAATCAAGATATAATCAATCATTAAGATTTCCAGTGGAGCCGATGTCTTAATAACTTGACTTGGTGCCCTCTGTTCAGGAGGTTTCGCCAGCTCACATGCTCGGCACTTCTGACATACTTCACGGACAATCTGCTCCAACTGCGGACAGTACACTAATCTCTGTACCCACTTGTATGTCTTCTCCACGCCAAAGTGGGCACCCTTCTCATGTCCTTCGAGGGCCACTTTACGAGCCAGGTTACTGGGTATCACCATCTGCCACCTTTCCTCAAGATCAGTAGGTAGAAACACCTTCCGGTACATTATTCTATTTCGGATTTGCAGCCGATCCCACTGTTGTAACAGCTTCCATCCATCTGAGGACAAGCGACTTCGCTCTTCCATTTTGGGCCATATCCCTGTCTTCACCCAATGTTTGATCTTCTTTAATTCAAGATCATCATCTTGCACCTGAGCCCATTCTTCCTCTGTCTTTCCCAGCAACACCGTGTTATGGGTAGCCACCCCACTTGAGCTTGCTACGGGTGGCTGCCGTGGCACTCGGCCCAGATCGGGTGTCTCAGTCCCTTCATCTTCTTCATCCACCTCATCTGTTGGGGCTTCCCAGGTGACTCTGGACAGGGCATCTGCATTTGCGTTCTCCTTACCGGCACGGTACTTGATGGTATAATCAAACTTTGCCAGCCTTGCCACCCATCTCTGTTCTAAGGCGCCCAGCTTTGCATTCTGCAGGTGAGCCAAGGGGTTATTGTCTGTCCTTACTAGGACCTTTGCTCCAGTGAGATACCCCGAGAACTTTTCAGTCATCGCCCAGACCAACGCCAACAGCTCGAGTTTGAAGGAGCTGTAATTTTCCGGATTGCGCTCAGAGTCCCGTAGGGAGCGACTAGCATATGCAATGACTCGTTCTTGCCCGTCTTGTTCTTGGGCCAGCACCGCTCCTAATCCATGCAGACTTCCATCTGTGTAGAGCATAAATGGTTTGTCATACTGAGCATATGCCAGGATGGGGGCACTGATCAGGGCTCTCTTCAACTCATCAAAAGCCTGCTGCTGCGACAACCCCCACGATATGGGTCGTGTCTTCGGACCCTGGGCGGTCCCTCTCAAGAGCTCGTGTAGTGGTCCGGCGATCTTTGCGAAGCCTTTTATAAATCTTCGATAATATCCAGCCAGTCCAAGAAACGCCTTCACTTCTCGAAGTGTCTTAGGCTGTGGCCACTTACTCACTGCCTCTATCTTGCTCTCTGCAGGACAAGCTCCCTCAGCTGATACAACGTGTCCCAGATACTCTAATCTTGTTTGAAAGAGATGACACTTCCTCGGTTTGATCTTGAGACCATGGGCACGGAGTCTACTTAACACTTGCCGCAATCTTCTCAAATGTTCTTCAAACGTCGGAGCATGGACTATTATGTCATCCAGGTAAATCAGAATTGACTCAAAGTTCAGTTCACCTAGGCAGTGTTCCATTAGGCGTTGAAATGTACCCGGAGCATTTGTTAGTCCAAAAGGCATTCTGTTGAACTCATACAACCCCATAGGTAAGATAAAGGCTGTCTTCTGTCTATCCTTTTCTGCCATAGGTACTTGCCAGTAGCCACTTGCCAAGTCCAAGGTTGAGAAATACTTGGCCCTCTGTAGTGCCGTCAGGGACTCTTCAATCCTTGGCAGGGGGAAAGCGTCCTTTACTGTGGCAGCGTTTAACTTTCTATAGTCCACGCAAAACCTCAAGGACCCATCCTTCTTCCGCACCAAGACCACTGGCGCCGCCCATGGACTCTGGCTCTCTTTGACTACTCCACTATCTAACATCTGAGACAGCATTGTCTTCACCTCTTGGTAGAGAGTGGGCGGAATCTGCCGGTACCTTTCTCGAATTGGAGGAGTATCCCCAGTCAGTATTTCATGTTCTATAACTGTGGTACAGCCAAAGTCCTCTTCACACCGGGAAAAAGTGGATTGAAACTCCCATACTACAGCTTCGATCTTCTCCAACTGGTCGGCGGTGAATTGGTCGGCGTCGATCTTCATTTGCTCCAAGATCCGCCTGCCATTCCATTCAGGCGTGGGCTCTTCCACTGAGTTCTGGTCCACTGCCAGGGTCCAGATATCATTTTCAACTGACCGTAGGGCGAATTGTCTTCCTGTGAGTGGTACTCCTTGCAGAACATGTAGCTCAGCCACTTTCTCTCCAGCATGAAAGGTAACTTCATGGTCGTGTATGTTGACACACCGGACTACCACATGACCGTCCATTACTGTCACAATGGTTCTGGCAATCACTGGGCTCCGTCCAGCTTCTGACACACCCAGTGGCTCTACTAGCACTCCTATCCCATTCAATTTCCGCCAGCCTCCGACAGGCATTCGTATAATCTTTTCCTGTCGTGGGGGTACGATACAGGCTCTTCCATATGGGGCATACACTGCTCCCACTGGCTTATCTTCAGGGGTGCTTTTGCAGATACCGCAGGTCCGGATCAGCCTCTGGAATACCCTCTGGGTAGGCTTGTGGGAAGTCGTTTTCTTCCAGTAGCCCGGGTCCCTCCTTTGTAAACAGGAGCTGATCTAGCCCTCTCAGGACATTCATCCCCAATACCACGGGAGCTCCACACCGAGCCGGATTCTCTACCAGTACCACTCCCTTCCTGCCGACGTCCTGTCCACATAGCTTCATCCGCATCCAAGCCACTCCGAACACTGGTTATAGCAGTCTGATTTACCGCCGTCAGCTTAATCACAGTACCCTTGTCAGGTTTCAACAGGTGTCCGAAGTGCTTTTCGAAGAACTCCACTGGCATGGTGGTAACTTCTGACCCTGTGTCTATAAGACATCCCACCATCTGTTCTTCAATTTGCACTGTTAGGTAGGGGCTTTCGGCCACCAGGTCCCGGGGGTCATTAGGAATAGCTTGGCACCTGGCTTCCCCCGCGGTGTGCCCCACTACCGCGAGGGATTCCCGTTTAACGGCGGCTGTTCTGGATGTAGGCCCCTTTGCGGGCATTGACGGGAGATATGTCCTCTTTCTTGACAAACCCAACACTGTGGGCCCATAGTTCTCCGGTTCCTGGGAGGGCCCCACGACTGCGCCTCTTCAGGTGGTGTCCGGTCAGCCCAGTGCCTGGGGGAACTTCTCACTCTGGCCTCTGTAGCCGCGGGATATCGAGGGGCACCCATTGGGGCGGCACTCCTCTGCCAGTAATCCGGCTGGACTGGGGCCATTGCTGAAACTTGCAACTGTGCCAACTGCTTCTGGATTTCTCCCATGGATGCACTGAGTGCCTTCACTGTCTCTTGCAGCTCCCCTTCCTCAGAAAGAGTTCTTGGACTTCTTACAGCCTGCATCCTCACGGTGTAAGCCCCATAGGCCTCCTCCTTGTCTCTGGCCACCGCTTCAGCCTGTACCTTGTGAAATTGCAGCGTAGCATCCACCAGGATACGTTCCCTGAGGATCTGGCGGAGGGGGGACTGCGCAATCCCAGCACAAACTGGTCCCGAAGGATTTGGTCTCCAGTTCCAAGAACATTAGAGCCATTGGCCTCTCTTCTCTGTATGTGTGCCCATATCTCTTGAAGAGCATTCGCAAACTGGGGGATAGTCTCATCTTCAAGCTGGAAGCGAGTGAATAAGCGAGACCTAAGGCTGCCAGTACCGGCCGTTTCTCCGTAGATAGGCTCAAGAATTGAGAGTATGGCCTCCAAAGTCTTCCTCTCCTCCTCTGGGCGTAGCATTACAGTGCGTCTCGCATCTCCTTCCAGGGCGTTCAGCGCCACATCGGATTGCAGATCAGGAGTCAAATTGTACAACCTAAGGGTACTTTTAAGGTAAGTGGCCCAGTCTTCTAGCAGCATGTTCTGGCCGTCAAACCGTACTAGCTGGTTCAGTATTGCTCCTGCGGGCAAACACATGGTCGGAGCTACTCCCACGGCAGGAGGGGCAATGGGGGCTATGGCAGGAGCGGCCTCATGACCGGCTGGGTTCTGCATGGCGATCAATGTACCCTGCTCGCAGCGCCAACTGAAAGCGAAAGCGAGGGGTGGGCTCACAGATTCAGAGGGTACACGATGCCACACAGACACAGACAACGGTTCTTACTCAGCAGTGAAGTTTACTGAACAGTAATAAACGATAAATAGCTGGGCATGTATAAACAGTCAGATAACAAGGTATAAATCACACAGTAACAGTAATACTGCCTAACCTAAAACTAGCTCCTGCTAAATATTCCCCCACAGTCCGCGAAGCAGCCTGGCTGCCCCTAAAGGTTCCTTCCCGGTCTTTGTCTTTGGGGTGCACCCTTAAGTATTGCGCAATACTATTTGTAATCCACAGGTAATGTGTCCTTCTCTTTACACGAGGCTTCCCTGTATGCAGTTCCAAGCCCAGCGAAGTATGTCTCTAGCAATGTACTGTAATATACAAAATGTCACTGGTATGCACTTTGATGCAGCAAAGCTGCGCTTACAGTTCCTTGGGTGCTTTAAGCAAGCTCTCCATGCTTCCTTCTGGATCCACAGGTCTTTCCACGGCCAAAACCACACAGACAGGAAACCCTGGATCATTCACTGCAAAACTGTCCTTAGGTGCTGCAGAAGGGAGTCACACATCACTTCCTGTTCCTCTCAGGACTCCACCTCCTTAGATAATCTGTGATGCATTAATCGAACTTGTTCATACAACCCCAAACCTGTAATTACAGTTTACTAGCACACTTGTGGGGTTCAGATCACTCCCCTAAATTAGCCTTATTCATGTTTTGAGAGGTGAATGAATATAAACTTTCATTACTTTACACAGCATTGTACTTATTCCATTTCCTTTGCTGCCACCTACTGACTGAAGTGACTAGTACAGGTAATTAAATACAAATATATTGTAGAACATGGCTTCATACCCTTACACAAACACGCCAGTTTAACCAGTGCAGCACAACAGTACTTTATATTTTCATTGTTTTAGGACAATTTTATTTTTTGATTTTACTGTTCCTTTAATAGTACAGGTGAGCAGCACTAATAGATGTAAGTGCGTCTACCTCATTATATATGATTTTACAGTATATATATAATCTTTTTACAAATATCGTTGAACGATCCCTCTAAGCTGTATACTAATGTGCACACACAGTTGTTTTGAGGTCAGCATACAAAACAACTTGTGGTGCACACAGAGAATTATGTGTTTAAACAGATTATTTTTTACTTATCTGGACCCACCTGCCTTTCTCAGCACTCGGTTTTTTTGAAGGTGTTCATGAAAGGTAATTTTTAGACACAGGAGCAAAAAGAAATTAGAGGGAATGTTGAATTGCTCCTTGATATATTGCTGTGTTCACAGGCTTAGTTGTGTTAAACATTTAACCTAACCATGTTTTACAGTCTGCAATTAATTGCCCTATTCTGTTTTAAATGATTGATTAATGGAACACATTTATCTTGAATTCTTTTTTGCCTGTGATATTAGATCAATACACAAACTACATGTAGGTGTTGTTAAATATGGTGTGTTTGAAGCGTGAAAGTTACTTCTCCAAAATAGCACATTTCAAAGGTGTTGACAGTGGTACATGCAGCTGTTTAACTGCAAATAGTTTTCCAGGCAGTTATCATTGAGATAGTTCTCTAGCAACTGTAACAATGCCAACTAACAGCATCCCTCAAAATTACATTTGACTGAGATATCGAGAGAAGTAGTTCAGCACTTATAAGCAGTAATGCATTTTATACACAAATATGTACAGGACAATACCATCCTGACCCTTCTCCACAGCATACAGACATCATGCAGGAACTACATAACCCACAATGCATTGCACTATGATGTACTGTTCCTTATTGAAATCATGTATGCAGGGAATTTTGGGGTTTGGAGCATACAGGCTGAGGACAGATGGCTGCTGATACAAAGTAACAGTAGTCAGCCAGCTCAGCAACGTAGTCAGACAGATCAGCAGGAGAGCAGGGGGCTAGGCTAAGGGAACTGTTCAAAACCATTACAAATCATGAAAAGTCTGCATATTTGTTTAATTGGTATATATTGCAAAGTTGCTCGAAATTATGTTTACTTTTCAAAAGGCTTAAGTTATGTTTGTATGGAGTTCCCCTTTAATGATTCTGCTCAGCTGGATAAGATAAGAAAAGATAAGAAAAGACAAAGATAAGAAATGTATCACCTAATAATATCAATTTAGAGCAGTTTACAGAGTTGGTGACCCCAATCCCAAAGCTGCTTTAGAAAGACATAAGATGGTGAAAAACAGTCACAAATATAAAATAGAAAGTAATTGGAATTTTTTTTTATCTCTGGTGAACCAACAGAACCGAAAACTGAAAAAACGTTTTGTAAGGTAAACAACCTCTTTAATACTATTATTTTGCAATAGGTTAATTAGGATAAATTTAAAGGCTGCCATACTGACTTTGCATGCTGCCAATAAACATAAACTAAAATTAGAAATGTAGAATCAATAAAGCCAGCACAGTTGTATTCTATGGTACGTGCATTTGCACCATAGATTCTAAGGCTTGTAGTATATATGTAGGCAGTAAATATACACTAGCCAAAGCAGAAGTTCTCAAATGATTTTTGCATGATGCCACTTTTGGAAATGTTTCACATTTACCAAAATAAGAAAGTGACTGCTTGCATGTAAAAATATATTGATCGTTGTTATTTACATTGAAAGAATTATATCACTAAAAATGCCTCATGTATCACCACACTATCTGGAATACTGCTTCTACTCTATCTCTATCTATTCTCTCTCTCTTTCTCCCTCTCTCTCTCTCTCTCTCCTCGTTTAACACTCTGTCACCTATCCGTATATCTAATAGATAATTAACTCTGCATTAGAGTATACATGTCATCACAAAGAAAGACATGTTACGTTGGAATAATTATTTGAATGTTGCTTTGCCACCTGTCTGTTCTATTGAATAAGCAAGTCTTAACACATGTAGGTTAAAGCTCTAAGAGTAAACGTCACTTTGCATTGCTGATCATTTATAAAGTGAAGAGACACAGCAGGAGGAGGTAGGCTTCTGTACCAGTTGACAGAATGACCTCTGTATGCAACCAGAGTAAAAGTCTGATTTTATTATGCTGCACCTGTATAGCGGTCAGCAAGCCAAACCTGACAGCTCCATTATAATGTTTCAAAGGATGCTATATGTAGAGATGTAAAATAACCATCTATGGTTGATTAATTAGGTTTGTAAGTATTGTTACACAACTAAACAATATTTCTAAAGATTTCAATAGTTCAAAGATTACCCTATGGCTGTCTGGCTAATACATCTTCCAGCACACACCACTTACAAGCATTTTTCCTCTCAATATGTTGTCTTTGGTTGGTGAGACATTGTTCAAGTACAGGTCTGTTTGGGTCATTGTGGTTTTCTTTACTTCACAGCAGTGATGCTGAGCGCAGCACTTCGACCATACATCTTCCATGTCATTTCTATCAATAGACCATAAATGCTTCCTGGTGACCAATCGGGAAAAGCCCAGCATCCTCACCGAGGGGCATATTGGCCAACCAAGTTTTTCTTTTAAATGACAACCATTGTTCAATGTGAACAAAAGGAGGTCCTGCATATTTACATGCGGCCTTATATTTCGGTCATCTGTATGCCACATTTATCATATCTAAAATAAGAGGGGAAAATGCTGCACACATTCTGTCAAAATCTGCTATTGTCACATGCACGAGGATGTCTCCTGACACAAGAATGGAAAGCAGCTCTGATGAATCACCCTGACTTAAGTGTATATTATAAGTGTAACTATAAGTGTAGTTTTGTTTTTTAAAAAACAATGTCAACATTTATACAAAAGAGATTCTTTCAAGAGACATATTCCTCCAGCATGGAACTCTCCCCTGAGTGCTATTTAGGTAACTTTTAGGGAAAATGATACTGATGGAGAAAGGGAATCTCCACCACCATGCACATACGTTGATCTGCATTTTGGCTAAATAACTGGGTTAAAGACCCAGGTGTATACAAGAGTTTAAAAAAAATGTACAAGATTTGTATGTACTTGGGAAAGGTCTAAATGGAAAGCCAAACCTTGTCCATAGTTCATCACTATTCAGGTGGCATAACACAGCTATGAAAGGTTTATGTTCTGCTTAAATACAAATGGAGCAGACTCGCTTATAACAAATTATCACATATCCTGGTGTGCTTTTTATACCAGATGATTTGAAGAAATATTGCTCCACTGGGCTGGACTAGAGATTTCAGTATTCTCCAGCACAATATTAAAGGTAAAGTTTAACGTCTGTAGTCCTGAATAATGTTAACAGAATTTCCACTTGAAAATTCAGGGACATTTCTAATAAATGCATTTTACAGAGTTTCATTGATTAGAATTAGGAAATATATCTTGTTTTTTGTTATCTCTTTCTCTAAAGAGGTACAGTTTTAGGGCAGAGACACACGGTCAGATTTGTTGGCATTAGTCGACTAGTCTGGCGACAAATCTCCTCTTCTTCGGGCGACTTATCTCCCCTAAATGCCTTCCCGCCGGTAGGATGGCAATCGGATCGGTAAGTTTTCTGAAGTCGCCCGATGTTTCCTCGTGAGGCAACTTCAGGCGACTTTGGAAAACGAAGCACTCCGAGTGTCATCCCGCCAGAGATTTACATTCTAGCTGGCGAGAAGGGAGGGGAAAGCAGTTCGGGGAGATTAGTCGCCCCAAAGAAGAGGAGATTTGTCGCCGGGCGACTAATCTCCCCAAATCTGAACGTGTGTCTCTGCTCTAAAAAGGAACTAAAGCCACATGCTACTTCCTGTTCCCAAACATCAAAATCAAAGAAACCAGCAGCCCTCTGGGAAGGCTCTGTGTAAATTAATCCATCCCTTCCCCCAGCTTCAACCTAGATTTTTAGATAAAGAGTAGTTCATTATACAGAGGGCTTGTCAATGGGCTGTTTGTTTGTTTTGCTTTACTCTTTGGGTCTGGAAGAAGAATGTGGCTTTAGTCTCATTTTCACATTTTGCCTGTTTAGAGCAAGACCAAAAAACACAGATATTTTTTAATTGAAGGAATAGGCAAAAGCATGTTCAGCACAAGCTCTAGTCATTGCAACAATGTTGAAAAATGGGGTATACTGTCCCTTGAAATTTGGCATGCCTGTAGATCTAGGAGGAGCAAAAAAGTAAGTTTTTGGAAAGTTTATGTTTAAAAACATCATTTGCACCTGTATGTTAACAGAATATACTAAACAAAATCTGTCTAAACTCAGATACCTTTCTCTGCCTGGGAAACTCTCACCATCCCTCTGACAACTGAGCATAGCTCAACAACGTTTGTAAGGGGGCAAATTGACATTGTCTATTATTCTACTGTCTACTATTACTTTATCTACTGTAGTAAAATCATTCCCTGATATTGCTAGACTACAGCTCCCAGCATGCATTTACCATTAATATTATGCTGTAGCATTCTGAGAGTAGTAATCCAGCAACCCTGCAGTGGCAGGTTCATGTCCCCTTTAATCAGCAGCAGAATCAAGTTCTCAGCTCGTTGCCACTATGACAAATGAAATTCATTTTGAGCCTTATTTGGCTACTGGTTTTCAGTCATATCCTATCTACACATAAATGTATTTCAGTTGTATTTTATCAGGCTGCTTTGAATATGTTCATATATCAACCAGCTATTAATTAATGCAGAAACTCCCGAGCAAATAGGTGGCTTATCTCTAAGCAGTGCAGGGCCCTATCAAGTATATATATTTATGCAAAGTATGTCCACAGCTTTGCACGAAGAGAGTGTGATAAGATATAGACAAAGGGTTTTCAGAACTGTATTAAGGGCAAATGCTATAAAAATCTTCACTCTGTTCTTCAAAATAAAACGTAAACATTTAAAAAACATGATTAATTTGCTAGTAACTTTGTAAAATCAAACAATACCATTACACTGTGGTCTTTTAAAAAAAATAGGCATCAAGTTATGGGCAGATAAATACAGTACGTGTTATTCTCTGCATTGTGAGTGAGAAACATATTGATAAAGAGAAAAACAGAGCAATAGATGTTCTTTTGAATTCTGTTGAATGGTTTTGCTTCATAAATGTGGCTCATTGCTTCTTACATCCATTTCATTTAAAGGAACAGTAACACCAAAAACTGAAAGTGGTTTAAAGTAATGAAAATACCATTTAGTGTTGCCCTGCACTGGTAAAACTGATGTGGTTGCTTTAGAAACACTACTATAGTTCATATAAACAAGCTGCTGAGTAGCAATGGCGGAAATTGAAAAATGGCTATATGGCACAGGATAAGTAATGGATAACAGATAACATTATGTTCTACAGAGCTTATCTGCTATCTGCTGTGTAACTTGAGCCTTTCCTCCTTTGAATAGCTGCCTCCATGGCTACACAGCAGCTTATTTATATAGACAATAGTAATGTTTATGAAGCAAACACAGCAGTTTTACTAGTGCAGGGCATCACTGAATTATATTTTTATTACTTTAAAACAATTTCATTTTTTGATGTTACTGGTCCTGTAAAGGAGACATATACCTTTAATAGGAGTATTGCTCTAGATTTGGCAGGAATGATTCTCACTTGAGAGTACACATGTTTCTATATTTAATATCAAGATGCCTACTCTGGACAGCTAAATCCCCCATAAAACTGTCCCACTGCACCACTGACTCTTAAAATAGGTGCCCGGGAGCTTAAATAAGAGTTGTAAGCAAAGGTTCAAAAAGGCACTCAACAGGGCTTAGTAAAGTATAAAAGAAATGTATTTAGTGGCATTCCAGCATTTCGGTCACTAACTGTGCAAAACAAGACCAATAAAGGGAAACAAAACTCTGCTCAGTCATAGATAATACAGTATACAGGTATATATATATATATAATATACATCTTTCATCAATGCCCAGGTGCAAGGTAATAGTAGAAATATATAGAGGAAAGACCAGCAACACCAGGACTTCGCTTTCATCTGTATGTTAAAGGGAATGTCAAATCAAACAAATATTCTTTTGCCTAATCAAAGAAAACATAATTCTAAGGAACTTTACAATATACATCCATTACAAATTTTCAGTTTTTTCTGTTATTTGTATATGTATTGCCATTGAATGCAGTGCTTGTCTGTCCCTTTCAAGTCTCTGCCCTGGTGGCTCACAATGTAAGACAAGGCAGCTGATTAACAAGACCTGTCTTTGCTGGGGAACTAAGACTTTTGCAACATTATTTAAAAAGTAACAACCAGGAATTAAGCAAATGCTGCTTAACTTTAAAACACTAAACATTTTTAATAAATGTATTTTTGAAAGTAGCTTAGCATTATAAATTACTTTAAAAGCACTGACATTTTGTTAATAAATGTATACTGGAAAGTGGCTCAGAATTTTGTTTTCTTTTATTAGGCATTTTTTTGGGGGGTTAACTTGTCCTTACATACTACTGTTATATGATTAATATATATTTTTAAATAAAGTGTGAAATAATCACCTAAATTCACAAATTTTAGGAAAAATAAATATTTGTTTCAGAAAAAAGGCTATTTGCTGTAATAGGATTACATAAATTTAAACAGGATAACAATTTCTGTACAGGTATAGGATCCCTTATCCGGAAACCCGATATCCAGAAAGCTCCGAATTACGGAATGGCTGTCTCCCATAAATTCCATTTTATCCAAATAATCCAAATTTTTAAAAATGATTTCCTTTTTCTCTGTAATAATAAAACCGAAGCTTGTACTTGATCCCAACTAAGATACAATTAATCCTTACTGGAAGCAAAACCCGCCTATTGGGTTTATTTAATATTTAAATGAATTTCTAGTAGACATAAGGCATGAAGACCCAAATTACGAAAAGATCCGTTATCCGGAAAACCCCAGGTTCCGAACATTCTGGATAACAGGTCCCATACCTGTAATTATTTTATACTGCTGGGCAACTATACCATGTCCACTCTTCGTTTCATCCTAACAAAGACAACCCTAATAGTATGTTGTTGGGCACGTTGCTAGGTTCCCTTGAGGCACTTCGAAGCATACCTTATAGGAAGTTGGGGGACTACGATAGGCTACCTACATCTGTCACTACTCCCCACCAAGCATGGGGCCTTGCCTGCAAAATATTTAAGGTGACAATCCCTCTTAAATCTCCACATCTACCCCTCTGGAAAAATGCTAACCTCCCGCATCAACAGGTAATTCAGGACTTTCAGTATTGGCCCCAACTACGGGTTAGAAGCCTGGATGACCTCTTGGTTGACTCTGTATTCCTCACAATGGCACAGCTTAAAGAGAAAACAGGCCAACAAGAGATTCAATGGTTTAGGTATCTCCAACTCAAAGCGGCCTTCAGAGCACAGCTCTCCTCCCTTGAACTGGTATATTCCTCTCTGGGCTTTGAAAACATCCTCTGGGATGAAACTTACAATAAACTGGTCTCTAGACTTTACAAGTTGTTGCTACTCTGTACTCCAGATCCATTCATTGAAGCCTACCAAAAGTGGCAAGTGGAACTCCCCTCACTAAGTTCAGACGACTGGGACCAGGCCACTGAGGGGATATATAGTTTTCTGATATCAACCAGAGACCGTCTTATTCAATTTAAGTTTACCCATCAGCTTTATATTGCACCGGTCAAACTGGTAAAACTTGGCAGATTCCCCGAGGAGAGGTGCCCTAAATGCCGGCACCCTAATGCCACCTTCCACCATCTGGTCTGGGAATATAGTCTGGTTTCTCGGTTCTGGACTAAGGTGATGGGCCACTTAAAGGAACACCTGGCCTTCCCTGGTACTGCTACACCCGAGGTGTGCCTGCTGGGAATAGTAGAGGACCTACTCCCACTAACTAGATCTAGAACTCTTATTAAGACTGCTTTATACTATGCTAAAAAATCTGCAGTGATGCGATGGATATCCCCCCAACCCCCCACCATGCAACATTGGCTATCACTAGTTAATAAGGGACTTCTCTATATTAAACTGACCTACGAGGCTCTTTCCTTTTTCTTTCTGTTCCTGCCTCTTTTTTTTCTGTTGAAAACTCGAATAAAAAGATACTTAAAAAACAAAACAGGAAAACAATTTATATTCTAAGATTAATAAGCAAGAGGCTTCTATGTCATTTGTATCAGTACTACTGAATGTCAGTCATTTGGTTGTCCTCTAACATACTGGAATGGCCATGCAATTTCTTCTTGACAATATTACAAATAGAAATATATTTTGGAACGGTGGATATACTGCTGTTTAGATGTCCAGAGAAAGAAAAACCTATTCAATGCCATTGGCTAAGATCATTCGAAACCAAAAATAAAGAGACAAGGTTAAACATAGCAGGCCACATTCTCATTTGACGATACTATTACATCAGGACTCTAGCCTTGGAGCAGTGACTTAACTTCAAATTTTTTGACTAGGGGAAAAAAGAATACCATTAGTTAAATAATAAATAAAAACTTTTGCAAATGTTTCTTTTGTAAATGTAAAACATTTTTAGACAAAAATGAGTTTTTCCATTTTACACTATTTCAACCGTTAGTAAATAGATATGTTTAGGATACATATCTGCCCCAGGGTTTTAATTATTTACCACCCTGGTGATAACAGATACAAAACTTCATTTATGACCACAGTGCAGTGTGCAGCTTTTAGATACAGTTTGCCAGAATACATTGACCACCACCATCACCACTGAGAATTCCAGCATCATTGCAATGTGCCAAAAGGGGAGCTCAACACAAATACACAGAAGTGAAGGAGTATGTTGTGGTGCAAGAATCTTTTATGAATGTCTACCATATGCACATGAATTTGCAGCCATTTAGGAGCACAGCACTTCCAATTGCGATAATTGTGGCCCTGGGCAGCACCATCTTAGTTCCAAAACAGAGCACTCCGCAATTGAGTTTGCCCTCATGCCTAGAATGTATAGTGATTTAATAAATGTTTTAGTTTACATAGAGTAATGTTTTCTAATAGTACTTTTAGATATATGGTGTTTCAGTGTGATTAAACTGCTGGAAATTTTTTGTATTACAGGCATGGGATCTGTCATCCAGAAACCTGTTATCTAGATAGCTCCAAATTACGGAAATGCCATCTCCAATAGACTATTTTTTCCAAATAATTTGATTTTTATTTCTTTGTAATAATAGAACAGTACTTGCACTTGGCCCAAACCCATATATACACTAATTAACCCTTATTGGAAGCAGAACCAGCTTCTTGGGCTCATGTCATGTTTACGTGATTTTCTAGTAGAGTTTAGGTCAAGATCTAAGTTACAGACAGATCCAGGTCCTGAGCATTCTGGATAACAGGTCCCATACCTGTATTCATTTTTTCATAATTGTACACATTTTCATGCCTGTGTTTATTGCTTTAAAATACATTGTGCATGCAGCCCCAACTTTTGATATGGGCATTTTTTTTCATTTTAATATTTTACCTTATATAGACATAGATCATATCTCGCCTCAGATATGCACTTTTTAGGGTATTTAAGGTATATACATGCTCCTAGAGTTGGGACCGAAACATCATGCTGGTTATAAAGGCACAAATATAATAATTATTACTTTTAAAGAATTAAAAGAAAAAATACAAACTCCCCTGTGTGTTGGTCCTTCTTACAAGTTGCATAATATTTTACTGGGCCCCAATTTTAAGTCAGTCTGATGGTTCAGACTTTAGTCCAGTGACTGAATAACATGAGGCCTGTAAAGACACATTAGCCACAGACAACATCCACATGTAGGGTTGCCACCTGTTCTATTTTGACCTGAATAGCTTGTTTTTTTTTTGGGGTGTACAGGTCACAACTGCCTGTTCGGGTTTGAGCCTTGTTAGCCTTCTGTACATTTTGTGTGTCTACATTATGTCATATATTTACTGGAAGCAAGGGTAAAACCATGACTACGAGAATTGTTGTGTTATTGTCGTTATTCCACAATTTTCTCATTTATTTCAGTTTTGGCATAAATTCTGGCATAAGATTGGGGGGGGGTCTCCATAAGGTAGAATGTTTACTCGCCACATTGGGGAAGTGGCCCAGGTGCACCGCCTTGTGCCCCCAGCGTAGGGAGCGGATAACCATAAATAAATCTGGAGCAGGCACTCAAATAAAGGCAATCTTCCATCAAATAGTTGAAATAAAGTAAAAAGATTTATTGTGTCCTCTGCCTTACGCGTTTTAAACACTTAATCATAGGCTGGATTATTTTTATATTATAAATTCTGGCACTCTTGATGTAGAAATAATGTGCACCACAAAAATATCTTCATACTTTAGTGTCTCTTTCAAAATGGAAAATAAACTGGAGTAAATTAAGAAGGCTATAATACCTATTAAGTGAACTGATTATTTTTGACACGCTCAGTGGGAAGCAGTCTTCTTTTGTATTTATAAGTTTCTAGTCACTTCCTAACCACTTTCTAAATCACCTTCTGCTTAGTGAGTAACAAATACAATTTACAATGGAAATAATGAGGGGAGGGGGATTTCTAAGACAATAACTGTATGTAACCATTGAAAAAAGGCTGCATCCAATTTTGAACAACTTCAGTCCTTAAAATGTATGAATATATATATATATATATATATGTGATTACAAATACAATACAGTCTTAGGTGTAGGTGAAACTTTAATTTTACTTATATTTTCCTATTAAGTGAAAAAAAACCTGTCTTACAGAAATGATGTGAAAGTGGAGAATTTAATTAAATATTCCACAAGAGAGGGCTAATCCTTGTTTCAAGCACATATTCTTCTTGCAATGCTTGGTAAAGAAAACTAAAGCCCGCTGGTTTAAAGCTTTTTTTTTTAAATGTTTGAATACATGAATTCCTAGTGATTTTCCTTTTTGACTTGCATGGGGGAAATTTACAAGTGAAAGGGAAAGAAAATGAGTTTAAGTTTTAATTTGAATTCGGCCTATATTGTTAACTGTCATCAAACTGCCAACTAACTTCTCCTTGCTGACAATGAGGGCACCATCACTGGCAGAAAACTGCCTCCGCCACAATCAAGTAATCTCTTTCATCCAAAGCCCTGATCCCTTTAATAAACTATTTTTTAAAAAATGGCAGTCAAAATTACGCCTAGCCTGTTTGAAAAGGAGGAAAATCCTAGGAGCACAATTCCCCACTTGTTGTTGTGGAGCATGTGACTTAAAGTCATTCTGTGGGATAAAAGAGAAGGCTAATATCAGAGTTCCTCCATGCTTTCCCCAGAGTTCCCAGCCTTAGCCCATCTGTTATTCAGAGACAGCATGAATGGCATGTGTCAAGAGAAGCTTCGCTATGCAAACTGCCAGGGAATGGCCTTTTTCTTACAGAGGCTCCAACAATTGTTAGAAAGGCAGCCACCATATGGTGAATAATTAGTTTTTGACCCTACTCCAGTAAGATGTTCCTGCCAATTCCAGACATTATCAATATGTGTATTAATGAATGAGACTAATGAATACCTACACATTAACCAACATGGAGATTACTATTGTGCCTCATTTGGTCCTTTCAAGGCACTTTCCACGTGGATTTATTTCTCCTGACACCACTCTCCAGTATTATTCTGCCTAAACACATGAATATTTTTTGTTGTATGGAATTTAGACACATATAAAATGTGAAATCTTTGGCAGGAGCTGCTAGCAAAGTAAAACAGCATAAAATATTCCCTGGTACATCACAAGTTGTAAGTGAAATCTAAGGGATATTTGATGAATTTGAATGATCACCCATTTTCTGCTAATGACAACAATTCTAATTCAAGCATTGTATTTCCATAAAATTTACAGAATTGAGAAATGTAATTTCGTGCATTCGTATTGCTGAGCCATCATTCAGTAGTGTACAGGTATGGGATCCAGAGATCTCCGCGTTATGGGAAGGCTATTTCCCATAGAGCCATTTTTAAGCAAATAATTCAAACATAAAATTAGGATTTCGTTTTTTACTGTCATAAAAAACAGTACCTTGTCCTTGACCCCAACTAAGATATAATTAATTCCTTATTAAAGGCAAAACAATCCTGTTGGTTGTATTTAATGATTTTTAGCATTTTAAAGGCATAGTGATCCAAAATTATAGAAAGATCATTTATCTGCAAAACCCCAGGTCCTGAGCATTCTGCATAATAGATCCCATACCTGTACTAGAATAGTGTAATATTCTGATGCCCAGGAGAGCTGCCTTAACTGTGACATGACTTTCTAGTCAACAGTTATTTATTCATCAGATTGACTAATGGTCATTTTTGTACTCTTTGAAAGACCTCTTTACTTTGGGTCTCACTAACCAGTTAAATCAAATAAACATAACAGGCATATGGTATCTGTGTCTTGGTTATCTAATGACACATCCCACTGTACTGAAGGGATTGTTTAGCTGAAGATTAATTCTGTCTGTGCAGAGGAAATATTAGTCTTAAAAATGAACATAGAAATATAAAGAAACAAAAGTAACTGCATCCATCTATACCTTTATGTTTTAAAATCACGTAGAAAATTAGTAAAATTGATCACACACATTCATTAGTGGTAAGGTTGTTTGGCTGTATTTTTACCTTATATTCTGAGCATTGGTGCATCTGTTCGGAACCTCAGGCAACACATGATTGCATTAGATTTCAATACATCTCTCAGCACTGAATAATCATTCTGTTGACTAGACCCAAAGGAGCATCAATGTTATTTGTGCATCCTTGTTGATGGACAAATGCCAAAACTGTCTATCTATTTGACTTGAAGACTGAATGAACAAATAATAACAGGAAGATGAAAAAGCTCATCTTGGACATGCTTGGATTGGTGATTAAAGGATGGAAGAATAATACAATTCTCCCATCTGTGAAATTATTGAAGTTGTATGTCCCCTTTAAGTTTGTGGAGCCTACTCTGGAAACATGGAGCGTTGGCAATCCCTCTTAATACTCACTGAGAACTATTAGATCTATTGGAACTATACGATGTTGAGGAGTTTATATATTAATCTTGCTTGTAGCAGAAAGAAAATCTAAAACTTTGAACAAACGTCAGTTTCCTAACTGATCCTGACATAACCTGTTTAGTGGTTGTTTTATTAAAATGCTTTTCATATGTTTTTTTGCTGCTAGTTGAGTGGACTTATTGCTGAGTGTTCTGGTGTATTGCATCTGGTGATGTTGTCATATGAGCAATGAATCTTGGGCAAGGGGCTGTAGGTATTTCATGGTGATTCCGGTGTGTTGTATAGAAAGAAGCAATGGTATATAATTACAATGAAAGCCAATAAGAACTTTTCATTTATGTAATTTATAGGGAAACAAAGGAGAACTGTTTGCTCCACTGTGTTTATAGAATGTATCTACCTAACTGAATGAGCTCATATCAAAATATGGAAGAATATTTTTCCCTTTAAATACTCTGTTTGAGATCATGTTTTTGGGAGGCAGCACTAAGACCACCCTTCTGATGTTTGATTACAATCTAATATTAGTTAAACAGCAATCTTCTTTTGTTAGATAACAGCAAGATGACTATGTAATACTATTAAGTAGAATCCTCATTATAGAATCTCCTTTGAGATTCCCCATAATTAAAGTTGGAAAGGCTAAATTAGAGAGCTGGGGGAGAGTTTTATGCAAGGTTTATTACAATATGTTGGAGAATACTGGGAGCTGTAGTCCAGCAAAATTCAGGGGATGTATAACATCCATCTTTGAAAGAAGGTAGCAAACTAAACACATCTTTGATGTAGCTAGACGTTAGCTCCCAGCATGCAAGGATGCGCCCCCCTTTTTGATTTTAAAGGATACAAACCCTTCATAAAATGCTTCCACTCTAATCTCCGGCTCTCAAAAGTAAGCAGTCCATAATTAATAACAGATGCATGTGGGTACTTCAACCTAAAGGCAAGATGGGGTGTGATTTGGAGAAATGTCCAATTGCTCACCAAGTTTTTATAACCTAGCTTGAACATAATTTAGGATGTGGGTAATACATATTTGTTAAAGTATGGGAAATACAGAGATGACTGGGATATGGTGGCTGTGCTGTCAATCTCAGTGGAACACCCCCGCTCCAGGTGTGGAGGCATAATCAAGTAGTAGGAGGCTGAGATAAATAAATATATATATATATATATATATATATATATATATATATATATATATATATATATATATATATATATATACTATAAACTCTGTAATATGTTTTTTCTCATTTTGCGCACAATTGCTTTGAATTGTAACTCAGCATTTGTGCAGTTGTTAACTTTTTTGCATTCTTTGAAATCGTATTTATATACTGTCCAATAAACTGTCATAATATGTTGTCCTTGTTCACTAAATAAAAACTTAATTTCATAAAAATGTTAGCAAATATTCCATCTTTCATTTGCATGTCTCAGCAAATAACTGACAAACTATGGCTGCACGAGCTTAGCATGAAAGGAAGCATGCTCTTTTAGAAGTTAAGTGTCTCAGTCTACAAAGAATTAACAACACCCAGTAACAAAGTACTTAAAAATGATTAAGTATGGCTAACAAGAGCCTTGCAGATTATATAATACACAACCCAAAACACAAGGAAGGCATATGTATGCCACAAAGATACCAGTACAACAAATATTGATTTTCTTGATTGATGGTATAACTTATGCTGCATAGTCCACTCAAGCATCTGCTTGTTACCACAAGCCAATCCTTTTGTCTGAACATAATACAAAGTGGCGTTCTGAGCCGTGGGTTGAGGGTTGCAAATATTTAAAAGTAATACATTTCTCAGACGGAAAGGTAACTTCTTTCATTAAGAAGAAGAAGGGGAAAAAACTCAAAAGCCAGCAGTGTTTGCTTTAAGCCTCAGCACACTCCTTGCACCTGTACTTTTCATTTGTATGTTTGCCAAATTTTTTGTGGTTTTAAAGAAAGCTCTTTGTGTGTCTATTTATAAATACAGTAGCTACTTTTTTTTAAAATGCAAAAAAGCTGTACTTATTAAGTACTTCATGACTATGTCAGGTGAGTGCAGTTACTGAGACACTTGTAGCAAATGCTAAAGATACCTTGTAAACTCAAACATTTGGTCCGCTTTCTCTCTTCTGAAGAGTAAGTTGTGTGCTCTCAAGTAAGAAGAGACATGGAAACTTTTCAGTAAGAAAACTGCTCTGCCATCATTACATCAGGTTGTCTTTGCAGCACTCACACAGTTGATAGTATAAAATCAAGAACATTGATATTGCAGACTTTATAAGTTAATGCTCTTTAGTCATAATTCTAAATCCATCAGTTTCTTATAACCCTCTTCTCCCTCTCCACGTCTTTACTTCCTTTGCACTCCTTCTTCACTCCAACTCATGCCCAAAAGTCTCCTCCCATACTTTGTTGTATTATACGACATTCCTTTACTTGCACTGCACTGTCGGAATATATTTCCACTTCAAAGTTTACAAGTATTTCCTGAGAGCTCTTCAAGTAATCATGTTTCCTACCATCATAAATCGATCCATAAAAATTGTGTAAAGTGTGCCTCAGCTCTCTTTTTTAATCTTGCATTTTTAATATAATGAGGCAAAAAAGCACATGTATAAGCTAGTTAACCCAAAAGTTGCTAGATTACAAATCATAGTATGTGATTATGGGTAACAACATGCTGGTATTTGTAGCCCAGTAGTATTCAGACTGGATACAGAAAACCAAAGTACATAATATTTTTTCCCATTGAACTTAGTATTGCAACAAGATATTTCAGTAAAAACAGTTTGCTTTGAGTACACTTGAGTATATGGAAGGTGCATAGCACAGTGCCACTGGGTGCAAGGGATTTGTACTCAATGGCTTTTATTCTGTATAAAGGGGCCCCGAGGACACAGCAAGGCATGAGTCAAGGGGATGGGTCCATGACAAGGGTAGGAAATGCCCGGGACAGTTTAGATTTTAGGGATTGTGTTTAGTGTAGTCATATGGCCTTATTCGTTGGGGGTGGAAGTAAGGCTTTAAATTAGGCAGAATGGAAAGGAAGCTCCCACTCTCCCTCCATATTTTAATGAGCCCTCTATGGTTGTGCCTGCGAGGAAGACAGTAGAAGATAGGAAATCACAGCCAGGACCTTTGTAGTTGGTTATGGTGTTTATGGGAGAGAAAGGTTAGCACTGACTCAGAAGTTGAAGTCCCAAAGCCGCGAAAAAGACCCGAAGCCATGAAAGAAGCCGAAGTTGAAGTTCCGAAGCTGTGAAAAGAACCAAAGCCATGAAAGGAGCCGAAGTTGAAGTCCTGAAGCTGCGAAGAGACCAAATGCGACTATTTCAGTTCTACTGAGCACCAATGTGTTTTTTTTTATTTTATTAAACCCCTGGCCACCAATGTATTATTTTAATACTCTATAGGCCCCTGCCACTAATGCTTTTTTAAAAAATATTCTCTGGGACCCATAAAAAACATTTATGGAGGGCCCTGGCACCAATGTTTTTTTTTTTAACTTATAGGGAGGCCCTGGTCACTAATTATTTTTTTAACTTGTAGGGGGGCCCTGACCACCAATATTCTTTTAAAAACTTTTATGGGGGGCCCTGGTGCCACAGTTTTTTTAACTTATCAAGGGGCCCACACATTAATAGTTTTTTTATAACTTGTGTGGGGGTTTTACAGTTTTTAGCGCTGATGTCTGTGTGGTCTGGGGTGGATGGGGCCCCAGAAAATTTTGTTGTGTGGGGCCCCGTGATTTCTAATGGCGGCTCTGGCTCTGAGGCTAGGGATTAGTGGTAAATTGAGGGTGCGGTTAGAGAAGAGGGGATGTCTAGTTTCAAGGACCTGATTGTGGGTGGGGGCAGGTATAGCTCCAACAAATAGAGCCTTCAGAGGATCATTGTTATTAAATTATTTAATGATGTTAACATGTTACTGAAAAATGATGTAGCTCATAGTGATGTGAAATTTGTATTGTTGTAAATAAATGGGCTGCGGCCTTTTCTATCCAGTAAAGGTTGGAGTTTTTTTCTGTTTAACATAAATAGGTAAGGTTTAGGGGTAAAGGATGCGCTTAAGAGGGAAATACACTGAAGATGCACTTGTCATGGGTATTTCACTCTACATACTGTCATTTCATTTGATGAGCCCATCCTCTGGCATATTTTCCCATTCCCATTAGATATTCCCAGAGTATAGAGGCTTTCAAATGCTCACATAAAACCCACCTGCTCATTCACATTTATTACTTTAGCTCTCAAAAATGGCTCGCCATTCACAACACCCTTGTTATTCTTCAAAAACCCCTAACTGTTTTATTTATTTATTTATTTATTTATTTTTTAGTTGAAAAGGTAACATTTTTAATTTCCAACAATTTTTTATTGAACAAGGATAGACATTACAATCCTGTACAATGAGCGAAAGCAGCTCAGTAGGTACACAGTGCAAATCACAATAAGTAGCACATGAGTCTACATTTTCTATGCTGATGTTAAAACAAGTGAATCTCATTCATTCCTGCCCTACACACACGGGACATGTGCAGCAGGACGGATTAGTCATTTCTCTGTTGGTCCTTTTTTTACCCTGCCTGAGAAAATGCCATGTGTGTCATAGGCCCAAACTGTCATGTTTTGTATTTGTTATTATCTTACTCTGTGGAGCACACAGGGAGACAATGGTGACATATAGAAATAATTATAATTAAAGTCTGAAATTAACATTTTATATATATGGACCCACCAATGCATATGATTGCTGTGTATTTTCTAATGTACAGCATCCCAGTGCAATAAAATGTTCTGACACACCTTGACAAGATCTCAATTGTATCTTCAGCCTTTCCTCGTAATTCCAAGGTCAAGGTCAGTGCTTGTGTATACGTGTACCACTCTGCATGTTCGCAGGTCCAGCAACATCCACTGAGTACAAATATTTTAGTTTAGAGACAGATTTCCAGATGAACGAGTTGTGAAGAATAAGGACTGATACGGGAGTTTTGGAAACCAACCATCATTCTGATTTCTAGCATTTACAGTGTATTTATAGTATTGAGATTTCCTGGCTCAGCTTTCACTCTCCCACAAAGCCTGGCTCATTTGTAACAAAGTTAAACCTCTCGAGCCACTGACCAGAGAAACCAGATTTCCAAATAATTCAGATTTGTGTTTCTGTTCTTTCTAATTAAGGCTAATATCAGAAAGCACAGACAGTGAGTAGAATTGTTTAAGGATCATGGTTTTAAACACGAAAATCTGATTATCAGCTCATGTCAGAAGCCAAGCAATAATGCAGCTTAGCATTTGTTTGGGCTTTTTCTTTAGCCAAAAGATAATTACTGTTTGTTAGGACTATATATTGATATAAATGAATAGTAAAAGCTTACAATAGTTCAATGAGCATGGCTTATTTACAATAGACAGTGCCGGTTCCAATGGGCTGATTTAATTATCTGAGAAAATAAATAAAAAAACTACCTAGGTAAAAAGTTCATTTTCAGAACAGTATGTTAAGCATGCCAAATGAATGTTCCATTCTAGCTTAAATTGTTATAATGGGCTTATTAGCATCCATGCTGTAACTATGTGGCAGAAACATCATAACAGGCATTTCCCAAGACCACCAGAGTACATATCCTAAAAGCACAATGCCCCTTTCCTATAATTGTGTCATGGCCGGAGCAAAATACTTAGCCGGCAGCAGGCTTGTTTTAATTAATTTCATTAAAGGAAGAATTTTGATGGTATCTGCATATACTAAAATCCTTATTAATAAAATAAACCCTTGGGCAGAGACGTCAGTGCATTGCATATGCCTCTGTATTTTGTTCTGTGTCTCTTTTTAATCAGCTCAGGGTGTATACCTTCCATGTTGCCTTGCTTTGTGCACTTAGCCTCTCTGCTGCGCGTTACTATAAAATGTAATATACAGTTGTGGAATCCCTTATCTAGAAAGTTCTGATTATTGGAAGGCTGACTCCCATAGAATCCATTTTAAAATCTTTTTTTCTCCGTAATAATAAAAATAAATTCATACTGGAGGCAAAACAAACCTATTGGGTTTATTTCATGTTTAAATGATTTTCAGGCTTAAAGGAATTGTTCAGTGTAAAAATAAAAACTGGGTAAATAGATAGACTGTGCAAAATAAAAAATGTTTCTAATATAGTTAGTTAGCCAAAAATGTAATGTATAAAGGCTGGAGTGATTTTATGTATAACAAGTCAGTCTGAACACTACTTCCTGCTTTTCAGCTCTCTTGGTTTACACTGACTGGTTACCCTGGCTACCAGGCAGTAACCAATCAGAGACTTGAGGGGGGCCACATGGGTCATATCTGTTGCTTTTGAATCTGAGCTGAATGCTGAGGATCAATTACAAACTCACTGAACAGAAATGTACCATGTGGCCCCCCCTTCAAGTCGCTGACTAACTCAGAGTTAGAGAGCTGAAAAGCAGGAAGTTGGATTCTGGCTGTTTTATTAGACATCTGTTCACTCCAGCCTTTATATATTACATTTTTGGCTAACTAACTATATTAGAAACATTTTTTATTTTGCACAGTCTATCTATTTACACAGTTTTTATTCTCACACTGAACTATTCCTTTAAGGTATGGCGATCCAAGTTAGAGAAACATCCCTTATCCAGGTAACCACAAATTCCAAGCAATCCAGCCACTAGATCCTATTCCTGTACTATATATACAACCTTAATAAAAATACCATTAAAGATGCCCATAAAAACTACTGTAATCAAACAAGTTTAGTGTCACATACAATAAACCAAATTATATTATTTGAGGGATATATAACCAGTTACAGGTGGGTCAACTTAGGTTAGCTGCACCAAATCGAGGATACAGTTTTAGTTCAGGACAAAAACTTTTGTAAGAGTTGGATTTGGCCAAATCCTTAGTTCACAGCTGAAATGAATTCAGAACCAGGGATGTCAAGTTATTTGAAAGTACAGTAATAGAAAAATGTTTTGTTTGCAGATGAGGCAATTTTGCTACTGCCTAAAGGGATTCTGTCATGAGAAAACATGTTTTTTTCAAAATACATCAGTTAATAATGCTGCTCCAGGAGACTTCTGCACTGAAATCTGTTTTTCAAAAGAGCAAACTAATTTTTTATATTTCATTTTGAAATCTGACATGGGGTTAGACATATTGTCAGTGTCTCAGGTGCCCCCAGTCATGTGACTTGTGCTCTGGTAAACTTCAGTCACTCTTTACTGCTGCACTGCAAGTTGGAGTGATATCATCCCCCCCCCATCAGCAGAAAAATGGGAAGATAACCAGATAACAGCTCCCTGGTAGATATAAGAACAGCACTCAATAGTAAAATGCCATGTCCCACTGAGACTCCTTCAGTTACATTGAGTAGGAGAAACAACAGCCTGCCAGAAAGCAATTCCTTTTAGCAGCACTGGCTCTTTCTGAAAGTACATGACCAGGCAAAATGACCTAATATGGCTGCCTACACACCGATATTACAAGTAAAAAAATATACCTGTTGGGTTAGGAATTAAACTTTACATGGTAGAGTGAATTAGTTGCAGTGTAAACAGTGTAATTTAGAAATAAACACTACACCAAAAAAAATCATGAGAAAATCCCAAGTGCAACTGTTAAGCAAGTTAAGTAACTGCACTACAATAAAATAACTGGGTTTATAATATAACATTTTTTATATTACAGTATTAGATTGTTGCAAAGTGGAGTCTATGGGGCCTCCTTCATTATATTAGTCCTATTGGACTTTATTGGATTTTAGGACTTGAGGACTTAAAGAACAGGGCAGAAGAAAGTACAGCTATGCAGTGACTTAACTAGATTTTACTGGGCCCCACAGAAAAAAAAAATATATATATATATATATACATACGTATATACTGTATATAAACATAATCAGCAGTGAAGTATTTTGGAAATGTTTTCAGTGTTTTATAAGGTTGTTAAAAAGGGGAAAGATGGGAAATCCTGACCCCACACCCTCAAAGTATAGTGAGGAGAAGGCTTTCTACTGAGCATTAATTGTATATATTAAAACATCTCATCGTGAAAAATATGAGTTTTTGTTAGTAACGTGTTGCTGTGTAATAATTTACAGTTTCTAATATTTTGAAATATGTTCCATGACAGAACTCACCTACAGTGACCATATGCTTTTTAGCAAATAGACAGCATTTTTCCCAGTTTTATTGTTTTTATCCCTTGAATGGAGTCTTTAAAAACACTAAGTAACAAACCTAATACAGAGTAAGACTTTTCAGAAGAGTCTGTTTAAACACCTGCGTCCATTTTGTCATCAATTCTGCATAACCTTGCTGTGCAACAATTATATTTACTGTTGCATTATAAATGAAATGCTCGTCTATTTCTCCTGAAAAGTTCCTGCATTAACATTATGAGTAATCTATTATTGATACAGTAAATTAAGCGTAATCTGTTGAAAGACTGGTATAAATACCTCGCCAGACAATCAGGTAAACCTGAGGATAATATTGACACATTGTTGACTATTCATATCCTGGGCCCTTAACGGGATATTTCTGTGACGGAAGGACATTTTATAGAAGCAAAATGCAACTATTTGTGTCACAAGAGAGAACTATACAATCAGCCAATATAAGATATTCAAACATAAATGAACGCTGGCTACTTTTCGCTAGCTTTACTGCAGCAGTACGTTTCAAAGCGGGGCCATTAAAGTCATATGGACGTCTTTATTAGAGATGTTGGTGCAAATGCTTAAAGTAGCCACTTTTTATTACAAATGTCCAAGGAATCTGAATAAAGACAAAAGAGATCATATAATGCCCTACATATGATCCCACCCTAAAACAAATGTTCCATGCCCTGCCTCAAATGTCTGGGGAAAAATATTAACCCAAAACAGTTTAATAGTTAGGACTTTTGCAGGCAATCCCGCTTAAAAAAAGGACAAGTCGCCAGCGTTTGTTACAACTTTAATGAATTTCCAGCATACAGTATATGATCACATCAGATTGAGGAAGCTCTAGCTTCATTTAAGCAGTTCATCTGGTCTGAGGTGGTGAAGTCAACTCTGGCGAAAGAGGTAACGTTCAATAAAATACGCACTTTACTAAAGTATCGACCGCTTGCCAGAGCAAAAAGTCGCCTGGTGATATAGTGCGAACGAACGATAGCAACGGTCCCGTTCGCTAGCGAATTGTCGCCTACACCTGGTAGTAAATTGGTGATGTCCCTGTGGATGGGATTTCTGGCGAAATAACGTTATTGTTAGCCACTTCGCCCTTTAGTGAATCTGCCCCTTGGACTATAGGACTTCACAAATACCAAAATAAAATGGTATCAATAGCTATTGAGAAAATAGCATCTAGGAAGGAACTATAGATGTGGAATTAGCAGATATAGTATTGTGAAGCAGCAAAAGTTTCCATTTATATCAATGTTTTCCAAGCTGGAGTAATTCAGGTGCAGGGTAGGACTGGACATTTGGGGACCCACCGGGTCACAAGCCTCTGGGGCCCCCCTTGTGTTTACGTTAACAGTGCTGTGTGGTATGCATGCGCAAACTGTGCAAACACCTGCGCATGGTGCTGTAAATAGTTTTTGTGTAGGGCAGGCAGATCGGGAGGAAGGGACTGGTCTCGGCAGCCCAGTCCGACTCTGTTCAGGAGTTGCTATAAAACTCCCAGCATCAAATGACAGCTGAATGTTGGGTCTTGCAATTTAAGAACAGCTAAAGGGACATAGCTCAGCATTATATATATATAATTGATGGATCATTTTTATGTATATGCTATTCAGAATGCTTCGGTCATGGGCATTTTTTGTATAAGGAATTTTTCTATAAATTGTACCAAACAATAATATAATAAATAATAAATAAATATAATAATCTGTAATATGTAATACTCAATGTTCCCTTTTGAAGACAGATTTTGTGGATCTTTACTTGTGATCCACAAATAACCAAACGAAAAACTAGCTCTCTCCAGTGCTTGAGCGGAGGGGATATGAACAAATAAACACAAATATAATGTAGTCTAGTATTTGATATTAAAACTGCACTGTCCAAATGAAAACTAGTAGTTCATTGCTTCACCAAAGTTCTACATAACAGCTCCAAATATCTTCACACAAAATATTTAGGGGGCAGATTTATCAAGGGTCGAAGTGAAATAGAGGGAATTTTCAAAAAAAATCGATACTTCGACCATCGAATAGGCTACTCCGACTTCGACCTTCGTTTCGAAATAAAATCGTTCGACTATTCGACCATTCGATAATCAAAGTACTGTCTCTTTAAAAAAACTTCTACTTCAATACTTCGCCAACTTAAACCTGCCGAAGTGCCCCCTGGGCTGCGCCCACCGCAAGCCCCACCTACAGGTCCGCCCTCCCCACAGGTCCGCCCCCCACCACACAGTAAAAAAACAAAAAAAATATTGGTGGCTAGGGTTCCCACATGTTAATAAAAAGATATTGGTGGTCAGGGCCCCCCATAAAAAAACATTTGTGGCCAGGGCCCCCCCATTAAAAAATATTGGTGGCTAGGACCCCACATGAGGAAAAAAAATTGGTGGCCAAAATTGGTGGCCAGGCCCCCCCCCACATTATAAGAAAATTGGTGGCCAGGGCTCCTTAAACGTCCATGCCTTCCCAAAGTCAGCAGCTCTCAGAAAGATGGGGGGCCCAGCTGAGTGTGGCGTGGCCGGGCCCCCCTTACCCTCAGGGCCCCCTACAACTATCTCCCCCCTGTCCCCCCCTGATGGCTGCCCTGGTTGCATTCTATCACTCTATTTACGTCCGTTACCGTGCCTAAGTTGACGCAAATGCGTTCCAAAATGATGCACATGCACCCACATCATAACTTTAGATGTTGTATATGTCAATAAACTTCAAATCATGTATAATAATATAAACCAGTGTAATCAGATACATAAGAGCACAAGAAAATAGTTTTTAACTTATCAGTAGTTCCAAAAAAAGGTTATACAAATATTTTTATAGAAATGATTTGTACTAAAAAATGTTTGCTACCCTAGGTGCCTCACCACAAATCTGAGCCTGTGTAGATCCATCTACGTTTACTGTACATCTTAATGTGTTTTGTACCAAGTCCCCTTGCCTCCAATTCAAGTTTACCATTTCAATCGCCCAAAATTGCAATCCTTTTGGGTTCTTGCCATGGTCTTAGTGTTTGGAGACACTATGGAGGTTATTTCCAAAATCCAAATACTTATTATTTTATTAAAACTAGGGATGCACCGAATCCACTATTTTGGATTCGGCCGAACCCCCGAATCCTTCTTGAAAGATTCATCCGAATACCGAACCGAATCCGAATCCTAATTTGCATATGTAAATTAGGGGTGGGAAAGGAAAAACATTTTTTACTTCCTTGTTTTGCGACAAAAAGTGACGCTATTTCCCTCCATGGTCTTAGTTTGCATATGCAAATTAGGATTCGGATTCGGGTCTGCTGGGCAGAAGGATTTGGTCGAATCCGAATCCTGCTGAAAAAGGCCGAATCCTGGCCAAATCCCGAACCGAATCCTGGACTCGGTGCATCCCTAATTAAAACTTTGGCCAAACTCCCATCCACATTTTTGCCTTATTTATCAATAAATGAACTCAAAAAAAATCTGATGCAGAAAAAGACTCTGAATCATACTTTTTCCGTATTAAACACCTGAAAACTCATTTTTTTGGATTATCGCTCACTAATTACTTGGATTATTGTATGAAAAGCAGCGCAGATCATATCTTCCAATTGTAAAAGGGACATCTGCCACTGAAATTACTTCTGCAGGTTTGAGATAAAAAAGCCCAAGTTTTGTGCTTTTTTAAAAACTATCTTTGGTTTATTAGAGAGGATATTCTGTAGATCCCAATGTTTCCCTATAGTTCTTTTTATCTCTCTTGCATTAGGTATGTAAGTAGTACAAAGGGAACATTATCTGAATCAAATTTGTTTGTTTTCTCCTTTTTTATCATTTATAATAAAGGAGATGAATTAACATTGTGTTTTGTGGGATGTATTAATTACCTTATTTGAGTACCCGTGTTGTTTAAACTTGTCAAGTTTACATTCATTTGTTGTTCGTAAACCTCATTTTTATAATAGTTCTTCCTAATCCCAATAACTCCCAATAAGGAATATTCTTTAGTCACTGAGAGTGATGGTTACTAGTTGCTAAGACATATTTGATGCATCAACTGACTTGAAGTATGTTTTAGAATGAATCTTCATATATTTAATATATAACTCCGAAGCCAAAAATTATTAATATTAGAATTGCGTAGAGTAGGTGTAAATTCAAGATTTACGTCATTTGTATTTAATACATTTATAAGTTGTTCCAATTTCATCTTTGGGCCTTTCATCAAATTAAAACATCATCGATATTTGAACATGTGGGGAATATTATTAAAGGGATGGAGACACTAAGGGGGTTATTTACTAAAATCCAAACATTTCTCATTATTTTCTAAAAACCACTTTGACCAAAGTCCCATCCACTTTTTTTTCCAAATTTACTCGAGAAAATCTGGTGCTGGAAAAGACTTTATAAAATCGTGAAAACATCCGAATGGTTTGATTTTTTTGGATTCAACTCCCAAAAACTCATATTTTTTTAGGATTATTGCCTGAAAACCACAAATTCTTCCGATTATTGTATGAAACCCAGCAAAAACCATGATATCTTTCAATTGTAAATGGGACATGTTTTTTCTCCGAAAAATTGTGTCCCCTTCAAAACTGAGACGAGAAAAAAATGTATTCAAAAAATTAATTGACTTTAATAAATAACCCCCAATCAAACACTTTAAAGGGGTGGGGTACCTTTAAGTTAACTTTTAGTATGTTATAGAATGGCTAATTCTAAGCAATTATGATGCATGCCTGGAAAAATTTACTAAATCAATGATTACAAAGGGAAGATACACATAGCATTTGGGGTGGAAATAGATTAACCTATGATATCTATACACAACCAGTTAGAATATGTGCATTCTACATATGTGAATATGATGAAAATAATGGCTACTTCTCATTTCTACAGGCCATGTTAGTTCAGAATGGAAACTACCGTTAGTGCGGGTATAAAAGGTCTACATAGGCCTACAGGTCCACATGGTGCTGAAAATCTAGATATTACAGAATTCTTCTGTACATTTCTGTATAGTTAGTACCCAAAATTGTAGAGTACTGGGATTCTTCACTGAATGTTTGGACTGCTGGTCTCATTTTACTAATGATTATAATTATTTTTTATGACTTAGCTATTAACTTTCTTTCTGCTTTTTTGCTACTACTACTTAACATAAATTCAATATTATGTAGTTTTTACATTTTCCTTTCCTATTTTAATAGGTTTATAGGATTGAAAATGCAAAGACAGATTAATTCAGTGAACAACCTACTTAGTAAAGTGCAAACGCATGCATCACTGTCATAGAAAGAGTATGTTAATTATGGATGGCCCCATTGGTGGCAATACGGCTTCACTAAACACCTGTGAGAGGACATCTAGGTCACGTCAGCCTAATGGTCTTGGGAGTCTTATACAAAGTGGTAGATCCACTTCATCCCGTAAACTGAGTAATCATAAAAAGTGAACATAAAAAGTATGAGGATTTGCATAAATCAGGTAACTCAGTTATAAGAATATATCATCTTCATCATCATCATTTATTTATATAGCCCAGCAAGTTATGCAGCACTTTCCCTACATCTATAACAAACAGGGGTCTTACGTACATTTAACAAGGAAGGGTTACAGAATAAAAATCGGATTGGAGGGCCCTACTCACAAGAACATCCAACACACTACACAATATTTGATTCCTGGACTAATTGTTGTTAAACAATACTGTATATTAACTTTTTTTAAATTATAGAAAGTAGAAAAGAAGTAATTATCTATTTCCAGCGTTTGAAAAAAAGCAAACGGACACAATAGAGTGGGGGAGACTGGAAAATGTAACTTTTAGGAGGAAAGTATTCAGTGGAGTGGAGGTCAGGTGCTAGTTTTAGCTAGAGGATTCAATGGAACCATTGAAATAAAGAGTATTGTGGGATTCCATTATTTTTACAAAGGCTACTGAATATATATGATACAACAGCTTATCTGAACCAAAGAATCTGCAAAAATATATTGCTTGCTGTTAAAAATTCTTCACTTCATGCTTCAAGCCAATTGTGCCTTTGGTGCCTTTATCCATATGCGTTCTCAGAATTCTAGTGATCTTCCACATCTGTCCAGTTACATGATTTTGTCACATACTATTTTATAGTTTCGTTCATCATTTACTATCATGTCCCACTATTGTCACTCATCTCCTCTTCACCCTTGTCCAAAGAAACATATGTTCCAACCCAGCATCCTTCTTCAATTTCCAGTTATACAGTAAATCTAACGTCTTTTTTTCTTACAAATGTATAAATGTAATACGGTATTTATGAACTAGTTTAAATAACATTTTGAACACAGTTTTTCATATAAGGACTAAAGCTGTGAAACCACTGACATGAGATATGTGTTGTTGTATAGGCCTGGTGTAACCTTGCAACCATAGACCAATTGCATGCATTGTACACACTGGCTTACAATAACAGGGGTGTGGTGTGGTCCTAGAAATTATTATTTTGAGCATTTCCAGGCAGTGCGAGTTATATTCTTGTTCTAGCTCTTTAAGTTTGCACTTGTCCTTTTCTGGATTGACACATGCTCATGTGCAAACCTGGCTTTTCACCTCCTGCATGGGGTGTCCTGTTTCACCATTATTCAGTGGATACTTTAGAGATTAGATTAGAGATATCTCTTACATGCTTTAAGCAATTAAAGGGATACTGTCATGGGGAAAAAAATTTTTCAAAATGAATCAGTTAATAGTGCTGCTCCAGCAGAATTCTGCACTGAAATCCATTTCTCAAAAGAGCAAACAGATTTTTTTATATTCAATTTTGAAATCTGACATGGGGCTAGACATATTGTCAATTTCCCAGCTGCCCCAAGTCATGTGACTTGTGCTCTGATAAACTTTAATCACTCTTTACTGCTGTACTGCAAGTTAAAGTGATATCACCCCCTCCCTTTTCCCCCCCAGCAGTTGGGCAGTTGGGAAATTGAAATAATGTCTAGCCCCATGTCAGATTTCAAAATTGAATATAAAAAAATCTGTTTGCTCTTTTGAGAAATGGATTTCAGTGCAGAATTCTGCTGGAGCAGCACTATTAACTGATTCATTTTGAAAAACTTTTTTTTCCCAAGACAGTTTCCCTTTAAGTAACTCATCTGAATCTTTATATGCAAAGTTATAAGAGCGTGAGCTCTAGAGACTAGAGATTGTAGTAACGGCCACCCAAGGTAGGATGTATATTAGATACAATAATAGATGGAGAAGAACATTTTGGCCACTGTTTTTTCTTGATGGATTCAGCGATCAGTACCCCCCCCCCCTTAGCCTAAATCAAGTGCTCAAAGCCAAATTACACATGCTACAGGAATCACCAGTCAGAACCCTGCTTACCAGTGCTGCATCAGTCATGCTTACTCTAATATAAGGGAATTCAACTGCAGTATTGGCTTCCCAATATTACACCTTAGTCAAGCATCAGATTGAAGGAAATTCTGGTGTTTTGTTCTTCAAATACATTGAATGCTTCCTGCTCTAATTGCCGGAACAAAAAACACAGAGCTAGATTTACTAAGATCTAGTGGAATTCTCATTGGAGGACCCTAATGCATTCATGGAGTGGAAGTATGTTGCTGGACTACAGCTCCCATCATGCTTTAACCCTTGATATGTTGGAGGAAACAGGGATTTGTAGTCTGGCAAATTTTGAGTGAAATATGATTGGGAAAAAGTGATTGCACCTCCTTTAAAATGCACACAAAATGTGGATGAACCTGAGGGTATTTTTTATAAAGCATTCATGCCACTATGTATTGAGTTCTGATTTAATTGGGCAATGGAAAAAATTATACTATATACGAGCATACAAAATTTGCTGTGTGCTAGTGTCATAAAGACTCCTGATTTGCTTCTATGTGCTCTCAGGGAAAATCAGAGTGGGTTTCCAATGTGCATGCGCAAGAAACAGACCACTCTGTATATTGCTGCTTAATTTGAATAATTGAAGAGAAAAACAATGGGGATCAGAGGAAACAAAAAAACAGGAAGTCCTGGGGATACTGAGGGCAAAAGTCTCAGCTGTCATTGAGTTGCTTCAAGACAGAATAAATAGCAGCTCTTACTATGCAAATGTAATCAAGTAATTTACATGAGTTCATTGTCATATGCAAGTAAATTGCTCCTCCACTGATTCAGTTATACATAATAAAATAGAATTTTTGGGGGTTCGGTCTGCTTTTTAAAACTACATACTGACTGGCATTTAGAATGAGTGATCGCGGTAGAGAAGGCTATGGGTATGTGTAACATGAAATTTGCAGAAAAAACAGTGTATAAAGCTTTGTAAAAAAATGGCAAATTTACCAAGGTGTGTGTAATTGTATGCCATGTGAACTGGCAATGTGTGGTGTATTTATTATTTATGTTTTTTACACAGCATAATAAATGTGCCCCTAAGAGTTATAGGGAAACCATTGCTATAAACAACACACTGTTTTCTTTAAGAACTCCTACAATGAAAATGAAACAAAAAAAGTGTATTGTACTAACTCTATTTTATATTAGTTGTTTTAAGACTTTTTTGATCCAAGTCTCCCTTTGAGATCCAGCATGTGGTCAACGTCTCCCTTAGTTTAAAACATGGTTGCAAACCCATTAAAATACATTTTGCTGTATTGGTCATTCAGCCTTGGTTCCAATGTTATCTAGCTCCGCAAATAAATGTTTGCTCCAAATCTCACAATAACGGACATACAGTGTGAACTTCTTTGAGTACCTATAGGCCACTGCTGTATGACAAAGCCATTTTGGTTTGTTTGTGTATATGAATGTACTTGTAGTACTATAAAGCCAGCAGAGGGAATGTTATTATAAAGGGAGACAAATATTAAAAACAAAAAAAGAGCAAGAGATCAGATGTTAATTATCGTTTATAAGGCTATACTCAAAGTTTTATACTTACAGTATAATGGTAAATTCCTCTGTCCCATAGGGTTGATTTAGTAACAAATTTAAGATAAAATGGAGATGTTTGCTAAAAAAAAAAAATAGGCGGTTAACAAGGTAGTTTGTTTAAAACATTTCTTTAAATGATAAAAATGGTGTTTATTATTAGACAAAAATGTATGTTCAAGAGGTTTGTAAAAATTGATTCCATCAGCAACCATTCTATAGCAACTATTTGTTTATTTTTGTTGTAAAAGTATTTGTCCAATACTTTATCACTACCCATCAAATCCGTCATATTCCTGTATGGTTGGGCTACCATATTTGTGCTGCAGTTATCTGTTAGTGTTAGAAGTAATTGTAACTGACATGCTAAGTAGTGACAGTCAGGTTGGCAAAACAGAGGAAAAGTATCAGCATGACCTATACAGTCGGCAACATTTAATGCACATTAATATTTTAAAGAGTTTTTTTTTAGTCTTAGTACCACTTTGTTTGTTGTTCTCATTTTCCGTTTTCTATTGCCTTGTGTTCTGTCTTCCACGTCTACTTTCCCCATACACTTTCTCAAACATTTTACAATATGTTTAGAGTAGGGTAATGCTGTTAATGCTGTCCCCTTTGTATAACACAAATCTTTGGCTACAAAAAGGAAAATTTACAATAACAATCCAACAAGTTACATTGCATTTTTCATCCTTACACATTTGGCTTTTATTCATTTACAAGGAATGCATTAGTCTGGTATGTACCCGCTAATTGTCCATTTGATGGCTGCTTTCTTCTTTGACTTGTTTTTCACGTGTTTGTAGACATCACCTAGCAGATATGAGGAGTGAGGCCTGAATTTCCCTTTCTTGTGCCTACTGTTGTATAAACCCAAGTGCTCCTCTAGACCTTGGTCTCTAATTCAGAAGGGCTAGAATCACCTTTGGGTCAGTGGCTCACAATACAAACAGCACTCTCAGTGAACCTGAAAGCGCATTTATTCAGCCTGTGCATGCATTACTATGTGAATGGGAACCATTCTTTTTCTGATACAGAGAAGGGTTATTTAGGAACAGCTAGGTTTAGCATTTGTTGGGTGCACATGCATTTGTTCACAGGGTGAAGTTAAAGAAATAAGGGGCCCTGGGCAAATCAGGAAGGCTTAAGTGACTGAGAAAGAAATCACCAGCTGTTGCAGAGCGCCAATTCCTAAATGCATTGGAGTAAAATGCAGTTCATTTCAGTTCTTCATAAAAATGCCCATAACTATTACACTATGCGGTTCTCTAGAGTGAGGTCTGGTTTATCCAGCAACATGGATGGAGTTAATTGTCAGACTGATCTTGCATGGGCAAAATATTTTAAAGCAAATAAACTTCCAATGGGGGGCATACTGGAGTCCACACTCCAATGTCTGGGGTGGGGCAGAATGTTTATGCTGCTGCTTTCTGCTAAATTGCTAGATCCTACCAAGATGGTTAAGGTTGCTGAGAGGCATTAACGCCACAGATTATTCATCCCAAAAGACCATAATTTGCATCGCAGTCACAGTACAATGTCAAAAATATATTTATTATAGAACAAACATATATTCATTATATATATAATATACCATGGCTATAACAGGGTGAGGACGATTCAAGTCCTGCCACTCTGGTTTTATAGGCAAAGGCTTGGAGATAAACAATTCTCATTAGACAAAACTACCTTACTTCCTCCTTCCTTAGCTCCTCAATATGAACTGAAAAGAAAATAACAAAACAGTTAGGAAACTGGAGCCTTAAAAGCTTAAACAGGATACAGGTGGGATCACTTCATCCCTGAAAAGCTATTGTGACAGTTCAGAGACAAACCATCCTTCAGAGAAAGGAGGAGCTGAGATATTCATTGCAAGTAAGTCATGAACTTGAATCTCCAATGAATCTGGCATTAGGCGTTCATTAAAAGAATGTTCTTATTTCAGCAAAACAGCAAGAAAAGAATGGAGCGGGCTAATCTATGGGAGCAAAAGGAATGAGAGAAATGCAATTAACTTGTTTGTCCTCAATTGAAGGACAATATTGAAGATTTAAACAGGCACTTCTGGAAAAAAAAACAAAAGAGGTCCGATGTAGGGTATGGGGGCATAGATGACTGACAAAATTCACTCTCTGGCCTTTTTTCCAAGAAGAAATAAGATAGGTTGATTGAGGTATTTATGGGAAACAAGGCTTAGATGCTGCTAGGACAAAATATGAGGCAGTCTGCATATGTAATGTTACATTGAAGGAAAACATAATGATGCTTGGGGACGAGCAGTAGAGTTAACATACTGTATAAGTGCGAGCAGGTGGTGCAATAGAGGGTTAATGCGTTTTGTCCTGTTCAGACAAACACAAGCACTTGAGCGTGTTCCAGTAAATGAATGAAGGCAAGCGGTGAATCCATTGTACACAGAAAGGCTCCACGCTCTTAACATCTTCTATTTTCACTAATGAATTTGAAACTTGATCCCTCCGGCTGAAAAGGTCAGGATCAGACGGTATATCCCTGGCAAGCAGTGTCTGAAAGATTAGTTAGAACTTACCTAAGGACAGGCACCTTATCTCTTGTCTTATTTTTAATGTAATCAGAGAGACTGTGTTCCAGCACTAATTAAATTGCCTGTATCAAATGCCATATATACTGAACGCTATGTCAGCTTTGCAGAGGACACAAGTGTATGTAGGCCCAGCGTGACCTCTGTGGTAGTGTCAACACAATGTCAACACAATAAAACCTGCGCAGGAATCACCAAAATGAGAGTCAAGTGATTGCAACACTACAGGTGATGGGCATTCTCTTCACCAAGCAAGTCCAGTCCTGAATGCGCTATGGGTATCTAAAAGGGTTGCCACCTTTTCTGGAAAAAAATACCGGCCTTCCTACAGTATATTTTAATGATTTTTCCCTGTAAATAGCATTGACATTAAGCAAAATTTTTACTTGCCAGGCCGGTAAAATACCAGCCAGGTGGCAACCCAAGTATCAAAAGAGGAACAAAACTCTGAATTGCTGTTATAGACAATATCATAGAGGCCTGTTCTTACTTCTAGACTAGACTGTGCCTACTGGTGCTTAGCTTTTTCTAGAGGCACAATAAGAGGAAATGTGTATGTCCCAAGGACTGAGAGATTCAGCCAGACGCAGTACTTGCTGCTTGAATGTGTTTATTACCACAACATGTTTCGGGCGGTATGCCCTTTATCAAGTGTTAAGTGTGAACACTTGATAAAGGGCAAACCGCCCGAAACATGTTGTGGTAATAAACACATTCAGGCAGCAAGTACTGCGTCTGGCTGAATCTCTCAGTACCTTTATATGTTTGACTAAGTTTCCTACTCCAGGTGGAGGTGTAATACTGAGATTGAAAGAGCCTATGAATTAAACCCTCCAAGCGCAGTCAATCCAATTGTATGTCCCAAGGACCTAAGACTTGAGATGGCCCAACAAAATGGTTAACTTATCATAGAGGAAAAGAACAGGACCATTTTACAATACCACAAGTAGGTACTGACAGATTCAGGATCATTTAGGAGTTTGATTGAGAAACTATTGGTTACTATTTTGTGGACCCAGATACTTGATGTAAAAGTTGATTTTATCCGGGACCTAACTGTGTGACTACCATACAACGCTGTGGGGGTTCTAGGGGATAGAGGGCCAGAATTGAGGTATCTGCTGAATAGTAGTCCCTTCCAGCCCCTTCTGCAGCACTCGATCCACATATGTGTGAGCAGGTGGGGGGATTGATAAAAAAATGGAGGGTATGCACTGCTCTCTACCCCAATATTTTGCAGAGGGTTTAGCATGGGGTGCTAAGCTATTTGCAAAACAGGTCACTTTTAAAAGGTAGGGGCATTATTCCTACTTTAAAATATATTTTATCTTGAAGAGGTAGTACGTATTTGGAAAACAAATGGAATACAAATGCTTTGTAATTTTCATTTCCTATTCTTCAGGCCGCCTTTTTAAGACAGGTCTTAGTACTGTTACATTACTGCCTGTCATGCTAAATTAAAGATAAATAATTGCCGTTATAGAATTGCCTAAAATACACAGAATGTATTTAAGCTGTTGCATACCGTGAGCAGGTTAGGGCTTTCTCCACTTACTTCTAGTATTGACTTATTGGGCAAGAAAACGTGTTCGGTCCCAGGTGCTAGAAGAAGCCACTGTGCTGTAGTGGTGGTAACCTCTGCTTGTGGAGCTTAGCTTCCTGTGAAGAACTTAGCATCAGGAGTTGCCTAAAAACATAGGGGTCATTAACATATTATTAAAATCAATTCCTATGTATTGTTGACCTATTTTCGAAGCTTCAACTTTCGTGGCACTACTGCAATAACTAGAGTAGGGAGTATTGCTGCTTGTATGGACCCAAAACAATTCCAACCAAATAAATCACATTAATATACCACATTGCTCATAGAGACCATAGATACACTGTAAGAGTGCTCCCTCTTTTCTGATGGTCCTGGATTTGCAACTTCCAATCCTCTATCACTTGGTCCCATTTAACCTTAGTTGCAGTCATACCAAATTTATGTTCTTATTACTTAAAAATATATGGTGGCATCTTTACAGAAAATGGTGAAATTGGTGCTTATTTTTGCATTGAAAACACAAAGAGCTTTGAAACAATCACAGTCTGTATGTGATTGTCATTGGATTAATTGGTAGCTTTCTATTCAACACAGCAGAAAATATAGATAAAACACATTATTGTAGAATACAAAATAGCTACTGAAGAAGCAATTATGTTATACTGAAAAGTAAATTAAATTATACATGCCCTTTGATTTCAACTACATGTTTAAAACAATTATGTATTTTCAAAAGATGGCTTATTGAGGGGAATGGTCACGTTGTTTCTTGTACAAGGGGTAATTGAGAACTGAACCATAAGCATGGGGACATTATTGAGAACTGATGTAAAAAAGGCTATTGGAGGTGTGTGTAGGTGTGGTGGTCAGAATCCCTTCAGATGAAGGGGTCTGATATTTTGGGCAGCTTCCTACTGTTTTTATGTACAAGTTCAGTATTCAGTTTGTTTTTGTTTTAAAAATTCAACTATTAACTGTAAGGTCTTACCCTGGTGGTCTAGGCCGGGCCATTCCAGTTGCTCCAAATGACTGCCTTCCTATGGCCTGCGCGGCGCACACTTCCAGGTTTTTCGGCGCGAAAGTTTCAATATTAAAAGGGACCTTTGGTTCAAACTCATTGACCTTTGTTAAGTCTATTTGTTTAGTTCCTGGGTGTGATTTTGTTCTGTGATTCTCTGTTTTTTGATCCCTGCTTGTCTGACTTTGCTGAATTCTGCCAATACCGACCCTTGCCTGCCTAATTATTCTTGAACGCTGCATGTACCGGCCATGGCCTGTCTGACCTTGCTTGAACTCCACCAGTCTGACCACGCTATATCGTCTAATTCCTGTGAAGTTGGTGTTACCTTTCGTCCTAAACTAGTGTTACGAACGTGCCCCTTTGCTTGTCTAGAACTCTTTGCTTTGCTCCTCTCATATCTAAATAGCTGAGGGCTTCTCTTGAGCCCAAGGCAGCTGCTACAGGTAGAAGACTGTGACCAGGAGACTAGCACTAGTTCTGGATTCAGGGTGCCGATCGTGAGTTTAACATTTGCTTAGCTCATAAAAAAGTTAATTACAAATAGAAACATAGCCATTCAAGCCACACTGTTGTAATCATTGTTTCATCACAACCAGATCTCATGCAAACTGGCCTTCAGGCAGTTTAGGGACCTCATACAAGTATTTGTTACATTGTTGCAGCGTTAAATTAACCTACCTACTCAAAGCCCATAGTCATTTTTATTTATAGGCAACCGAAATCACAAAATATGTGATATTGCAATCTTTTTCTAAGGAGTGTGTTTATTTCATACTTTTTCTACAGAGAACCGAATAACACTATATGTGTCAGCTTTGGCACCCAATGAATTGGTCTGAAAATAATCATATTTTTACGAAGAGATCATGGAGAGCTGGCCTAATTATGATGGGCTCCCAACTTTGGAAGGTTATGGCAGCATGATTTACTTTTTTGAGCATACGCATTTAATGGGGGGGCCTTGAATACTAATTTTGCATAATAACCATTTTCGGACCAGATTCTGAGAAACACACTTTGATAGAGGAGAAGTGCATTACTATATTCATGCTTGAATTTTACAAACCCTGGTATTCCATTATTGCATCTCATTAAATCCTACCTTGTTCTCTGTAATACTCAAGCAGGGATTGACCTAGTATACAGTTGGATAAATGTGTATATTGTGTTTTTCAGATGATTTTAGCACATGTTTTAGGCAATCAATACCTAGATGAATTTAAATATTTACAGTCTACACGAGTGAATATTTACAGTCTAATGAGTATCCGCACTCCAAGGTAATTTTTCATATACAGCTGTGGTGCACGGTTCTAATGTATGTATATCCACAAATATCAGACAACTGGCACACCCAAAGCAAGGATGAAAAAGGTCCTAATGAGGACCGAAACGTTGGACTTTGATAAAACAAAAATAAAGAAATGAAGATTATTTTATATGGGTGTGCCGGTTGTCTGATATTCATGGGTATATATTTATAAACTGTAAATAAATATATGTGCCCAGGAGTGTCTGCACTCATACATGTACTTTGAGTTGCCAGAGGTGCACCATCAAGGGTTATAATATTAACAAACGAAGGATCAGCACTCTTTGTATTATATCCTTGAGAAAGGTCCCCAGGTACCGAAACATTGGATGTATTATGCATAATTGCACAAATTACAGAGAGTGCTGATCCTTCATTTGTAACTGATTTTAATAGAAAAACAAAAGAAATTCCAAAGTTTTTCCTTGAGGAAGATCACTATGATATGATCGAAACGTTGGGATTTCTTTTGTTTTTCTATTAAAGCCTGTTGAGTGCAGTATTTTTTGCTAAAATTTTTTTTGGAGATTTGTTATGCTCTGAAGCTGCTAAAAATCTGAAAATACTCCATCAAAAACCTGTTGAAGTCATGTAAAAGTCAATGGCAAATGGTCCCTTTAACAATTGGAACTTGTTTTGGACTCTCATCAAACTTTTTATTGGTAAATTATTTTTAAATTATGAGGATTGCTACTGGAAAGATGAGTAACTATAGAGGAAGCTGACTGCGCAAACAAGAGGGGCCTAGACTATGGATGACCCCTCTAAAGTAGTAGAAATGTCCCTTCCGCAGCCGCTCTCCTGAAAGTGCAGTGGGCAGTGTGAGCTGCTGGTAGAGGGGGAAAAAAGCAGCAAGAGGTGGACAAGCAGGGGTGGGTTGTTGTGTAAAATCTGGGCCCCCCTCTTTGGTGATCTTTTGGTGAGGGGGCCTGGCAGGCAGTGGTTACCCCGCTGGCTTGTGCCCCCCTGCAAAATATTTTTTCCAAGCCTCACGGGCAACCTACGATGCAGAAAAAAAGATGATTAAAAAATTAGGGATGAACCTTGATTTTATGTGCATTATGGGTCCACCGAGGCCCCTCTACAGAGAAAGCAGACAAGCCCCCCCTGTGTCCATGAGGTCTGCGTCACTGATTGCATCTTGCTCCTTGTACCTGCTCTATTAATGAGGTCTTACATCCTACAATTCAGGAAAATAATTGGCAGTTTGTAACTGTAGTATTTGAATACATTACTTGACTTTCAGGTGACTTCCTCTCCCAAGATCAAACTTTGGAATAAATATAAACATCTTATTTTCATGGTCCTTGCACCTACCCGAAAAAATCAATTTTTTTGTTTTGGATTCAAGAAAAATCCCCATATTTAAAAGATGTTTTGGCTTAACTTAGGTCTCTTTGCTTGGACGGAGCAGTGAATTTTAGATATGGTAGCTCTGGCTGTAGGGACAAATTTTTGACAATTTGGTCCCCATACTTTAACTTTCTGGGTTCTGCGGATAAAGCCATTATTAAAAAAATGATGTTCAGTTGTGATAGAGATTATCCTTTACGTACTCACAGTAGTTTTAATAATTGATGTGCTCTTTTCTGTATAAGATGTAGTTAATTGTTTTGTGGAACCGATGGAGAGGATATTTCTTTTTACTTTTATATTTATTTATTTATTTCTATGTTATCTATGTTCTAGGCATCATTCGATGTTTATTTTCTTTGGATTGATAGGTAATAATCCTGTGATGTTGTATTAACTGATGGGCTTATGTCAGCCAATCCTTTGTTATGTTTACTCATGCCGTTTATTTGAAAATGCTAATAAACACAACTGAAAAAGAAAATGATAAACTATAGCTTCAGCTATATATATCTAATGCTGACTCTTTCTCCTTTTTTCGTATTTCCATCTTTCATTTTAGGTTAAAGCTTGTCTTGAATTTTGAAAGGTCACTACAGAGAGAATTCGATTGGTGAATTCACGTCAGATTTCAGTTGGCTGGGACTGCAGAAACACAAACATCAAAATCCATTCAGCAGGGATGAAAGAAACGTACATCACTTTGCGACAGTTTTCTTGGTAAGCATATTGTCATTGCTTTGTTGTTAATGGCAGTACCTATAGTACCCTAAATTGATCCAAGTCTGAATTCCTTAACTAACATATGCTTAGTTTTATCCACAAACAAAAGCAACTTCTTTTGTGCCTGACCCACCAAACACTGGGCAATCAAAAGGAAAGCCTTTCACTCATTATATCTAAAAGTGAAATTCAATTGTTTTTAATTGAGTCCCAAAAAAAGGAGTTTCCTCACTGAGGTTATCCAGGGTCAGAGGCTTGCAATGACTTTTTGACTCCTGAAATGGGAAAGAAAAGGTGGTCAGTATCCCTGCTGGTAAGACCGCCTGCCACATTTGTTTTTCTCCTTTTATGCTTTAATTTAATAGCAATCAGCACAATATGGCTGCATTTGTGTGAACAAAAGAATGGGCAGACGCTACATTTACAGCCAACTGTGTTTTTAAAGCTACAAAAGCACTGTTACTTTGATACCGAAAAGTGCCTTGCAAAATCTACATGGGCTGCTTTATTGTCAAAAGGGGACAGATGTGCTCGCACTTGTAAGTTAAGTCTACCTTCTGGTGCCTTGTAAGAAGTTTGGTTTGCATTAATCACAGCACTCAACATTTCAGCTTTTGCAAAGACCTTTCTACAGGGGGTATTTACCAGCTGTTGGAGAAAATGATGATGTTTCTTTCTTCCTGTACACTGCTTGAGTGGGATATTGAAAGATTCACATCAATAAAAGATGTTTACTTTATACCTCTCATCACCTTGAAGCTCATATTTCACTTTCTACCCTTTAATGAGATTAACCTGTGATTCTGCAGTGAGCTCAGCCTGTGGCTTTTTTAAAACTTTTTAGGCAGTCATATTTTACTAATGGCAATGGTATACGCAAAGCTCAAAAAATGACATAGTTTGCATTGTTTTGTCCCCTTACAATGCGCTGTTTATTTCCAAAATTCCTGTATCCACGCAAATCAGGTACTAAATACTAGTGCCGTTATTCATACCAACCAGTCACATCTCTTTTATTTTCTAACTCATTTCTGATCGGTCAGTGCCCCCAAATTCGGTGAAAGTTACATCACCTGCACAAAAATTTCACTCAATTGACCTTTTACCCTTTTTATCAAATTGTGATTTTTTTTTCACGAATCTCGAAAAAATAGGGATTCTCCTATATTTCTAAAAAGCTCTAAAAATGTAATTAAGTGAAAAAAACACAAAAACCTTTAGTGCCAAAAAACAAGGCGCCAGGGCCAGATGGCATACACCCCAGGTTCTAAGAGAGCTCCGTTTTAGACCGGACAGGGGGGGGCAGTAGATGCGATCTATTTAGATTTTGCCAAAGCGTTTGATACCGTGCTCCACAAACCACTGCTTTCTAAACTAAGGTCTGTTGGGCTTAAAGGAAGAGTAACACCAAAAAATTAAAGTGTTTTCAAGGATAGACAATATAATATACTATTTTCATGCACTTGCAAAACTGGTGTGTTTGCTTTAGAAAAACAATTTATATTTTATATAAATAATGGTAGGCACAATATCTGTCCGAATGCACAATAGTCACAACCTGGTGCAAATGGAAGGATGATGCTGTGGGGAAATTACAGTTTGTGCAGGTTTGTGCACTTATCACTTTGCATCTACTTGACATGGAATTAAAGGAACAGTAACACCAAAAAATGAAAGTGTTTTAAAGGAAAAACACTATAATGTGCTGTTTTCATGCACCGGCAAAACTGGTTTTGGTTTGCTACAGAAAAACAATTATATTTAATATAAACAAGCTACTATGTAGCCATAGGGACAGCCATTCAAGCACAGGAAACACAGTAGATAACAGATACGTTCTAAAGAATCCCATTGTATACTACAGAACTAGTATCTGGTATCTGATATCTGCTGTGCCTTTTCTCATTGTTCAGCTTTGAATGGCTTCCCCCATGGCTACACAGCAGCTTAATTACTGTATATAAACTATAGTTGTGTTTCTGAAGCAAACACACCAGTTTTACCAGTGCAGAACAACAGTACTTTATATTTTCATTGCTTTAGGACACTTTTATTTTTTGGTTTTACTGTTTCTTTAATGAAGTCGTTTGCACATGGATAGGAAACTGGCTACAGGATCGGGTACAAGTGGTGGTTATTAATGGTACATTCTCTACTTGGATTAATGTTCTTAGTGGAGTTCCAGGGCTCATTATTGGGTTCACTTTTATTTAACTTGTTCATTAATGACTTTAGGGAGGGTATTGTAAGTAATGTATCAGTGTTTGCAGATGACACGAAACTATCCAGCCCAATTAATTCCATCCAGGATGTGGCATCCTTGCAACATGATCTTGACAAACTGGCAATCTGGGCAGCTAAGTGGCAAATGCAATTCAATGTTTGCACTTTTTATATACAAATCTTTGAATAAATTCAATTCGAATTTGTGACTTGTGGTTTCAAAAACCTAAAATCTGAACTTTAAAGGAACAGTTCAGTGTAAAAATAAAAATGGGGTAAATAGATAGGTTGTGCAAAATAAAAGATGTTTCTAATGTAGTTAGAAAAACTGGACCCGCACCCAACCCTAACCCGGGGTGCTCCCCTCTTTATATACCCATGTCCACCCTGTCCCACTGTGACATCACAAAAGGGACGGGGCCTGCGTGGGGCAGAAGAAGGCTGCGAGCAGGAATAATGGAGGCTAAAGTTCAGCCTGAACCACCAGCGTGCCCCAAGGGGGTATGGACCCTGGTGCAGTCACACCCCCCAACCCAGGTAGTCCCACCAAGGATGCCACCTCAAAGGCCCACCATCCCACTGCTTTCTCAAACACCTGCCCCCCCCCCAAGCCTTCCCTTGCATCTCCTTACTCCTACGGCTACAACTAAATGATAATGGTGTGGGCCCGTAGAACTGGTCTGGCAGTGCAATAGTCCTGTGGGGGCCACCAGGTTTTCTCCCAGTGTCCCACTAGCCCATACATAACCTAGAAAAGATTGCACACTCAATTAACAAAAAAATATTTATTACATAAAAAGGGGGGTTAACCAAAATTACAAAAATTACAAACGAATTGGTAAGCAAAACGCGTTTCCAACATAGTGGTCTTCCTCAGGGGCACAAATAATAAAAAAGAGAAGGCAGAACGAGTCTTACTGTCCAAAGAGATTTTATACCCATGGATGTTTCATTCCCTCAACGGCGAGTACTGGGCGTCTGATGTCATTTCCGCTTCCTCTGATATCCCACTAGCCCAGTCTGGCTTTGATTTCCATTAGAAATTATTCTCATTTTGTCCTCATTTTCTATTCTCTTGTTTCTGTTAAGGTATTACTGTTTCAGCCAGTAGTTTTAGTCTTGCCTAGGCTATCATTGTCACTGCCTAACTAGCTACAGCCTTCCATTGTCCTCTAATTTCCTTTACAGGTATCTACTGATGTGCACAATAGTGAACACTTCTCAGCAGTGATAACTCTATAAGCTTTCTCATAATCTACATAAGACATAGAGACAGAAATCATAAAACTAACAGTCTACACGCTGATCCATAAGAACACAGTTGAGATCCCATGGTATAATAAACACCTTTTTAATTAATAATTTAGTTGTCATTCACCAACTGACTAATTGATTTAAGGATGTTTATTATTAGGTCTTGTTTGAACACAAGGCACATTCAGCATAGTCTTAGAATCCCAGCAGTGTACCTCAAAGGCAGCTATTGCTGATAGTGCAGAATTAATGATGCCTCAGAGGTGGAGCTATTTTCCCTTGCTAATCAATAAAGCATGAGTGCCACCTCTGTGATTAATATGTTGCTCACCGGACATCCGGTTTTAAAAATAGCAGCGCAAAGCCACATGGCAGAGACCTGCTTGGCACATCATAAATAAATTACTGGGTTCAACAAGGGGCAGTTTTGATTCATTAAGCATCAGAGAGCACATTTTTGTCTCTCTGTGTAATAACTTGGCATGTCTTATTTATCTAATGTACTATATTAATTGTGTGTTGATCCGTTTAGGCTTTCATATATGCACATGCACAAACTTTTTTAACTGAAGCTTTAAAACAAAAAATTCTGACAACGACAGGAGTTTTTCAATGGAAGTTAAAGGTTGGTTTTCAGTTTTCACCAGGGCTAAAGCCGCACTGCAGTATATACAGTAGGCCGCTGACATTTCCCCAAATAACATGAAACACCTACTCTGTTCAAATATCATCTGAAAGTGTTGCACCAGATAACACAAAATCAATGTATCTGTTACCTACTGTGTGGCATGTGATTGAATGGCTGCCCCCATGGCAGCACAGCACCTTGATTATATAAAATATAGTTGTTTTTCTCTAACAAACATGCCAGTTTTACCAGTGGTGAGCAACAGTACATTATATTGTCATTCCGTTAAAACACTTTCATTTTCTGGTGTTACTGTTCTTTTATATTCAACCAAAAGCTTACAATTAAAGGAGAAGCAAAGGCTTGCAGCACTTGGGGTGCCAAATGTTAGGCACCCCAAGTGATTGTAGTTACTTACCTGAAACCCCGGGTCGGTGCTCCTATCAGCAGAAAACTGCACCGGCCCGGGGTTATACCAGTGAGCACCATGGAGTGATCCACTTCAAATTTCCCGGGGCAGGCGCATGCACAGTTGAAAGAAATAGCCGACTTTTTAGTTAAAGTTCAGCTTTTCGTTCTTCTGCGCATGCGCAGCTGCGCGAAGGAGGAAGACAGAAGAGGTGCGATCTTTTTGCTCACTGGTATAACCCGAGCCCAGTGCAGTTTTCTGCTGATAGGAGCACCGGTCCGGGGTTTCAGGTAAGTCAATACAATCACTTGGGGGTGCCTAAAATTTGGCACCCCTAAGTGCTGCAAGCCTTTGCTTCTCCTTTAAACACCAAATATGGCCTTTAAATTCTTTTTTTTTTTGTTTTCAACATTTTATTAAACGTGAAAATGGAAGTTTAACAGATGCAGGATTAAGCATGGGATCTACAGTATTATCTGGGAAGATGCTATTGAATGCCACTAAAACCAACAATAACTTTCTGCTGTGTATGTTATAAAACTTTATTTACTATTGGACGCTTAGCTTTTTCTATGTAATAGGCAGACAAAGCTTTACATTTTAAGTAGCCCAAAAATGATGCCCTGGCAACAGCCCTCCTCTGACAGGTGCTCATGTCAGTACTTGTCAGGGGAAAGCTGCCTAAAACAAAGCCCCTGTACCTACATTTGACAAGCACCCTAAACAGCCCTGTGTACCATTAGCTTAAGGCAATGCTTTTTAATTGATCTTTAAAACTAATCCATCAAAAATCCATGTTCAAACATCTCAGCAGGGTGTTTAAATGTCTTTTAGCAGATTGTAATATATTCTCTTTGAACGATCAAAGTTATAGTTTTGACCCCCCCACCTCATTTTTCAGCAGAAATGTTCATATGCTTATTGCTCTAATTTAAAAAATAAAACTAGTATAGATTTATTTTACTTTACCCCCCACACATTGTTACCAATTCACATGCAAATGTGCTTTGATATTTTGCATAAATGAATCCCATCCTTGGCCTATATCCACTTTTGCTTCAATTCAGTTTTTGACCCATATATTCTAGTGAGATTTATGCATTCCTCCAAATTCCCAAAAAATAAAGCTACTTTCCACATAAGAGGACAGCATAGAATAGAAGGCAAATAAACTTTGGCATTGAAAGACATGTTGTGTTTGGTTGTCCCAGACTGTATCTCAGTCTTCCACTTGCTCACTGAACAATCTTCTTATAATTTCTCAGCACCGTGTGAATATCACTGGAAAATAAGATCTGGATTTGTATTTTAAACATTGAATTGTGACCATTGACAACATGGACCTCTTGGCTCCTGGCTGCCTTTTCCCTACCACTGAGCCAGAACGGCAGCTGGGAGGTACCTGGTTATTTTGGGCCTCATAGAAACCTTCTTGGCCTGAGTTTCTAGCTTTCACTGTTTCCTTAGTAGCTTGTAGCCTTGCAGGGACTTGCATTAACTAAGAATCTTTGCTTTGTCTGATAACACTTGCACTGTCTGACTGGTACTCCAGTCCTGTATTACCCTGCTCATCTGCCCCACTCTATACCCTCTAATTCCTGTTCCAGAGCCTTCAGATCTTTGTCCTCTCCAACTTGTGTAGTCTCTTTGTTGTAGGGATGCACCGAATCCACTATTTTGGATTCGGCCGAACCCCCGAATCCGAATACCGAACTGAATCTGAACCTTAATTTGCATATGCAAATTAGGGGTGGGAAGGGGAAAACATTTTTTACTTCATTGTTTTGTGACAAAAAGTCACACAATTTCCCTCCCCGTCCCTAATTTGCATATGTAAATTAAGGTTCGGATTCAGTTCATCCGGGCAGAAGGATTCGGACGAATCCGAATCCTGCTGAAAAAGGCCGAATCCTGGATTCGGTGCATCCCTACTTTGTTGAGAACAAAATGTCAGGCTTGTCAGAAAGACTCATCACAGGCACCACCCCCCCCCCCCCCCAAAAAAAAGAATCTGCATACATCTACTAGATTTGTCCTGCTCTGATAGGCCTTATTGGCCAAGAAGAGCAATGTCAAGAAATGGAGGGGTTTATTAGATTTAAAATAGTAAATTTCAGGTTTTACAGTGCAGCTCTTGTTATATCTCTGGATTTGCCTTGAGGGAAGAAATCCAGTTAATTGTATGCTGCAGCAATGGGATGCCACCCTTAAGATGTGGATGATTTTAAAATCAAAGTGTGTAAAACAGTCTTCATAAAACTAAATAAAGTCAGTAGATGATATAAGTATAAGGGCAGAGGTTTAGTTATGACACTAAAAAGAAACTGACACCAGAAATTAAACCTTATTTTTACAACTATTATAAGCTCTTAATAATTTGTCATAAAAGTATTTGCTGAATCCTTTACAACATCAGTCTTATCAACATGTTGCTCTATGAAGCAGGGGCAGGCCAAGCTTACTGAGTGCCCTAGGCAAGCCTACTGCCACCTCAGCCCCCACTGCAGCCAAACAAAAGAACAATGGGAAGGTAACCAGATAGCAACTCCCTAACACAAGATAACAGCTCCCTGGTAGATCTAAAAACAACACTCAATAGTAAAAGCCAAGTCCCACTGAGACTGATTCAGTTACATTAAGTAGGAGAAATAACAGCCTGCCAGAAAGTAGTTCCATCCTAAAGTGCAGGCACATGTCACATGACTGGGGCTGCTGGGAAACTGACAATATGTCTAGCCCCATGTTAATTTCAAAATTGACTATAAAAAATCTGTTTGCTCTTTTGAGAAATGGATTTCAGTGCAGAAGTCTGCTGGAGCAGCACTATTAACTGAAGGGTTTTGAAAAAAACATGTTTTCCCATGACACTATCCCTTTAAGCAGACTATCGTGCCTGTCCCACATAATTCAGTAAAGCTTCACATCTGAATTGGTTGCCAAGGCTGCAATATTCGTAGCCCACCTCTCCTACACAAATCACAGGAAAGCCTGTAATATATATGTTGGCTGTCCAAATTACTCTTTTTCCACAGCCCTACAATTTCAAAGAAAGGTGACCCTTAAAGAAGCATTAATGCTGAAATACAATGTCTAACCAGTGGAATTTAGAATTGTAAATTATAATCATCATCACCATTCATTTATTTATTTAGCGCCAACAATTTACTCAGTGCTTTACACCAGAATGTACAGAAAATTCCAGAGGAACGGCACAATCAGAATGTATTGGCCCTATGAATGTGCAGAATATAGTCTACAAATAACTATAAACATTATTAATTACTGTTTACATGAGATTTGTTTGTTCAGATTGTGTTGTATGTTTTCTAATGAAAAGAACTCACCAAAAGACAACAAAGATTCAAAAAACCTTTCACATCTGCACCTTTTTATGGTATTTGTAGGTGTGGAAGTGGCCAATAGTGTTCCAGTGAGCAACGCTGATCCAATAGTCCATCTTATTTAACCCTTCGGAGAATATACAGTTTATTATCTTAAAAAACTTGAAAATGAATGGTATGAGACTGAATAGGTAGTCACTTATTTAAGTAATCGGTTTCCAGACATCCAAAGCAGAGAGCATTCAAACGGTACTGAACAAGGACTTTCCATTCAAATAATATGTTTTACAGGTAATGTTACTTCAGATGAATTACCATGATTGATTTTGCTGGTGTTTTAAAGGAGAACTAAAGCTTAACTAAAGACGTAGGCTAGAAATGTTATACATTATGTCTTGGGCTTCTGTACCAGCCCAAGGCAATCACAGCCCTTTAGCAGTAAAGATCTGTGTCTCCAAGATGCCCCAGTAGCTCCCCATCTTCAGTTCTGCTGATTTACTGCACATGCTCAGCTGCTGTCACTTACTGAGCTTAATGACTGACTCAAAATATACAGTACACATAAAGTAGAAATGTCACAATATAAGGCTGATTAGTAATTAATACAGAGAATTACTACATGTCAGCACAAAAACCAGTGCAATCAAAAATCAGAATGTATTAATCAGTATTGTAGCATCAGCTTATATTAAAGACAAACTTCATTTTCTGCTTGATAAGTTGTGACGACCCCTAAGCTTAGCTTCTCAACAGCTGCTCAGAGCCCACAGAACGTGTGAGTGTCACAGACACTTTCCAAGATGGTGACCCCCTGTGACAAGTTTAAAGTCCTGGATCATTGCTGCTATTAAGAAGCTGAAACCTTAGGCTGGTGCAATACATTTAGTATATAAAATATGGCATTTTTAGTCATATTCAATTTTTAGGGTTTAGTTCTCCTTTAATTAGAAGATGTATGCACTTATCTTATATGGAGCAGGATCATTTTTGCTCTGAACAGTAAACCCTGTTTCTGCTGGTATCTTGGATGACATCCCATACCTCCATAGATAAAAATATTCTTTGTCTCTGGGCTTTTGTACTTCCAAAAATGTTTTGTATATAAATGTTTTGTACATAAAGGTTTTCATGAGATCAGATCTCACCAACCAGGGTAGCCAGTGATGTGTCAACAGAAAGGAATTGGTAACATTCTGAGCAATAAAATTCCAGACTTACAACCAACCATGGACTGCATCACTGGTGTTTTCTCATTAATGGAGATAGCAACGCACACCAAACATAAACTCTCCACAGACTCATACAAATCCTACGCTGTTAATACTGAACCAGTAAAAATGTAGAATTAATACATATACAGAGCGATATTTATGACCCTCAAGACAGCTGCAGCTGTTGGAAAATGTAATGATCAACACATGTGGCTAATAAAATGGTAAAAATATCACAAAAACTTATCATTGTAGATTAAACAGTCCCTCAACCCTCAACGACTAACAGTCATCAGCAGAAAGCCGAGGTAATCAATGAAGAAAATATAAGAGTTTGGGAAATCTTGCATGTTTTTAGTAGCTGAATGCTCAAGCCCGAATGCAACCCCTTAGATTCTAAAAAACTCTAATATTCAAAGTTTGGAATCACTAAGAAATGTGTTTTTACCATGTCATATCATCCTCTGCAGTCATCCCTTGTTTGAAGACAATTCATGATTCAGCAAGACAACTATCCAAAGCAAACTTCTAAGCTATGCATAGCCTTTTTGGGGGGAAAACAGGAAGCCAGAGTACTGTCTTTGATGGGGTGACCAGTGCAGTAGCGAGACAAAGGCCCTTATATTCAAATATACGAAAAATTGGTAAAACAAGACTTAGACATATTACAAAAAAAGTGGGCAAAAAAACCGATGAAACACAATATCACGAAAAAAGAGAAAGAAGCCCTAAAGGGCCTACAAAATAATAGGGGCATCACTATCAAGCCGGCGGATAAGGGGGGCGGCTTGGTAGTGATGGACACAGAAAATTATAAAACAATGTGCATGGATCTCATTTCAGATAGTAATACATATCGATTATTAGTGGGGGATCCCACAGAGACTTTCAATAGAAAAATAAAAATAATAATTGATAAGGCAGCACAAGAAGAAATCCTAGATCAGAAGGAGAAAGAATATCTGTATATGAAAAATCCCAAAATCCCGGTCCTTTACTGTCTGCCTAAAATACATAAGAATATAAAAAAATCCACCAGGCAGACCCATCGTGTCCGGCATAAATTCAATATCATGTAATATGTCAGAATACGTAGATAAAATACTACAAAACTATGTATTAAGTTTACCTAGCTACTTAAAAGACTCAACTCAAGTGATCAGAGATTTACAGAACGTAAAATTAAAACAAGGAACATTTTTATGCACTTTGGATGTTAAATCTTTATATACTTCAATTCAACACGAATTAGGAATAAGGGCCGTAACACACTATTTGGAAAAAGACCTAAATATGCCGACTAACCAAAAGGAATTCATAATAGAGGCCATTTCCTATATACTAAACCACAACTATTTCTGGTTTGGGGATAAATACTATTTACAGATATGGGGCACCGCCATGGGAACGAGATTCGCCCCCAGCTATGCAAATCTATTCCTGGGACACTGGGAGCAGTAAAATGTAACATCTAAGCTGGGGGGGTGATCTGGTCCTATGGCGGCGCTTCATAGACGACATAGTGTTTTTGTGGCAAGGGTCGGAAGAAGAAATGCTAAAAATTGTCAATGACATTAATAAAAATGATCAAAATTTAGAATTCACCTTAATCTATAGCCAGGAGACAATAAACTTCTTGGATCTAGAAATAAGGAAGAATAAAAACAATGATTTCCTGGATTTTAAAACCTATTTCAAAAAGGTAGATGTCTGCAACTATGTATTAAGCACCAGTAACCACAATCCCACATGGCTCCAGAATATTCCGTATGGACAATTCTGTCGTCTAAAGAAAACTGCTCCAATCCAATAGAGCTAGAAGGCCAACTGAATTATGTGTCAGAACGGTTTAAACAGAGGGGGTACAAAAATAAACTTATCCAAGAAGCGAGAAAACAACTAAGAGGAATAGATAGAGCAGATTTATTGAAAGAGAAAAAGAAAAAGGAACCAATTAATGAACAACTAAGTTTATCGTTTATCACTTCTTACACCCCGGGGGCACAAGAAATAAAGAGGATTTTAAATCGACATTGGAACATCCTGGAGGGAGATGAACTCCTAAAAGGGAAAATCCCCCAAAAGCCAAGGGTAATATATAAAAGGGCAAACAACTTAAGTCAAATAATAGTACGTAATTTCATCCCTACAGAGAGAACACAAATTAAAAAACCAAAGGAGGAGTGGAAAGGTTTCTTTCCGTGTGCACTCTGTAAAGCCTGTAAGTACGGGAAGAAAAGGACACAATTTATATCCAATGTGACAAAAAAAGAACACACCATTGATCACTGTATTAAATGCACAACACAAAATGTGATATATTGTTTAGAATGCCCTTGCGGCCTTCAATACATTGGCAAAACTAACAGGAAATTAAGGGAAAGAATTAACGAACACATAAGAAATATAGAAAAGGGAGTCATGAATCACAGTGTGTCAAAGCACTTTAAAGAGTGTCATAATCAGAAAGCCAAAGATTTGAAATTTTGGGGTGTAAGCATAGTACAAAAAGATTGGAGAGGGGGAGACTTAACAAGGAAAACATTACAAGAAGAAAGCAAATGGATCTACAAAATGCACACATTCATACCACAAGGGTTAAATATAGATATTAACTTAAAGGAGAAGGAAAGCCCCAGGGCGCAAAACCCCTCCCCCCCTCCCGTGTATTGCCCCCCCTCCCTCCTCCCCCTGGCCTACCCCTCCCGCTGGGCAAATGCCCCTAACTTGTTACTCACCCCTCTGCGCAGGTCCTGTCCACGGAGTTCACAGTCGCCATCTTCTCCCACTCGCGTCTTCTTCCTGCTCTGACCGGCGTCTTCTGGCGCATGCGCAGTAGGAACAGGTACCGGTACAGCTCTATTGCGCATGCACCGAATGTCACGAAGTTTTCCGATTTCACTTCGTGACATTCGACGCATGCGCAATAGAGCTGTACCGGTACCTGTTCCTACTGCGCATGCGCCAGAAGACGCCGGTCAGAGCAGGAAGAAGACGCGCGTGGGAGAAGATGGCGACTGTGAACTCCGTGGACAGGACCTGCGCAGAGGGGTGAGTAACAAGTTAGGGGCATTTGCCCAGCGGGAGGGGTAGGCCAGGGGGGAGGAGGGAGGGGGGGCAATACACGGGAGGGGGGGAGGGGTTTTGCGCCCTGGGGCTTTCCTTCTCCTTTAAGAGCTTTTTTTATGAAAGATACTTAATATAAAAACAAACAAAATGTAAACAGGGAATAGAAAAGCAAAATAATAACATAAGGTGAATACATGTAGGAGAGATCAATGAAAAAATATATGAACTGAAAGTTTTTTATGAAAAAAACAGGAAAAACTACATTTCCCATGATTCTCCTTAATTGTTGCCTTTATATGTTGCCAAAAGGTATGCATCATTTGTATATATATGTGTATGAAAACAAAGCTTATTGATTTAGAAAGAAAAAAAAGGGGGAACTACATCTCCCATGATCCCCTCTGATCATTATCCTTATACGATGCTAAAAATGTGCCTTTTTTTGTATATACACTTTGGGCTGTATTGTTGTATTGTGGCTTAATGGGGTTTTTTAGCCAGAGGGGTGATGAAAAGGAGGTGCAGGAGAGAGATATACTGCCTTTATTATAATGTTGAGAAGACTGAGAGTTCGCCAAACCGGAAGTGAAGACGCTGGAACGCAAGCTGGAACGCACAAACCGGAAGTGAAGGCAGAAACGGAACGAACACGCTGGAAAGGCCTTTAAAAGGAAGGATACAAACAAATATGGCAGAGACGCCTCTGAGGAAGCTGGTAACACCCAGTGAAACGCGTTAGGCATAGTTTGGGGGACACAACAACCTAGATCAAGGCACCTGAAGTGAGCTGACAAGAGCTTGGAGTGAGCTAACAGGATTGCCCCTGGGGACCCCAGAAAGACTGTTGTTTGGACTCAATGCGCAAAAACCCGCAAGGGAAATGTGAGTGTGAATTTTAATTGTTTTTAATTATGTTTTAAATAAACGGTGTTACACTATCATCGATTTGTATTCCTGCTTGGGAACTCGGAAGGAGTGGTGAGCGCTGAAGGAGGAACTCGAAAGAGATTCATGTTAAATACACCATACCACGGCAGTGGTTTGTAAGTAGGCATTTTATACAGAAGGGAGGCATCTGCATCTTTGGAATATATTTTATTTCACAGGAAAAGCACTTTTCTTTTCTTCTGTCCACCTGTATTGCCACTCTATACCCTCGTTAATAGCCATTTAAAGAAGAAGGGGAGAACACATCCACTTAACATCCAGTGCACGCACGGGGTGATATTTCACATTTGTGAACATATTGCGCTATGTCTGTTTTTTATTTCTGTTGCCACAGGCGCTGATCACTTCTTATACATATCCCTTTTGGGGGGTATATATATGTTCGATTTTGGATTCATATACAGTTGAGAGACTGTGGAGGGGTCGGCAAGAAATATTCTAAGAGACTGAAATTTTATATTGGGCTGCATTTTGTAAGCTATATATTGTTTTTGCAGTAGCGAGACAGCAGGATAATACTATAGGAGTGCCATGTCTCCATCTTCTTCCTGGACTTTCTATACAGCCCAGTCTGGGTGCTGATGTAGAGTAGACTAAAAAGCAAACTTTGAAGCAAAAATACAGCTGTTCAGTCTGCTGTAGTGATGAGTGAATTTTTCTCCAGGCATGGATTTGCATTGAAATTCAGCTTTCTGACATTTTTTTTTTTAACGAAACTGCATTAAAAATTGGCCGTGAAAATTTTCACCTAGACAAATTTGTCTCAGAGACAAAAAAGTCTTCATAAGAAAAAATCGCCAAGACAAAAAGAAAAATGGCAGTTAAGTTAATGAATTTGGAGTGAGAAAAAATTGACATGCGTGTTGCATATTAAATCATGAGCAAGGAAGATTTTTTTCAGAATCTGATAACTGGCCTGTTCAAACTATAGTATATGATAACTATGCACTGTATGATATATGATAACTGTACCAAAGCTACATCCAATTGGACATAATCTATTAGCTATTTGCAGCAGATAATTAGCTTTTGAGTCATTGTCCTTATTGTGTAAGGGCTGTGGAACTCAGAGCAAATTGGCGCTGTAATTTTTTTCCATGCTCAAAACAGGGTACGAAAACACATAAAAAAAACTCCTTACTACCCTTATTGCTGACAATAGGAATTCCAGAGTTCCAGATTGACCACCTTGGACACAGTATGACTAAATGCAACAACACTTTTAAGGACCTTCCCATCCAAAAGGCAGCCAACAACAATTTTTGGAACAAAAACTTTGGACCTCCATGAGAAATGGCTATACACATATTAGTCCCTCATCTACACTGTTCTTCATGTTACCACATATACCACATAAAATGCAACAAAACTTTACATGGACCACCCTCTCATCCATGAGGAGGTCAGAGAGATGAAAAAAACATGTCCTGAACCCATCTATTTCTAAGTGGTGTAACATATGTTTTGGTGGTCTACCTTTCAGGAGGCTAACTTAAAGTGTGACCATTGAATAATGATATGTTTATCACTCTGTAGTTTTAGGGATGAACCGAATCCACTATTTTGGATTCGGATGAACCCCCGAATCCTTCAGCCAAATATTGAACCAAATCCGAATCCTAATTTGCGTAAGGAAGGGGAAAACATTTTAACTTCCTTGTTTTGTGACAAAAAGTCACTAGATTTCCCTCCCCACCCCTAATTTGCATATGCAAATTAGGATCTGGTTCAGCCTGGCAGAAGGATTTGGCCAAATCTGAATACTGCTGAAAAAGGCCGAATCCTGCCCGAATCCCGAACCGAATCCTGGATTTGGTGCATCCCTAGTTTTAGTAAACTGGAAGCTACAATACATACAAACCAACAGGAATTTAACAAATATATAAGAGCAAGCACTAAATGATCAAGCGACAACAGCTGTAAAACATGTGCAACACTGCAAAGATTAGACTTCCATCAGGGATTGGTGATTGAAATGGCTGATGGAAATAGCAAATAATCATAATAAACTAGTGATCAGTGATGGATGTAAAACAAAGACAGAGTCTGATAAAAAGAGTCACTAAGTACTGTATATCACTATTATAGTTTTTCATAGAGCTACAGTTGCCAAGGGAGGCTTGATTCTCTCATTATGGATGTTTTCCTTTCACATCAGACCAAAGATGTCTCTTATCTCACTACAGAAATGTAGCAAATAAAGAAGTAAGAAAATAGTCTCTTATATTGGAGAAACACCTAAAAAGTAGAGGCATGTTGCAGGGTTATTCTTCTGATAATTGATATACTTGATCCATCAGACCTTGGTTTTTTTAAGGAAGGTCAAATCCAAGACCTCTGTTGAGTGTCCTCAGTAAGAAATTAACCTGTGTGACAATTGTTGGTCCTTACCCCCTAAGACCTCCATCCCTGCCAGTTTTCAAAGCAGTAAATAGAGACATCTGGATGGGAGCTTTTCACTGCAGTAATTGAAAATGACAGTGGATCAACTTCTGGCATGTTGTATTCATAAATCTCGAGGCTTAATTACATTAAAGAGAAATCTAGGGCTCAGCTCTATGGAAACCGTAGATTATATCAAATGCTTTGGACATGAAACTTTAAGCGAAGTCATTATTTTTTCTGCTCCCTGAGAAAATGATAGGCTAGTTAATATTTCTGAGCGATACCTGAGAAGCATTGTATGGTTTAAAGACTGAAATAAGAAAAACTCTGATCCTTATGTACAATAGAGATTCTAAACTGTCTGTAATGGTGTGGGTAGCCTAAAAGGACCCCTTTATGCAGCATTAATTTGACTACATAATATGCATGGAATATATTTATAAGGTATGTTTTAGTCTAACTTTATAATAGAAGGACATTTTGGAACAAGTAGAAACAACCTTACTATAGCTATTGTGACCGTTCCAAAGAAGGGAATGTTTTAAAGACCATCCATAATTTAATTGTGGATCATTCAGTGACAATGTGCATTTATGCCAAGATGCCTTCATTTTAAACTCTCTTTGGATTTGTCTTTTGGATTTGCTTTTGCTTCCCCTGCCCCTTCTATAAAGGCATTAGGTAGAGCTGCTAGAATGTGGCTTTGAATAGAAGCTCACCATTGTTGATCTTGTTATGCCACTCTTTAAATGGCAGTGACACTGCCCATGCTCAGTTTGTTTTGGACTACCATTGAGAAGCAAAGCTTAGGGATCAACAAAAAGTATTTATTTAAAGGACCCATAAAACTAAATACAGAACTTTAGAGGGCTTATTTGCTAAGGGAGGCAAGAGGCAAAGTGTAAAATAAGTGACACAAAGCACAATATTTTTCTCCCACAATGTATCCTAATCCCTTTGTTTGTGAGGCCACATGGTGGAACTAACCGAATACCCATGTTGTTATTTACAATACCTAAAATCCTGAATGAGAGATCACCTGGCTGGGTTGTGTGGGACTTGCAGGTATAGGAAGAGTAGCCTGGCATTTTCATTTTCTTCAACCATTCACTATAGACACAGGGCCGGATTTACATAGTGGGCGCCCCTAGGCCCACTACCGTTCATCACCCTTGTCCCCTCCAGGGGGAAAGGAGCAATGGGGCTTTGTCGCACGGAAAATTAAAAAAAGAAAATTAAAAAAATGATTGTATCTCCAGCGCATCCCCAGTGTTTTTGAAATAATGTGCGTGTGGTTGGTCAGCATGCCGCCCCCCTAAAATCCTGCCGCCCTAGGCCCGGGCCTAGGTGGCCTTTCCACAAATCCGGGCCTGTATAGACATTTCTGTGAGAGTCCTGCAAATGTACATCTCTCCAAGCAGTGTGTGTGTGTGTATGTGTGTGAATTCACTGAATTGTCATTATTCTGCTTCCTCCTTTCTCTTATCCTTGTCCAGTCTATAAGGTACACTGCAGGATATCACTTGTTTTCTAATCAATAAAACACAATCCCTTAAAAAAGCAAATAGAAGTCAACCTTTTGGTCAGTCATAAGATATACTTTTGAAAACCAGGTTGTCTGTGTACTCCAACAGGACACTATCATTAAAAAATATCGCTAGTATCTCTATTTCTGTTTTATTAGGGCATTTATTTGCGTAACTTTTATTGAAAAGTTTCTAATTTATTCATGGACTCACATTCTTACCTGCAAAGAGCCTAAAAGCAGTCCTTTCAGTTACTTTCGCCTCTGTTGTGAGGTTGTGAATGCACATAGCACTTAACTAGAAGGTAAGCACTTATATACAATGCCCTAGGATCCCCATGAATTCCAAGCCAGTGTAAATTACACACTACGACATTCTGGCTCTTTTTTAGTGTGCATAATGTGTGAATCCAGTGGAAACAAGCCAAAAAATATTATGAATTGGTCCTTTCAGGGTAGATGTGGGAGTCACGTGATGTGAGCATTCTCATGGAAATGAGTGAGGTCTCCTGAATGGCAAAATCTTGTCTAAAGGATCTTTGCACAAATTAGTCTTGGCTCATGTTAGCCTTACATGCACTCTTTCACAAAACGTTCAAATGTATTCACACCTCTGTCTTGAACCAAAAAATGTAGTCGGACCTTTGGCCTTGCTTGCATGGCTGTGGGGTGGTCATTAATATGGAAAAGAAAGAAAGACTTCAAAAGGTTTTATTATTACAGTTATAGACAATATATCTTCTATATGTGCTTTAGAACTGGCTTCCTGCAGAGGAATGCTGAGGTTTTTATATAATCCAGTCTTAAATCAGGCAAATTCATACTTCTCCAAATATAAACAAAAATATGTATATGCTGTTTTTTATTTTTGGTGGTTGTTTTTAGCTTTCTTTTTAAACCTTTAACAAAAAAATAACTTATAATAATAATAATTATTATTAATAATTTATCAGGCTAATGGGATTTTTCAGATTGTATTTAAATCAAGAGCAGCAAAAAAGAGACAAAAGCAGCTATAATAGAATTGAATTAAATGTTTTTATTTCCCTATAGTGATAGACAGACAGACAGACAGACAGATAGACAGATAGATAGATAGATAAATAAACAATGAATAATGTTTTTTAAACAGGTTATTCCTTTAACATATTTTCACTCTTCTGACTCTTTCCAGCTTTAAAAAAGGGGTCGCTGACCCCATCTAAAAACAAATGCTCTGTAATGCTGCAAATGTTGCAAAATATTGTTATCGATACATTTTATTACTCATCTTTCTATTCCGAGCCTCCCTTATTCATATTCTCTTATTCAAATCAACGCATGGCTAGTATAATTTGGGCCCTAACAACCACAATATGTTTTTATTGTTGTTATTTTTGTGAGTTGTTTTTTTTTTAGTTACTTATTTTGTGGTGCAGGTGTCAGGCTTAGAGTTGCAAATGATGTCTGGTTGCTCAGGCTTTACTACCTAGTCCAACCCTATTTAACCAATAGCCACATTTTTGTAACGCCCTATACAATTTCTTATCCGTCCAGATCTATATGTTGGCTGAGTGTCAAGAACAGTGTCGGACTGGCCCACCAGGATACCAGGAAAACTCCCGGTGGGCCTCGGTGTCAGTGGGCCCTCATGCTGCTAAACTTTTGGCTATGGCCATTCCCTATTTCTATGAGGACAAAGAGGTTAAATAGATGGAGTAATTGATTATAGTATAAAGAAAACAGACTAGGAGAATAGAGGTTGATTGAGGAGATGAAGAATATTAGTACTGAGAGTGGGCCCCTGGTCTAAGGTTTTATGGTGGGCCCCTGGCCTAAGTTTTTTGGGTGGGCCCCTGGTGTCCCAGTCCGACACTGGTCAAGAATATGCTCTAAACACAAGTGAACTTTCAATTCTTGTGAATTTCATGTCCTCGCATTCTCATTCAACTAACAGCTAGTATGTATAAAGTCTTCTAACATCAGCCCCTGCCCCCTGCTCTGCCCTCAGCAACTGGAACACTGGCAAAACTCTACCTAATATAGCTTAAAGATAAATTAGATCGGGCTACTTAGCCACCTTAGATGCCCTGGGTGCATCCCAATTTATTAGTGGGAAATCAACTATAGAAACATTTAGGGGCAGATTTACCTAGGGTCGAATATCGAGGGTTAATTAACCCTCGATATTCGACTGTCGAATGTAAATTCTTCGACTTTGAATATCGACGTCGAAGGATTTACCGCAAATAGTTAGATCGAACGATTAAATCTTAATCCATCGATCAAACGATTTTTATTCGACCAAAAAAAGATTGCAAAGCCTATGGGGACCTTCCCCATAGGCTAACATTGCACCTCGGTAGGTTTTAGGTGGCGAACTAGGGGGTTGAAGTTTTTTTTAAAGAGACAGTACTTCGACTATGGAATGGTCGAATATTCAAACGATTTTTAGTTCCAAACGTTCGATTAGAAGTCGTGGTCGAAGTAGCCAATTCGATGGTCGAAGTAGCCAAAAAAAACATTCGAAATTCGAAGTTTTTTTTATTCTATTCCCTCACGCAAGCTAAGTAAATGGGCCCCCTTGACTTCATTCAAGTTGAATGGTTAGTTGGAAATACTACTGCTTTCAATTATGTGTGTGCACTCTAATAAATTGAGAACACAGCACTGTACAACACAACATTGTGCACTGTCTTTCCTTGCAACAACAATTCTTTGCAATAGAAAATAATGTTCTTTATATATCATACATATATTCTAGTATTTGCTATATAAAAGAATATTCTTTAGATATTATATAAAGAATATAGAAAAGTTTCCTTACAGTCTCAAAAAAAAATTCAGAAAATGGGAAATAGTTACACTATAGTTTCTTCCATATGAGCATTAGTTTTACTCACTGACTGTAATCTAATCTTTGCTGAACTACAGTACAACATCTACTTTAACTGAACCTGAATATGAAGCTCTATAATGTGCTGTCCTTTAATAGGAGTTGATGTTGTATGCAGTGGGAGAGTCTCTGGATGTAGACATCAATAGAACATCTGAGACAGCTGTATCCTATCACTTTTTCTTTATCCCAGTCCAACATCTTCATCAAAAAAACATTTCTACTATAATAGATATGGTGTTTGTATGGTGCTTTCAGTAAATCTCAACCGGTTTCAATTAGCCTGCTTACTTTGCATGTCCTTTGTGTTGTGAGGTCTCAATGGAGTGCGTAGCCTAACTCAACCATGTTAAGACAGCTATTGTGCATGTTTACTGCTTGCAGTGTAACCCAAAAAACAATTGTACGCCCTGGTTCGCTTCATTTTTCTTCTTAGCGTTCCCTTTTTTTGTAAGTCACAGGTGTCTGAGCAGTGAGAAAAGGATTTGCTTGAAAAGAGACCTTTCTGTGCCTCTTGTAAACGTGTCCTCCAAGTGCGGCGTACGATTCAGTCCCCTCTCTATAAAAAAGCAGGGGAACAAGACGTCCTCTGTAAGCCAATAGAGCGGCTCCACTGGGACATTCATTCTAAAAGTATTGTGGCCTAATATTGTTCGTCTCTGTTAAATGTTTCTCTCTCAACTCCTGAAGAGGGTAGGAGAAAAGGGAATTAAACTTTATTGTCATTTTATCTACTGTAGCGAAAAAGGGGGCCAATTAAAGGAACAAACCATTACATGTGAATTAAATGCAACATTCAAAAGCTGTACTGTGATACTGTACTTGTGAGTAAACGCCTGCAAGGCCATTGCACAGTTAAATGTCATTAGAATTTATATGTATCTTTTGCAAGGTCCCCATAGCCTTCCTTGTTCTACGCTTCTCCCCAAATTTATGTGCCAACTATGAAGATTTAATGTGTGGAATACTCTCCAGCTATTTGGATGTTTGGGAGTGCTCTGCAAGGCCATGCAATTAGCAACACACCAATAAATGGTGATCAGACAGATACAACTTCTCTCTTCACATTTTTTTCATCTCTGATTTAGTTCCATTAGTTGCAATGAGAAAGGCTAAAGGAGGTGTTTGTAAAACACCTCCCCCCCCCCCTTCACCAATGAATAATCGAGCAGGGGGGGGCGAAATGTAGGAGGAGAAGACAGCAGCATGTAAAGGCACTCTGTGTAAGGACAGAGCAAAAAAAGAGTTAGGGGCGGGTACAACTAGTGGAAGAACTGGAGAATGAAGTAAAGGGGGGTAAAGGAGCAATATGATCAATATGGTTTCATTGTTGGGCCTTGCTTACCACTGCAGGAGACCATCTGCTCCCTGTCAATTCATCTCCTGCTTGTCTAGCTAGTTGTCATGGCAACCAGTGGGTGGAGGGATTAAGAAGCGTGCAGCGGTCCTGCTTATTTGAGGCTGTTTTAGGGGCAGCTCAGGGATCCTGAAAGTTGGGATGCACTGAAAAAAGAGGGCTGTTCACTTTTCTGAGCTTTTTTCCTTACTTAGGGCGACAACCCAAATCCATACAGGCACGAATCCCTGTGCTTTCATAATAATCAGACAAATCATGTACTGACTTTTTAACGCCATTGTTGTTTTAAAGTAAGTTTAACATGAAAAGCTCTGTGTCAAGGCACTCTACAACCGGAATATGAAATGTCTGAGGGACACTAGCTTTCTTAGAGTGGTTTCTAGCTGCTGGATATACAATATTCTGCAGATATTCTGCAACAAAAAACATTCTTCACTTTCATAACTGAGTACTTAACAGAATCTTAACTATTTGAATGCTTTGATATTTATTTGGTGATTGGAAACTCTCAAGGCTTCCAATTGTAAGGCAACAGGTCAAAACATAAACTTTTGTAAACAAGGATTTGAAACAGCCAACCCTCACTCATTTATCTGAGATGCTATTTCATATTGCTCAAATTATATTACATCAAATAAGATAATGATTGTGTTACACCTGGCACATGGCATTAAAACAACATTAGTATGTAAATCTTATGAAGCGAGACTGCAGTGCTTATTGACCGAACCGACTATAGGTAACCCTGGAATTCTAGGTGGTGATAGTTCCTCAGTGCGTGCACTTGCACACAAGTCAGCAACAGAAGCAGGGCAGACGCACAACTATACGGAAATGCAAGGAGTTTGGACACAAGTTCCTTTAATAATTGTCATAAACATTCGCATCCATTTTAGTGTGACCATACTTGTGCTGTGTTCATAATTCACCCTAATGACTTTATGACAGTTAAAAGTGGCAGTCATGCTTAAAATATTTCTGGTCTAATAAAGATTATTTATAAACTTGATACATATGCATATCATGTTTCCATCTTTACACATAGTTGTACTCTCTTCTACAATATTTATCATTCATTTATTTTACTGTGCTGTATCAAGTACTACTACAACACCCACACTGATGGAATTTCATAACCTCCTGCAACCAATCAAGCAGCAGAACTATTATACCACCTATATAACAAGTGGAACACAGTTTGCCAAGTCGCAAATAATGTGTAGCAGCCAATGATTATATTGATTACATACAGGTGACTAGAGAATGCACCTGCTGATTGGAAGCTATAATGGATTAGACATGTTGAAAATGCAGTCTTCTTGGCCAGATTAGTGCTCCCACAACCTCACTTGTGCTTTTAGTGAACAGACCACATAATGTCACCTGCTACTTCGGTGCTTTTGCAATGAGAGCTGGAGTACTCCAAGCATACCTCCCAACATTTTGGAAAGAAAAAGAGGGACATAAAAATTTGCTGCACGTTTTTAACCACGCCCACTTTTGTGGCCATTCTCAAAATACTTATATAGGCAGAGATTAATGGCCCTATGCTGTAAACGACAGTAGTGAAAAATGTGCTCAATGCAAACACTTTTTCCTTTGCACACCATTCAAATTGTTTTTGAGACCATCTTGCGACCTAAAAAATGATGCCACCTTCAAGCTGGTCTTAAGAGTGCACAACACAGAAATAATATTTGCAGTTTAATGTGCAATGAACACTGTTGAATTGTGGAATTTGAGTTTTGTGCAATTTTTTTAATTCTATTTACGCATTTTATTACATAGCAGTTAATATCTCATAAGACAAAGCAGGGTTCTTTATTTCCAAGTTGGGTCCAGGCTTCAGGATTTTAAAACATGAACACTGAAATTAATTGTGTTGTTCCAAACACCTCTGGTTATTACATATTAGATTCCATAAACCGTTTCATAACCATAACCATTTCATAAACCATTAGCTGTCTATCAGGCATGATATCCCTGACATGGGAAGTGAGGCCTCTGAGGAAGTGTGCAAACACGAAACGCGTCAGACCTCAGACGCTGTTTATAATTAATCATATGTTTAAATAAAGTACATTGCTTTTACCTATGGTCTGGAGTTGAGCGATCTGTGGAAAGGGCCCAGGAGTGCGCTGCTTCTTCTTACAGACTAAAACACAATTGATACCTTAAAATATAATTCATAAGTTAAAAACAATGTGGACAAAAGCCCTTTGGGCTCTATTGTGTTAAAGGCCATCCAGCAATGCTTAAAGGGGAAGTATCGCGAAAATGGAAATTTAATATATTTCAGCATACTGAAATAAGAAGATTTCTATACTGTATATACCCAATTAAAAATGTTGTACCGTTTCTGAAATAATCAAGTTTATCTACACTATCCCTCTCAGCATCTGTTTCTCTTCATTCTGTCTGTCTAGAAGATCTATAAGAGCTCACTCTATTAAGACATTAGGGGCCAAATTTATCAAGGGCCGAATTTCAAGGGTTAATAAACCCTCGAATTCAACCCTCAAATTTAAATCCTTCGAATTTGAATATCGAATTCGAAAAGGATTTAGCGCAAATCCTAGTAAAAAGTAAGAAATGTTAGAAAAGTGCTGGAGAAGGCCCCCATAGGCTAACATTACACCTCGGTAGGTTTAAAGTGGTGAAGTATAAAGTCAAAGTATTTTTTAAAGAGACAGTACTTCGACTATCGAATGGTCAAACGATTTTTACTTCGAATTGTTCGAATCATTCGATTCGATTGAATTTGATCGAATTTGAATAATTCGATGGTCGAAGTACCCAAAAAAATACTTCGAAATTATCATTCGAATCCTTCACTCGATCTTAGTAAATGTGCCCCTAAGCCTCTCTACATGCAGGATTTGTGCAAAAGGCAATTATTTTGTTAGATTTTGTCTGTACTGGAATCAGTTATTTGAGTGAGCTCTAATTCATCTGCTAGGAAACAAGCCCCCCTATAAAATACATTGGATCTAACTGTCAATGAATATCTGACACCCAACTGCTGCAAGACAGAATGAAGAAAAAAAGATGCTGAGAGAGTGATAGTGAAGATAAACTTGATTATTTCAGAAACAATGCAGAATATTTAATTTGTTATACAGGTATGGGACCTGTTATCCAGAAAGCTCGGGACCTGGGGTTTTCCAGATAACAGATCTTTCCATAATTTGGATCTTCATACCTTGTCTACTAGAAAATCATGTAAACATTAAGGGGCCGATTCATCAAGGGTCGAATATCGATATTCGACTAGGAACTAAAATCCTTCGACTTCGAATATCGAAGTCGAAGGATTTAGCGCAAATGCTACAATCGAACGATCGAAGGATTAATCCTTCGATCGAACGATAAAATCCTTCGAATCGAACGATTCGAAGGATTTAAATCCAACGATCGAAGGAATATGCTTCGATCAAAAAAACTTAGGCAAGCCTATGGGGACCTTCCCCATAGGCTAACATTGACTTCGGTAGCTTTTAGCTGCCGAAGTAGGGGGTCGAAGTTTTTTTTAAAGAGGCAGTACTTCGACTATCGAATGGTCGAATAGTCGAACGATTTTTAGTTCGAATCCTTCGATTCGAAGTCGTAGTCGAAGGTCGAAGTAGCCCATTCGATGGTCGAAGTAGCCCAAAAAACACTTCGAAAATCGACGTTTTTTTACTTCGAATCCTTCACTCGAGCTTGATGAACCGGCCCCTAAATAAACCCAATAGGCTGGTTGTGCTTCCAATAAGGATTCATTATATCTTAGTTTGGATAAAGTACAAGCTACTGTTTTATTATTACAGAGAAAAAGAAAATCATTTTTAAAAAATTTGGATTATTTGATTATAATGGAGTCTATGGGAGATGTTCATTCCGTAATTCGGAACGTTCTGGATAACGGGTTTCCAGATAACAGATCCCATACCTGTATTTAGAACGTTTTTTATTTCAGTATGATGAAGCTTATATTACATTTTCATTTTCGCGATGTAAAATGAGTAAAGGCCAGTTTCATTATTTGTACCCAGTGGAGAGTGGATTAATTAGACTCATCCTGCATGGAATATATAATACTCCCGTGTCAAACTCTCTGGATAGTTAACACTCCCACTTTTAGTCACGGTGTGATAGGGACTTGTTAGGGTAAAGCAATATTTTAATTAGAACTTCGAGTCCAATAATGCTCTGTGGCACAACTGCCCATATACTTTACTGCCTCAAAGATACCACCATCTTTCTCACTCCCATTCTCCGTAGTGATATCAAACTTGACAGAGTGGTTTTGTAATAACAGGAGGACTTAATCTCTGCTTCTTCACCTTTTGCTGCTGTACACAGCTCCTTATTGAGCCAATTTAACTGGATACTCGGGCGTCCACAATATCTGCTCACTTTCACCTATGTGCGTTGACCTCTAGGGTGTCATCAGGGGATAATTTAGAATTTGTCTTTTTTCCATACAGACAGAGCACATAATCTATATTCAATATACTTTTGTCAAAACCCTGTGGTTGAAACTCAACTGACACAAACTACTCTCTGAACAAAGCAGTACCTCCTGCCTGTCAGAGCAGAGGACTGTCCACTGGTAGCTCACCAGATACAAACCTGCCCTACACACAGTGGAGAACACAGAGAAAATGGAACAAAAATACCAAGGGGAGCTAAACAGCTTAGGATCATATTTACTTAAAGGCGCATTCCATGGTGTATTTTAGTCATTGTTAAGCACTAAGCCTTTTGACAAGACTTTAACCAATGAGAAATTGTTGCGTTGATGCAAATCTAGAGCTTAATAATTTTTTGAAATGGCTTAAAATGTAACACATTCTCTATTCTGCTATGACCAGAAATGTTTACTGTTTCCACAAACTCTGACTTTTGTTTGCAAAAAAACACCTTTGGTATTATATTCACCCAGCTAAAGTGATGCATAAAACTGAGGATTAATTTTGTTCCGTCTGAATGCGATTTGCACAAACACATCTCTGTGGATGAGTGCATCTGCATGTGCAACCTTAGGGTAGCAACCGTGTGCTAGGGCAACAATATTAGAAACTAAAACCCAAATGGTCTATTTCATTTAGAATGTTATTTAAGCATGACTGTAAGCTCTTTGGAGCGATGACTTCTTTATTATCTGCATGCACACTGCCCATAGTATTATTTCCTGTGTTTTGTACGGTCTCATTTGTAAAGGGCTGCATACTCAAGGGAACTCTATAAATAAAGATTTGCATATATACATAGAAACATAGAAATACACAGGCAAGTTAAATAAACACTGTGAGCTTCCAGGCCTGCTATGAGATTTTATTCAGTGTGTTAAATAAAGAGAGGATTAACCGGAGATGTTCCTCCAAAAAGCTTTCAATAAAGATTCATTTTTGTTGTAACTTTCGGCCCTTAAAAACATGAAACTCCTTAGGGACCAGTCTGAACTGCTTTTTTGTTTTTCTGCTTCCTTCTTTTGTTAAAGTATCTTTGGATGCCCAGTTGACAAGGACATGCTTACAATATCTGCAGACATATTTTTTAAAGGCTGTTTGCTGATAAAAATTTGTTCCCAATCAATTCATAAACCACAGTTAATTTTTAAAAATCTGTTGGTTTTAGAAAAGATTAAAAGATCCATGGAATATGTTGAAAATGGATTAAATATTTGTTTCTTTTCCAAAGGGCCTCTACAGAGGTATAACGACACCAAGGAACTCCATGATGACAAATCATCTTTCCACTGGGCAAGTTAAAGCTCAAATCCCCCTCTCCATAAACTTTCATGGCAATACAGTATCATGACCCTGAAAGTACATCTGCTGGTCAGGCAACTGCCAGAAATGCTCAATGCCCTCTTTTCCAGTGATAATCCCATGGCACATGGGTGCCCCTTCAAAGTTCAGATAGACCCCATGAAAGTCTGTGTAGAATCTGGAATATGAATAATGTTTTTCCTACTATTCCTCCCAAAAATAAACACTAGTTGCCTATGCAAGTCCCCAGGAAAAGCAATATATGTTAGAGAAAGCTTATTAACATTTATTATGGAATCATCAGGTCAGGTCAGAAAGTTTAGTGTGGTCTGTAGACCAAATTTAAGGACCATTTCATTTTATTAAGTAAAACATAAGAACTCAGTGAAAAAAGAATGTGATTATAAGGAAAGGGAAGACCTGAGGTTACTGCATAGTAACATAAGACTGATGCTTAAACAAAACTGGCCTCTGATGAGAGATGTGATGAGTGTTGGTGAGGCTACAAGTCGAGTAGCTTGTTGTAAGTTACCAAGACTCCTGAAGATTAGAATTTGAGTGTATGGTAGGTATTGCCCTTAATTGATGGTATGTGTATACACAGAGACACATGTCTCTTGGAAAATATGATCTTAAACCACCTACTACCTCTGGTGCTTTTTTTAGTTTTTTTGTGCATTTTATTTTTGGAACTTTTAATAAATTCAATGATATTCATTTATTTAATAAATAAGCCTCCACAAGAAATCATCCAGAATGGCTTGGATGATTTTTTGGACAGACATAATATCAAAGGCTATTCTGATACTAAGCTCTATAGTTAGTATAGGTATGGGTATATAGAATTTAATTAAAAGTAACGAGGGGTGTGTGTATGGATGCTGGGTTTTCATTTGGAGGGGTTGAACTTGATGGACTTTGTCTTTTTTCAACCCAATTTAACTATGTAACTATGTAAGGTTAAAGCATGAATTTTAGTGGTTTTAGACACTCTGAATTGATTGAAAGTGGTCCAATAAGATCAGTGCAGCTTCCACTGACTTCCATGGCACCTCAACAACTTTTACTTGGCAAAGTTTTAAATCAGAGATTTTTGTGGTTTTTACACTTGATAAATCTAGAATTTTCAGAGCTTTTAAGAAACATATGAAAACCAATCATTTTTTCGAGATTTTTTCACAATTTGATTAGTTAGTAAAGGACCCCTGAGACTGGCTCTTCTTTTATAGTTTTTCACAAGGAGTCGAATGCATCAGTAATACTAATAATGAGTGAGTTACAAAATACGCTGTCAAACATAGGGCTCAATACAAAACTCAGGGTTAGGTTCACACAAACCTAGGTACCAAAGTTTTAGGGGGTTATTTACTAAACTCTGAATGCAAAAATTACAAAAAATTTGTGATTTTTTAAAAGTCAGATTTTATTTTTAAAAAAATCGTGATTTTTGCCTGAGATGGAAAAGTCCAAATCAGAAAATCCGGCATCTCAGACCTGTCAAGGTTACATATAAGTCAATGAGAGAAGTCCCAATGATTTTTTGATGTTCGCTAGGTTTCGTGCAATACCCCGGAGTTTTCCGGCACAAATCTGATATTTTGCCTGAAAATGCAAAAAAACCTTGAAAATCAAATGAAAAATCCCAAAAAAATCTTGAAAATTAGATTTTTTCCCGCAAACAAATTTTCTGGTGAATGTATTAATAAATAAGCTTAAAAGCCCTGATCGAATTTGATCGGTGTTTGTAGCTGAAAATATGGAGATAGATTCGGAATTTGATAAATAACCCCCTTACTATGTAGAGCATACAACTGCTTAATTGTGTATAGAGAAAACTATCCTTATATATTTTTATGTTACTCTATACCAGGAATCTCAAACCTTCAGAACCCGTGAACAACATTCAGAAGTAAATGAATTGGGGAGCAACACTAGCATGAAAAATGTTCCTCGGGTTCCAAATAAGGCCAGTGATTGCCCATTTAGTAGCCCCTATGTGGATTGTCAACCTACATTGAGGCTGTTTGGCAGTACAGCTGGTTATTATACAACCAAAACTTGCCTCCAAGCCTGGATTTCAAAAATAAGCACCTGCTTTAAAGGCCACTGGGAGCAACAGCCAAGGATTTGGAGAGCAACATGTTGCTCACAAGTTACTGGTTGGGGATCACTGCTATACAGACTACATGTAATATAACGGGGTTGTTCCTGCTGCTGCATTGCCTAGTGTATAGTATTACCAGCCACATGCATATAATATACACACGTACAGTTTGTATATGCCTTTTTTAAGCCAAGGTTTATCGGAAAAAGTTAAACATTTGGGTAATAAGATGTATATGACACTTGGCTGAAAAATACACTTCTTCCATGTTTAGGGTAACTTTACTTAAAGGGATACTGTCATGGGAAAAAAAAAATTCAAAATGAATCAGTTAATAGTGCTGCTCCAGCAGAATTCTGCACTGAAATCCATTTCTCAAAAGAGCAAACATATTTTTTTATATTCAACTGAAATCTGACATGGGGCTAGACATATTGTCAATTTCCCAGCTGCCCCAAGTCATGTGACTTGTGCTCTGATAAACTTCAATCACTCTTTACTGCTGTACTGCAAGTTGGAGTGATATCGACCCCCTCCCTTTCCCCTCCCAGCAGCCAAACAAAAGAACAATGGGAAGGTAACCAGATAGCAGCTCCCTAACACAAGATAACCGCTGCCTGGTAGATCTAAGAACAACACTCAATAGTAAAAACCCATGTCCCACTGAGACACATTCAGTTACATTGAGAAGGAAAAACAGCAGCCTGCCAGAAAGCATTTCTCTCCTAAAGTGCAGGCACAAGTCACATGAGTGGGGCAGCTGGGAAATTGACAAAATGTCTAGCCCCGTGTCAGATTTCAATTGAATATAAAAAAATATGTTTGCTCTTTTGAGAAATGGATTTCAGCGCAGAATTCTGCTGGAGCAGCACTATTAACTGATTAATTTTGAATTATAAATATAAATGGTAAGTTTTTCTCCAGGCCAGAGTTCCTGTTAGGAAAAAAAATGCACTGGTCCCTGGAAATTAAATGCAATCTTACTTATCCCGGCACCTTTCTTCAGATTTTGAATCTGAACTGACTTGTCTATATATAGACAATGAATAGAAAACAATTAACTAATGTACAATAAAACTGTAGCTAGACAGCATTTTAGATGTTAAGCTGAAAGAAAGGCAAATAACTCAAAAAGTTTAGAAAATAAAGACTAATTGCAAAGTTGTTAAGAACAGAGAATCTTTTACCATAAATTAATTTACAGGTGAACTTTAATTAGCGTCTCATAATCTTGCATATTAACATATTCTGATAAGGATCCCCGCTATCTGTATTTTATTAATCCAAACGCATACTATTTTTCTTCTTGCTGATAAAATAGGTAGGTATATGCAAACGCCAAATCCATTTGTTTTGGCAGGAGATACAGTTTGGGTATCAAAGGATATAATCACTGGATCTACACGAAATAACGTAGAGCTATCAGAGTTCATTTGGGCTTTGCTGATAAGTCCTATCAGCATCTGGAAATAAATATGTACCTAGTTGTATGCGTATTATATTGGTTACCAGGAAACATCAAGTTTGAATTGCTCAGCAAACAAGCAACGTGATGGCAGTTGTGTATGAGGGAGCACATGGCTGATACACAGAGTCAACACAAAGGAGGAACACTGCAGAGAGATGGAAGTGCAAACTGCACGCTTTACTGTGGGTGCATCATTATTTTCTCGTTATGCATTTTGTCATCTCTTCACATCACATATTGTGCTCTTATAAAAAGAAAACTGACAGAATCAGCTCGGTGGAGTTTACTAAAAGTTTACTATTTAACCTGCTTTGTTAGATGTCACATTTGCATTCAATTTGTCTTTGTATGTATGATGGGGCCTCTATCCATCAGATCTATAAAATATGAGCATTTTGCAAAAATATGTGTATTTATATTTATATAACTATAAAAAGAGTAAATAAAAAAAGAGAATAACATGCCAATATGACATGACCTTTTGTCCAGTTGTCCTGTTAAAGGGAACCCGTCACCCACACAAAATTATCCAAATCCTATTTTATCATGTTAGTCAAGCAAAATGAACTTTAATTACACTGTATAAATTATTTGAATATTGTTTCCATCATTCTGGGAACTCATAATTATAGCAACCAGGAAGGAGCCATTTTGTGGATACTGTTATTAAGGCAAACCTTGCATCATCTCAGAATCTTGTTTGTGCACCAGGGGACAGGGACCTAATGTCCATCCCCATGCACTAGTTACACAATTAAATCGTTAAGAGAGTGACATCTAGGAAGTGCTGAATGGAAAGTGAAAGTAATTGCTTGCCCCGCCTCTATGCCTAGGTATAGAGGAGGGGTAGGCAATACTTGATTGACAGCTGATATTTTTAAATGAGTTTACAACAGCTATGAATGCTTTAATAAAAAAAAGAAATTGGATTTCTTATTTAATTTAAGAATGACTTTTATTATACAGATTTTTATTTCTGGGTGACGGGTCCACTTTAACAGAAATGCAAGCCATAAAGAGACAGTAGGACTTATTTACAAAGAACATGGTCAGATGCAAAGCGTAGAATATGCTCCATGCTCATCAGCCATAGGTAGTTTTGTGTGCTCCACAGTGGTGTGCAAATACCTGCACTTCTTCCTTTAATACAGTGCTGCCTGTGTTTGGCAGCACTGTATTCACGAGGGGTGGACTGAGGAAGCTAGATGGATGTACACTAGCTTGTGTGGCAATCAGAAGCATAAGCTTTGGAGCTGCAGTTTGTGGGAGCAGGGCTGGATTTGATGAAGCAGTGGCCCAAGGCCCAGATGATCCCAGTGGCTGCCGCTTCATCTCGCCTCCACACCCCGTGGCCGCAGGGTCCTAGCGCCGGCTGCGTCACTCTCAGTCACAGAACCACTGGGGAGCTAAGGATGCCGCTAAAATTTCGCTGCCCTAGGCCCGGGCCTTTGTGGCATCGTCGCAAATCCGGGCCTGGGTGGGGACGCAGCTTGACCCTGTGCTTTGCTTACCTATGGCAGGATTCAAAGCAAAGTGCAGGGTGTGCTGAAGTTCCTGCACACAAGTACTTTATAACCAAAGTAAAGTGCTAAAGGGCATGATTCTACACTCTGTAGAGCACCATGCCTTGAGACTATTAAAGCATAGTCAACATAAAATACAGGCATAGGATCTATTATTCAGAACACTTTGAACCTGGGATCTTTCCATAATTGGATCTCCATACCTTAAGTCTGCTAACAATCGTTTAAAGTGGTGCATCTGTAATTATTACAGATAAGAAGAAAATTATTTTTATTAATGAGAACTTTTTTATTAAATGGACTCTATGGGAGATGGTCTTCACATAATTCTGAGTTTTTTTTGGATAAGGGGTTTCTGGATAAAAGGATCCCATACCTGCACAAAGCAACATTGTAGATAAAAAGCAGATCAGTCAAAAATGAAAATTTTTAAAACAGAAAACTGTAAGAAATGGCACTGCCATATTTTGGAGATTTCTGGGTAACATCTCTCCAGATATTAGATCCCATATTATTAACCAAGACTCTTACTGAATGTGATTTCTCAGGCTATGGTCACACTGGGCTGATTCTCAACCTGCAGATGAATACAAGCCAGGAATCAGACCCTATGATCAAATGAAAGCTCTTCTGTGCCTTCGTACTGAACCAGTGTGTTGGCCCCAATGTAGGAACACAGAGTGGATTTCAATGCTAAATGATGTGAACGTGCATTTTGGTGCTGACATCCACTCTGTGTGCCTACATTTGGGCCAACACCCTGGTTCAGTAAGAAGGCACAGAAGAGCTTTCATTCGACCATAGGGGCTGATTCTTGGTTTGTATTCATCTGCAGATTGAGAATAAGCCCAGTGTGGCCATAGCCTCAGAAAACTGCTAACTTACAAGTGCTGTGCTTCTGAGGGACTGGTGTTTGCAACAGTTTGGTGATGGTTTTTATTGTTATCTTTTGTAAGAGTAAAGTTTCTCTCAGTTGCTTAGTCATTATTAGGGATACTGTCATGGGAAAACATGTTTTTTTTCAAAATGCATCAGTTCATAGTGCTGCTTCAGCAGAATTTTGCACTGAAGTCCCTTTTTCAAAAGAGCAACCAGATTTTTTTATACTTCATTTTGAAATCTGACATGGGGCTAGACATATTGTCAGTTTCCCAGCTGCCCCCGGTCATGTGACTTGTGCTCTGATAAGATTCAGTCACTCTTTATTGCTGTGCTGCAAGTTGGAGTGATATCACCCCCTCCCTTCCCCCCCCCAGCAGCCTAACAACAGACCAATGGGAAGGTAACCAGATAACAGCTCCCTAACACAAGATAACAGCTGCCTGATAGATATAAGAACAACACTGAGATGGATTCAGTTACAATGAGTAGGAGAAATAACAGCCTGCCAGAAAGTAGTTCCATCCTAAAGTGCAGGCACAAGTCACATGACTGGGGTAGCTAGGAAACTGACAATATGTCTAGCCCCATGTCTGATTTCAAAATTGAATATAAAAAAATCTGTGATATAAGAGGCACATTCCACTTCTATGCTGCTTTGTTATTAATGAGAACAGTTTATCAAATGTCTACAACCTACAAGATCATTAGAAAAACTGGGGGCCACTTATAGAAAATCCAGCTAGAAGGGCTGCCCTAATTGCATGTACTTTACAATGAAATGCAGGTTGCAAGGCTGCAGAGATTGCATTTAGTTTCCTTACACTTTTTATATGATTTGTTAACAAATAAGTTCTCCTAAGTACAAAACAACATCCTAAAAAGAATTGCCTTTCAAAACCTGGACATTGACACTGTAGCCGCATACAAAAAGTGCATCGATAGTGACATCTAATGGTCAACATGATTATACATTTGGCAGCATTACACAATAGTAAAGAACAGGCTTTTGAAGAAAATAAACCATATAAACATAAACATATAAAATAAGCCCTAAGGCATTGTTTGTCGCCGGTGCACTTTATATACATCTGCTGCATAGATGGGTGTAAATGAAAAATGAAAAGTAAACTGAATTTGGCATAGATTATGTGTGCCTTTTGTTCCTGCTAATTTTACAATTAGAAAACCATAACAATATCCACAATGGTAAGCATTACTTATACATATACTCAAAAAGACTGACTTCAGTAGATAAAACTGAATAACCTGTCAATGGAAATGTACGATGAGTGACTACATGCTGGGGCTACATGATGTCAGGGATCAAGAAGTAACAGACATCCCCATAACAGCTAGAAATAATGCATGCAGTCATATTCCTAAATGTTATATACTCATTTCATAGCCAGGCAATACTTCCCTAAGCCCCATATGTAACAAAAGGGACTACGTTTGCCCAGATGCAGTAACCCATATCATTAAATAAGATGTTTGCATTTGACAAATAAATGGTTCCTGTGGATTGGTTGCTATGTGTTAGTACAGCTGGGCAAGCTCAGTGCTTTTATTAAAAAACTAATCAGAATGCAAATGAGCCCCAAGTTAGAACAGGATTGTATAATAAAATCAAAAAACCCTGTCTGCCTGTATTGCTTAATCACAGGGGAATCCCTTGCCACTCTATATTTCATATATATATAGCTTTGGCTGGAGTCTTCTATAATACTTACCTGAGAAGAGACATTTAACATAAACAGAATGAGCAGAAGCAACTAATGTAGATCATAACCAGCTCTATGGGATATATCTCATTTAAACATGCCAACTAGCAGCAAATGGCTTGAAAATACAGAGGAGATAAACTTGACTTTAAAAGCAGGGCAATGGTTACCTTAATATAAGAAATTGCAATAAAATAACATTTTCAATCTGCCTAATATCAGAAGAATATGATAGAAATGGAACAAGTAAGAGAAGCGGTGGTGTATTGCAACCTCTGTTCAAACAGATAATTAAGAAACGGAAAACACTTTCTTGACATTTATCTTAAAGGGGTGGTTAGCCGTATAACTTTTAGTATACTATAGAATCGCCAATTCAAAGCAACATTTCAATTGGTCTTCATTATTTATTTATTTTTATAGTTTTTGAATTATTTGCCTTCCTCTTCTTACATTGTCCAGCTAGGATCACTGACCCCATCTAAAAAAAACAAACGCTACAAATTTATTGTCATAGCTACTTTTTATTACTCAACTTTCTCTTCAGATCCTCTCCTATTCATATTTCAGTCTCTTATTCAAATCAATGCATGGTTACTAGCATCCAGATTGTTGAAATTGCAAACTGGAGTGCAAACAGACGTGGCATCTCTTCATCCGCTACACTACACTCAGCTCCCTAATTAAGCCATACTGAGAACCCAAATCAACAGCAAAGGGCTAAGGGTGGAAGGCATTTGTATACAATACCATAGTCACCCATTAGTATTGTAGAAGTGATAGGACAGGCCAGAACAAAGCCCTGGCCATCTCTTCCACTATATGCTGCACTGTACAATGTTGCATTTCACCTGTGTTCGGCGCATACATGCGTCTGTGTGAGTACAGCCCCCTTCAGAATAATTGAATTGTATCAACTAATGTAGCAAATTGTAACAGTTCAGAATCTGCACCTGAATTACTGAGCTGCCAGACTGAAACATTAGAGGCAGGACCATTACACTTTAAACTTAAATTTTGGAAAAACAGTAAAAAAAATAAAAGATGGAAAGCAATTGAAAAAAAGTCTTTGTTTATGGAGAGCAATCTGAAACTCAACAGCTCAACTAAAAAAGTGTTTGGAAGGTGAAAAACCCCTTTAAGCACATGGGTTGATAGGTCAAATAATAACAAACAAGGGCAAGTTGTGCTCACCAATAATTTTTAAAACATTAAGCGGGGGTGCAATGAGGCTGTGACCACAAAGTTCATATAGACAAATACAAGAGTCCTCTGCACTCAACCCATTAACAATATATTTAAGGGTAAGGCCACACGAGGAGATTCAGGGAGATTTTGTCGCCTGGCAACTAGTTGCCTCATCTTTTGAGCGACTATCTCCCCGAACTGCCTCTATGTTTTTCCCCATAGGTTGCAATGCAAAGTCGCCTGCGCTAATGCACACACGGCGATGCGTTTTCTATAGTTGTCCGAAGTTGCCTCAGTGAGGCAACTTTGGGCGACTATTTAACCTTGAAAGCAGCAAGTACGTTGCAGGTAAAACCTAGTCCCTGTGTAAAATGTATAATGAAGCAAAAGAATTCTTAATGAAAGTCAAGTGTAGGAACTGGTCAGACCAAGGATGACTGACGTAGTTGGCCATCTTAAATATATTGCAATGTATACAATGTATACAGCTTGCTATACACAGCTCTATGCTAAATGTACTCCATGTACTCTCTACAGGCAGACATCCAGTCTTAATCCCTGTATTTACAGCAACGTTGTGCAGGTGATTAGAAGCCAGCCCTGTGCCATATGTGTGCACTGTAAACGCCAAAGAAAGAAAATCAGCAAGCCTATCTGTATTCATTGTTAAGGGCACACTTCCTCCATAATTGCTTGTTTGACTGAAAAGGGGTGACAAGTAGAAAGTTGTCTCATGTTTATAAAGTGTCTTCTTTTGTCAAACAAAATATCGCAGATAAGGTCTCTGAATACAGTTAGCCGAAGGGAGGGTCGACTATGGAACAGTAGCTTCAAAGGCCAAAACAAATCCTTTCCAGTGCTGCTACTTATCACAGTGAATGCCAGCTCTAATGACAGACGCTCTGGATTAAAACAATTTTAATCGAATTGTATAGTTTTCTAAGTACAGTAAGCTTAACACGGGTTAGAGTCTGGCACATATCCCCAGGTGTTGTCTTCTTGAGATGCTCCATGATAATTGGTTGCTGCTGACGAGTAGTTCTACATTCTTAGTGTTATTGATAGGGCAGCTGACAGGGAAACTTACAGAAAGTTTTGTTTTGGTAAGGGACTGCTTTGTCTAATAAGTGTCTGCTGCCGTTCAGTCCCTGCATCACTTATCAGACCTGTGCACTTTCTAATTGCCTAAAGAACAATGTTCCAAATGCAATTCTGCTCTCCACTTCTGCAGCAGCTGCAGTGAGGCACATGGAAGATCCAATCAGAATATTACTTGTCCCCAGGCCCTGCTTACAGCTCAGCTCCAATTCAACCCCCACTGTTAAAATAAAGTAGAAACTGCTGGAGTCGGCTTTAGAGAAATTATTGCTGAACTAAAGTTAGTGTTGTTATTATTATTAGGATTAACTATAGTTTATGTCCAAGGTGGTTCTATACAAAAATATCTAATAACATTTATTATTTATTTATTATTAATTAAATGATCATGCTCTACATTTGTTTTCCTGTGGTTGCCATTATTAACACAAGTGTAACAGCTGGTGACTTATGAGTTTTTTTTGCCTCCCATTTAGTAACTATTAGAAGTTTATCAATGTATTAACAAATTTCATCCAGTCCACGTCCAGTTAACAAATTTAAATGATTTGATGTTAAAATGAATACACTATTTGAAATGTTAGAATGAATATACTATTAATACATTTAGAAAGAAATAGAAAGAAATTGCATACATTTTCGATGGGGGATAGTGATGGGTGAATTTATTTGCCAGGCGCGAATTCCCGCACGAAACCGACGGTGTCAAAAACGAGACGCCAAATTTTTCAGCGAAACGCCCCAAATTCGCCCATCGCTAATGGGGGATCATTCTGGCATTTGACAGATATTGCAAAACAACTTGGGGGTATATTTATGAAAGAGTGAAGTTAGAGATCTCCACAGTCCGCAGAGTGAAATTCCTCCATTTCTATGGGATTTTTAAAGGCATATTTATCAAATGGTGAAAGTTCATCCTTTGATAAATACACCTTTAAAAATCCCATAGAAATGAATGGAGAGAGGCGGTATTTTACTCTGTGGACTCTTGTGATGCTTTTGTTTTCCCAGGGATTTACAAAGCAATTTTACTAACATAAATATTAAGTATAATTTTTAAGGATTTATTTCACAAGTTATATATAGATTCATGTATGGGGTCGTTAATATGGAAACCTATAATCCAGAAAGTTTCAAATTGCAGGAAGGCCATCTCCAGTAGAGTCCATTTTAAAGTAACAGTAACAACAAAAAAATGAACGCACAGTATATTAAAGTAATAAAAATATAATGTCCTGTTTCCCTGAACTGGTAAAACTGATGCATTTGCTTCAGAAACACTTCTATAGTTTATATATACAAACTGCTGTGTAGCCATGGGGGTCAGCCATTCAAGCTGGAAAAAGGAGAAAAGGCACAGGATACACAGCAGATAACAGATAGGCTCTGTAGTATACAATGGGATTCTTCAGAACGTATCTGTTATCTACTGTGTATCCTGTGCTTGAATGGCTGCCCCCATGGCTACACAGCAGCTTGTTTATATAAACTGTGATAGAGTTTCTGAAGCAAATGCAGGGCAACAGTACATTATATTATCATTCCTTTAAAACACTAAGGGGCAGATTTATCATGGGTCGAATTGAAAATTCAAATTTTTCAATTTAAATTTCGAGTTTATTTTAGTGTAATTCGACTAGGGAATAGTCCAAATTCGATTAGAATTTAAAAAAATTCAGAATTCGAATTTTGAAATTTATCATGCACTGTCCCTTTAAGAGTTCAATTTCGACTAGTCGCCATCTAAAACATGCCAAATTAGTGTTTTAGCCTATGAGGGGACCACCTACAATTAATTTGGTGGGCTTTTGAAAAATAAATTTTTTTTTGGTGAAAAAAATTCAAATTTGCAGGTAAATCCTATTCACCCGAATTTTTTATAAATTTCGAATGGTCGTTTTTGTTCCGAATTTTAAGTTTATGGGAGTTCGTGGAAGTTTTTATAAACTCCCATAAACTCTAAATTCGACCCTTGAAAATATGCCGATAACTGTGTTACTGTAACTGTTCCTTTAAGCAAACAATTTGTATAATAAAACAAGACCTTGTACTTGATGGTAGTTAAGCTGCAGGAATCCATATTGGTGGCAAAACAATCCTATTGGGTTTATTTAATGTTTAAATTATTTTTAGCGGATTTATTCAAATTACAGAAAGTTCCCTTATGTGGGAAACCCCAGGTCTCAAGCATTCTAGATAATAGATCTTATACCTGTAAATTATTTATGGGGATTTTTGGCAATTATCAATTAGAACTCTCAAATAATATTTACTATAAACTGTTACAGAGAGCAATCCTCTGAATGAGAAGCAGTGCTACTTTGCATCTCCCTTTTTCAGGCTTTATGTAAATATTGTTTCAACTTATATTGTTATACAGAGTATCCTAAGTGCCTTATAAATAATAATCATGACAACAGCACATTTGGATAGACACATCTAAAAAAATACTCTAAAATAAATCAGCCAAAGCTCCAAAGATTTCCTCAAGTCAGTCCCACTGGGCGAGATCCCTGTTTCATTTGAATTCAGATACAGTTTGTGTCACTAGGTCATTCATTACTGACAATATATTTATCTAACATTGTTTGGCTTCATCAGTGTATAGATCCAATAACAAAGAGCTTATATTGGAGTGGGGGGGTTATTCTTTTCCAAAAATGCCAGCCCTTGCTGCCAATAATGTAACGGACTAGAAACATTAGCCTTGTAAACAAAAAATGTTTTGGGGAAGGCATAGCAAATGGTAATGTATGCCTGTTTTTATTTTACATGGTCTTCAAGACACAAAAAGGAACTGATAACATTTGCATACAGTTGGTGCACAGGATATGGGACGTCCAAAGAACAGAATTCTTCCAAATGCAAAGCTATAATTGGTGTGAAATTGATTAATTGTACCGTCTTCTGCAAATTCAGCAGGGCTCAGAAGTCGATAGCGGGGAGTTTCCTCCTCCTACCGTACTCAATCAGGATAGAATGGTCTGACAAATGATATTCGCCCACCCTTTAATACACCCATGCTTTCTGAGCTTCAATCCATACAAATGTGCATATTTATAAACTTAAGTTTGGTATTAGTTTTAAATAAAAAAAACGGGCCATTTTAGCCCAACGATTAGGGGAAGATTTATCAAGGGTTGAATTTCGAAGTTGAAAATACTTCGAAATTCGACCATCGAATTGAATTACATCGACTTTGAATATGGAAGTCTACGTTTTTTTTCATCGAATTTGGCCATTTGTGGTCAAAGTAAAATCGAAGGAATTCGAAGGATTTCATCGATCGATCGAACAATTTTTCTTCAACTTCAAAAAACTTAGGAAACTGCTCTAGAAGGTCCCCTTAGGCTAACATAGCACTTCGGCAGATTTAATTTGGCAAAGTATTGAAGTCGAAGTTTTTTTAAAGAGACAGTACTTTGATTATCGAATGGTCGAATATTCAAACTATTTTACTTCTAAACGAATTCGAAGTCGTAGTATCCTATTCGAAAATAGGATACTATGAAAATATTTTTACTTCGAAAATTCCCTCAAATTCACTTCGACCCTTGATAAATCTGCCCCTTAGTGTCCTATATAAGATTGCTATTGCTTTTATGTGACAAAGAAAACATTTTTCTTACAGAAATTGCCAAGGTTTTTTCCCCCGAAACCCAGCGTGCGTTAAGAAACTCACACGGAAATTGCCTTAAAGATTGCTCATGCTCCATGCGGTTATCCCAATAAGCAAAAATAATTTAAAAAAACAAGTTTATGTTATGCACTAAAGTATTACATTATGGGGCACATTTACAAAGCTCGAGTGAAGGATTCGAATTAAAAAAACTTAGAATTTCAAAGTGTTTTTTTGGCTACTTCGACCATCGAATGGGCTACTTCGACCTTCGACTACTACTTCGACTTCGAATCGAACGATTCGAACTAAAAATCGTTCGACTATTCGACCATTCGATAATCGAAGTACTGTCTCTTTAAGAAAAACTTCGACCCCCTAGTTCGGCAGCTAAAAGCTACCGAACTCAATGTTAGCCTATGGGGAAGGTCCCCATAGGCTTGCCTGTGTTTTTTTGATCGAAGGATATTCCTTAGATCGTTGGATTAAAATCCTTCGAATCGTTCGATTCGAAGGATTTAATCGTTCGATCGAACGAATAATCCTTTGATCGTACGATCGTACGATTAGCGCTAAATCGTTCGACTTCGATATTCGAAGTCGAACGATTTTAGTTCCTGGTCGAATATCGAGGGTTAATTAACCCTCGATATTCGACCCTTAGTAAATGTGCCCCTATGCGACTAACTGGCAAGCTGAACTATTTCATGGCCACTTGGATACTATTGCATAACGAGTTACAATTATTAAACACCATTTATAGTTACATGTAAACAGTGCTGATGGCCTGTAATCTAACGAAGAACCAGAAAATGAGACAATAAACCCATTATTCCCCTTCTAAGGTCTATTTGAACAGACTACAATAGTGTGTGCTTTGGTTCATTAATTCAGAAATGATTTCACACCCACGCACTCATTTGTACATCCACGCTACCTGAGGTTAGTGCAGCCAACCGTCCACAGTCTCAGGGATATAACTGTGTATGTAAGTTTTCTTTGAAGTTACCCAGAGCACTATGTAAAAATCAGTTTGTATACACACCATAAGCAACTATGTGAACTAGACTGAAGTAGCCAAATTCCAAAATACATTTCAAAAGGTCACTGGATGGTGACGAGGGAATTTTTTCGTCAGGCATGGATTCTGCGGCGAGAAATTTGCTGCAACAAAAAAGTCGTCACAAGAAATAAAGCTTTTTAACTTTAATGCATTTTGCGTGAGAAATAACTTGAGATGTATTTGGATAAAAAGTCATTGAAACAAAAAAGTCGCCAAGAAAAAAAAAGTCATCTCAAGTAAAAAAGCCCATGGACTTCAATGTATTTGGACAAAAAGTCGCCTAAACAAAAGTCGCCAAGACAAAAAAGTCCCCTCAAGAAAAAATGCTTATTGACTGTAATGCATTTTGAGTGAGAAAAAAGTTTCTCAAGTAAAAATTTTTCGTGCATGACTTCAATGCTTTTCACGAATTTTTCAGCAAAGCAAAAAAGGACAGATTCGCTCATCACTGCCCCTGGTACAGATTTATTAAGGTTCGAATTGTAAATTCGAAATCGAATTTTCAAAAAAATATTTTTGGTCAGAACTCACAAATTCGAATTTTAAATCACCAACTTGAATTTCAATTCAAATGTGAGATTTATGACACCTCGACCGTGGAAACAGTTCTAATTTGAATATTCACCACCTAAAACCTGCCGATTTCATATACAAGTCAATAGCAGAGGTCCGTTAAGCCATTTGGAGAAGTTCATTGCCTTCCTGACATTCGAGTTTTTGTTTGGAGGAAAACTTGATCTTAATTTTCGGGTTGTTCATATGCGATCTAATATTAGACGTTTTTCATAAATAACCTCCCATTCGAGTTATAAGTACATTCGTTCATTAGAGTTAAAAAAAAAAAAAAAAAAGATTGACTTTGAAATTTCGACCTTTGATAAATCTGGAGAAATGCATGTGATCAACTTGTATGAGCAGTTTAATATGTTAACAAGCAGTTGCAGTAACTAATTAAGTCCAATGCTTGTCAGCCAATGACAAATTCCTTTTTCTGCATTTTGTAATATTCTGTTACTCTGACAAACTCGTGGGGCTTTTCATCCAATGCACATGAAATTTGTATTTCAAAGTTAATGGACCTTTTTTTGTAAGAATACTGCGTGGTTCTTTTAGTTCTGAAAGGGCTGACAACAATGAACACTGGAGGTTGTCTTGTTACGGCTGCTCCATTGCCTTTGCTATTCTGAACTTAAGGCTGGATTCATCTTGTTTGTTGTTTTGAGGCAGGGATGCTTTGCACTCTCCAGGCCTTTCACTATATTCAGATCTATACTGCCTCTCAGCATGGGCCGACACAGACTCTGAAAAGGTTAACAAGCACAACAGACATTATTTGTGAGGAGTGGGAATGCTCCATGTGCTACACTGTCATCTATTATTATGCCTTTATATCCCAAACTGGCACAGGGCAGCTACCCAACATAGTGCGCTGTCTGCTCTCAGAAAGGATTTTGTTTTGTCTGCTTTCTACCCACCCCCAGCACCCAGAATGCATACGTTATAAATGTACATTTCAATTTAAAAACACAAAATAAGCAGTAAGAATAAACATTAATAACAACCAATAAACTTCAGACTATTCTACTCTGATAACTTGCAATGTTAGTGGGATTGCCCTACTTTCACTCTAAATAAATGTATTCATAGCCCCTTATTCTCCTGGAAATATGGAAATTGCACTTGTCATGGTAAATAAATCCTGGAAAACAGAAGTAAGGCTTTGATAAAGGCTCTAAAGAAAGTGAAAAGAATTGACAAAAATCACATCTTCATGCAATCTTTTTTTTTCAGGGCCATAATGAATTAATTGGACCATCTTTAGCCATTCGAAAACCATATTGTTCCCTGTGTAATTTGTATAAAAACAAAGGAGAGAGAACACAATGGGTCATCAGCTAATGGCTCCCCCAATTCAAAGGCTGAATCCACAGTCCCAGTATACAAATGTAATGAGAGAACGTGCATAAACCTGAGCAAAATGCAAAACTGGAAAAAGAGCATCCACTGATTGCATTGTATAAGAGTCTACCCCCTATTAACATTTAGAACATGAACTTTTATCTCACAAATAAATATTATCACTTCTATCTTTTCCAATTAATATTGTATAATGCTATGACAACCATAGAAATAATTATTTGGGCTCATTCCATTTTTATCAGGAATTTTTTGTCACCGTCAGCAGAAACCATGGATTAATAGTTCTTAGTGAACAATAACAGGTAGCACCATGGTTTAGGTATAAAAGGATCATTTGCTACTAACCCTGATGCAAGTAAAAGAGCACAAGATTGCAACCTACAAATACACAGAGAACTTGAGTCCAGGGCAGTGGCTGCATTCTGCCAACAAATCCAGTGCAATATGAAGGATTCAGAGCAAGGTGCAACTTTTTAGTTCCATTCATGGAATGTTGAAAGCCGGGCGTTAAGGTACAACCCACAGAGAGATGCAATGGGCAAGAAGCAGTTTTCATTCATTTTTCATTGTGCGCGTTGCCACTGGTTTTATAAGTAAGTCTTACATGGACTAAAAGGGGTCGTTTACTGAGAATGGTGCAAAGAGCAAAAAACAGCCAGAAAACTCTTTTTGCACTTTGTATGGATGTGCACCCAATTTGGATTTTCCCTAGATTTTTCCATGTTTGTCATTGATCCAATTAAATCATGAATTTTTACTTATAAATAAGGTCCAAACGTGGATTCCAGTTTGGTCAGACTTTTTAGATTAAAATAATCCAAAAAATTAGGATTTTCATAAACAAGGCTCCCCACCACTCATTTATGGTTCAGCTTCACCCATCTAAAAGAACTGCTCTAAGGGACTGGCCAAACCTATTGGCAGAAGTGACTAGTCTGGTGTCCTAGCTGTTCCGTATTAACTGACAATCCTACAAATGTGCCATATGTAGTAATTAGTCCTGTCTGTTTTAGCTGCTTAGCACAGAATTATAACAATGATAATAAAAGCACTCAAGAGCAGAAGTTAATAAACCAAAGAGATCATTTTTAAGGATCACACAGGATGAACTTAGAGGGTTATTTATCAAGGTCTCAATTTAACTCAGTATTTCTAATATCAAACTTCGAGCAACTCCGAACTCCCGAATGGACCTTTTTTATGAAGAAAAAAGCCCGAAAAAATAGGGTCAGGCAAACTTCAGAGCTTTTCCTGAAAACTCCGAATTGTTTTGTCTTAGCAAAAACTAAGATTTTTTTGGAGTTTTCAGAAATCATCTGATATCCGTAAGGATGTCGAGAGATTTTAGATGCCGGGGTTTCGGAGGTTTTAGACCATCGGACTTTAATTTGGGGGTTTTTTCGCTCCGAAAACTACCAATTATTCGAGGTTCGGATATTCGGACCTTAATAAACAACCCCCTTATAGTCAGTGACTTGTATGTTAAAAAATATTTTCTAAATATTCATTCAGAAGATAACTATTTGGATAAACATAATAATTGTAAGAGACTCGTTATACCACTCGCCACAGAAAATGAAACCAAATTCTAACCAGTTACAAATAGCAACTAATCCTCTTACTCAACAATAGGGGTGTTCTTTGCTACCAACCACGTTAGTTCCATAAATGAATCATTTCGACTGTTTACCTGTTGGTTCCAAAATACAGACAACTGTCAGACTATGGACTTGCTGATTTCAATGAATCTATAACTGCAATTCCAGAACAGCCTGACAAATAATTTACACTGTGACATGTCCCACCGCTATAATGGGAAGATAAGCAAAGTTGTTTGGGCTGCAGAAAGTTGCTGCTACCAAGTCAGAATGGGGAACAACACTAAGCAACAGAGAACATGTTGTGGGTTAAATGAATCATTAGTTTTGTTTTAATTACATTTTTTATAATAAAAGAGATATATATTTTTAGGTACTCTCCAGGCCTTTCACTATATTCTTAGGTACATCCAGGACAGACTATATGGGTTATTTTGTACCCATTTTGAAATTAATGTTTATCTTTCCGTACTAATGGTTTTCTGAGAGATATCCTCATGCTGCACAACATACATTGCTCTTTTGTAACTACTGTTGATGGATGGAGGCCAAAACCCCTGTATATGTATAACAACTAGAATAAAGTGCTCCTTACATGGGCTGCTGGGCTATTTTTACCATACTTCTTTTGTGATAAATACAATGATGCAATAAAATGCCAAGAATATTCATCAAGTTTGTTTTTTAAGGGACCTAAATCTTTCAGTCCACAACAAAGAGGATGTGTGTGCGTTCTCCCTTGCTGATAGCATGTTTTCTATAAATCATTACTGCACGACTAGAGCTGCATCACATTAGAATGATGAATCACAAGGTCAATCCTGTCCGTGAGCTCTAGACAGGCGAGCGTGGCCCACTTTTGTGTATCTGGTGAGTTTGTGGAGTTGAAAACTTTCCCTGGAACGCACCGTCACATCACAACTAAACCTGAAAAAAAACAGGGAAACTCATTAAAAAATGTCATTGATATCCTTACCAGTTCAGCAAGCTGCCTTTCTTAAATGCCAGTTTGGAAATTATCTTATCGCAGTAAATGATAAATGATCTGCTGAAAGAACAAAGTACCGACTCTACAACAAAATGCCCCAAGGCCGATCCATTTACAATGGTTTCAGTGAAATAATCAATTCCCATATTATTTCAGGCTTCTCTGAAGGTGTCTATACAAATAACCTGTTATTTATTCAAAAATCACCATAGGAGGTAGAGGGGGGGAAAAGAGAACTTTATATTGAATTGCACTTTATATAGAAATATATGCGATCTCCAGGGGAGAATTATTATATGAAACAAATGCCCTGAGGTTGACTTCACACAATTTCAAGGCAATCTATTAGCACTAAGAGAGATTCCTTAATCAAATGTCTTTTAAAACCAAAATCAAATGTATTTCTTCGAATTATATCCTGATGCCGTCATCTGCTGATCCCCAGTAATTATGACAAATGACTTTGAGCAGTGTTATGCAGAAGGTTCACAACGAGGCAGCTGATTGATTACAGAAATTAGGGCGAATAGGGAAACAATCTGACCCTCCTTTTTTCATTTGCGCTTTACATGAAAAAAAATAAATACATCCATTTTAGATGATATTTCTAATTTTAATGATAGGTTTACCTTCATTTATCAAAGTTTTCTGTTATGCTGAAGACATACACATTTAAAGGCTGTAGTGGAAAAGGGGATTTGCATGAATGGTATATGACTTATATACGCAGTTATGGATTTTTGCATCATTATCTTTTATTTACATAGAGCCAACACATTACACAGTTTACTAAATAATTCAAAGCTCTCTATACCCCATCAAAGCAGAGCCAGGCCCCCCTCCCCCCGCCCCGCATGCATGATTATATCACGGGGTGAAGCTCGCAGCAAATATCTTACGCAGGGGGACGAAGGCCTGGACTAGGGGTAGACAAGACAGCAAAGGTGCATATCCAGCACCTTTCCCCCATTGCTCCCTAGGCACATACATGCCTCTTCTGCCTACCCCTAATTCCGGCTCTGGATAAGAGCATACATTCTAAATTTCTTATGTCTTAACCACATTTTCATTTCCTCTTCCTATTGACTCCACATACATTTTGGTGATATTAAACCATTTCACTAATTTTGGGGGGAGGGAAGAGTGCAAATTTTGCTTATAATTAGTAGTTACACCTCCTCAGGAAAGATACCCTTATAGAAACGTAAAATGAATTGGATCAATGAAAAGAATAAGAGACTACCTTAATGATAGATCCTATGATGGTGAACTGGAATAGTATCCCTGGACATCATTGTCCACAAGGTCCTCAAAGTTTGAATTTAGCCTGTCCTTTGTCCTAAATCCCTGCTGCCTACTCTGACCTTGATTTGTCTATGACTTCTGAATCTCCTGACCTCAGTATGTGTTTAAATTCTGAGCTTTTTTCCTGATCTGTTGTTATGCATGCCTATTCGAACACTTCTACATCGTTGATCGTAAACCTGAATGTTCTACAATGCCCTGATCTTAATCTAATTTGAGCTACTAACTATGAACTGATTTTTTGTTATCTATCCATAGGCAGAACCTGGTTGAAGGATAATTACTAGATCAGCAAATTAAGTTGTGGAATAGGCTTTGATTTACGGATGGTTTAGTAACAATAACCCTCGACTTATGGTATTGCGTATTTTTGGCATTTCTGGCTGTGGAATACGGCCTTTGAGTCAGAGATGCTTTTGGACCCAGATCAGTACTGGTATCTTTGTGCCTTGCTGTTGGAATTGACAGGATTTTGAAAGAAAGGGTTAACCAGCCCTCTTTCTGATAACATAACTTGTTGCTGCCTCTGAAGGAAGATGCACAGAGCAGAGAGCTGTGTTTGTTCATAGCAAACTTAATGCAACATGCTGCCAAGTTCATATTAGGGAGGTTTAAGAGCTGGATGTCCACCATGCTATAGGTACACTTCCTTAAATGCATATCCTCTCCTGTCTCTCTCCTGTGCATGCATTGGTCCAGTAAAAGTAAGACACCCCTCAGTTCCATTGCTGTATTGCAGTATTGTATTTCATTATCTGCACACATATTGAAACTAAATAGCTATCCACAACATCTTTACTAGGGTTTCCACCTTTTCTGGAAAAAAATACCGGCCTTCCTATATTCTTGCCGTATATTCCTATTAATAACATTGGCATCAAGCATCATCACACTCTAAAAAATGTCCTGCCCTGTAAATGCCTAAGCACTCTGACCAGTAGCAGTTATTTTGCCCCCCCTGCTGTTACACACTTTATGACATCACATCTCTGCTGGCAGGACTGGAATGTTAGGGATGTTGGTCTTTTATGACCTAGTTCTAGCACTTGACATAATTTGCCAAATCGCACCTTTCCTTTTTCCAAAATATTTGCCCACAAGGTCAACCCCTAATTCTGGCACTGACGTATCTACTCACAATTATTGACGAAAGCCTCATAATATACTGCATAGGCATATAATAAGCCCTTGAATGTAGAGGCCTCACTCTGCCTGTGCCATTGGTTGGACAATGGGATATATATCCGCAGCAGCCCCCCTTAGCTGGGATTCACCTGCTTTTACAGGTATGGGATCCATTATCCAGAAACCAATTATCCAGAAAGCTCAGAATTATAGGAATGCAGTCTCTCATAGACTCCATTTTATCCAAATAATCCAAATGTTTTTTTAAAAAAAAAATATTTTCTTTTTCTCTGTATAAATAAAACAGTACCTTGTACATGATCCAAACCAAGATAATTATGAATCCTTATTGGAATCAAAACCAGCCTATTGGGTTTATTTAATGTTTAAATAATTTTCTATGAGACTTCTGGTATGAAAATCCAAATTACGGAAAGACACATTATCTGGAGAATCCCAGGTCCGGAGCATTCTGGACAACAGGTCCCATATCTGTACAAACTCCCAACCCCTTAAAAGCGCAAGTTGGCTTCGATTGGAGCAATAAAGCTAGCGCAACTTCGTCGCCCTGGACGCAACTTCAGATTTTAGTGAATTAGCGTTGTCCTGGCGAATCTACGCCTGGCAAAGTGTTGCGCTGTGAACAAAGCCGTCACTGACAAATTTTCGGAGGTTAGTGAATTTTCCCCCAGGAGTCCAGCTGTAGTGGGTCCAGCCATTGCTTGGCTTTGAAAAGCCAAACTTTTCTAGAAACAGCCTAGAATAGTATAGCAAGCACAAATGTACACTTCTATTGCACCTCTATATATTTTTCATGGCAGCCCTGTAGGTAGGAAGTGTAATTAAGGGGATATAGAAGCGTACTTGCTTGTAGCCTGCAGGGACCAGATTAAAGGAGAGGCATGAGGTCTGGTGACTGTCTGCCTATTGCATTTTTATTAGGCTACACTCTGCACTTAAGCTCTAAGGTGTGCCATGTAATTACTCTAATTTGCATTGGAAATGGCTCTTTCCTTCAGCCTAATTGATGTTTATTTTCACAGAAATGATCAGTTATACACAATCACCCCCAAGAGGGTTATTCCAGTTAATATTAACATGAAATTACTTTACATTATTTAATTTGGAGAATGAATAGGATGCTATCATGAGTAAACGGTTCCTTTTCCTTTTAGGATTTAAAAGTATACTCTCATCAAGCTAAAAATACAGTTTAGCAAAAACGAAAAAGAGCAGGTGCCAAAAGCCAATATGGGCACTACCACATTAAATAAAGTAGCAATAAAGCAAAAAAATAAATAAAAATAAGTAAAAAGGGGAGGATATACTCACAGTTCACCCCAGTCCACAGGTGCATATCCATAAGAAAAACCACATCAATTGTTGCTCCAACAGTAAAAATTACAAAAATATTTATTACGATATTTTTGGAGGGACTCACAATTGATTTTGTGAAATTGGTTTTTCATAAAAATGCACTTCCCTGAATATGCAGTTTGTGGTGTTACACTAACTAGTAAAGTAAGATTCATGATGTGGAACCCTGTGCCAGTCACCTGTAAATTGCCAACTTAAAGAAGTATTTCTTATTAACAGTATAGCAGACATTGGGGGAATATTTTTTTAAAATCACAACCAATGTAAACATCATAATGTAAACATTGCAATGTAAAATCATTCGCTAGTGAGCAACCTGCAACCTGCGACCTGAACCGCAACCCGCATATTTACCCACTTTGATCTGCTACCCGACCCGGACCCGCAACTGCCCTATCCACAACCCGACCCACAACCCGTCGACCACCAGTAAACAGGAAGTGGTGTTGCTGCAAACCGGTAACATCATCAAAATTGGGCGGGAACAGAAACAACTTTTGTAAAGTTTTAAAAGGAGTAAAATACAGACAATATAACTTAAGATAAGAAATGTAGATGAGACCCGCAACCCGCACCTGAAAATCCTACCCTCATTCCGCAGGGTACGTGCTCTTTTTGCGGGTACCGGACTCGCTGCAGGACTCTACTTCACTCTGCTTTGCCTCTTACTACTGACCGACTTAAAATAAAGCTGCTCAGGTCTGTAAATGTCTCGTAATGACTGCAGCTGTTTATGGGAGACATTATTACTCTAAATGGATCTCAATACTTACTGATTCCTATGGTATAAAGTAGAGCAAACCAACCATTAAAATGGGTCAGTACTGGGGATCTCTATAGATTCCCCAAACAGTATCCTTTTACATTTGTACACAGGCTTCAATAACATGTTGCTTTTGTCTGGAATATGTAATTCAGTCTATTCTCACACACTCACACTCCCACACACTGGATTTATATGATGTCACACCAGTCATTTCCCAGTCACCTTTTATTTGGTTTCCTTGCAAACTGGAATTCTCAAGCACATCGCCATTACCAAAACCAATTTCTCATTACAGTTCATTACTCCTAAATAACTTTGAATATTGTCATAAAGGGAATGTAGAAACAGGTGCAAATTTTGTTACAGACCTAGTAAACCATAACAACCAATCAACAGGTCTGCTGTCTTATAGTAAACATCTGATTGTTTGCTAGGGGTAAATATTCTGGAAGCAAATCTGTCATAACGTCTTACTATTCTGTTCTCTATAGTCCTTTTTTGTATGATCAATACTGTACTTATTTGTTCTATACCTTTAGAAAGGTTTGCATTAATTGTCCCTTGTTCCAAACACCAACATCATCAATACCCTCTTTCTCTTATTTATAAAATGATCTAGACTGCTGCTCCTATTTTGGCTTGATATTATATATATTCATTATTAACAATTAGTAATTCACTACATGAAATTGTCATTGTCATTTTATAATGGGGATGCTAGGTAACTTGGGTGTAAGCTTTTAAAAAGAACTGGGACAATTAGGGGATAAGTGGACTGGTTAAGTAATGAAAGCCAAGGTTACAGTACAAATAAGTACTGATCTTATGTAAAGGAATTATAGAGGACAGCAAGAGATTACAGAGATGCTTTAGATCAGCAGGCAAGTCAATGCTACCTGCTGATCATGCCCTGGAGCTCACATCTCCTGCCTCCTTACTTGCTTACTGTTGCTCTGATGAAAGAGCCTAAAGCTGGCCATAGATGTTGAGATTTTTAAAAGATCCGATCCTCATCGTGAGACCATGATTTTCTCGGAACGATCGTACGAATTGACCATCAACTAAAAAGTCCAATTTTCCAGGAAAATAAAGGGGAGCTGCCTGCTTGGCCCTGCAAACATAGATAGATTGCACTGGGACAGACAAACCTGGCCGATCAATTTCCTGACAGATGTCGGCCGAAAAATCATAAGATGTATGATCGTTCGAATCCCACTAACCGCACGATAATTTTGAATGATTGGTCGGACTTCCCTAAAATCGGTTGTTCGGCAAGAAGAATCGTCGCGTCTATGGGGAGCTTCAGGCTATGGCTCAGGGCACACAGGCTGTTGGCTCTGGTTGTTGTCAGTCTGTGTATTTTTACTCAAAGCGGAGCTGAAGCTGAGGTCAGTATTTGGGCACACACAGGCTGATGCAAAACTATGCAGGCTGACAACGGCCAGAGCCAACAGAAAAGCTGTGTAGAAAAGCTTATCTGATGTATCTTGATTAATCAGAAATAATGTATCATAAATCACCATTTTTTCTAGAATCCTTCTGGTTCAGTTCGATTATAAACTCTTGTGTGTAGGGTTCTCAAATCCTATTCATACTCTGTAAACCCTTGTTTAGGTTCCTGGTGTTTTGTTCCATGTCCATTAAGTGCTGTGTAATTTGCTGGTGCTTTATAAATAAAATGTGGTGATGATGATGAGGTCTAGCTATTCACTGGGTATTACATTAATAAATGTGATTGTATTTATTCTGCCATATGTTCTGAGGAGATTGTCCATCAATCTGCTAATATATTCACCTTGCAGTGTGTTTAGGTGGCATTATACATGGCATTGATACTGAATTTATTCTGCCAAGGGGTAATACACATAACACTGGCACTGTGACAATGTGTTTATTCTACTTGGGTTAATGTGCATGCAATTTGACTACGAAACCAACAGTAAAGCCTTTAACTAGCCTCCCGAAACAGAAATATCAACCACCATCTAAGAATGTGACATTAGCCTTAGCAAAACAGATGTCAGCAATAATAAAGTAGCTGGCATTTTGTGTAACTATTGAGACATGTCTAAAACTCTTTATAGTTAAAAACATTTAGTTATTTTTAGGATATTGTTAGGATTATTTATGTAGCACACCCTTGAGTGTACTTTTGCTGTGTATTAAGGCTGTGTGTGACCAGGCTAAAACTGCTTGTAATGTGCCCCGGACCCCAGTGTACATGTGCAACTCCCTGCAACTCCTGGTACCTGGTGTAATTCAGTGCAGCAGGATATTCAGCCAGACAAGTTTCTTTGCAGTAAAATAAACTTGTTTATTAACAGAGAACTGTTGCAATGGAGTAATTCAAAGGTACTTTGATATACACAGAGATAAAAGAATAGCTTTAAACAGCAATATTCGTCCCAGGGGGTACAAGGTGCTCCAGGTGAGCCAATAACCAATATATCAGAGTAACAGCAATAATAGACTAAGAAGATAATTACCACTCACACTAGGCACTATCCCTCCAGATAAACACTAAGGCTTGGGATTCTCAGCCTGGGGTCTTGTCTCTCGGCATCTTATATTGTCCTCACCTCACCCACTGTTTTCAGCCTGGGGTTTTGGGTCTCGGTACCCTATCTGGTCCTCAACTCACCCCACTCACTGTAGTCCCTGCTCTAGTGGTTTACACACTACGGGGTCATAACCCCTCTACTTCTCCTCGTTGGAGCCACATCTGCTCACTAGCTACCCTGTGCTGACTCTCACTCCTAGAGTGACTATTACTGTATTCACTATTGCTAACTCACACTTATCTACCTTCACCGGCAGACCTGGACTTGTAGTACCTCTCCGTGAGGAAAAGTCCCAGACCACATGGTGCTAAACCCCTTTATACTTTATACTGCTGCCACCTAGTGGAAAAACTCTGCCTAGAGAAATCCCAGTGGACACAGGAAGGGAGACATAGCTGCCTGTGCATACTAAAGGATCACCTAAGTGTCCAAATACTAAAGGGGAAATGCCTGAGTAAATTAACCCAAATCTCAGGGTCACTACATTTAGTTATTATTAGGATCCATAGTCACTGAGGTACTGGCCTCACTAATACTCCTCGCACTGGCACATCGGTCTACTTGCTTTACCCTCCCTCAATATATGCTATATGATGCTCTTAAAGCACCTTTACACACAAACCTAGCCCTTGCACTCTCTATTAATTTACTTGTACCTTACTTTAGATATATTAGATTGAGTTAGATTATAGATAGTGTTAAAGGAAGGGGGGAGATTGGCCAATAGTTGGAGGGGATTGTATTATACAGGGAAGGTATTTTCAGGCACATGTTTGAAGGCTGCGTGTTTGAATGTTTGTGGAAATATTCCGGGAGAAGGACGTAGCTTAAAGAGGGAAACTAGAAGAGAAGTGAGATGAAAGGAAGTGAGATCAACAGGGAAGGTGTTATGGTGGGAGTTAGAGAGGAGAAGAGAGACAGTCTCCTCAGACAGTGTGGAGAAGGATGTAAGTGAATATACAGATCCTGATCCTGTAACTGAGGCCGGACAGTGTATCATAGCATACTGCGCCTCTTTGGGTTTAGTATTAACTACTTGTGGATTTTTTGAATTTTAATAATTCATCTGATCAGCTGGCCAAGACCAATAGTGTATACTGAGAACAGGAGGGGTCCATGAACAGAGCCTTGAGGTACCCAGACTGAGAGAGGGTGGGGTGAGGGAGTGGAGGTTTTATGGAAGACACTGAATGATCGATTAGGGAGAAAGGAAAATATGCAAATGCAGCTTCTTAGATCCTTAATGAAGACAGAATATAAAAAATTAAGCTAATGGCTGATGGTCGATGACAGATGGGTTTATCAACTATATGGCAGATTCCTACTTCTACTGAATTACATATCATGGTATTTAGAGGTTTTACTTCAGGGGTGGGGCGGTGGTCGGCTGTGTGGGGGCATGAAAGTTGTAGTTGTAGACAGGCATTGTGACTTTCTGTCTATTGTATTGCACTGACATCCACCTAGGATTATCACTTTTCCTAGTGGCAAAACAGGATTTGAACCGGGGAGCCCCTTAAAAAAAAGCAGACTGTCAACTTCAAAAGAGATGTGGCATCTCCTCATCGGCTACACCACACTCAGCTCCCCTTCCTAACTAAGCCATACTGAGAACCTAAAGCAACAGCAAAGTGCAGCACAGCCCTGATCCTGTAGCTAAGGGTGGAAGGCAAGTGTATCCCATACTGTAGTGGCCCATTGCAAAAGTCATAGGATAGGCCATAACCAAGCCCAGGTCATCTCTTCCACTATATGCTGCAGTGCACTATACAATGCAACGCCATTATGCTACTCTAGACCAGAGGAACAGAGCATTGAAGGATACTTGGAGTTGTGGACCAAAAATAACTGATGATAAGCAAAGCAGAACATCCCCAGACTAGACATAGAAAATGTGGCCATTAAAAGAGGAAAATAGACATTTACATATTGTAATAGACTGATGAGACAGTTTATTTCAGTTAAATGCAGGGTGTTGTTTTGTCAGTGGAGTTAATATTTTATAGAAAAATATAAAGCATATTACATTCCTAACTTTATCCAAACAAATAAATATGACACAGTGTAGGAACAACAGTAAGAGAAATCTGGCACAATTTTCTCGATTTACATTGCTGTAACAGGTTTCAATGTGTTACTTTTTGTTGCTCTGCTGCCATCATGTGGACTGACTCAATAAATGAACATTTCCCTTATGGTTTCAATTCAGAGGGCTAGAGTGGATACAATCAACATTGCAAATATAGATTCAATCACTCACAATAAATATCATCAACAAATATGATTAAATGTCACCAGTAAGATAAGTTGAGAACCAACTAGAAGAAATAACTACAGTACATGTTTAAAAAATATGTTCTACCTGAGGATTTGGGGTATATTTTTTTTTTATTGCAGCATACATTATTTTTAACACTATGTTGTATAATAGTATAAAACAAGATTTTCTAATGTGAGGCTATAAATCTGAATGACCACCCTACAAACAGAAAAGTCTCCCGATCATCTCATGTTTTTCGCCAACAAACACTGGAACCCCTGTTCCCAACAGAAATACTATATGTTATAACTAGTGATGAGAAAATCTGTTGCCAAAAATTTGTGAAAAAATTTGCAAAATACTTTAAAGTCACTGGGCACCAACATTTTTTCTTAGGTTTGACGATATTTTCTCAGTCTAATTGCATTAAAGTCAATGGGTGTTTTTTTCTTTTGCAACTTTTTTGTAGCAGCAAACTTTTCTGCAGTGGATTTTTGCTGCAGTTCCGCAGACAAATTCGTAGATGACGAAGTGTGGAATTTCGCCGCAAATCCATCCCTAGTTATAACATAGAATACCTACATGGTCCCAATTTAAAGTGTTAGATTTAGGGGTTAGAAAACTTGTTCAGAGACCAAATCTTGTTTTTTTTCTTTGAAAAAAAAAACCACATTGAATTAGTTATACATTATTTATCTATTATGACCAACAAATCAGTGGTAGAACTACTACTACCTCCTGCATACTATAACTTGCTGTAACCAGGAGGAGGGGGCCCCAGTGCAAATTATGCACCTGTGCCCGTGGGGCTTTAGTTATGTTACTGCAACACAAAATTCAGGGGATTGGTGAAGTAAGTTTGGGGGATTTGAGAGATGCAAGGGCTGTAGTAAATGCCATATAATATGTGTGGTTCCTGCGCAGGTTATGGTCGATATACTTTCTTCAGCATGTCAGTTGTCAGCCGGTTGGACCTACGCCCCATCCCTTTTTCACTACATACAGTATATTCAAACCAGCAGAGAGAATGAGGCGAGTTTGACTGGCACTAGAAACATTTGTGAGCACAGTTAAAATGCTGATAATAAGTGTTTTGCATTACATTTACAATGACTGATACAGTATCTCCTGCCACAGTTCAAGTGCTTATAATAACTGTTTTGGGTTGCTTTTACAATGGCAGATATCTTGTGTCAAAAGTCTAAACGGATTCATGTTTGACGGCAGTTACTTTTTTATTGATGCAAAAACCTTTTCTGTGCTAGTTCCATATTTTCACCGACAAAGGCTGTAAGAGGAGTTGCCTAGAGAAATCTTAACAATGTTATCTGATTTTTTTTTTGTTGGCCAGCCCAAGGTTGATAGCTTCCCTTAATTGCCTGCTATTCATTTTATTACTTGCAAATTATTAACCATAGGGAACTAATGGCTCACAGTGGTATGTGGTGCAGAATTCTGCTACATCTGCTTGTCTTGGGGTCGACACCAACACGATACTTGTCATTTATTTACAGTTGTGGTGATATAAAATTTAAACCATCTTTCCTTTAAATACTTTTTATTTTATTTCATCATCATCATCACTAACTTGATATCAATTGATCATGCTCTGCATTCACTTAAATGGAACAGGCTTGCAACAAGAAAGTAATGACATTTATTTGCTGAAGTGAAACTGTTCATATTTGTCTGTGCCTGGCTATAATGTGGGGTTTCTAGAGATTCACTTTCTTCTGGATTGTGAATCAGCTAAAAGAGAAGGAGACTAAAAGCACATATCCCTTAGTGCTATGAAGTACTTGTGTCCACTATACACCATAGAGTAGAGCCTTAAACTTAATGTATAAGCTGGTGGCAAGAGCAGACATTCCATTACTCATTCTTCTTGGCACTCTCTAATTTGTACATCTGAATGATGCAAAAGCTAAGGGAGATTCATGGGGAATACCCTCTACATGTGGCCCCATTTTGCCCCTCATGGATACAGTGCTGCCAAATGCAGGAAATGTTGTATTCATGAGAAATGTGCAGGTCTTTTTGTTCCACTTTTTTGCCCTTTGAAGCCCTTTGCAAATGTAGCCTATGGCTAGGGCCACACAGGGCCGAAATCAGCCTGTTGAAATCTGCAGGTCGATTTCAGCCCCTGACCACTAGCAGAATCCTCTTCTCCGTTTGCGTCTGGAAGCCTTGTATCGGCTCCAGTGCAAATACACTCAGCAGATTTCAGTGAAGAAACCCGAGACTTTGCGTTTTGAGCCTTGTGTTCGCTCTGGAGCCAACACAAGGCTTCTGGAACAGAGAAGAAGATTCTTCTAGCAGTCAAGGGTTGAAATCAGCTGGATGATTTCAACAGGCTGACTTCAGTCCATCTAGCCTTAAGTTGGCCATAGACGCAAAGATCCGATCGTTTGAATCCTCGAGTGATCGGACTTCCCCATCTCAAGACTTGCCACTAACCTTTCAGATCAAATAAAGTAGAAAAGAACAGATCAGACGATGTAATTTATTAGAAATGTAACTTGCCTAGAACTCCAGGTACCTATCTCTAGACAGCCGCACCGGCTGCTACATGGTGGTTGCTGCATGCGCTGTGCAAAAATTCCTGCCACCCACTACATGCTTATCGTGGCTTTGGGGTGTGCCACTGTCTCTAGACAAATGTAAGAGGTTCTCTGCAAGGCCATCATCGAAATATATGTGACATTTAGACATTTTGAGCCAAATTCAATTCAGTAAGAAAAAGGTTTATCATGTGAAAAGTCATGGACGAGATTCAATTTGAGATGCAATTCAATTCAGAAAAACTTATCTCATGTTTTATTATGTGGAAACTCTATTGAAGTCTATTGGAAAATGGAACTGAATTAGGAGAAAAGTTTTTTTGTTTAAAGGGGACGTCATTTTTCAGTTGCTTCATGTACAAAATATCTCAGTGTCCTTAATATATTGTTGAGTGCAGAGGACCTCTTGTCTTTGTCTATATGTATTTTGTGGTCACAGCCGTTTTGCACCTCCACTTAATGGTTTAAAATGTAGTGGTGGGCACAACTTTACCTTTTTTGCTATAGTTTACTTATCTTTAGTTCTTGAAATAATTTCTACAAAATTTTAACAGCTGACAATTTCCCATAATTTTTAAGGCAAACTTTACAGAGAGTTGCGGTTAACCAAATCCAGCTCCACAGACGTTGCTCCCAGGCTGTTTGCTAAAGAATGGGAAGCACAAGTCTAGTGGCACTTTTAAGCCGCTGAAGACTTATGAGATTGTGTTTGTAGCTATAGATCTGCGAGTCATGCATGTTACAGCACCTCCCTGGCAGGGGGCAGTTTAAATAGAGCTCCCCATTCTCTTCCCTCTCACCAACTGTGAGGCTTTAGTTCCATAACAATAAGAAATTAAAAGGATATCTAAAGAGAAGGCTTTGTGGATTGAGACTATGAAGATGACCACCCCTTAACTGCCTGAGTTTGTCTTCAGCTGGAGGCCCCATCAGCACGTGGAGCTTTCCACCGCCTCTAACACTAAAGGCTATTGAAAGGGGGCAACCGCTATGAAACATTCCTAAGGCCACACCTGCTATAGCCTGAAGCTCCCTCCCTGCAGTGGCTTAATAGCGACTTGCCATTAACCCCATTAAAATGAGAGTGGCATCCAAGGCATGCTACTCATTCACTGCATGAAACCTAATGACAACCAAATGAGATGATATGATGTTTATGTTTGGCAGAATAAAGGTTTGGTATTGTTTTCACCTTTTTGTTTAATTTGCCACACTGTACTTGCTCTGCCATGGTACAATAATTATAGGAAGGCTATGGAATAAAAGTACACTTGAATGGGCTATCCATATGCTTATTCTTATTTAACTGCAATAAAAGAGTTTTAACCTAATCAAAGTGTGATATGAAAATATGTTGGTTTTGTGTGACAACTATGGAGCACTGGCAGCTTTCCACAGGAAGGGCATGACTGCATGTAAACAACTTTACTACTTCAGTAAAGACAGCCATACTATATGGATCAAAACAGAATCCCAACACAAATCTTAGGACTGGGTATTTGGAGCCACACTGACTATCTGTAACACTGCATCCTGGTGTTTGCATTTAGAGTGTGCCAGATGGGTGCCTGGTGAGAAGAGTTTTTTTTCATTGAGGACGGTGGCTTAATGGAATAAAATAGCAAAATCTGTTCTTGTACCTGATGGAGCAACAATAACGGAACAAGTAGTTCCCGGGTGACCCCCACCCCCCTTCAGACACATTTTTCATAGCAGATTTGCACAGGCGTGAGCGTCCAGCAGACCTCTGGTAGTTCCACCCCTGTGGATCAAAGTCTTGCAAGCTGAGTTACCACCCCTGTCCTTCTTCTACATCCCATCAACCTTTAGGGTAATGGTACATGGGGCGTTTTGTTGCCCACGATAAATCTTTCATACCATGTGTAACAAACCATTCCTTGTTTCTGTCCCACCAGCCAACATTCAGATCAGTGGTGGTGAAACAATAAACAAATTGCTTCTATTTTAGTGTGACTGTGCTTGCACTTGCCTTTGCAAATTACCTCCCTACATATGTTTAATTTATGCATTGCTGCAAGGGTAAGGCATTGGCACTGGGGAGGCTAGCTGTTGAATGGAGTACTGTGCCCATGTTTGTGCCTAATATGCCTATACTATATATTAACTATTAGTTTCCATAGAACTTCGTAAGACTGGGTATTGGGGCCAGTTCGAGCTCTCAATCTCAGTAAGGCACCCCCACTCCAGGTGTAAGATGGTTATCCAATTAAATCAAAGGAACTGAGAGAAAGTATTCAGAGCAGATTTACTGCTTAGTGATTTGTTTTCACAACATGTTTCGGGCTACTCGCCCTTTATCAAGTGTAAAGCATACATTATAGTTACAAACTTTTAAGGGTATAAACAGGAAGTGAGGTCACACAGGGTAGGTGTCGATTAACTTAATGAGGTACAGATAATTACCATATCACCAAGATCTCGTATAAAAAGGTTAAGTGCAATATATATAGTCCATGGTGTCAAAACATTTAGAAAGTACATAAACGTTCATTTGGAAATCATTTTTCAAAATAGTTTCAAAAGTAGTTTCAAAAGTCCAAGAGTTTACAATTGGAACTGCCCACTCTTTGGGCCTACCATAGAAGAGCTTGCTAATCCTGTTTTAGCTATGAAGGAAGGAAAAGCCCAATATTCTTACCATTAGCCATCCATATTAGTATATTGGATCTATCTTGGGCTCAGAGATCTTTATCTGAAAAGGGAAACAAATACAGCAGGAGTTTCAACAATAGGCAACATTGTAACAGCATTAAAGAAAACATTTCACACTCCAGCTGTCATTCATGCCTTTTGGCTGTAATGTATCTAGTCTCTTAATCCAATAGGCTTCCCTTTGTAATAACTTCTTATTAATATTACCACCTCTGTGTAGGGGGTTGACTACTTCCAGGACTGCCCACCTTAATTGGGACTGATTGTGATTGGCAGTTTTAAAGTGTCTTGACACTGTGGTGTCCGTGGCTGTTCCCATTTTAAAATTTCATATACTTCCCTTGTGTTCCTTGATGCGAGTATTAACAGTTCTTTTTTCGTTTGGCCAATATATACTAATCCACAAGGGCATATAAGCAAGTAAATAACGTTGCTTGTGTCACAGGTGGCATAATGTTTTAGCTTAACCGCGGTTCCCTGTGTAGGGTGTTGCATGACTTCTCCTTTAATAATGGAGGAGCAGCAGTTACAACTTAAACACGCATATGTGCCTACTTTTGGTTTGCCTAAAAATCATTGGGCTCCCTTCTTCTGGGGAGGATTAACCTCTGAGGGGCAAAATAAATGCCGGAGGGACGAACCTTTTTTATAACTGAAAACAGGTAGATTTGCCAAAACGCTCTTAAGTGTTTTATCCTGTTGCAGTAGTGGCCAATATTTAAAGATAATATGTTCTATTTCTTTACTGTGGGTGTTATATTGGCTTACAAATGGGAAAACATTCCTGCTGCATTTTGGTTTGTAGGTCAGCAGCTGTTTTCTAGGCAACTTACCCACTTTCTATATCTTTAGTTTTATAACCTCTTTTTACAAATCTCTGTTTTAGAGTTTCTGCTTTACTTGCTTCAATGCCCTTGTGGACTAGCATATATTGGCCAAACGAAAAAAGAACTGTTAATACTCGCATCAAGGAACACAAGGGAAGTATACAAAATTTTAAAAAGGGAACAGCCACGGACACCACAGTGTCAAGACACTTTAATACTGCCAATCACAATCAGTCCCAATTAAGGTGGGCAGTCCTGGAAGTAGTCAACCCCCTACACAGAGGTGGTAATATTAATAAGAAGTTATTACAAAGGGAAGCCTATTGGATTAAGAGACTAGATACATTACAGCCAAAAGGCATGAATGACAGCTGGAGTGTGAAATGTTTTCTTTAATGCTGTTACAATGTTGCCTATTGTTGAAACTCCTGCTGTCTTTGTTTCGCTTTTCAGATAAAGATCTCTGAGCCCAAGATAGATCCAATATACTAATATGTATGGCTAATGGTAAGAATATTGGGCTTTTCCTTCATAGCTAAAACAGGATTATCAAGCTCTTCTATGGTAGGCCCAAAGAGTGGGCAGTTCCAATTGTAAACTCTTGGACTTTTGAAACTACTTTTGAAACTATTTTGAAAAATGTTTTCCAAATGAACGTTTATGTTGCACTTAACCTTTTTATACGAGATCTTGGTGATATGGTAATTATCTGTAACTCATTAAGGTAATCGACACCTACCCTGTGTGACCTCACATATTGTTTATACCCTTAAAACTATAATGTATGCTTTACACTTGATAAAGGGCGAGTAGCCCGAAACATATTAAAAAAAATAAATAAATCAGTTAGCAGTAAATCTGCTCTGAGTGCTTTCTCTCAGTTCCTTTGATTTAATTGGATTTCCATAGAACTTGCCAAAGGAATTTAATCAAAATAACTGACATGCCCTGTATTAAATAATCTAGTATATTAACAAAACAGACATTTAAAAATTTTCTGCTTAAAGTACTAACAGGCAGCAGAGAAGTACTTTTTTATGACAGACAGCAGCGAATCTAAGATAATCAGTCAGAAGCAAATTAGCCCATTGATGCAGGAGGATTAGCGAGACTGAATGTAATGGAGAAAAATGGGCAGCCGTCTTTATGCTGAGTTAGCAGGGCAGGTCAGAGAGGGGCCATTAGGTCCTTTTGTGAGGAACAATAACTCAGATAAATCACTAAGGGTAAGGCCACACTAAGCGATAGCGCGGCGATTTGACTCGCGGCGACTTTTCGCCGCGACTTTTAATCCGCAATCGCTGGCGAAACTTTGGCGCTGGCGTCTATGGGGAATCGCGCAAAATCGCCAGCGTAAAAACACACGCGGCGATCTTTTTTCTATTGTCGCTTGAAATCGCCTAGCGAGGCGATTTCGAGCGACAATAGAAAAAAGATCGCCGCGTGTGTTTTTACGCAGCGATTCCCCATAGACGCCAGCGCCAAAGTTTCGCCAGCGATTGCCGTTTAAAAGTCGCGGCGAAAAGTCGCCGCGAGTCAAATCGCCGCGCTATCGCTTAGTGTGGCCTTACCCTAAGATTTAAGTATGTGGTGTCACAAAATATTCATCGCTTATCAATTTCTAAATCAGTGTAAAGAATACTGGTCTCCAGATATTATTTGAATTAAAAAATGGGGGGTACAACTGGTATGTTGAAAAATGTATTCAAATAATATTTTTCTTTAAATAAATCTTAGATTATTTTATGACTCACTTTTTAGTACATTTCTGTAAAGGTGGCCGTTCACTATAAGACCTGCTCGATTGGCAAGGTCGTCAAACGAGTGAATCTTTCTCCCGATATTCCCACCAAAGGCAGGGTGATATCAAGCTAAGCCGATCGAAATGTGGCCTATACTCAACACTAAATACATACATAACATTTCTTAAAGGAAAACTATACCCCCAAAATGAACACTTAAGCAACAGATTATATCATATTAAGTGGCATATTAAAAAATCTTATCAAACTGGAATATATATCTATGTAAATATTGCCCTTTTACATCTCCTGCCTCGAACCACCATTTCGTGATGGTCTGTGTGCTGCCTCAGAGATCACCTGACCAGAAATACTACAACTCTAACTGTAACAGGAATAAGTGTGGAAGCAAAAGACACAACTCTGTCTGTTAATTGGCTCATGTGACCTAACAAGTATGGTTTGTTTGAGTGCACAGTGAATCGTACAATCCCAGGGGGCCACCCTTATTTTTTAAAATGGCAATTTTCTATTTAGGATTACGCAATGGCACATACTACTAAAAAAGTATATTATTATGAAAATGGTTTATTTACATGAAGCAGAGTTTTAGATATGAGCTGTTTTATGCAATATCTTTTTATAGAGACCTACATTGTTTGGGGGGTATAGTTTTCCTTCAAGCAAGCTCATTTCAGATTTTTCTTTTGAAATAATCTTCCAGCAACATAATGACACAATAACTGACAGGGTATGAAATCAACATTCTAACTGGGAAAAGTATAAATTGTTATTTTAAACCAGGTGACCAGTAAAAGGTACCTGCTGACTGGTTGCTATCGGTAACTAAATTTGTATAAAACTTTGTACCTTCTATTAAATATCCCCAGCGAGCAGGTGGCATCAATCCATAAGGTTGGTCTGCAGGGGCATTGGCCTACAGGAGTCTATAAAAATGAATGTCTGAGCTGGGCACTTCTTTGGCCAATAAAGATCTGGAGGCAGGGCAAGCAGACCATGAGGAGGACCATACCTGGATAGGACTAGTGTGAGTAAAAGCTTGTGTGGAGAATCAGCTCAGAGGTGGTTAGATAGTTGTAGATAGCAAAGACAGTTTTGGGGCCTGGTGAGGAGGTAGAATTTGGGGTTAGTTCACTGAGTGATTGTGTACCAGGTAGGGACTAAGGGTTCAGGTGTAGTTTAGTGGGGAACCCACAGGCTGTAATCAGACAGGGAGAAGCTTGTGTACAATATGACACGACAGAGAATGGAAGGGGAGTATTGAAAAAGAGAAAGGACCACATTAACAAATAATGGCACTCTGGTAGTGTTCATCCAGATGACAGTGACACTGGAGTCTTTGTGAAAGAAATGCTGTGACAGAGAAGTGAGCATATGAGAGAACCCTGACAAAAGTATTTGCTTTATTTCTTTGTGTGTAACTTTAGCAAACTTATAGGGGTGGTTCACCTTTGAGTTAACTTTTATTATATTATAGAATGGCTCTTTCTAAGAAACTATGCAGTTGGCCTCCATTTTTTCTATTTAATAGTTATTTGCCTTCTTCTTCTGACTCTTTCCAGCTTTCAAATGGAACTCACTGACCCCATCTAAAAAACAAATGCTCTGGTAAGGATACACTTTGTTTTTGCACATTTTCATTACTTGTCTTTCTATTCAGGCCCTCTCCTAATCAGATTCCAGTCTCTTATTCATATCAGTGTATAGTTGCTAGGGTAATTTGCACCCTAGCAACCAGATTGCTAACATTGCAAACTAAAGAGCTGCTGAATATCTGAGGATTTAGCGCAGATAGTTCGATCGAACGATCGAAGGATAATTCCTTCGATCGAACGATCGAACGATTAAATCCTTCGAATTGAACGATTAAATCCTTCGAATCGAACGATTCAAAGGATTTAAATCCAACGATCGAAGGAATATCCTTCGATCAAAAAAAGTTAGCCAAGCCTATGGGGACCTTTCCCATAGGCTAACATTAACTTCAGTAGCTTTTAGATGGCGAACTAGGGGGTCGAAGTATTTTTTAAAGAGACAGTACTTCGACTATCGAATGGTCGAATAGTCGAACTATTTTTACTTCGAATCCTTCGATTCGAAGTCGTAGTCGTAGTCGAAGGTTGAAGTAGCCCATTCGATGGTCGAAGTAGCCCAAAAAACACTTCGAAATTCGAAGTTTTTTTACTTCGAATCCTTCACTCGAAGTTAGTGAAGATGACCCCCTGTTTCTTATGCAAATGTATTGTTCTGCTGTACAGTGTTTTGCCCTCAAAGAGTGCTATACAAATAAAAATATACATACATACATACATGATCTGAACTTGTGGACTCAGCAAAGTGGACTCGGAGACAACTGCTTTCATTATTTTAGTTGTACTACTTCAGTTCCTATAATATATGTGTGTGACATCAAAATGGTAAGATTTGATTCACACGTTAGAGTTCAGGACAACTTTGAATGTGACCCTCAAATGTACAGGGCTGCCTATATAAACTTCACTTCTTATATACAAATATTTATACATTCACCACTGGGTGGCACTAATGAGAACAGAACCTAAAAGCAGATGCCTTCCAATTGGAATGGTAAAGATTTTACTAACACGCTAATACATTTTGAGCACTTCTGTAGGAATATTTAAACAAATTCAAATGATTTTCTGTTTTGAAAACGTACATATGTCAGTCATTTTTCGTTTTATTCAAGCATATGCAACTTAGGTAGCCTGACATTTTTGCCAACTATTGGAAATCACTCATTGATAATAAAATATGGACAGTATTTTTTTCAGTACTTGAAATAAGAACAAATAAGGTAGCTTAGCAATCATTTTTTCATTTGATATAGTGATGGTCTCTGCTTCACAGTATAATAAAGATGCCAACGCTTTGGTCAGAGATGCCTTCACAGGTCTGAGTAATATGAGCGCAGCCTTTAATCTTTACCTTTTGTGCAGGCTCTACATGCTGGTCACGGAGCAGGAATATTCTTTGCCATTGTTCTGATCCTGGCACTCGCTGTATACTATTATAAAAAGTTCAATAGAAAAGATTTCCAGTTCCAGTTTTAACAATTTAATGAGGTAAAGAAAAAGCCTTCCCTTGGCAGTGTGTTGGCTGCACTTTGTGCAGATCAGATAAACTTTACAAGGAAAATTCTAGCAAGGATGGGTGACATGAATCGGGAGACCTTCGGACGTTTAACTACCACTGGAGAAAGCACTAAATTATCATCCACACCCTCTGGTGCCAGATATTCATGTGACAGGATTCATCAACTCAAATAGGCCAGACAGATATAATAAAAACTGAATTCAGTTGAGTTGTTACTGTAGGTTTGAGATCCCCTCAAGTGCTCTCCTATATATATATTGGGGCAGAGACCTATGATATCCCGACCTTGGGCGTCACCCAGGTAGGCCTAAACTCAGTCACAAAAGATGGGTGACTCATGGGTAGTGTTGGCAAATCTGACCCATTTTGCTTCGCCGAAAATTTGCAAAACGTCAAAAAAGTCCCTTTTTTTCACCCAATGGAATCCATGGGCATCATTTTAGAGAAATATTTGACTCATTACTACTCATGGACCAAACTGTACATTATGCTTAGATTATCCTCATGAGTGGCACAGCTATAATCAGTCATCCCTGAGGGTGTCCCTTGTGCAGTCTCAGCTTGTTCAGAGAAAGTAGGGTTGTGCAAAGGTTACCCGGATGACCAGACCAAGGGCACTTCTAAAACTCGCTAAACACTTCCTTAGAAGCCATATAAGGTTTCTTCCAAGTTTACCATCTCATTTACTCATTCAATTATTTTTATACATTTTAGGGCAAAGTAGGGAAATCCAGTACCATGTACAGGTTAGAAGACCTGGTTGCATTGTGGCAGAGGTCAGATTAAACTAGGCCTCTGTCGGTTTGCTGGGAATTTGTAGTATTTTCACAGTCCCGTTTTGCTTGTTTCCTACTTACTACACATTATGAATGGAACTACAGTACCCCTCAAGCAATGCTCCCTCTAAGGGGTGCACTTGTGTATGTGCGCGCATCTTTTGAGCCCAGCGCCACAACAGATTGTGGTGTACATAAATTTTGTGTAAAACACCATTTGTATCAGTTCTGACCGGAGCACACAGTTTTTCAAAATTGTGCACACAAGTTTATAATGTTCATAGGTCTATAATGTACACACAGAATAATTTTGTTTCACACGTAGCCAAGAGGGAATTAGAGGGAAAATTGCCTTCCAAGTTTCACCAAAGTTGGAAATAGGGTTGCCACCCAGTCTATGTTTTACTGGCCTAGCCAGTAAAACTCCTGCCAAGGCCAGGGCCGGTATTACAAAGTTACCGGCAATGTATAAAGTTAACAAGCTTACCCTTTTCTTCGCCTTCTGGTCATCACGCAGCGTGGATCCGCCTGTTTGTGTCACTACCCCCATGGTTCCACCCCTTTTGCATCAAGGTCTGCCTCTCTTGTGCCCGCCCCCACCACGCCCGTTAAAAATGTCCTGAAAAGGTGGCATCCCTAGGTGGAAATGTGAGGAAGCAAACTTATTGGTAGAAAAGTAATGCTTGCAAGTTTAATAGTGTAGTAAAATAATGAGTAACCTAGAAATAATGTTCTCTCATTATGTTAGCTAAGGCTGCAGACACACATACAGAGAACTGCCACGGTTCGCGCCACAGTTTTTAAAAAGCCAGACGCTGCACAAATACGCTAACAATTTCCAGTTTAGGCTTCCGCTACAGTATTTACACAGAGGTCGGCTTTTTTTTTTAAAAAAAAAAACACGGCGGTTCTCCACATTTGTCCATAGCCTTAGCTCTGCAAGCCAGTTATATTAACAACTCTTCTTGTTTCCTTTTAATCAGTATGAAATTAGTAACCTGAAATTAGCTTGGTTTCTCAGAGGGGGTTGCTTACTTTGCTTGAAATGTTTGTATAAATGATTCTGCACTCGGTGCCCATACTTGGATTAGCATTAGGATTAGTGCAAGTGCTGTTAGTAATGTTTGGATGGATATTCTATTTAAAGTTACAACTATTAAATTTCCTGCTTACAGGGTTCATGGTAATAGCGTCTCTGCCAACAAGTCACAATGTTGTCATGCCTCACTGTTCATATCATGTACGATGTGTACTGTACAGCAGAAATGTACAAAGTGCATGCTTTAAGCAGGCTCACTTTTCAGGTTTATCCTTAAGCCAGTGGTACAGAAGAACTTTATATCAGGGATGGGAAACTTGCTAAACATGCTAAATTGGTGGTTCATATCAGGTTATACATTTAATTGATATATATATATTAGAATATAATATTACAGAATATTATAGAATGACCTATTCCTAGCAACTATTCAACTGGTCTTTAATTTTTTTACAGGTGTTTAAATATTTGCCTTATTCTTCTGCCTCATTCCAGCTTTTAAATGGGGGGAGGGGGTCACTGACCATGTCATTTCAAAAACTATTGCTCTCTGAGCACCAGATAGTTGTCAAAAGTTCTAGAGATCTGCTGAACAAAAAGTAAAATATTCAAAAACCACAAGAAATAAAAACAGTTTGCTTAAAAGTGAAGTACCCCTTTAAGTCCCAGTCAGAATGAATACCAAATAAGTTAGTCTTAAAAACAACCCTACAAAGGAGATGCTAGCAAAAAGGTCAATTTAATGCAGTCATAAGTAGGGATGTTCTGAATCACCAATTTTGGATTCGGCCGAACCCCCTGAATCCTTTGCGAAAGATTCTGCTGAATACCGAACCAAATCCTAATTTGCATATGTAAATTAGGGGTGAGAAGGGGAAAACATTTTTACTTCCTTGTTTTGTGACAAAAAGTCATGTGATTTCCCTCCCCACCCCTAATTTGCATATGCAATTTAGGATTTGGATTCGGTTCGGCCGGGCAGAAGGATTCGACCAAATCCGAATCCTGCTGAAAAAGGCTGAATCCTGAATTCAGTGCACCCCTAGTCATAAGCAATAAAATGGCCTAGCAATTTAAGAAGCATTTATCAAAATGGCAAAGCAGAAAACTGCCTAATTCTAGTAACTTTCTCTCAGAAAGTATGGAACATGACCACCCTCATAATAACAGCAGGCTTTTTTTTTTTTTTTTAGCATGATGGGTATCTTGTATGCAAAAACTTGTTTTAATATGGGCCTGATAATCTGCTAGTTAGTTTGCAGATCTTAAGATCCAAGGGAAAGTGCACCTTATGAAAATGTGGCAGAACAGCTGAGCAGGGTTTAATGTATACATTAACACTATTTTGTTTCCCTTTAAAGGGCATGTAAAGTCTAAAATAGAATAATGCTAGAAATGCTGTATTTTGTATACTAAATATAAACATGAACTTACTGCACCACAAGCCTAATCAAACAAATAATTTATGCTTTTGAAGTTGGCCACAGGGGGTCACCATCTTGTAACTTTGTTAAACAACTTTGCAAGACTGTGCACATGCTCAGTGTGGTCTGGGCTGCTTAGGGATCGTCATATACAACGCTGCTTGAGTTCTGCATGGCTGGTAAGTAAGGTGGGGGCTCCCCCTGTTTTTCATAAGTATGATTGTTTCCCTGCTCAGCAGTTAGGGACCGTCTGACAATTCATATGCACAGCAGTAAATGAAGGGAGGATTTCACTGCATACAGTCAGGTTTCTTATAAAAACAGTACACATTTTTTAATTAAAGTATATTGTAGGTTTCTTTTTCTTTAAAGAAAGTTAAAATGGGATTTTATTTTTTTTCCTTTACATGCCCTTTAAGGACTCTGATGAACAACAGCTTGTGAGCTTTGGTGGCCATACCAAATGACACTACAGGATATATACAACAATATCTGTAAGATATCTGAACATAACGACTTAGAGAAGTGTGTCAGATGCCCAGCAGAAGAATCTGTTGCTTCCATACCCATAACTGGTGCAAACTAACATCTGTTGCCTCACTTCAGATGGATAAGGAGAGTCTCTTAATCCACGTCAAACACTGGATACAGAAATAGTTTACAGCAACAGCCACAACAGCAAATAAAATCTAACTCTGGATCAACTCGGATTGAAGGATCATTAATGCCAAAAAAAGTAGAGCCACCTCTTAAATGAGATAATCTAATTTCAGTACAGAAACCATTTTCTAACTGGGCAGCAATTCCTTGATGGTATTTTGTATACTTTGTTCATATGTTGGTTTTAGGTCAACAATAATAATCCAGTTTCTCAACAGGGTTTATACAGTTTAGAACTGGTGTCATCTCTCTGTTACCACCTTTTGTATGTGTGTTTAGGTGTTTACAAGCAGATAATTACAATCCTCCAATTATAGTTTAATAACAATGAATAACTTTTTTTTCTGTAATCAGGATTCTTTTTGTTGATTTCCTTACTCTCCAGATTGTAACAAAACATTTCTAGTTAAAAATAAATAACAAGGTATTTGTAAATAAAACCATTGGTGGCGTGCATGTGTTCATAAAATTACATAAATTGTAATACAGACAAACCAAGAAAGAAAGAGTTCTGTAGTGGTGGTGATATCTCTGTACAGGAAACACTAGAATATTTCTCAGTGCAAATAACTGCTCTGAGCCTCTTGTTGATCTTGCTCCCATTTTCTTTCCCACCACTGGAGCAGAGCTCGGGAAGGACTAGCTGCATCAGATGTTTATATAGACTCCAGGACTGTGATAGCTAGAATTTCAGCCATAAATGACAACAGGACGAAAAAGTTCAGTGCAAAATATAAAAATGTTTCTAATATAGTTAGTTAGCCAAAAATGTAATGTATAAAGGCTGGAGTGACTGGATGTGTAACATAATAGCCTGAACACTACTTCCTGCTTTTCAGCTCTCTAACTCTGAGTTAGTCAGTGACTTGAAGGGGGTCACATGGGACATAACTGTTCAGTGAGTTTGTAATTGATCCTCAGCATTCAGCTCAGATTCAAAAGTAACAGTTTTGACCCATGTGCCCCCCCCTCAAGTCACTGACTGGTTACTGCCTGGTAGTAGTGTTCTGGCTATTATGTTAGACATCCAATCACTCCAGCCTTTATACTTTACATTTTTGGCTAACTAACTATAGCAAACATTTGTTATTTTGCAAAACCTATATATTAACCCAGTTTTTATTTTTAAACTGAACAATTCCTTTAAAGTGATACTGACACTAAAAAACGACTTAAAAATATGAATGTATATTAAAAGTTACCTATAGGTCATGTTGATCATTTTTGCTGAGAGGTTTGTTTATCTAAGTGATTGTTAGTTAAAGTTTCTAACCCTGACTTTTTTGCTAACCTGACTGTCCCATCTCAGCCTGTCAGTTAGAGATTCTAATGCTAACGGACTCAGACAGGTAATGTAAAAGAATTGTGCAAATACTTTATGGCACAGTTACAAGTTACTTTCAAAGGCAATATTGTGATAGATGTAAGAAAGAGCTTAATTTCTGGTGCCAGTATCTCTTTATGTAAGGACATGATCACAGCCATTCAATTTACCTAACATAATACAGTAGTTGCCTGTGAGTTGTAAGCAGTTGGAAAATATAAAGTCGTTTTTTACCCCTCAGGATTGCTCTCATTTACTCATTATGTACAGTTGTGCAGTGGTTAAAGTTGCTGCCTTGCAGCGTTGGGTCCTCTGTTTCCAGCCAGGGCACTCACTACAGCTAGTTTGCATGCTCTTTCCTTGATTATGTGGGTTACCTCCTACATTCCAAGAGATACAGTAAGGCTTAACTGTGGGGCAGGGGACCCTTGTGTACCCTTCTTGCCATGCAAATGCCACTTAAAATATGACCAAGGATCACTGTGTGTGTGCCACTGTCATAAAGTCAACAAAACCTAAACAGGATCACTTTGAACTGATAATTTAATTACAGGTTTGTCTTCAATTGAATGGTACAGACAAATAAATACAACTTACTGCTATTTGCCTTAAGATGGCCATAGATGCAAAGATCTGATCTTACGAATCGAGGATTCGTACGATTTTCGGACCGTGTGTGGAGGGTCCCGTCATTTTTCGTCTGGCGGAGAATCGGTCGTTTGGTCGATCGGACAGGTTAAAAGATTTCTGTCGGCTGCGGGTAATATCTCTGCATGTATTGCCGATCGTACGATTTTCAGTGGGAGACTGTCACCAGCTTTGGTCGGATATAACTTTCGTACGATTGCTGTCAGGCAGAACAATGGCTGATTCTTTTCTACTTTATTTGATCTGAATGGTTAGTGGCAGGTCAGGAGATGGGGAAGTCCGATCGTTCGAGGATTCGTACGATTGGATCTTTGCGTCTATGGTCAGCTTTAGACTGCACTGATGCTCACTGTATAGCTCATGATAAACACAACAGGCTTAAAAAAAATGAAATTTGGTTTCATTTATACACTGCAACAGTACAAAATGTGTATGTCCTTAGCACAGAAGGAAAAAAATGCATAAAACTGTGTATGGGGGCAGGGAGGGGTGATAGTGATAAATTATTTTTTTTAAAAAAAGGGCATAAAGGACTGTCTAGGAGTGACTCAAGACAAAAGAAAGCAATGATCATGATTAGAGTTACCTGTATAGCACTAACCATCCATGCATTTATTTTTAGATTGGGAAATGTATAAATGTTATGATCTGAGGAAGTAAAACCATCATTAAAAAAAAAAATACATACATTCAACAAACATAATAAAGCACATTGAAAGCTAGTGTTGCATTGGGAAGTATTAAAATACACAACAAAGTCTGTTGTATAAATAGGAGAAAAAATTAAAACAAAACACAATAGGTTTTGCAGACATACAAGTGCTATACAGTGCAATATACAAAGCACAATGAATGGCTCAAACATTTCTCAAAAACTTACTGTTTACACAAACTAAGTTGAATCAGCATGCCATAATGTTCATGAAGGGTTCTCTGGTCGTTCAATACAGGCCACTGTGCTCAACAACGTTCCAGTTGAACAGCTGAGAATGTAATGCGATAAAGCATCAACCCGACAGTTTAAATAAAGAAAGACACAAGAGAAGGCAGGAAAAAAACATCCTTAGTTTAGTGTGCAGACCATAGTGCATCCTTCTATGAGAATCACTTTATCGGAGCCGTTTCCCTGCCAAGAGGGATCCTGAATGTGTTCGCGTACTGCTGCTCCGAACACACAGGAAGTTCATGTTGTAGTGGAGTCCTCTTAGGATAGAAAGTGTGGTGCAGGTCATAATTCAAAAGGGAACTTAAAGATTCCATATAAATATCAGCAAAGCGGGACAAGCGCCTCAAGAAATAGGTTGGATTATGGTCAGTCCTGAATATGCTTCCAAACTGTCGGTTGAACATGGTTTTTGTCAAATCTCTGTGGAAAACAAAGGAAAAAAACCCTTTGTCACACGGTTACAGTTTCAGCAATGACAGAAAGACACACTAGCTAGAAAGGAATCATTTGGTATCGGTCTTTTAAAAAAAAAAGAGAAGTCAGAAGGAAAATTTTTATCATCTCCACTGACAAAACTACAAATCCAAGCACTAAGCAACTAGAGGTAAGGGATTTATTATCCAGAAACCCATTATCCAGAAAGCTCCGAGTTACTGAAAGGCCATCTTCCACAGGCTCTATTTTAATAAAAATACTCCAATTTTTAAATCATTTCCATTTTCTCTGTAATAACAAAACGGTCCCAACTAAAATATCATTATTGGAGGCAAAACAACCCTATTGGGTTTAACTAATTTTTGAAAGTTTTATTTTCAAAATTATGTTAATTTCAATTATGGAAAGGGCCCTTATCTGGATAACCTAAATTTTTTTTAATTTACCTAAAATAAAGCTTAAATATCATTAGGAAATTGCACTCCCTTTTAAAGAAGTATTTCACAGCTGAACAAGTGCCCCATAAATACTGCATTATTAGAATATGCAATCTGTTTCTGTACACAAGACTTTGTGCAACCCAACCTCGTCTCTTGTCTTTCTTTGATCCAGTCTTGTAGGACCATCTGTGATTCCGCATCCCTGTACACCTAGTGGGGAACACACGTGTGGTTAGAGCTGCAAGAGCAGCAACGACATAGGAAATAGCAACGGTTGTTTCTTCTTTGACTCTGAAGCAGGTCATACATTTATAAAAGGAAATGCTAGTATAATTAAATGCATGAGAAAAGATTTGTCGGCTGCTGATAATTTCTCTGCATGTATTGCCGATCATACGATTTACAGTGGGAGACTGTCACTAGCTTTGGTCGGACATAACTTTCGTACGATTGCTGTCAGGGGCAGAACATTGGCTGATCTGTTCTTTTACTACTTTATTTGATCTGAATGGTTAGTGGCAGGTCGGGAGATGGGGAAGTCTGATCATTCGAGGATTCAAACGATTGGATCTTTGCATCTATGGCCACCTTTACTTTATGTTATTGTATAAAGATGAACCTTAGGAATTTCTATATCAGAGGTCTTAAGCATCCACTTTTGTGTTACACTTTTGTATAAAGTGAATTATGTACAAACCTCTATGTATCACAATCTAATCTGTCTAATCAAGACATATGATCAGGTTCTTCTTTTGTTGGGAAGATAGTCTGTAGTAATGAGGGTAAGATGACATATTATTCTTCCCTCATGTTTAAGTGAAAAACTGAAGCAATACCACATATCCTCTATATTTTCACAGACATCCAGGGTGAAGTATGGAACACTTTTTAAAATGAGATGTTCTTAAAGGAGAAGGAAAGGCTTGCAGCACTTGGGGGTGCCAAAAGTTATGCACCCCCAAGTGATTGTATTGACTTACCTGAAACCCCAGGCCAGTGCTCCTTGCAGAAAACTGCACTGCGTTTATACCAGTGAGCACCATGGAGTGATTCACTTCCGGCTTCTTCTTTCTTCATATTTCCCGGGGCAAACGCATGCGCAATTGAACGAAATAGCCGACTTTTTAGTTAAAGTTCGGTTTTTCATTCTACTGCTCATGCGCAGCCGCGCAAAGAAGGAGGAAGAAGAATGTTCCGTGGTGCTCACTGGTATAACCCCAAAGTGCACCAAGCCTTTCCTTCTCCTTTAACACCTTGGGGCTCATTTAGCAATACTGGGCAAATTTGCCCGTGGGCAGTAACCAATATCAACCAATCAGTGCTTTGCTTTTTTCAGGCAGCTGCAGGTAGAACATTTAATGCAACAATTTAATTAGTTGTCATGGGTAGCTGCCTATGGCAAATTTTCCCAGTCTTGATAAATGACCCCCCTTGATTTCTGCCTCCTTTTACCTGTACTGCTTGTTGCCTGTATGTATGTGGCATGGCAAAGATCAATATCCAACAGTTACACTTAAATAGTTAAATGAGGTTACACTGAATAGTAGTAAATGAAAGAAGCGGCTTTAGCTGTGAGCAATTACATTTTATGTCCTTAATAATAAATATTTACGCTTAAAAGGGGGTTGTTTACCTTTGCGTTAATTTTTAATTATGATGTAGAGCGTGATATTCTGAGACAATTTGCAATTGGTTTTCATTTTTATCATTTGTTGTTTTTGAGTTATTTTGCTTTTTATTCAGCAGCTCTCCAGTTTGCAAATTCAGCAATCTGGTTGCTAGGGTCCAAATTACCCTAGCAACTATGCATGTATTTGAATAAGAGCCTAGAATATGAATAGGAGGGGGGCTAAATAGAAACACAAGTAATAAAAAGTAAACAGTAACAATAGGGGGCAGATTCACTAAGCTCGAGTGAAGGATTCGAATGAAAAATACTTCGAATTTCGAAGTATTTTTTTGGTACTTCGACCATCGAATTGGTTAAATTCGTTCGAATTCGAACGAAATCGAACGAATCGAACGAAAAATCGTTCGACTATTCGACCATTCGATAGTCGAAGTACTTGCCCTTTAAAAAAAACTTCGACCCCCTACTTCGGCAGGTAAAACCTACCGAAGTCAATGTTAGCCTATGGGGAAGGTCCCCATAGGCTTGCTAACCTTTTTTTGATCGAAGGATTTTCGTTCGATCGTTGGATTCAAATCCTTCGAATCGTTCGATTCGAAGGATTTAATCGTTCGATCGAACGAAAAATCCTTCGATCGATCGATCGAAGGATTAGCGCTAAATCCTTCGACTTCGATATTCGAAGTCGAAGGATTTCAATTCGAGGGTCGAATTTCGAAGTATTTTTTACTTCGAAATTCGACCCTTAGTGAATCTGCCCCTAAATGTGTAGCCTTAAAGAGCATTTATCTTTTAAATTGGGTCAGTGACCCCCATTTGAAAGCTGGAAAAAGCCAGAAAAAAGGCAAATAATTAAAAAAAAATAGGCCATTATATAACATGCTAAAAGTTAACTTAAAGGTGAATCAACCCTTTAAGGCATTATAAGGCAAATGAGTGAGCATTGTGTAGTCATTGTGTTCTAGGCTTTGCTTTACTGCTGGTGTATTTCTCTAGTTTGGAATGAAATACACTAAGGATTGAGACATTACACTCTTTCCCTTTTTCACAGCTTTATGTGGAGGCTCCCACTGCTGCTCTGTACAGTAATTAACCATTATATCTAATAAGCTCTAATAAGCTCAAGCAGTAACACACCGACTCCAACAATGTTCAGTAACATTAAAATGCTCTCGTATGACACAAGTACAGTGCTACTAGGAGTTCCCCAGCCTTTCCTTACACATCAGCAATGAAACATCTTTGGAAAACACACACATACTATACTAGTAACATAAACATTTTCCCCCACTCCAAGCACAAGTAAAAGGCAACAAGTACCTGCATCCGTTCAAGCAGGCCAGTTAGACCTTGAAGCCAAGCCATGGTTTTAATGTAATGAGAAGTGTTCATGATTTCAATCTCTGATTTTAACTCTGGGATAATGGCACCTGTCCTCCATCCATGCTTTAGGGTCAGATCCTGTTTAAAATTAACAATTTTTTTTTTTACTTTGAACTATAAAAATATCCACCCATGACTTGCATAATAGTGTTACCATTAAATCAATTTTCTATTAAATGTTAAAGGGTAAGTATTAATAATGTAAAATGCACATAGCATAACTAGTATATGTTAAAAGAGATGTTTTCTTTATATGATGATTTTCCCCTACCACTTTAAACATATTTTTTCCAGAGTCTCCCCTGAATTCTCTTATCTTTCTAATGGCAGCTTGGAAAGATCATAGTTGCTTACATTTCTCGCTTATAAGCAGTGCTTGGGGCTCAATTCCTCCAAACAGTATGGGGGTTATTTATCAAAGTCCGAATTTATCTCAATATTTCCTGAAAAAAACTCAGACCAAATCTGCATGGGTTTTTTCAGCTAATTTATTAATACACTTTCCCGAAAAAAATTTTGCAGAAAAAAAATCTGTGAAAAAATACAAAAACGTTGGATTATTGCACGAAACCCTGTGCAGATCAAAAAAATCTTTGGAACTTCTCCAGTTGACTTATATGCAACCTAGGCAGGTTTGAGATGCCGGATTTTCGGATTTGGACTTTTTCCATCCTCGAGGTAAAATAAATTCCGAAAAATTTGTAATTTTTCTTTTTACTCTAGAAATTTAGATTTTATAGTAAACAAACACAGGTTTTTGGCATTCAGAGTTTAGTAAATAACACCCCTATGTAATTGCTGGTATGAACATCAAACTGAAAATTGGCCCCAATGATCTCGGCAAGCTGTCGATAGCTAGGTAAGAACTGGGGGCAGAAGTAGAAAAGTGGAATAAGGAATCTCAGACATAAGCAAATATTTTTTTAAATATGATCTTAATATCTTTTCATACTTATTGTATCCCAGTCATCCCATCAGTGAAATCACTGCAGTAAGTTCTACTAATCATTTTTACATATACCGGAAACATGCATTTGAAAAACAAAATAAAAATATGAATTATTTAATAGATACAGATATCCAGGAAAGCTCTAAAATACAGTAAGGGCTGGCCGCAGGGCGACACTACAAGAAATCTGGCCCTGGCCACAGGCAGGTTTGGGTTGAACTTACCCCATGCATCCACCCTGCCTCCAACCTTACTATGCCCAGATTCCCCTCCAGGCAGCAAGTCGGATTTTTGTTGACCCGCGCACCACTACAGCCACTATTTCTAGAACATGTGGCCCACAAAGCTTATCTGTCACAACCCAAAAATGTTATGTAAAATGTTATCCAATTACATGACAGAAGAAGAAGAGATAACACAGGTCAATTTCAATGGGGACATGGCCAGCAGAACAGGAGTGAAAATGGCACTTTATGCCACAAACATTCTTTAATGTACGGGGCCTGCATAGAACAATATCAAATCAAAATTAGCATAATTTTCCATTGTCAGCTAATAAGAGTTAACTATTAAGAAAATAAAGATTAAAATATGTATCTTAACATTACAGTGCTGTGCATTATGCTGGTTTTATATAATAATAATAATAATAATAATAATAAGAGTCTCTTACCGCTAAATCACTGTATATATGATCTCCAAAGTACAAAACCTTTGACCCTCTCCATCCAGTGAGCTTAAGAAATTCAAACAAATTACCCTGGAAAGGAAACAAAAATAACATAAACCATAGTAAAAAATACATGCAAAAAAAAAAATGTCATCAGTAAATAAATCTATTTCTAATAACACAACCAATAACAGAGACAAGGCATATGTATGCTATAAATACAATCCAAATAAAAAGACCACCAGCACACCCTGACCTCACAAAGTATACTAGTCCAGTGCTCAGTAAAAAAAAGGGTTCGGCACCCAAAATTGCACTTGGATAAAGAAGAAATTTACCGGCACTCAGGACTTAATGCAAGCGGGCCAAGCCCTGCGTGTTTATTTGCAGAGTAACGTTTTGGGGGCACACCCCTTCGTCTGACGTTACTCTGCAAATAAATACAATCCACACATCTTTTAATTATTAGCAATGGTTATCTCAGATATGATTTTAAACAGGATTATGGAGGGATGCAAGCATTTGACAATACACTACTAATAATGTGTATCAAAATCTGGTACAACAAAGGACCGTCATACCTGCTTGTAGGTTTGACCTTTTTCAAGATGGTGAATTTTATCCCACAACAGAATTCCTCTTTCTGCAACCTTACGGAAGGGCCTAAATTGTGGAGAAGAAAGATGCCATTTAATGATAGACAAAAGTATTATCATCACTACAAACAAAGGAAAAAACATATTTACACAAGAGCAATATATTTGTTAATAAAATCGTATTATTGTTTTTATGTAACATAGTAAATCAATTTTTCAAGGCTACTTTTGAAGTGTTAGCTGCTTAGAAAGTCTATATACAGATTAGAAAAGTCTATCTAAGTAACTGTATCTGCAATCAGTAATGCCAAGATGGAAGTACAAGGAGCCAAGTATTTTATCTACTAAAATGAACACTGGGTTATGTATTCTGTGTCACCATAAGCAATTTAAAAAATAATTTTAAAAGAAACTCTGCTCAAGAAAATACAAACATTAGAGTCACAGGTCAACTGACAGCAAAACTGCAAGTTCTCTTTGAATTTGAGAATTTGTTTGCCAAGTTTCGCCACAAAAATGATGCCCAGTTACCAATGGGTGAAATCAATTTTAAGAATTTTTGATCTAAACGGGTCACATTTGGCCATCACTACTCATGATATTTATGGTTAAATACTGAATACTCAGGAAAACTCACCTTCTCTTGTCATTGAAGAAATTAGGTTTGTCAGCTTGAACAATAACCACATCAAAGAGATCCCGCCAGTCTTTACCTACAATGAAATTCATTCCTTTGTTCCTGAAAGATCATAAAATATACAGTAGCATTAATACTTTTATTACTGATTCTATCCCCCCCCCCCCCCCGTGCCATGAAATGAAAGATGATAGAAAACTGGTGTGACAGTGGAAGACCGTTTCCGAATTTTATAGTTTGCGCCAATGCGCAGTCAATGTAGTAAAACTTCTTACTGAAAAAGTCGTTATGTTTGCTCCAAAAGATTACAACACCTTCAAGCACTTAAGAGTGCGCAATTAAAATTTGCAATGCGCAATTAAAATTCGCAATGTAATAACAGTTTAGGGACCATATTACATTGCAAGATGTGGATTTTTATTCTTATTGGTGCGAAATGTTTTGCACTTTGCGACTTTTATTACATTCCCCGATAGTCTCCTATTATACCACATAGGTTTTGCTTACAAAACTGTAAGAAACATCTAAAGACAGGGCTGAGCTTTTAGCACTAATGCATATTTTTCTAGTTCCAATTCTAGAAATTTCTATTATCAATTGTTGCAAATTTCTGTAAGTTTCCATTACTTACAGTGTTTGGTCTTTACAATTACATTGTAGCTCCCTCATATAAGGGGAGGGGACATAAAAGGCACCAATAAAAGATCAAACAACATCCAACAAAGTCAGAAGCTACAAAGTTTCTGCAGCTCTATAGGACTCCTTTGCTACAGGCAAAATTACTGACTGGCTGATTGTAAATGAAATCATATTAGAGACATGGCAATGAATCATCGCAAAATATGTTAGAAGTGTTTGAGTCACTTTCTCGCTTGTGACGAATATAATTATTACTATTATCTAAATGTTCTTCTCTGCCTAGTAATCAATAGGACATCAAAAACAAAACGTTTCAACAAGAAATGTATATTTAATTTTGCAACTTCACTATACCTAATATGACTGGGAGATGGTGTTCCTTTTACAAATGGTTACAGAATAATCAGAGGATATTAAAATATACATCCCTATTATAAAGACATATCACTACTTATCAATATAAAATTACTTACACAAAACTGCTGGGGCTATTTGTGATTAGAAACATTTTCTTCCCATGATTTGACAATTTTGACAAAACGGCTTGGGTTCTTTCTCCATAGCAAATATACCTTTCTAAAATGCAAAAGACAAGAAACATCATTTCAGACAAACTAGAGTTGTATTTGTGTGAGCTAGTCTATATGGGTCATTTATGATTGCAAATTGTAGGTGCACAAATCAACCATATAATGGAAAAATAATTGCCATGCGCTTCACGCACACATCAGCTTTTTTATGCTCGTGTGTCAGCAATTTAAACCCCGCACAAGGGTTAGGATTCAGTTTGGTATTCGGCCAAATCTGTAACCAAGGATTCCGCCTAACCCAGAAAAGAAGGGTTTAGTGCTTCTCTAATCAAATGTTCATATTATCTTTAATCACACATTAAAAAACACGTTTGTTAATTATAGATTAACAATAAACAGCAAGAGAACTTAGTAACAAAAATTCTAAAATAATCAATCGAAAACTGCTCCTAACTCACCGATATCAGCTTCAACAGCTCTGTACAATATTCCTTTTACATGAACATCTCTTATGGCTTCCTGGTAAAAAAAATAAAATGACCAGTTTGTCCATCTACTGTTATACTATAATATACTAGAACCTGTTGTAGAGAACCTAATTCACATTGCATTGTGAAAATACATGTACATGCACAGAAAAACAGTGATGTAATCATGTAAACAACAGTGTAAAAGACCATCAAAGCTATAACTATATAACTATTTTATATATATATGTAAATATATAGACATTCACAAAGTACCTGCACTCCTTCCTTGTTGGTCGAAAGTGGGTGCTTGGTCAATCAGAGTATACAATGTTAAAAGTGGACCAGCACACCAAATCTTCAATCAAAAAAGGTTTATTTCAACATCACTCATGTGTCCAACGTTTCCGCCCACATTAGGGCCTTTATCAAGGATAAGTGCAAGTGATCATGTGGGTGTTTAAATACAAAAAAAGTGGGTGTCAAGATGACATCATTAACAAACAATTAATGCAAATGAGTGTCCTAATACATTCACATATGATTATGCGAAATTCCTCACAAAAAAGGAAATCACAGGCATTATTATAAAAAGAAAAATGGCGAAATTGGTACAATGCTGACACCTAGAGACCAGATTTGGAATTGAAACACATTGTTCACTTGAATGTATTAGGACACTCATTTGCATTAATTGATTGTTAATGATGTCATCTTGACAAAAAATTTTAAAAAATTTTTTAAATATGTAAATGCAGCAGCTATGCATTACCATTGTAAATGATACTATGATGTTTCTATATTTGCCTTAAAATAAGTAACATGTAGATACATTTGTATAATTTTGCAGATCATTCAGAAGCACTTGAATGGATACTAAATGTTTTTTAAATGGACACATTTGTCACAAATGAACACTGCCACCATCAGCACGAAGGTGACACCTAGTGGTGAAATGTATGTATTACGCTTTTTTTGTTAACAAACACTATACGAATGTACTGTTTGCTTCTTGTGGGATTTTTTTCTTGCCTATGACGTCATGCTTGGCGCCAATTTCAAAAGGGATTTAAACACTTGTTGATGCACCTGCTATTTGTCCTTGAGAAAGGTCCCAGTGTGGACCGAAACGTTGGATATGCATGTGTGAATAAAATTCAGTACTTTTTTTCACATAAAACTTGGAGTGCGGGTCCCTTTACTACTGTGTATATGTATATATATATATATATATATATATATATATATATATATATATCTTGAAAGAGCAGAGAAAATAGTCAAAAGTAAAAAAACAAGGAGAACTAGGGAACCGAGGACCACTTTTGTTAGCGAATATGGACCAATGAGTAACAAGATTAATGTGATTTTACGTAAACACTGGTACATACTACGTAGAGCATATCCCACAATAAGAGAGTTTGCCTTACCTCCTTTGACCTCGTATAAAAGGGGCAAAACAATTGGTTCAGTGTTATCTAGAACCAAGACATCTAAGGAAGACACTGGCACTAATAAATTTTTGGGCACTAGAAATACGGGTATGTATCAGTGTTTAAATTGTGTACAATGCAAACATGTAATCCGAGGAAAGAACTTTGTACATCCTGATACTGGTGAGACAATTCAAATTAGGAGCTACCATACTTGTTTGTCACAGTATGTGGTCTACGTGATCGTATGCCAGTGTAATAAATTGTATGTTGGGGAAACCGTGCAGAAAGTAAAGTCACGGATTTCCCAACATAAATCAACAATCAAATCAGGTAATCTAGCATTGCCACTATCTAGGCATTTTCTGGAGCATGGACACACAAGTGACCAGCTACGATTCATGGTGCTGGAAACTGTACCTCCACTGAAAAGAGGGGAGGATCGAGAGCTAAGATTGAAACAGCAGGAGGTGTGGTGGATCAATAAATTAAACACACTTCACCCTCACGGTCTTAATAAAGATTATGATTTGTATTTATTCTTATAGTTAATTTGTTATATTTTTTGTAAATTATGTGTATGTGTGAAAATCGCTGCAATTATATTAAATATGTATTAATTATATTTGATTCCATTCAGGTTATGGGGTGGAAGCCCTGCACTATGTGTGAAAAATACATTATATGTCACTTCCTTCTCTGGACTTTATATTCCATTATGAATACGGACTATATCTTTATACCATTGATACACATGGCTTGAGAAAGGGCCAAGATGGCTCGAAACGTCGCCGAATGATATGTGCACATATATGGTGATGTGAAGTTTTTATCTTTCAATACAGAATTTAAGCATTAATAGTGAGTGCTGTCCATCCTTTCGTCTGTACATATTATGGGAAGCTAACCGGAGTATCCCGAAGGACGAGCACCACATCCATATTCACTTAAGCGTGAGTGCTGTTACTAACCGTGTGTGTGTGTGTGTGTGTGTTGCCCTGTTAAAACCCTGCATCTGTAATAAGGCTTGAGCCCACTAGCACCTTTTCAGAGAAGCAAGCTACACTTAAAAGCAAAGATGGGCAGAGTATTGGTATTACAGGTATGGGACCTGTTGTCCAGAATGCTCGGGACCTGAGGTTTTCTGGATAACGGATCTTTCTGTAATTTGGTTCTTCATACCTTAAGTCTACTAGAAAATCATGTAAACATTAAATAAACCCAATAGGCTGGTTTTGATTCCAATAAGGATTAATTATATCTTAGTTTGGATTATGTACAAGTGAGAGCTGAGAGCTATTTTACAGTGAGAGCTGTGAAGATGTGGAATTCTCTCCCTGAATCAGTGGTACAGGCTGATACATTAGATAGCTTTAAAAAGGGGTTGGATAGCTTTATAGCAAGTGAGGGAATACAGGGTTATGGGAAATAGCTCATAGTCCAAGTTGATCCAGGGACTAGTCCGATTGCCATTTTGGAGTCAGGAAGGAATTTTTCCCCCTTTTAGGCAAATTGGAGAGGCTTCAGATGGGTTTTTTTTGCCTTCCTCTGGATCAACTAGCAGGTAGTTAATAAAAAAAAAAAGGTTGAACTCGATGACATGTGTCTTTTTCAACTTTACTTACTATGTTACTATGTTACTGTTTTATTAATACAGATAAAAAGGAAATGCTTTTTAAAAAATTTGATTATCCCATAACCATTTTTTTTATATAGCATTAACATTCTGCAGCACCTAATAGACATTATACATGACAGTTCTTGCCCCATTAATGCTTACAATCAGATTCCTGACAGTTTAAGTGCCTCAAGCTAACACTATTTCTTGGCCTATTGGGGATAACGGGTGACATTCCCCTTAGACTTGACAGACACTATGACAAGAATAAGGTGCTGTTCTCTTAATAAATTTACGTCAAAAAAGGTGGCATCCTCTACATCAACCATCCATGCCGTGCATCAGCACATATGTATATGTTTAGTGTCAGTATAAATGCGGTGTTTCTATAGCAGTCCCTGAAGGCTATGTAGTCCAAGACATTTGCATCTGTTTTATTTATGTTCTAAAGACACCAGCATCCCAAACAGATGAATTTATTTGCTTGTGCAAGAGGGTAACGTTTTTGCTAACCTTTTAGGTTCTTTTCTCCCCTGGGTATAACTTTAGTCAGCTAGCTTGGGTCGTCCTTTTCCTGTATAAAAGTATTGTGCTGGCAGTTCAGTGACTGGCCAGTAGATGGCACTGTTCTATTTTATAAAAGGGGAAGGTCCCACGTGTCTCTTTGGGCTGCACACTTGCTGGAGAAAGTACAGTGGGGATCATTGTGCACCAAAGGCAGGCAATGCTACCTCTGGGGTAAACACTCATCCTGAAGGTTGTGGGTATGCACTAAATGATTATTTGTTGGAAACAACTACTGATCATTTGTGTGACTATAAAAAGCACTCACCTAAGAGAGACTGTGAAGAGATATACTGTATATGCCTGCATGTTATTTCGAGTAACTGTGTTCTACAGATAAACCTTTCAACCATATCCCTGTGTGTGATTGTGGATCAGTGCGCATCTGGAAGATGGGGGTCCAAGGAAACAAATCCTGCAACCTGAGCTGTGAGTTGTCCCCATTGTTTACACAGGAGTAAAAACACCACATCTATCTCCCACCCAATTGTATACATTTTCATTTATTGTTGTTGATTTGCCATGTTAGAGCTTGCATGTTCTGTTATGAACACTATACCATATTACTTTTGAAGCTGCATTAGAAATATATGCTGTAAGTGATTGCAATTTGATTCTGCTTTATAAAACTGTGACAATGATAAAGCTGTGAAGTTATTTAAGGTAGGAAAAAGAAAAATAAATTAGATGGGTCACTACACATAACCAGAGTAAATATCTCAAGTTACATAACTAAGGCTGAGGGCACACTGGGTGTACAGTTTACCTACATTACACAGGCGGAGAGAAGCAGATCCGCTAATATCTGTGTAAAGATGGCCATACACGGGCCGATAAAAGCTGCCGACAGATAGAGTCGGCAGCTTATTGGTCCGTGTATGGGGCCCCCAGACGGGCTTCCCCGATCGAGATCTGGCCGAAAGTCGGGCAGATCTCGATCGGATGGGACTAAAAATACAGTCGGATCGCGGCCGCATCTGTTCGTTGATGCAGTCCGGCGAGCCGACCGCCCGTAAAGCCACCGTTAGGATCCAATCGTTGGGCCCTAGGGCCCACGGTCGGATCAGCCCGATATTGCCCACCTCAAGGTGGGCATATCGGGGAGAGATACGCTCCTTTGGCGACATCACCAAACGAGCGGATCTCTCCGTGTATGGCCACCTTAACTGTGTGTAGCTTCACTGAAAGGCCACTACATAAAACAAATAATCAAATTAAACTTTTATTTCACACAAACACTATTATTTATTTTGAATCCTTTATTGCTATGGATAATAAGATGTATCAGCCTCCAGCTTGGGGTTTCTGAGTTTGATTCTGCAATGAGCACTCCATGAGTGCTCCATGTAGTTGCACTTAGGGCAATGCTGTGCCTGTCAGTGGAGCTTCACACAGAAGTGGAGAGGAACAGATCGGATTCTCTCCGCCTGTATTTGTTCTTTGTTGAGATACCCTCTGTACACCCTGTGTGCCCTCAACATATTAAACATCTTGTCTTTCATTTTTTGTACCAAAAGCAATACCTACACCTATGGAAAAAACTAATAGAGCCCCAATTGGTGCCTTCTTAAATCCTACTTTTGTGCAGTTAACATAAGGTAGTTTAACAAGGTCATCTTCCAAGGTCATATGTGACTGGTAACGAGCAGGAAAACGTACACTAGCATACCTTCACATCTTTGTACAGGTGCACTGGCTCATAATCAATGTTGTTTTTCAGAAAGTATTCATTAACACAACACAGAAGAGTCATCTCTGGCAATGAGAATATATCCATGAACTGCTTCATGGTGTTTCCTTCTGAGCTCTGAAGAAAGAAAACCAAGTAGAATGCATAAACCTCATTTCAGAGTCAAGAGAGCCAACAGCAACCAGTTCAACCAGATATGAACAAGTTAAGCCCAAAGCTAAATATACCATTTTTTAACCTAGGGAAACACTTAAAAATGAATCCATACCAATTAATGTGGAGCTATATATTTAAAATTCTATACATACATTTTATTGGTCTGAATATGTGCCTGCAGTTAAACATAAACTCTCAGCACACCTATGATAGAGCCCAGAAGTTAAATTATAATTAAACAGCATAATGCTATACATTTAAAGGGTACCTATCAGAGCAAAATTGTTTCTCCCAATGGAGGTACAGTCTAATAGAGCCTGCACTCTGGTAGTGGGAAAACAAGCATTCACATAAAAGGATATGCTTTCTTACATACCTTTGCCAGTTATTGGATATTGGATAAGCAATTTGTGATCCTCAAGTAGGGATATGGCTAGCAAGCCTCTGAAGCAAATACATAACATTAAAACCCCTAGCATTACCCTACTTTGAGATTAAATATAGATTATACATTGAAATATAGGAGGCAATACCAAGTAGGTGCCATGTGGTGTATCCCAAGAGCTAAAGTGGGCAAATTTTGCCATCATGATCAGGGTGGATTCAAAAGCATTTAGTCTGAATATACTAATGATGTCTGATACCTTTCCATAAAAGTCGCTCATCTGTTCCAGAGGAACATGGGATCCTTCATACATTTCAATGACTTCTGAGTCTGGTACAACATTTAATCCTCTGTTGAGATAATGCAAACATTAAATTACTTCCACACACTATAATAAAAATAACAACCACTATGATAAAATGTTTCCTAGTAGTGCTGAACTTATGATTGTCATTCAGTAGTAAGATTGCCATATTATAAAGGTGGCCACAACATCCTAATTTTTAATACAATTTGATCAACTTTCAAGACAATATTATACTTGTTGGTATATGTGCTCGCCTACTCTCCTGGCCAAAATGCATCAGTGAAAATTAAAAACTGGGCACAAGTCGATCAGATCGAGTGTATAGGTTCCTCATACACCCATAAACCTTACAGAGACATGTTTATTTTCTTATAAGAGTCCTGCTTGATTAAGCTATTTTATAACCTATGTAACTAAAGCAGAGGCCACATCGGTACTTATTAGGCAAATACTACTCATTGGGTTAATAGACTATTAGCAATCTTGGGCCTCCTGTATGCAAAGTGCACAGCCAACTAAGTAGAATGGAGCCCTCCCAAAAAAAAAAACTGCTCAACTGTAAGCTCTTATTAAGCAGGGGAAAAGTAATTTAATGAAACTGAGAGAAATCATGTTTCTGCCTTCATTCCTACTATGCAATGTCTCACTCACAACACCATAGGTAAAAACAATACAACTATTACTTTGTTCTATTACTGAAACTGTTCTTAATCAAGGTCCATGGATTAAAACTCCCAACATCCTTCCAATGGACAAAGAGTGAAGGCCATACTGGTAGTTGTAGTTCTACAACAGCTGATGCCCTGAACTTACATAAGTATTTAAAACACAGAACTAATCATTCATTAACTATAAGGTTCTTTGAGCAGATTCAAGATAATTAAAAAATTATATAAAATTAATTTTTTGGAATTCAAATAACAATGGACTCACCGATACACTGTTCCTAATTGAATGTAATGAAATGAATCAATCTTCATTAACAAGGCCTTAAAGATAAACAAAAATATATGGCGAATTATTATAATGAGCTAAAGTGTTGGGTAAAATATACATTTAGCCTGAACACATTAAATAAACATAAATAAGCACCTGATTTTAAAGAATTCAAATTTTACATCTGTTTTATTTCTATCAATAAAAGTTCACTGTAATGGACCACTGCACATGCGCGGCAGTGCCGAGCCTGTGTGAGTTCACATGTGCGGAAGCGCCGGTGCCACGCAAATGCGCATGCATGGAATAGTGCACGATCGTCATTCAGCAGAAACTGCAGCCGCAGATGGGTCAGAACTAGGGGAAAGCTTCAAAAGAGGTGCGTGCTGGCAACCCTCTGCCTTAGTGCCTTAGGCACGTGCCTCTTCTGCGTACCCCTAGTAATAGTGCTGCTCCAGCAGACTTCTGCACATTAATCCATTTCTCAAAAGAGCAAACAGATTTATTTCTATTTAATTTTAATTTTAAAATCTGACATGGGGCTAGACATATTGTCAGTTTCCCAACTGCCCCAAGTCTTGTGACTCTGATAAACTTCAGTCACTTTACTGCTGTACTGCAAGTTGGAGTGAAATCATCCCCCTCCCTTACCCCCCCCCAGCAGCCTAACAACAGAACAATGAGAAGGTAACAAGATAGCAGCTCCCTAACACAAGAGAACAGCCAAGTCCCACTGCATCACATTCAGTTACATTGAGTAGGAGAAACAGCCTGCCAGAAAGCAAGTCCATCCTAAAGTGTTGGCTCTTTCTGAAAGCACATGACTAGGCAAAATGACCTGAGATGGCTGCCTACACACCAATATTACAGCTAAAAAAAATACACTTGCTGATTCATGAATTAAATTTTATATTATATAGTGAATTATTTGCAGTGTAAACAGTGTAATTTAGAAATTTATTAATTTAGAAGTCTAACCTCTTCTTACCGATTTAATATATCCCTTTTCACCTTCTTATAGCACTTTTCAGGGGGATACGTTTCATTTTCTCTGGTGTCAAAACACAACTTTCTAGCACATGGACACTTAAAATAGGTACTGTGATTTTTTTTTTCTCTTTCTGTTCTAAACAATTTATGTGTGGCGACAGCAATTTCAAAGTTATTCTCCATTATATTTAGTGTAAGGACACAAATGTCACTTGTTCATTAAAAACAGAAATATATGATTTACACTTACCTTATGAACATCATAATGAAGACCACGTATTGCAAAATTTGGGTCATATTCATACCTCTGTATTTCTTTAGGATACTAAAAGGATTTAAAAAAAAAATAGTTGCAGTTAATACACTTCCAATAAGATTTAAGAAATCTAAATCTTTCCCCACAGATAATTAACAGCTTAAAACCTTCTAAGCAAAGTATAGTTTCAGACCTGTGACCTATTTATTGCCCTGGAAAGAGGAATGTAGGAAGTTAACCATTTTCAGAATTGTAGTTAAATCAACAAATAACAGCTTTTTAATGAGTCAGTGGAATTCCAAATAAATATTGCAGTCACAACTATTTAAAAAAAGTTGTTATATATTCAAAACAAATTCAAACTGCAACTAAACTCATGTGTTACATTCAAGACACACTAGCTATTTCTGCATAAGCAAACCTTTAGTTTTAATTCTGTTTTTTGCCTCTTGCTTCATGGGTGGATCTCATGAATTTGAAGTGAATCAAAATTATATTACATTTTTTTACTTGTCTATGAACATTTAACTAAATGCTAAAACTATTGAAGAATATTAACTTACCCGATGCTCATTGATTAGAATATCTCTAGCTGTGTTGAAAATTAATGTATGAAGGTGTTTAGAGTAGAAAGCCAAGGTATAATCATAATCAAAGCCATAAACCTCTATGTCCTCCAGGCTCATTTCATTGTTGGCAAAAATGGCATCTGGATTCAGCAAATTGCTTGAAATGGAAGGGTCGAGTTCTTCTTTATCCAGGTAAAAAGTATAGAACAACAGACAATAAAAACAATATTTTAGCTGTACCTGTACACTGTAAATATGCCTTTTATTTAGTGGTGCCTTAAAAACATTACATTTTACAAGACTACCTGTCTGTTCGGAGGGGATATCTAGCCAAAAACTGATTTTGTGCCAGGAAATTTAATTTTATGAAACTATCCAATTAACAATAAGTCAACATTTTCAAAGATTATAAAGTTATTTATAAATGCTATTATAATTAAAAGAATTCCCTTCTCTCCTTTCCCTGGCTTCTCATTTCATTGTAGCATTGTATCAGCATTCAGCTCTCCAGTCAAGACTTTGATTGTCATATTTCCTTACAACCCTGAAGGAGAGTAACAATATTTTACAAGGCATTGTGGGAAATAGGATCTTGGCTGTAGTAGCGTTTGATTTCCAAATTATTGTTTCTGTGGTCTCGAAAAATATAGCAACGGACAGGAACCATTTTTAATAGCAATTTTATTTACAAATAACTAACATAATTTGATATGTGTAATTAATGTAAATAATGGAGTATCCCCTTCAAGAAAATATACTGTTCACCAAAATGTAGAAAAGTTTACACTCACTGATTAAAAAAACTCATAAGTCAGAACGAGGAATGCAGAGAATATGCATGGTTAGATACTGCTTTCAACAGCAATAAGATTTACAAATAACTTTAAAACAATTAAAATGTTTATTTAATATATAGTGGAAAGCAACTTAAAGTTACAATTTTGTTGTTATTATGCAACAAACATTTTGGGTGGTTATTCCTTTTAAAGTTAAATGAATGGCCTGCTTGTTTGTGAGAGAGCTGGATGTATACTTTCATGTATAAAACATACATAAGGTCACTTCCAGGGTTAGCATCAGAAGCATGGGTCAACCTGAAATTGTAATTGGGAAGCAGACGCGTACACATGTCCCGCACAGGGAAAAGCTTAAAACAGTTTAATGTGCAGCTCACTTCAGCTTGACTTTAACTTGCCCTTTAAACCTGTAAATATAATTCCTGAAATGTAATACGGGCAATAAAACAAAGATGAGTAAAACCCTGATGCTAGAATTACCACAATGAGAAGGGAGTGAAACTATTAAATATACCATTATCCTCTTCTTGATGGAAATAAAGAGAAGTGTGAACAGATTGAGCGCTGATCAGAATTGTTTCCTGCCTCTAGAAATGTACAGCTATTAAAGGAAGCATTTCCTAAGACACAATCTGTTCAAATAAAGGATAAAGTAAAGGCTCTTGAATAGTTTTACTCATAAAAAGTATGCATTCCAGAGAAACAGATTACCCAAACAAGTGGTTTCCTTGTTACTACGGTTATTATTGTTACTCTCCATTATTGATATAAAGCCAGCAACTATGAAGTCACTGGATTGAGGCAAGGTGCTTGTGCGCAATCTTAACAGCCCAAGTATAGCTGTATTATATATGGGTAGTAAATACCCAATAATATGCGAAGAATACCCTGTATGTGATCTTTCCGTCCTTGTGGTTATGATCAGTTAGTTATACACACATCATCAAAACAATTAAATACCATGGTATGTGGCAACCTTTAGATGTGTTTGCCTCCTACACAGAATCTATTTACTACGTGTGAAACAACACAAATGCTCTATTTTCACTTGTTGTATAGCAGTTGTATGACACTTTGGCCATTCTGAACGGCTAAATAAATTTAGTACACACCAATATGACCAATATAATGACTAATTTCTCAATGCAGTGGGTCAGTGAAACACTAACACACATAACTGACTGGGTTTTAGACAATCATGATGTCATATGAATGGTTCTATGGATTCCTTAAAAACACTATCTTGCTCAAAGGTGGCCATCCATGCCGACTAGTAGGCCAACAATGACCACCACTTGGATCAATATGTTTAGCTAGAAGTGGATTACTCAGGGACAGCACATGAGTAAAATAGCACATGATGCTTTGTTACTTGAAGTTGATGTAGAGGGGATGGCAAGTACATATTAGCACCCCACACTACCCGTTGCAGCATATTGATTTTGAGTAATCTTATTTCAGGTGCTTTTCAAATTCAGTTTTGTACTGAAGTGGTTTTCAGGTCTGGACAAGTCTATAAAATGATTATGACTCACTCACTTGGGAAACATGAGGCTTATCCAAATCCCTTGTATTTTTGCCCACTTACAGCAAGAAGGTTCTTTGAGAAGAGCTTTTTAAATGGCCTCCGTAAATATTTCTCTAACTCTGCTGGAAATCTGGCAGCTTTAGCCAGTTAATATTAAGAACAGCTTAGAGCATGGGTCCTCAAGCTTTATAACCATGAGCCACATTTAAATATAAATAGAAAGTTGGGGAGCAACACAAGTATGAAAAAGTTCCTTGGGGGTAGCCAATAAGGGATGTAATTGGATACAGTCTTTTGGTTACAGCGTGGTCTTTATGCTTCCAAGACTTGCCTTCAAGTCAGAAATTAAAAAATGGAGCACATGCTTTGAGGCCACTAGGAGCAACATGTTGCTTGTGAGCCACTGGTTGGGGATCACAGGCCTAGACACTTGCAAGTTATATATATTAAAGGGGAAGTCCACACAAACATAACTTAAGCTTTTTGAAAAGTAGACATAATTTCAAGCAACTTTGCAATATGCATCAATTGAAAAATATGCAGACTTTTCATGATTTTTAATGGTTTGGAACAGTTCCCTAAGCCTAGCCCCCTGCTGATCTGTCTGACTACTTTGCTGAGCTGGCTGACTACTGTTACTTTGTATCAACAGCCAGATGTCCTCAGCCTGCATCCTCCAAACCCCACAATTCCCTGGGCACGTGATTTCAATAAGGAACATCACAGTGCAATGCATTGTGGTTTATGTAGTTCCTGTATGATGTCTGTAAGCTGTGGAGAAGCTGTTACAATTTGTAACATCTGGGTTTAGTCCCTCCTTCCCTGCCAGGATTTCAAATGATGCAGAAAGAGAAGAACTGTTAAACATGGCATTTATTCATACTTTTTGAAGAAAAAGGTAACTGTGATTGGCATATTATGGGTTTCTCTGTTGAGGGCCTCTTTATCTAATTTTGGTTTGGAAGCCAGAGTTCCCCTTTAACTAACTTTTTATCTTCCCATGAATCTGTGGTTCCCATGTTTATGCCACTTTGTCACTTACAGCCTGCAAATCTGTTTTCTGACCGTTCTATCACCTAAAATAACCCAACCAACCATAGTAACAATGGCATTTACCCCTAGGGGAAAATAAATACATTTTTGAGCAGCACATTTCTAAAATATACTTTCTTTCTTTGTGTAAAATATACTTTTCTTTGTCCGTTTTGTTTTTGTTTTTTTTACACAAGAAAGGTAGTGGAATTGCCTTAAACGTCCTCCACCCAAAAATAGTTGAATGAGATAAACAATAATTCTAATAAACATTAACTGGAAGATGTAAATGCCTTCAAAGTGACTGTTCTCTGCAGGTTCTGACTCCTGAAACAATGTAGCAGAAAGCAGCTGAGGGAGAATGGAATCCAGTTACATTATTTCTAGAGAACAGGGATGAGCAAATATTGGCTTCCTGTTATAATTACATTTAAAACTAACTTTTAATTATGTGGCAATAGGCAGAGAGGCTTGTGCTAAAGCAACAACAACAAGGGAGCCTGAGAGTGAGTAGGACAGGTTATAGGGACGCTGTTGAGATGCGCCAGATGCACCAATAAGTGCGACAGTGTCACAAGTCAAATGGCACAGGCAGCAACCACTGTTATATTGTGCCTGCGGGTGTCCAAATACTTTCTAATTAGAAAAGAGTGCTTATGAACTGAACCCGAGCTGAAGCAGAGAGTATTGCCTTTATAATATGCTGCAATTCTTGTTTCTCCAGGGTTCAAGCTGGTGACAGGTCTCAATGGCTGAATAAACCCCCCTCCCCCAGCTCACAGCTCGTATTCACTATCTCCCTCTCACCATTGATGCTCCGCTTCACCTCCTTGTAGTTAGAATTCAAGTAACCCCGCATGTCGCCCGACTCCGGTCCATTTGAAAAGGCAGCCACAGAGCGTACACATTGCCACCAGACGCCTTTGCAGGAAGCGGACTCTGCGATTTGAGTCAGCTTCTTCCTGGCAGTGAGAGTCGCCCTACACCACTGGCTTAACAAGGGTACGGCCGAAGTCATGGCGTAGTCTGCTAGCTAGTAACGAGCTTGGCACTTTATATAGGCTGCTGTGCAGTCCCTTCCTGGTGACATCAACGTAGGAAGGCGGAGCCTGCCGAGGGTATCCCTGTCAGTATCAGGGCTGAGGGGCGTGGCGTAGCACGCGGGCCTGTGACGTGTTGGCTAGAGCAGTGTCTAGTGCAGATTAGGTGACAGGGGCGGGTTTGTTTATGAAGGGTTTTGTGCAATACCAATTCCAGGGATGTCATTGCAGTGAGCAAACTACATTTGAAGCACTTACTTGCGACAATGTGCCAAATGTAATGTCAGCTAAACATATTAGTCATTTTTTTTTCTCATGGGTTTTTATCTATGACAGGGGTGGTTCAAACTTAAGTTAACGTTTAGTATATTATAGTATGGTCAGTTCTAAACAACTTTTCGATTGGTCTTCATTTTTTTAAAATCGTTTTTTAATTATTTGCCTTCATTTTATGACTCATTCCACATTTCAAATGTGGGGTGTAACTAGGGTTGCCACCCGGCCAGTATTTTACCGGCCTAGCCGGTAAAACATCTGCCAGGGCCGGGGCCAGTATTAAAAATTTACCAGCAAAGTAGCTGCCGGTAATTTGTAATACCCTTAAAAAAAGGCCTTGCCCTTGGGTGGAAACTTACCTTTTTTCCTTCATCTTGCCCATGCCGATGTGGCCCCGCCCCTTTTGTGTTGCGGCTCTGCCTCTTTTTGCATCGCGGCTCCGCTCCTTTAGTTCCCGCCCCCCAATGCCCGATAATTTTTTTCTACAACCCTAGATGTCACTGACCCTGTCTAAAAAAAACAAATGCTTTGTATGGCTACACATTTATTGTTATTGCTACTTTTTATTAGGGATGCACCGAATCCAGGATTCGGTTCGGGATATGGCCTTTTTCAGCACGATTCAGATTTGGCGAAATCCTTCTGCCCGGCCAAAGCGAATGCGAAATCCTAATTTGCATATGCAAATTAGGGCCATGGAGGGAAATCACGGGACTTTTTGTCACAAAACAAGGAAGTAAAAAATGTTTCCCCTTCCCCCTAATTTGCATATGCAAATTAGGATTCAGGTCGGTATTCAGCAGAATCTTTCTCAAAGGATTCGAGGTTCAGCCGAATCCAAAATAGTGGATATGGTGCATCCCTACTTTTTATCACTGGTCTTTTTATTCAGGCCTTCTCCTATTCATACCAAAAGAGAAAACGACAGGCAGAAAAGAAGATGGGGAGCTACTGGGGCATTTTAAGGGTAACACATTTTCCTTGCTAAAGAGTTGTGGTTGGCTTGGGCTGGTACAGAAGCCCAAAACAAAGTGTACAACATTTCTAGCTACTTTAGTTAAGCTTCAGTTCTTCTTTAAAAGCATACATCTATTTACTGTAAACTGACTGCAATAGAAATTGACTGGTCAGCCTACCCATTTAAAGCAATTATAAATATCAAGTAAAAAACATAAATTATAGTTAAATCTGAGTTTTTACTGATCTCTTCAGTTCTCTGCATGTTATGGAGCTAATATCAGTATGACATGAGTGTACTCCAGGCTCAGACTGGGCTGGCGGAACACCAGGAAAAACCCCAGTGGGCCCCGCCTCTTGCACTCAATCTACTTTCCGGTCTTGATGCAATGCCGGAAAACGTATGTGTGCGAATGCACACGAGGTATCGGAAGCACAGAGGGGTTTGCGGCTGGGGGCCCGGGGGATGGTCCAACCCTGGTGTACTCAGTCTGACCCTGGTGCATAGCTTTCTTAGTGACAGTTCAGTATCAATGGAGGTAGATTGGTGTAAGTCACCAGCATGCATTCAAGTACCAAAATAGCTACCTAGCCTACCCATGGCCACAATCAGAACTATTTTATTTATCCTTCCTTTCACATCTTTCTCTCCATATTCCACAACCTTTGACATCTTCAGAGCTGATGGGAGTATATTGCTCTTTTTAGACAAAAAATCTAATTCTTTGCACCTATGGGTCACTTTTGGGGACCACTTCAACTTCTGCACCCCCCTTTTATTAAAAATCTGAACCACACATTAAAAGCAACATGTATTTCATCTGGCATATGGCTAATGCTAAATATTTGCTGGGAAGGAACGTGTGCGAATTTGACATACAGAACCAGCTGTGAAGAAGGCAGTTAAAAATAATTCCACTGATGATTCTAATGCTGCATAAAATAGTTGCCTGGCAATCAGAGGCAATTGAGGGTGCATTTTTCAAATAACATATAAACCACTCAATTTAGTGATTATTATATACAATCTATTATAATCTATATCCTTATATATGTTTCATCCTTTATTCTACCCCCTGCCCAGACTTGACCTAGCAAGAGCCTAATTAAAGAACCAGTAGCACTAAAAATGCAAACAGTTTATTTTCCATATTTAAGCTTTCTTCCAAAAGCAGAACTAAAGCTTTAAAAAAAATCTGGGCTGTATTCTATAAACAAAATGTACTGTATTAACAGCTCAGGGTTTCGGCAATAGGGCTGCTTATCCACCTTGTAAATAATACTTGTGGAGAATAAATGCCAGGTGCCATAGTCTTAAATCTTGGATTTTATTGCAGTGTTTTTGCTGTCTGCATTGTGTTGAGCCACCTTTTGTCTGTTATTTGTCCCACTCAGTCTTTTGTGTTCAGTGAAATTTTAGAAAATGCATCTGTGAACTACCCAAAGTCCTACCAGAAAAATGAAGGGTATTTCCAAATAACAATATCATATTTCCCAGAAATGCTGCTGAACTTTTTAAATTGCCTACTAAGTGAAAATGCTGAAAAGTGTAAAGGCTTATAGGGCATTGTCATTTCCTGGTGTTGCTGGTCCTTTAACCCTTTACGTGCAAGTCATTGTAGAATCTACTGTGCTGACATGGAAATACTAACTGTAGATTGTGTGTCTCTAATTTCTATAAGGAGTAACTTTATGTGTCAACATTTAATCCTATCCAGGAAAAACCCTGACATGCAAAGGGTTAAGAGTTGGATCAGGCGTGACCCTGCATTTTATACATACTGAAATATATATCATATACATTGCCTTACATCTTATATATACTGTGTGTGTGTACATATACCCTGTATATATTCTAAGTATTCATATATCATACGTTATTTTTAGTTTCTACCCTGCCAAACCTTAATGAGATAATAATTAACCCATGCGTTTCCTTCTAAGTACAATGAGCTGGTAAAGTTAGCCAGTTCCTTGTCTTGTATTCTACCTGAGAATAGTCACGCCCGCAGAAACAAAACCAGATTTGAGATTACACATTTCACTGCCAGACCTACTTTACTGGACAACATTTAAAAAATAACTGCAGTTCACAAGTAATGGAATATGAGAGAAAATAGGACTATTACTAGAGTAATATATATTTTGGATAATTCCCATCCTTACATTCCTATTTAACCCTTTAAATGCCAGCTGAGTTTTGCACTTTACTTGCATTAAATTACATTCTTTTTTTTAACATTTTACTGGCTGATATAAATTTTAAAAAAAATGGTCTTTAGCGGCCCACTTTTTTCTCGGAACCCGACCTACTTTATTGACAGGGTTCACCACCTAGACTAGAGCCTAGACAGGTGATAGTTTAATCATTATGGGTAACATCTGCTAACTAAATAGTGTAGGGCCCATGATGTTTGATGGTGACCCTAAAAAAGGGGTACATTTCTTTCCACCCAAGCTGCAAAGCTTTGGGAAAGCTGGCAATTTTTATGGCCAAAGATTGTGGGAGAATCAGAAAGCAGTAGCAACAGTTTCAACATGGTTTCCACATTTCTGCTCATGTATGATGGATGATTGCCCATATGGGGGGCTTTGTTCACCCCCCTCTGCTTGTTGTCTAGGTCGGAGACAAGGCTGAATCTTCTTTCGGTATTACCCTAGATATTTACCCCACCACAGTGTATTGCCTGGGACTGCTATTGGCTGCCTATGGGTCATACACATGCACATTCCAGCAGCATATCCTGGCTTTGGGGCAGGTATGTGTTTGTGATTGTGTAATTTTAAAGGAATGGCTACCTCAATAACAAAATATTTACTTTCATTTCATTAATTCAGGCAGATTGATTTCGTTATTTAGATCACATATCTTTATAACAAATAAAAAAAAAAAAAACATTTTTATCTCTCTATTTACAGAGAGAGATAAAGACAGATAGGAATAAAATGCTGCAGACATTTACCTAATTGGTGGTTTAAATGTAGTGAAGTCCCACTCATTCCTATGAAATGCCAATGAGTTTCTACTGAGAAGCACGACTGTTCCTTTAAGACCTTTTAACGCAGTGATGCATGCTATTTTTGTACATAAACTTTGAATATTGTAGTGGTCTTCTCTTGAGACAGGTCATGAGACTAATAATACTTCTATGTTGTGATCACAAGATATGAATGGAGGCCCTCTGTTTGTATGCTCAGCAAGAAGCTATATAAAGTAACTGGTATTTCCCATAGCACAGTACACTGGGATGTTATCCGAGTAGGCTGAACCCTGTAATTAGATAGTGTTTCACCGTCTCATGCATATGTGCTGCCACAGGATTTTGTGATACAAAATCAGGAGGCATCTTAAAGACCAAACTCTTTCTCAAGCAAGTATTTATGTATACTTTTTTTATATAATATATATATTTATATATATATATATATATATATATATATATATATATATGCAGCAGTTGTCAGAAACACTGCTTATACAACTAAATGTTAGTTCAGTGATTCAAAAGAATGCAAAATCTTGAAACATTTTTCGGTTTATACAGAGGCAGATTTGTTGCCCCGCCTAACGAGGAAGCAGAAAGTGTGTGCAATGGAGTCCTACACGCTACTACACGATACATACGCTTGAGAAAGGGAACGGATGTGTCCCGAAACGTCGCGTGAGTGTGGATGAATATAGCGTTTATGCTGGACTTTTAACAGATAAGTGTCTTGATACAAATGACGCTGCTACTATGTTGTGAAGAATGCCATTTTTTGATACATTTTAACAAGCTAATAAAAGCTATGTTTTAAATATGGAGTGCGATCTGGTTGGACCAATATAACTAAGAAGCGGAATTACTCACTGCTATTGGGATCAGCACCCTTGACTCTGATATACATTGGGATTAGTGCATCATAAACGTTGGAATTGTATATATATATATATATATATATATATATATATATATATATATATATATATATATATATATATATGCAGCAGTTGTCAGAAACACTGCTTATACAACTAAATGTTAGTTCAGTGATTCAAAAGAATGCAAAATCTTGAAACATTTTTCGGTTTATACAGAGGCAGATTTATTCAGGGTCGAATTGAAAATTCAGATTCGAATTGAACATTTTTTTTTAATGTTCAAAGCTGTCAAGTCGACTAGGGAATTATCCAAAGTAGATTTGAGTTTTTTAAGAAATTCAAAATAGATTTTTGAGATTTATCATCTTCGGGCCCTTTAAGAATTCAAATTTGACTATTCGTCACCTAAAACCTGCTGAATTCATGTAAAGCAAATGGGAGAGGTGCAGTGACCAGTTTGGAGTTGTTTTTCAGAGAAAAAACTCTAATCGATTTTGGTCGAATTCAAATCAAATTCGATGTGAGTTTTCGAGTTGGTAAAATCGGTCAGAGTTTTAGATATAACATTTTTTCTTAAATAACCCCCCTATCGAATTTTGAGTATATTCGAATTTAAGGGAGTTTAAAAAAACTTGCATGAATTCGAAATTCAACCCTTGGTAAATGTGCCTCCTAATGTTTGAGTTTGCAAAGAAGAATGCAAACACCGTAATTTTTTGGAACAGCTTAATATTCCCTTTTTCTTCTGTAAAGGAATAACACAAATTTGATACATTTTTCTGCATGTTTTCATTTGGAATAGAATGTGCAGTGTTCCCAATGCATTTGTGTGTATGGAAATAAAAGTTATTATAAGGATTTTGAGATTTATTAACACACTGCTACTATACTGAACAGAGCTATATATCTAATTTATCCAGTAACTCAGATGCAGAGGCAGGCCTTGCCGGCCGGGCGCTCTATGCAACCCAGGTGGTCAGCTCGCCCCCCATCCCTGTTTATGGCGCATGCGCGTCAGCAGCGTTCTAGTGTGCGCCAGCACCATTCTCCGGTGCAAGTCCAGTTACCGCCATCGATGTTTTGAACGCTCTCAAGCGCCAGGGCCTCACTCTCAATGGCTTCGGCGGCTAAATCTGCTCCTCTCCCTCCCCCCGGCTACTGATCCACTCGCACCCAAGGGCTCTTTTCAGAGACACCCACATAGTCACTCTCAAGAGCTGTTGTTGCTTGTGTGCATACATGCAGCAGCGTTCCTGTTGGCATGCGCGTCAGCACCATTCACCGGTGCAAGTCTAGTGCCAGGTCCGGACTAGGGGTAGGTAGAAGAGGTAGCTGCCCAGCGCCCCCCAATCGTTGCGCCCTAGGCTGCCTCTTCTGCCTACCCCTAGTTACGGCCCTGCTCAGCTGCATTAGAATCAATATAAATATGTACTAAATCACATAAAGTAACACTACTGTTCCTTTTCATGCTGTTGTAGCTAGGGATGTAGCGAACGTCGGAAAAAAAGTTCGCGAACATATTCGCGAACTTGCGCAAAAATGCGAGCGGTTCGCGAACGGTTCGCGAACCCCATAGACTTCAATGGGAAGGCGAACTTTAACATCTAGAAAAGACATTTCTGGCCAGAAAAATGATTTTAAAGTTGTTTAAAGGGTGCAACGACCTGGACAGTGGCATGCCAGAGGGGGATCATGGGCAAAAATGTTTCTAAAAAATCCATTGTTGACACAGCGCTGCGTTTTGTGCTGTAAAGGGCAGAAATCACACTACATTTCTAAACCTGTGTAATAAAATGCTTTAAAACGTCCGGCGTCTACATGCCAATCAAGTCGTGTAAAAGTTACAGCCTGTTCACACGCAAAGACGAAACGCGGTGCTTACTGCAACGCAAAAAGACGCAAAGAGCTTTAATGAATGATACCGTCAAGTGAGCAAATAATAGTTTTTAATTACTAGTTGCTTGTCACCTCCAGGATGTTCGTCCTGTTGGTGGCAATATTTCTGTAGTGGTGTGTTTAGCAGTCACCGTGCTTGTGCGCACGTGCACGGTCAGGCAGAGGTAATTCAATGTACAGTGAAGTGAACCAAAAAACACAGATTCTGCAGTGTGGGCCCAGTTTTGGTCTACTTTATTGATCACCTGCGGTGACCATAAAAGATGCGATTTTGCCACTGTTGCAGAACCCTGAAAAATTAGGCATGTGTACTTTCCTGAAAAATTATGTTTTTTTTTGTCGCAGCCACTGAACCAGAAGTCCAGAAACAATATGCCATATAAATGCTGAAAATATTAATTTTTTTTTGTGGCAGCCACTGCAGCACAGAGGCCAGAAAAAATATGCCATATAAATGCAAACAATATTAATTTTTTTTTGTCGCAGCCACTGCAGCACAGAGGCCAGAAAAAATATGCCATATAAATGCAAACAATATTATTTTTTTTTTGTCGCAGCCACTGCAGCACAGAGGCCAGGAAAAATATGCCATATAAATGCTAACAATATACATTTTTTTTGTCGCAGACACTGAAGCACAGAGGCCATAAAAAATATGCCATATAAATGCAGAAAATATGCATTTTTTTGGTCGCAGCCACTGAAGCACAGTTGACAGAAAAATTATGCCATATAAATGCAGAAAATATAAATTTTTTTGGTTGCAGCCACTGAAGCACAGAGGCCAGAAAAATTATGTCATATAAATGCAGAAAATATGCATTTTTTTGGTCGCAGCCACTGAAGCACAGTTGACAGAAAAATTATGCCATATAAATGCAGAAAATATAAATTTTTTTGGTTGCAGCCACTGAAGCACAGTTGCCAGAAAAAATATGCCATATAAATGCAGAAAATATAAATTTTTTTGGTTGCAGCCACTGAAGCACAGTTGACAGAAAAATTATGTCATATAAATGCAGAAAATATGCATTTTTTTGGTCGCAGCCACTGAAGCACAGTTGACAGAAAAATTATGCCATATAAATGCAGAAAATATAAATTTTTTTGGTTGCAGCCACTGAAGCACAGAGGCCAGAAAAATTATGCCATATAAATGCAGAAAATATGCATTTTTTTGGTTGCAGCCACTGAAGCACAGAGGCCAGAAAAATTATGCCATATAAATGCAGAAAATATGCATTTTTTTGGACGCAGCCACTGAAGCACAGTTGCCAGAAAAAATATGCCATATAAATGCTGAAAATAGTCATTTTTCGCCATACGTTGACCTTGTAGACATTGTTTGCCCAGTTTTTTTGGTTGCAGCCACTGAAGCACAGAGGCCAGAAAAAATTAAACCAGTAGGGTTTGCACCCTAGTTTGTAACGGTGGCGGAGGGAGGAGGACGCTAAAGGACAGCTGTGTGTGGAGTCATGAGGCTTGAAGAGAAGGACAGCTGCATAGAAGTCAGAACAAGTCTTCCGGCGTGCAGTAACCCTCCGAGATCCACCCCTCATTCATTTTAATAAAGGTCAGGTAATCGACACTTTTGTGACCTAGGCGAGTTCTCTTCTCAGTTACAATCCCTCCTGCTGCACTGAAGGTCCTTTCTGAGAGCACACTTGAGGCTGGGCAAGACAAGAGGTTCATGGCAAATTGTGACAGCTCTGGCCACAGATCAAGCCTGCGCACCCAGTAGTCCAGGGGTTCATCGCTCCTCAGAGTGTCGATATCTGCAGTTAATGCCAGGTAGTCCGCTACCTGCCGGTCGAGGCGTTCTTTGAGGGTGGATCCAGAAGGGTTGTGGCGCTGCCTTGGACAGAAAAACATTTGCATGTCTGACGTTACAGACTGGCCAAAGGGCTTTGTCCTTGCAGGTGTGCTCGTGGCAGGATTACTGGCACCTCTGCCCCTGGAATGTTGATGAGTTCCTGAAGTGACATCACCCTTAAAAGCATTGTACAACATGTTTTGCAGGCTGGTTTGTAAATGCCGCATCTTTTCGGACTTGTGGTATGTTGGTAACATTTCTGACACTTTATGCTTGTACCGAGGGTCTAGTAGCGTTGCGACCCAGTACAGGTCCTTCTCCTTAAGCCTCTTGATACGGGGGTCCTTCAACAGGCATGACAGCATGAAAGACCCCATTCTCACAAGGTTGGATGCAGAGCTATCCATCTCCGCTTCCTCATTATCAAGGACTGCATCATCCACGGTCTCCTCCCCCCAGCCACGTACAAGACCAGGGGTCCCCAAAAGGTCACCACTAGCCCCCTGGGAAGCCTGCTCCTGTTGGTCCTCCTCCTCCTCCTCCACAAAGCCACCTTCCTCCTCTGACTCCACTTCTGGCACCTCTCCCTGCGTTGCAGCAGGTGCCTGGGTTCGTTCTGGTGATTCCGACCAGAAATCGTGCGCTTCCAGCTCCTCGTCACGCTGGTCTACAGCCTCATCTGTCACTCGTCGCACGGCACGCTCCAGGAATAAAGCGAAGGGTATTAGGTCGCTGATGGTGCCTTCGGTGCGACTGACCATATTTGTCACCTCTTCAAAAGGTCGCATGAGCCTGCAGGCATCGCGCATAAGCACCCAGTAACGGGGGAAAAAAATCCCCAGCTGTGCAGATCCAGTCCTACCACCCAGTTCAAAAAGGTACTCGTTGACGGCCCTTTGTTGTTGCAGCAGACGTTCCAACATAAGGAGCGTTGAATTCCAGCGAGTCTGGCTGTCAGAAATCAAACGCCTGACTGGCATGTTGTAGCGCTGCTGAATGTCAGCAAGGCGTGCCATGGCTGTGTAGGAACGCCTGAAATGGGCCGACACCTTTCTGGACTGGGTGAGAACGTCCTGGAATCCTGGGTACTTGGAGACAAAACGTTGGACTATTAAATTTAACACATGTGCCATGCAGGGCACATGTGTTAAATTGCCTAGTCTCAACGCTGCCAACAGATTGCTTCCATTGTCACACACCACTTTTCCGATCTGCAGTTGGTGTGGGGTCAGCCACCGATCGGCCTGTGACTGCAGAGATGACAGGAGTACAGATCCGGTATGGTTTTTGCTTTCCAGGCACGTCATCCCCAAGACAGCGTGACAACGGCGTACCTGGCACGTCGAATAGCCTAGGGGGAGCTGGGGGTGCACAGGTGTGGAGGAGGAGAAGGAGGACCCAGCAGCAGAGTAAGAAGAAGAAGAAGAAGACGAGGTAGAGAGCGATGGAGGAGTAGAGGTGGTGGCAGAACCGCGTGCAATCCGTGGCGGTGACACCAACTCCACTGTTGTTGTTGAGCTACCCATTCCCTGCTTCCCAGCCATTACCAAGTTCACCCAGTGGGCAGTGTAGGTGACATACCTGCCCTGACCATGCTTGGAGGACCATGCGTCAGTAGTCATATGGACCTTTGGCCCAACACTAAGTGACAGAGATGCGGTAACTTGGCTCTGCACATGTTGGTACAGGTGTGGTATTCCCTTTTTAGAAAAAAAATTGCGGCTGGGTACCTTCCACTGCGGTGTCCCAATTGCTACAAATTTGCGGAAGGCCTCAGAGTCCACCAGCTGGTATGGTAAAAGCTGGCGGGCTAAGAGTGCAGACAAGCCAGCTGTCAGACGCCGCGCAAGGGGGTGACAGTCAGACATTGGCTTCTTACGCTCAAACATGGCCTTCACAGAAACTTGGCTGGTGGCAGATGACTGGGAATGGGAACAGGTGGTCAAGGTGGAAGGCGGAGTGGAGGGTGGTTCAGACGGGTCAAGGAGAGCAGAGGTAGAGCAGTAAGATGCTGGACCAGAAGGAGTGTGGCTTTTAGTTTGCCTGTTGCCTTTGAGGTGTTGCTCCCAAAGTGCTTTGTGCTTGCCGCTCATGTGCCTTCGCATAGAAGTTGTACCTATGTGGCTGTTGGGCTTACCAAGGCTCAGTTTCTGACTGCACTCATTGCAAATTACAATGCTTTTGTCAGAGGCACACACATTAAAAAAATCCCACACTGCTGACTTTTTGGAAGTGTGCGATCTGGCGGTAACAGTAGAAGTTGGCGGAGTTGGCGGTATTGGCGGCAATGGCGGGTGCGTTGGCCGGCTGAACACAGGTGCCGATACATGTTGTTGCCCTACTGATCCCTGCGGGCTGTCCTCCCTGCTTCTTCTAGGTCTTATTCTCCTACTGCCTCTCTGACTCTCCGTCTCTCCATCTGAACTACCCTCCTCTTGCTCTCTTCTACTAGGCACCCACAAAACATCAATCTCCTCATCATCATTCTCCTCAGATGCATCAATTTCTTCTGACACATCACAGAAGGAAGCAGCAGCGGGGACCTCCTCCTCATCACTCATTATGTCCATCTCTATCGTGTTCTCTGCCAGAATTAAATCTGGTGTAAGGTCCTCATCTCCTTCATCTTCTTCTGGCAATAATGGTTGCGCATTACTCAGTTCAAGAAACTCATGGGAAAATAACTCCTCTGACCCCAGTGAAGAAGGGGCACCGGTGGTGGAGGAAGTGTTACGTGGGGTGGCCATAGCAGTGGAGGATGAGGAGGATGTTGTGGTAAAGTTAGAAACGGTAGAGGATGGGGTGTGCTGTGTAAGCCAGTCAACTACCTCTTCAGCATTTTGGGAGTTCAGGGTCATTGGCTTTTTAAAACTGGGCAATTTGCTAGGGCCACAGGATTGCATAGCAGCACGGCCCCTAGCACGGCCTCTGCGTGGCGGCCTGCCTTTGCCTGGCATTATTTTTAAAAAAACAACAACAACAAAAACTCAGTTGGTTTTTCTGGAAACGATAATACACACAGCTAGATGGCAGTTTGAAGAAAACAGTGTGCAAATAATGCCTACAAGGTCAACGTATACACAGCGGTGGATACGGATTACGTAAAATATATGAATGCTGCTTGAAAAAAAGTAACTCAAGTGGTTTTTCTAGAGACGATAATATTATCAATATTTAGACAAAATGTGAACAAGCTCACACAGCTAGATGGCGGTTTGAAGAAAACACTGTGCAAATAATGCCTACAAGGTCAACGTATACACAGCGGTGGATACGGATTACGTAAAATATAAGAATGCTGCTTGAAAAAAAGTCACTCCGGTGTTTTTTCTGGAGACGGTAATATTATGGATATTTAGACAGAATGTGAACACGGGCACACAGCTAGATAGCAGTTGGTTGAATAACACACTGGGCAAAAAATGCCTACAGGGCAAATAATGCCTAAAAGGTCAACGTATACACAGCGGTGGATACGGATTACGTAAAATATAAGAATGCTGCTTGAAAAAAAGTCACTCCGGTGTTTTTTCTGGAGACGGTAATATTATGGATATTTAGACAGAATGTGAACACGGGCACACAGCTAGATAGCAGTTGGTTGAATAACACACTGGGCAAAAAATGCCTACAGGGCAAATAATGCCTACAAGGTCAACGTATACACAGCGGTGGATACGGATTACGTAAAATATAAGAATGCTGCTTGAAAAAAAGTCACTCCGGTGTTTTTTCTGGAGACGGTAATATTATGGATATTTAGACAGAATGTGAACACGGGCACACAGCTAGATAGCAGTTGGTTGAATAACACACTGGGCAAAAAATGCCTACAGGGCAAATAATGCCTACAAGGTCAACGTATACACAGCGGTGGATACGGATTACGTAAAATATAAGAATGCTGCTTGAAAAAAAGTCACTCCGGTGTTTTTTCTGGAGACGGTAATATTATGGATATTTAGACAGAATGTGAACACGGTCACACAGCTAGATAACAGTTGGTTGAATAACACACTGGGCAAAAAATGCCTACAGGGCAAATAATGCCTAAAAGGTCAACTTATACACTACTACAGCGATGGATACGGATTACGTAAAATTTATTATGGCTGCTTGAAAAAAGTCACTCCGGTGTTTTTTCTGGAGACGGTAATATTATGGATATTTAGACAGAATGTGAACACGGTCACACAGCTAGATAACAGTTGGTTGAATAACACACTGGGCAAAAAATGCCTACAGGGCAAATAATGCCTAAAAGGTCAACTTATACACTACTACAGCGATGGATACGGATTACGTAAAATTTATTATGGCTGCTTGAAAAAAGTCACTCCGGTGTTTTTTCTGGAGACGGTAATATTATGGATATTTAGACAGAATGTGAACACGGGCACACAGCTAGATAGCAGTTGGTTGAATAACACACTGGGCAAAAAATGCCTACAGGGCAAATAATGCCTAAAAGGTCAACTTATACACTACTACAGCGATGGATACGGATTACGTAAAATTTATTATGGCTGCTTGAAAAAAGTCACTCCGGTGTTTTTTCTGGAGACGGTAATATTATGGATATTTAGACAGAATGTGAACACGGGCACACAGCTAGATAGCAGTTGGTTGAATAACACACTGGGCAAAAAATGCCTACAGGGCAAATAATGCCTAAAAGGTCAACTTATACACTACTACAGCGATAGTAAAATAAAAAAAGTTAAATAAAAAAGAATGAATATTAAAAAAAAAAAATTAAAGTTGGTGCTGCTGAACTACTAGGAGCAGCAGATTAGCACACCAGTCCCACTCCCCAACACTGCTAGACTAATAGCACTGGGCTCTTATAGTAGTAGTAGTAGTAGTAGTAGTAGTAGTAGTAGTAAAACAACAAAAAAATAAATAAAAGCAGTCCTTACAAGGACTATTGCTATTGCAGCAGTCAGCAGATGAGATCAGAAGCAGGACAGCTGCCCACTGCAGCTACATACAGAGCACTGCAGTAGAAGGTAGATTACTAGCCAGCAAAGCTACCTAAGCTTAAATGTCCCTCAAACCCCTGCAGACTTCTGTCCCTCCAATAACAGAGCAGTATCAAAACGATTACTAGCCAGCAAACTTTCAACTGTCCCTGAAATCACTAACAGGCAGCAGCTCTCTCCCTACACTATCTCTTCAGCACACACAGGCAGAGTGAAAAAACGCTGCAGGGCTTCGGTTTTTATAGGGAAGGGGAGTGGTCCAGGGGAGAGCTTCCTGATTGGCTGCCATGTACCTGCTGGTCTGGGGTGAGAGGGCAAAAAAAAGCGCCAACAATGGCGAACCCAAAATGGCGAACGTCGCGCGACGTTCGCGAACTTCCGGCGAGCGCGAACACCCGATGTTCGCGCGAACAAGTTCGCCGGCGAACAGTTCGCGACATCTCTAGTTGTAGCACTGACTGGCATCAATGTGACCGCTGTGAGTTTCCCACCAATATTCACTTCATAGTTAACTGCAACCAGGAAAGGCTAAATTTATTCACATTAATTTTATTGGTTTGTACTAAAATTAATATCTACAGATCAAATTAAACAAACAAGGTAGCAAACAAGATATCTGGGTTACTTATTAAACTAGTACTAGAGCAGTACGGATCAAAATAATTATGTGTAGTGCCTGTTTTTTGTTTAAAAGTTTATTATTTTTGAAACAAGCACTTTTGGTCTGGACTAGATGGCAGCATTTCTTTGTGCAATATAATTACTCTGATAAGGCCCAATGAAATGTTTGCATCCAGTTAATGTAAGCTTAGAAATGTATTTGCAAGTGTATTTGCAAACTGTACTGCCCAAGCAATCTTGCTTATTGCTGGGTTAATGCTGAGCTACGAATATCCATAGTCCACATCTTGATATTGTTGAGGCTTAGTGATAAGTGCCACCGTGATCGATAAGATACCAGCTATTAAAATCAGAGGTACACAGCAAGTATCTAAAGCTAACAAAGCACTAGCAGAAAGACTAGCAGCAGCAACCAGAAAAGCCATACTACAGGACTGGCTCTCCTCTACCCCACCATCTATGAACTTAGTTTGGAACAAACTGCATTTTCTGTTCCACATGGTTTGGTTCCCTAAATAAAACTATCCAAAACTGATAGATTCTTTGACACCTGGACCGCATATATTCTAAGTCTCCCCTCTGATATTAGACAACTTAGAGTATCTACCTTCCGCTACACCACGTGGTATGACTTAGAAATAGGGATGTAGCGAACTGCCGATTTGGTGTTCGCGAACGCCGTTCGCGAACACCGGCAAAAAATGCGAACGTTCGCGAACAGTTCGCGAACTTCGAACACCCGCTAAAATCGTTCGAATCGAACGATCGAAGGATTTTAATCGTTCGATCTAACGATTTTCATTCGAATCGAACGATCGAAGCATTCGATCGAATGCTTTTCATTCGATCGAATGCTTTTCATTCGATCTAATGCTTTTCATTCGATCGAATGCTTTTCATTCGATCGAATGCTTACAATCGTTCGAACGAATGGAAATCGTTCGATTTTTATCGGTCGAAGGAATTCGAATGGTCGAATGGTCGAACGATTTGTATTCGAATCGAACGCGAACTCAAAATGCGAACGTCGCGCGACGTTCGCGAACATTCGGCGGACGCGAACGGTCGAAGTTCGCGCGAACAAGTTAGCCGGCGAACAGTTCGCTACATCCCTACTTAGAAAGCCTGCGAGGTACGAACCCATTAATCTTAGCCACAACGACTCCAATCTGACGTAAATGACAGCTGCCTCCCACCAACATAGGTAATTAAGGATGACTTATATCTTACAAGATAAATAATGAGCATGTTTGACTCTAGTTCAATTATTTTGTTTATTTTGTTGTTAAAGTTTTTCAAAAATATAAAATGAATCTTCAGTACCTATCCTAGGTAGGTGTGGTGGTAATTAAAGAAGTGTGAACACCGCCACCCCATCATAACAAGTTTTAGATTTCACCTAATGTGCTTTTCTTTTGCATATATTCATGTAATATGTACGCTTAAGTAACAATCATTTAAGACCTCCATATGTGTAAAACAATAAATAATATAATACATTGTGTAAAGAATTTTACAGAATTCATGAAGTGTCTGTTCATGGTCTCTCAGTACAGCATAAGAGATGAGAAGTAGTGTCAGGCAATTTTACAAATGTTACAAATCCTTTCAAAATCTAGATCATACTAACCGTCATATTGGTAGCATTTTGCCACCTGCTGGATTTTCTTTGTACTTTCAATTTTATATATTTTTAACTATAGTCAGGAAAGGCATTAGTGCTCATATACAGGTGTAGGATCTATTATCCAGAATGCTTGGGATATGGGGTTTAAGGGGGTCTTTCCGTAATTTAGACCTCTACACATTAAGTCTGCCAAAAATCATTTCAACAGTAAATAAACCCAACAGGATTGTTTTGCCTCAAATATGGATTACTTGTATCTTAATTGGGATCAAGTACAAGGTATTGTTTTGTTATTAAAGAGAAAATGTAAACATGTTCTAAATTATTATAAAATAATTTGAATTATTTGATTAAAATGAAGACTATAAATGATAACGTTTCCTGTTATTCAGAGCTTTCTAGATAACAGGTTTCTAGATAATGGATTGATCCTATACTTGTACCAACATCAATGAAAACGCATCCCCATTTTACCCGAAACGCAGCAATTTTCCCAGCCTACAAGCAGGCCCCTTCAAAACAGCAGGTGTCATAACTTGCTCACTGTTTATCAATTAGGTGCCACAGAGGCAGAGTTACTCATTTTCAAGGTTGAGAAAAAGAAACTGACAAAACGCATTCAAATTTTTTCCACAATCACATTTTTTTTCCTTGACACTGCTTTTTTAAGAAATAAAGAACAGAATATTTGAGATACTGATAATATTATGTCATTGTCATTATGGGGCACCTATCAAATGAATCTACAGGTTTGGCAGTAATTGACTGTGTAGTATAAACAAGATTCAGTAAAATCACTGGTAAGTTAAGACTTTTTGTGCAAGTCTAATGGTAATATGGTTATTCATAGACAAATGTAAAGGTGCTGACCAGTTGTTGGAAAGTAAACACAACCCAGAAGGCTTGTTTTTCTTGTTTACTGTATATGCATCTATACACACAAAGCACTAGAATATATACCAGAGAACATGTATATGCAGATTATACTGCTTGTTGTCTATGTGGAGGTTATGGTGTGAATCAGGCAATCATGACAGAGACAAAATGCAGTTGCGCACCAGTACCATTACCTACAGCTCAGGACTGATTAAGGGGCAGATTTATCAAAGGTTTGAGGTGAATTTTCGAATTGAAAAAATTTGAATTTTGTAGAATTTTGTAGGAATTCAAAAAAGACCAACTGAAATTAAGTTCAAGGTTTTTTTTGGGTTGAATAGGTCCGTTTTCAATCGAATAGGTCTGTATTCGGCCGAATTAGAATTGTTCGAATCGAAGGAATAGCACATTCCATCGAATTCGGTTCAAATTTTTTCCCCAAAAAATTTTTGGTTTTTCATAGTCCACCAATTGACTCCAAATGGGTTCTAGGAGGTCCCCCATAGGCTAAAAGAGCAATTTCTGCAGGTTTTAGATGGCGATTGTTCTTGCTCCCTTGAGTGCCGGTTCCTCTATGGCGTGCGCTTCCGGGTTTATGCGCCGGCGTGATGACGTCACGAGCAAAGGTGCAAATTCAAACTATTTAAAGGGGCCTTTCATAGAAAATGACTGCCCGTTGTTAGGTTCAATTAGCTTGTTCCTGGGTGTTCTTTCCTTTGTGAATCCTGCCTGTTATAGTGTGCATTGACCCTTGCCTGTCTGCTTTACTACTCTGACCTCTCCAATCCTGATCCTGCCTGCTTGTGACTACTCTGACCTTCCAATCTGACCTTTGCCTGTCCACTAACTATTCTATGCTCTCCTATCCTGATTCCGCTCTGTCTGACGATTCTTTGCTTGTGCTGGCCCAGCCTGCCTGTTCCTGGTGGTGTTCTTCCTTCCAGTATCCTGGTGAGATGATTGTGCCCCTTTGCTCGTCCAGAACCGTTAGCTTTGCTCCTCTCTCAAATAACACCTGTCGGCATCCGATTAGCCGAGGGCTCCCCCCTAGATGAAAGGCGGCAGTTTTAAGCAGAAGTGAGAGCCGTGACCAGGTAGCTTAGCTTGGGTTTTGGATATAGGGTGCCGAACGTGACAGTTATACCGAGACTTTCAGAAGACGTAGATATCCCGATTGCTTAAGCCGCAACCAAAAGTACTAAGTAGGCACAAGACATCTACTACCCAGCCTTTCATACCTTTTAAAAATATACCATAAAAAAGCAATTTACATGTTTTTGTATATTACGAATCATTGTATAGCATTCTGATGAATTCTGAGAAATAAAATACTTTTTAAGGACATTCACATTTGTAAGTGTGTCAGTTTCTCAGGTTAAACCATGACAACTGCAAAATTACCAACAATAAATTCCTTGACTGTTTAGTCACATGTTTTTTCTTCCATTTACATAAGCTGTGTACATATTTCATGTTTTGTGATCACGACAAAGAAAAATAAATAAATTATACCTATCATTAGCCAAAAAAGTAGATTAGAAAATGCAAGTTTTCAGTTAGCCCTAAATATATTGATCAATGCCTTGTATTTGAAATCCTATTAGGAATTATTTGATTATGGGAGATGGCCTTCCGATAATTCAGAGCTTTCTGGATACCAGGTTTCAAAATAAGTGATCCTATACAGGTAGTAAGTTTACTTGTTAGTAACCATAGCATCTACAAATACTAATTTGCAGGGAGATATTGCATTTACCTGTAATAGATTTCCCCCCAAAGTATGGCTTGTTTTTCCCTTTAAATTGCTTTTTGCATATCCAGCTGTACACATTAACCCAGCGTTCTATGATCAGTGACAACAGCTCCTTAGCAGACCAAGCTTTCAGAATTCCTTTTAGGTACTGTGCTTGGTTCATTTGCCAGCAAGGCAAGATGGAGGAGGGTCAGTTTTCTTTCTCTGTTTACAATGTTTTTCAGCAAATCCTGTGAAATATGCCACACAGGCATTGCTAAATGTTTGTGAAAGATACACAGCCAAATGTTTTCATGTTTTTATATTCAGCCATTAGAACATCTGGACAACTTTTTAAACATCCATAGAAGAGATGTTTTGGAGAGGTTGTAAGAATTATTTTGCAGGAATCCGGCACTACAACCAACACAAACTTCTAGTCCATATTTGATAGAGCAGAGAAGTCTGAAATATTGACAGCATTAAAGGGGCAATGACACAGAGCCTCAAGAACAAACTCTCCTAGTATAAATATGAAAAAAGGTGATGAATGCTCAATGTAATCAAGAGACAACATAAACTGCTCAGAGACATTGAAAGGTTTTTACATGAAAAGGTTGGCCTTCTACTGGCCACTTGAGCTCAACAGCTTTGAATGAAGTTCCTTGAGCATAGCAGAAGTGGTTCAGTTGCTCAAATATGTTTTTGTTCAAATAATTTCTCTCTTCTTGGAAATCTTTTATTGTTGAACATACATAAGGGCAGATTGGTGGCCTGTGCATAAAGTAATTACTTGGATCCTTTTGCATTACAGAATTGGAGTTGGATTCTTCAGACACAGGGTATCTTTCAAGAAAGCAGCTAGTCAGCAACATCCATCTCTCTAAAAGTATTGATTTGGACTGTAAGGGGCCCATTTACTAGGGGTCGGAGTGAATTTTCGAATTCAAAAACTTTGAATTTCGAAGTAATTTTTGGGTACTTCGAATATGCAAAAATTCGATTCGAATTGAAAATACTTCACAAATTCGAAAATCGAAGTACTGTCTCTTTAAAAAAACTTCGACTTCAACACCTTAAACCTGCCGAATTGCTGTTTAGCCTATGGGGGAACTCCTAAAACCTTTCTGAGTGTTTGGCTAAGTTTTGAGTAGTCGAACGATTCGAACGATTTAATCAATTAATCGATCGATAGAAATGAATGGAGAGTGGCGGAATTTCACTCTAGAGGACTGTGGCGATCTCTAACTTCACTCTTTGATAATTATTAGGGATGCACCGAACCCAGGAATTCTTGTGCCTGGCCCAACCAAATCCAAATCCTAATTTGCATATGTAAATTAGAGGCAGGTAGGGAAATCATTAGATTTTTCGTCACAAAAGAAGAATTTTTTCCACTTTTTCCTTTCCTGCTCGTAATTTTCATTCTGATTTGGTTCTGCAATTTTGACAGCTCAGGCCGCACGCAGTATCAGGTTTCTCTCTGTTCTCCTGCACTGACTCAAGAGAAAGATACAAAGTTTCTGAAACTTAAATAAAATAAGAAACTCTTTGGCAGAGAGCCCAGAACAGTCAATAGCTGTTACTTTTGTAACAATTTAAGATAAGCAAAGAAACAATTGTAACTATTTAACATAAGCAGGTCTCTTGGGAGATCTGAGACTAGCAGCTTAAGGGGAAATTCACTTTCATTAGCAATACTGTTATAATAAAGCATTGCACTAAAACTCCCAGAAATGTGTTTAAACTATCATATCCTGCCAAAGTTTGTAAAATGGATAAGGTAATTAGGGGGTGTGATCAAAGTTTCACAGCGGCACATGTTTTTGTCTCTCTTTTTGTTTTTCAAATGTTGGAAGGTATGCAGCAGAGTGCAGCAAGGTCCAGAACGCATGCACTTACTGAACGAGCACAAAGGGACCCAATTTCGTGCCTCTTAAAGGGGTGGTTCACCTTAAAGTAAATTTTTAATATGTTATAGAATGGCCAATTCTAAGCAACTTTTCAATTGGGCATCGTTATTTATTTTTCATAGATATTTAATTATTTCCCTTACTCTTCTGTCTCTTTCCAACTTTTAAATGCATGTCTAGCATGACTGGGGCTTTAATATTTGGTGTATGTGATGTTGACAAGGGCTGGTACCATCTGTAGTGGACGACAGCAGCATAAACCATAAATACAACCCTAGCAAACCCCAACTCATCTTATTACTGCAGAAATCTCAAAAACAGCCAACACTGTCTATAAAATTCAGAAACATCAAATAACAACACCGGTCCTGTATAAAGCACAATATTCTGGGTAAAGGTGGAAGAAGGTGACACTCATATAGAAAATAGAATAATTCCACAGTTCACAGATTAGTTTCAATTTGCATTTATTTGTTATCCAGATAAGTGAAGTAAAGTTGTGTGAAAATTCTGCTTAGTGTTAGTGTCTTAAACCAAAAACCACACAAATGAATTGTATTTTCTTTACCATTTTAATAATAAACACACTTGTTCCTCATGTAAGAAAACCACATTTTTGGAGTAGGGTTTGAGGTTGTGCTGTTTACTGACGAAAATGAGAGTCAATGGAAAATTAGCATGTATATCTTGTTTTAAGGTGAATATGCATATTCTGGTAATGTACACCACTAAAAAGTGTAAGGGTATTAGAAATCATCTCACTGCTATATGGCCTGTATAACAGTGCAGTGCACAAAGCAGAACTTTACAGTAGCTTTACACATCATTAAATAAATAAGAATAAATAATAATAAAAAAAGTGTGATTTCATCAGAGACATTTTTTCTAATCCACACCCATGGAGAGTTGTTTTCCAGAGTTGGGTTGGGACTCTACAAAAATAAATAAAAATGTGAAAATGTTATTGGATGTGGCAATAATGTTGAGACCAAGGGCTGAAGTTAACCGAAACTACTTATTAATCAATTCCCCACTGCCCCCAGATCTGCTACATTTATAGTTATGCCACTGTTAGTGTAGACGTATTAATCATAAATCTCACCCTAATAAAGAGTTTAAACTGGGCTTCCATTTCTTGATTTGTGTCCCCCTAGTGGGCCAACCCACCTGTTTGAGAATCTCTATGTTTAAGGGTAAACGTCCATAAAAATGTTCCCTGTCCATTCAGTGGCTTCCATAAAACCAACCCACAGGCAAACACACAAACAAGATTTTCCTTCTGAGAATCCGGACTGCTGTCTCACCTCTTGTCTTGTTCCTCATTTTATTGCATGATGCAATAAATGAAAGGATTGTGTTGAAAAACATATACTACAGGTATGGGATTCGTTATCCATAAACCTGTTATCCAGTAAGCTCAGAATTACGGAAAGGCTGTCTCCCATAGACTCCATTATAATCAAAAAATCCAATGTATTTTGTTTTTCTGTGTAATAATCAAATAGTACCTTCTACTTCATCCAAAATTATTATCCAAATAATCCAATTTTTTAAAAATGATTTCCTTTTTCTTCTTGTTATAATTAAACAGTACTTTGTACTTGATCCAAACTAAGATGTAATTAATCCTTATTGAAAGCAAAAGCAGCCTATTGGGTTTATTTAATTACATGATTTTCTTGTAGATTTATGGTATGAAGTTTCAAATTATAGAAATATCCGTAATCTGGAAAGCCCCAAGTCCCGAGCATTATGGATAATAGGTACTATATCTGTACAGGGAACCAGAAATAGTGCTGGCTGACAGGGTCCTCATTTAGAGACGGAATTAAAGAATGATCCCCCGGCAATACAGAAAATTTTATGGCCCCCATCTAGGGGGGATATAATAAAAAAAGTTAGCCCTGACATCAGTAGTGACTCCTGTAGCACATCTACTGCATAGTAGTGGAAGTTAAGGGTTGGGCACCCAAGGGCCCATGCCTAGGGCAGTAGAATTCTGGTAAATGGGTCTCTGGAAAATAGATTCCATTCTTATACTAGGAAGTAGATATTTCATAAAACATATATTTTCAGGTACGTCAGCTAATGTCATTATGTCGAAAAACATTTCTGAGAACTCATTTCAAACTACAATTTAGTGGGGGAAAAGCAATTATTATTAGTACAAGATTCCATATCCAGTTTTATAGGTGGATAAACGACTTCATATAATATATAGAGAATAAAGTACCCGCTATTGTAAAATAAAAGGATATTATAAGTCACCTACAGGCCATGGAACTCCGAGGTTACTTCAAATATCCTCATATTTTCCAACAAGGGCTATTTTATTTATTAAAACACACAAGTTTTAGTGAGTCATGTGACAAAAATGACATCAGAACTCACCGTTTATAACTGATGACATCAGAACTCACCATTTATAAGGATATCATTTACAAGATATTCATGGCTTTTGTGTATTATATATATATCCCCATTCCCACTCAACACACAAGCACTAAAAGTCGAAAAGCAGGCTCTGACTGGCAATCTGTCGGTTCTGGCAAATGCCAGAGGGGCTTGAATTAGTAGTTCTGTGTCAGCATACAACTCCTCCACTGTTTCTGGTGCATGTTCAATGGTGGCCACCCCACACCATAGAAGATTCAATGTAGACAAGAACAGCACCTTCTTAATGTAATAAAAGGCCTTTATTCAAACAGGGCACAGATCAATTGTATCATGCAGTAAATGCCAGAGGGGCTGCCATAAAGTGCCATACAAAGTCATTATTTAGTGGGCTGGTCAGAAGCTGATTGGGCCTCTCTGTACTCGGAATGCTGGGCCTATTTTGACTCAGTTCAGACCTGTTCCAAAGTGCCAACGCAGTTTTAATGGTGAAAGAGCGGGTACATTGTGTTACTATAGAGACAACGCTATCTCCGGGAGACAACTGGGTAAACTTCCCAAACACCTGCCCCGGAAGCACTTTCTCTACCCATCAGCACTTTTACAACCATCAGCCTGTTCTATATATTTCTGCCTCTCATTCATCTATTATTAAGTGCACGACAGCGACTACTCCGAGCCAGTACGGTCTCCCATCACCAGTGAGCGAGAACTTTACTATCCAATCAGCTCCAGCCACGCTCCAACCTCTGGAATCGTACATGGAAGCGTGCTATTGGTCAGGGATGACAGCGACAGCGAAGTCGAGGAAGGCATTGATTGGGTAGCTGACTTGCGTGGTTGACACCCATTGGTTGCTTTAATGTAGCCGCCTACCGACGTCGCGAGGCTGATATTAAAGCGGTAGAAGGCGGGGCTGATAGTTGCAGTTGTCTTAGAGCTGTGTGTGGGTCCGGAGAGCTGCAGGGTCAAGAGGGGTGTCCGGCGGCCTGCTGGTGAACTTGGTCAACATGAGGAAGTTTTGGGCAATCGGTCTTTGTTGTATATTATTGGCTTTTGGTAAGTGGCATCGTGCTGCTTGGGTTGTAGTGGGAACTTACAATGCGTGGATTCTTCCTGTTAGGCGCCTTCACACTTCAAAAATAAGAGGGAGGGGGCGAGGCAAAAAGATCTAGAACTTGAACCCAATAAGTACGTTACACAACGTCAGTCCCTCATAAGAGAATTCATTCATTCATTCATTCATACGCTGGGAAGCCAGACTTCTTAGCACTGGTTTCCTTATTTTTTCCCCCACATGGCGAGTAGTTGCAGCTTGCTGGCGAACTATAACTATCATTATAACATGTCCATATAATAGAACTATCATTATAACAATATAATATAACTATCATTCTCCCCTGTAAGATGGGGGAGTTGTAGTTGAACAGCATCCAGATGTGAAAACGCAGTGTCCCATGTGCATCTCAGTCATTTTCAATTGGCTTCAGCTGTTCTAGGTCATTCGATTTCAGTTTTCCTCATTTTTAGTATGTATGTAATATTAATGGTCCTTTGTATTTCTCTAAGAAAGAGACTGCTTATCTCAGGCTACTTTGTGTCCTGTTAGTGTCCCTTTAGCTCCTCTTCTACTGAGTTATGTGTATGACTGGCCAGTGGGCACGCTCTGGAAAGGGGGATGGGGCCTTACTACAGAGGAAGCAGACCCAGCGGCTGCAGGGGGATCCAGGAGGTCTAAGGGCCCCATGAGCAGGTCCAGACTGAGAATTAAAATAGGCCCTGGTATGCAGAGTCCCAAGCGGCCCGCGCAGAGTCCCAGCCGACTTTCTATGTGTCCTTATAGCAGCCCCTCTGCCATTTGCCAGAACCCACAGATTGCCAGTCTGGGCCTGCCCATGAGGCTGTAAATCATATACAATTTTAATAAATATTGGTAAAATGGTCAACCTCTAGACATTTTGGGGGCCTTTAAAATGATTTGCTGCTGGGCCCAGTAAATAGTTACACCATTGTATGAGGGGCTCTATAAAGGATCCTAAATCATTTGTGGGGGGGTAGTTGCAATTGCTTGTTATTGATACTTTTCCTGTGTTAAGTGCACTTCTGAAATGTGCCGTGACACATCTGGCAGGGGAAGTAACTGTAGCCATGTTTCTGTGCTGTGTAGTTTTGTAATAAATGACTATATTGCACAGCTCTGCCAGCGTTTAATGTATGAGAGGTAAAGGTGTCCTGTTGCTGGGACAGGAGGGATCTCCACTCACAAACATGTAGTGAGATAGTGACTCCCTTGCCAGTAGTATGTACTTTATACATGCAGGAAGAAGGATTGAGCAGCCATGTACAGGGCTGGATTTACATAGTCTGCACCCCAAGGCCCACTGCCGTTCCCTGTCCCCTCCCTTTTATTTGCGCAAATTTTCATCATTGGGACCGGAGCAATGGGGATTGGCGCACAGGAAATTTAAAAAAAACTATTATCTCCTGCGCATCCCCAGTGTGAACCAATGTGGGTGTGGTTGGGCAGCATGCTGCCCCCTAAAATCCTGCCGCCCTAGGCCCGGGCCTTGGTGGCCTCTACACAAATCCGGGCCTGACCATGTATCATACTTAATAATCCTAGTAAGATGCCCTGTAAGTAACTTTTTATTCTGCAGTTCTGTCCTTTTGCGTGCTATAATACATGCAGGCCCAATATTTTTCACAAGAATAGTTGTTCTTTGATGGCCCTAATGATGTATTAACAATTTTACTTCTTCCTTCATGTACTTAAACAGGTGACATTTGCATAGGGATTGTTCTGTCTTATAGACCGTGTACTCTTATTAAACTGCCAGTAGGCACACTTTTGGGGTACAAGTGTGGTACTTAATTGCTGTACTTTTATAAACTGACTTTTTTTTTTTTTTTTTGTTTAAGGCTGTTTGAACATTTGCCTTAGTGCTGGAAAGGCTTTAATCTGTAACTTTACATTTGGTAAAAAAAAAAGGTTCTAACTATAATCTGGAAAGGAAACGTAAACTTCGATCAGAAATTTGAATATGTCACTACTAGACTATATGAGGTTATGTAACAGTACATGGCTGTCCTGTTTTAACATGTTTTTCATAATCATATGGAAATGGTTGTTTTTCTTGTGCTCCAATAGCAATCTTTCATTTTTGTCTTGTTAGCATCTGTTCAAGCTGAAGATGAAGTTGAAGTGGATGCTACTGTAGAAGATGACATTGGAAAAAGTAGGGAAGGATCTAGAACAGATGATGAAGTTGTAAGCAGGTGAGTGTTTGAAATATATTTTTTTGCCCTAACATAGAAAATGTTTTCTTTGAGATGTGACAAAGAGTTGTCTTTCTCCCAGGGAAGAGGAAGCAATCCAGTTAGATGGCCTCAATGCTGCTCAAATTAAAGAAATACGGGAGAAGTCAGAGAAATTTGCATTTCAGGCTGAAGTGAACAGGATGATGAAACTTATCATCAACTCTCTTTACAAAAACAAAGAGGTGAGCCGGAAGAAATATGTATGCACTTTAAGTTTTGTTGATGAAGTTGCCTATGGTTCAATTATATTGTATGTGGTTTTCTTATGCCATGTTTATCTTTCAGATCTTCCTAAGGGAACTTATTTCCAATGCATCTGATGCTCTTGACAAGATCCGATTGATGTCTTTGACAGATGAAAATGCACTCGCTGCCAATGAAGAGCTAACAATAAAAATTAAGGTAAGGTGCTCTGAAATAGCGCCTATTGATTTTTCTACTTTTAAACTGTGACTACATTTATAATATTTTACGCCAGTCACAGTGCTAAAGATTATTGCAGTCATGCAGTACATTTTTTATTTTTTTTTACCTGGAAAGAGTACATTTTATACAGTGAGTTCAACTGAGAAAATGTGACTTTAGAACAAGATTACATTCTGCTGTCTATTATTTTGCATTTCATTTATAGTAGAGCAAATTTGCACAAGATTAAGTTCTTTTCTGAGTTCAAGAATCTCTGGGGGAGTGTTAGCTGGAAATTGCCAGCATTTGTAGGCACTGTCGCTATATGTTTGGATTCATTTTAAAGAGAAAATCTGCTTTATATCAATCACAGTTCTCAAAAATAAAATATATTTCCCAATAATAATAACACAATTCATTTTTGTAAAGTATCTTATTATATTTTATATAAACCCTAAGCATAGCTGCCATATTTCTACCATCACCCATTAGGTCCTTTGTTAAGGTCCTTCACAGTTTAAAACTGGATTACAAATATTTGACAATGATCCTGTAATGGTTGTTCTATTCTAGTTAATGGGGTATCCTAACGGTGAATATGAATTTACCCTAAAAAAAAAAAAAAAAATCTGACCCTGAAATCTTGCACTGATTGACTTGCAGGGTGGACTTCCCACAGTTTGTGAGCAACTGACCTAAAACATTTTCAACAAAAGTAACCATTTGATGGATAAATTAGACAGAGAAATTTGCTTAGCAACAGTTCTTGACAAAGATATTTGCAGCACTTCATAGTATCTTATGTCCTTTTATTTTTTTAGTGTGACAAAGAGAAGAATATGCTGCAAATAACCGATACTGGCATCGGTATGACAAAGGAGGAACTAGTAAAGAATTTGGGAACTATTGCCAAGTCTGGAACTAGTGAATTCTTGAGCAAGTTAACTGAAGCACAAGATGATGGGCAGTCTACCTCTGAGTTAATTGGACAGTTCGGAGTTGGTTTCTATTCTGCCTTCCTTGTTGCTGACAGAGTAATTGTGACGTCAAAGCACAATAATGATACACAGCACATATGGGAATCTGATTCAAATGAGTTCTTTGTCACTGATGACCCTCGTGGTGACACCTTGGGCAGAGGAACAACTATAACGTGAGTACTTGGGAAAGGAATATGGTATTGGGGTTTTTGTGTGTTTGGGGGTGAATAACATACCAGTCTAGCCTTCCTTGAGTATCTGAATTAAGACAGACCTCTTGGTTTTTGGGTGAGGGTAGTGGGTCACTACCCTCTACCCAAAAGTGGATTCAACGTACCAATGCATGCATGCATTCTTTCAAAAAGGAGACTTATATTTTTCTGTTTTTGTACAGCCTGGTGCTCAAAGAGGAGGCAACTGATTATCTCGAGCTCGAGACCATTAAAAACCTAGTGAGGAAATATTCTCAGTTTATGAACTTCCCTATTTACGTGTGGAGCAGCAAGGTAATTTATCTATTTATTTTTTTGTTTCAATGAAACCTAATAGAATTTTTGATAATTTTTCTTTTCCCATTAGTTTTTTAAAGGAGACATATAGGATAAAGGAGAGCCCTAATTTTGTAGACAATAATGTATACTATAGGGTGCTGTTTTTACTTTTGGCTATAAATGAATATTGTGTTCCAATATAAAGGGGACATTTTTGATCTCCCTATAGATGTTCTCTGGTCCATGTGGGGTGGGCGTGTCTTAATTCCTGCCAGAAGCACAGTAGGAGGGGGACAGCCAGTTGCAGAAATCAGCTTTCGTTCCCTATGAGGTCCTGATTGGTTCCTGTCCTACAGTGCTGCTGGTTCACCTGCACAGCCAGAGAATTCAGGGAGCAGGAAGTGGAACAGATGGGTGGGATTATTGGGGGGGGGTTTTGCAGAAATGTTCAATAAATCAGCCACCCTGAAACACAATTTTTTTTTTTTTTTTTTTTTTTTTTAACAGTAGTTATTCTATATTTGAAAAAATATAATGCACTGGTACGTTGTAATTTTTCACACAAAACAGGCCCCCTCTACCACCACATATAAAAAGACTAGGGCCCTCTCTAACTGAAGGGTTGCACCCTACAAAAACAATGTGTTCTTAAAAATTTTAGACCGAGACAGTAGAGGAGCCCCTTGATGAAGAGGAAGCTAAGGAAAAAGATGAAGAAACTGATGAAGAAGCTGCAGTTGAAGAAGAGGATGAGGAAAAGAAGCCTAAAACCAAAAAGGTTGGGAATCTTCAAAGAGCAACTGAATAACCAGACAGTACTTTCTGTCTGACCTTCTTACTAAACAACTGCTTGGCTGCTAGTTTTCAGCTAGATAATACCAAACCTTCAAAAATGGACAGCCGCATATCAAAACAAGTTGGAGGGTATTTGAGTATTTTTAGGTAGTGTGAATCTTTTGAATTGGACTGTTGGTACTTCCAGTACAAAATTTCACTCTTGTACACAGGTTGAGAAGACCATTTGGGATTGGGAGCTGATGAATGATATCAAGCCCATTTGGCAGAGGCCAGCTAAAGAAATTGAAGAGGATGAATACAAAGCCTTTTACAAATCATTTTCTAAGGTAAAAATAAGTAAATGAAACTTGGTTCCTATACACAAATTTAGAACCTTTTGTCAGTGATTTACTTTCTGTTTTTAAATGCCAATATAATGTATTTTGTAAGATACAACACCCTGAGCATTTTTTCGTTTTAAGGGTTTTTCTTTTTTTCCTTTTTAAGGCTTTTATTTTAAATTGTGTAGATTTTTGTTTTTTTATTTTTACTTGACTTGTGACACAATGACCAGTGATAGGAAGAGCGAGTTCCTCTGCTCTGTTTCATGCAGTCTAAGATCATCTTTGTATTTACATATCCAGTAAACCATTGTTTATTATGCAGTGGCTCGTGCAATTAGTGTTTAAAAGAAGTATTTATAAATACCTAATGCTAATTTGATTGAGTTTATTTCCCATAGGAAAGTGATGATCCTATGGCTCACATCCATTTCACTGCTGAAGGAGAAGTCACCTTTAAATCAATCCTGTTCATACCCAGCACTGCACCAAGAGGTCTTTTTGATGAATATGGCTCCAAAAAGATTGATTTTATCAAGGTATGTTGATACTGTGTTAAGGCTAACCTAGTGATGCTTATACTTTGCAAAATATCTAATGCTAAAACCTTTGTTTATTATACCAGCTGTTTGTACGAAGAGTATTTATTACCGATGACTTCAATGATATGATGCCAAAATACCTAAACTTTGTCAAAGGCGTGGTAAGTTACATTATTCCATTTTTTTTTTTTTGTATTTTTTTTTTTTCTGTTAAAAATAAATAAAAAAAAAAAAGCCCTGTTTGCTTTCTGACTTCCATATGTTTTCCAACCTAGGTTGATTCAGATGATCTGCCTTTAAATGTTTCAAGAGAAACCTTGCAACAGCACAAACTACTGAAGGTAAGATTACACGCCTATATTTTAATAGTAGCTTTAAGTGTGGAATCTTGCAGTAAAAGGAAGAGGGAATCCCCCATTCGGATTGTGGATATGAAATCATTCGCTCTTATATTTACATACGGAGAGTATATCTTGCAAGGTGCTATCTCCATTATATATTTAATTTTAAATTTTTTTTTTTTTTTTTTTTTTTTCTTCTTTAGGTTATTAGAAAGAAACTGGTCCGAAAGACATTGGATATGATTAAGAAAATTGCTGAAGATAAATATACAGATAAATTCTGGAAGGAATATGGAACCAATATTAAACTCGGTGTAATTGAAGACCATTCAAACAGGACCCGCTTAGCAAAACTTCTTCGCTTCCAGTCTTCCCATCACAAATCTGAGACTACAAGTCTGGAGCAGTATGTGGAAAGAATGAAGGATAAACAGGATAAGATCTACTTCATGGCTGGATCTAGCAGGCAAGAGGTAACGCTTACCATTAAAAAAAAAAAATAAAAAAAAAAAAAGCTGTGCTAATGTTTGGGCTGAATCCTATTCATGTTTGAGTCAATGTTTTGCTCTAAGACACATAAGGCAGCAGAGTAGTTGTAGTTACTGTCCAATATTTTATCCTCCTGTCCTATTGGAAGTAAGCAATACTGTAATTATTAAATGTATGTGTGATAGGCAAGAGATATAGATATATAGATATAATGTATATGTCTGTATTATAATTTTAATAATACAAAACAATATTTTAATCTTCTGCTGTGCAGGTTGAATCCTCTCCATTTGTTGAACGCCTCCTTAAGAAAGGTTATGAAGTTGTGTTCTTAATTGAACCTGTTGATGAGTATTGCATCCAGGCCCTACCAGAATTTGATGGCAAGAGATTCCAGAATGTTGCCAAGGAAGGCCTTAAGTTTGATGAAAACGAAAAGTCAAAGGAGGCCCGGGAAGCACAAGAGAAGGAATATGAACCACTGCTGACATGGATGAAGGATAAGGCTTTGAAAGACCAGGTTTGTTTCTTTTAGATATTTTAAGGGGAACTATCATGAAAATGAAAACCTAATATTGACTTCGTCATACTGAAGTAAGAAACTTTTTAAATACAATCAATTCTGTACTGTTTCTAAAATCAAGTTATCTTCACTATCCCTCTCTTGGCTTCTGTTTCTCAATTCTGTCTTCATTCAGCAGTTATGAGTCGGATATTCATTGACAGATTCTATATATCTTATAGGGGGGCTACTTTTGCCTAGAAGATGTATTGGAGCTCACTCTATTAAAATCACCAGACATCATGGCTCTCTACATGCAGAATTTGTGCAAAAAACAGTGATTTTGTTTGTACTGGAATCAGTTATTTGAGTGAGCTATAATTCATCTGCTTGGATCTAACTGTCAATGACTGACACAAAACTGCTGCATGTAGACATAATGAAGAGAAACAGATGCTGAGAGAGGGATAGGGAAGATAAACTTGATGATTTCAGAAACTATGCAGAATATTTGATTGTATTTACAAAGTTTTTTATTTTAGTATGGTGAAGCTTATATTAAACTGTAATTTTTGTGATCGTTCCCCTTTAAAATGAGCTTTTGATAAGAGAAATGCTCCAAACAATTGTCTTTTTTCACTAAACCCTCCTATTTGCTTTTGTAGATTGAAAAGGCTGTAGTGTCTCAGCGTTTGACTCAATCTCCTTGTGCATTAGTAGCCAGTCAGTATGGCTGGTCTGGCAATATGGAAAGAATAATGAAAGCACAAGCATATCAGACAGGAAAAGATATTTCCACAAAGTAAGTCCCTCCCATTACATACTGACATGGCCTACAGTGTTTTCAGCTCCTTGTTGTCATGTGGATGCAGTAGATAGAATAGTACTTTGCCAACTGCAGGAATGAGCAAGCAACTGCAATGAGACCATCAGATGTCCCATAAGTCTCAGTGATATGAGCTTCTGAAAAGATGTGGGGGTTGAGATGGAATTTAATTGTATTGACTAAATTGACATACTGTATAATGCTTCATTTTAGTTATTATTCAAGCCAGAAGAAGACATTTGAAATAAATCCAAGACATCCTTTGATCAAAGATATGTTAAGAAGAGTCAAGGTAAGTGTTATCCTTGTCTTTGTACCGACACTCACTGCTTCTAAAGCTGAGCATTCTGTTCAAATGTTTATACATTTTTAAATATCCCGAATTGTATAAAAACCATAGTTCTGTCTATTTTAACTTACGGCATTCATTTCTGTTTGTTATAGGAAAATGAAGATGATCAGACTGTAGCAGACCTTGCAGTTGTTCTCTTTGAAACTGCCACGTTACGTTCAGGATATCAGCTGGTTGATACTAAACTATATGGAGACAGGATTGAAAGAATGTTGCGCTTAAGCTTACAGATCGACCTTAATGCTCAGGTAACTGTAACAAAAGTTACTATTAAGTTTAAATGGCTTTCAACTAAACTTGTTGTTTTTTTTTTTAACCCAGTTTCACTAGCCTACTAAGTGCACGTTAAAACCTTCATACTGTTCTGGAGTAGGCTGTGGTATGTGCACAGTTAACTAGTGTGCTTTACTAGAAAGTCCCTGAACTAGTTAAAGTTGCCTGCAGAATGTTTACCGTTCTTATGATCGCTTGGTTCTGAGTAGGAAAAAATACTGGCAATACTTGTGTATTAATGGACATCTCTTTATGAGCTGCTAGCCACTGGGGGGCATTTATCAACACTGGGCAAATTTGCCCATGGGCAGTAACCCATGGCAACCAATCTGGTTGCTGCATTCATTGTTCTATTTGCAGCTGGCTTTAAAAAAAAAAGCTAATCGCTGATTGGTTGCTATAGGTAACTGCCCATGGGCAAATTTGCCTAATATCTGTATCGTAGTCCAAATTAACCTTCCCCACCCGTTGAAAGTGATGTTTTGTTTCAGAAAGCATATAATACATTTGGCATGTGATTAAAACACAATCCTCTTTTTTTTTTTTTTTTTTTCCCCCCCCCCTCCTAAATAGGTGGAAGAAGAGCCAGAAGAGGAAGAACCTGCTGCAGATGACGCTGAACAAGATGATTCTGAAGATGTGGAAGAGGTTGATGCAGAAGAGGATGAGGAAAAACCACAAATGGAAGAAACCCAAACACAGGTTAGTGTTTAGAAGATTAATTGCAGTACACTATTTATTCAACAACTGTCTTAAGTTATCCTTTTGTTTTTAAAGGGGAACTATTGTGAAAATGAATGAATGTAATATTAGCTTCAGCATACTTAAATAAGAAACTTTCTAAATGCAATTGATTAAAAACTCTGTACCATTTCTGAAATCAAGTTTATCTTCACTATTCCTCGCTCAGCAGCTGTTTCTCCTCATTCTGTCTTCATTCAGGAGTTGGGTGTCAGATAAATGATCCAATATATCTTATAGGGGGACTCCTTTAACCTAGAAGATGTATTAGAGCTCACTCTATTAAAATCACCAGACATTATGTCTCTCTACAAAATGCTGTTACTTTGTTAATTATTTGTCCGTTATTTGAGTAATACATATCTGCTAGGAAAGGGAGCCCCTGCTATTAGATATATTGGATCATTCATCTGACACCCAAATGCTGCATGAAGAAGAGAGAATGAAGAGAAACCGAGGCTAATGGAGGAATAGTGAATATAAACTTGATTATTTCAGAAACTATGCAGAATTTAATTATTTTAATTGATTTAGAAAGTTTCTTACTTCAGTATGAGGAAGCTTGTATTAAATTTCCACTTTCGTGATAGTTCCCCTTTAAAATCTGTATACGTTTATTATGGTTTATAATTTGGTTTATATTAAAGTGCTGTGAAGTCTGGTTTTAAACGCCTGGCATCACTGCTGAAATTGAGCTGAGGTACCTAAAGTGCTGGGTAGGTTTTTCAAGACTCAACACTTTAATCTGTTAAGTGCCATTATCATGTACTGGGGAGCTACCCAATGGGGGGGGGGGGGAAAGAACCAGGGGCTTTCCATTTACTTTCATCTATTCTTTTTAAGACTGCAAATAGACACTGAAGTTTGTTGATAACACTTATTTGTTTTTGTTTTACAGGAATCCACAGAAGTAAAAGATGAACTGTAAATTCCATTCAGACTTGTTTATTTGACGTTTTTGTGGATGGGAGGGTTTTTTAGTTGGATATTTTTTTTTTAAAAAAAACATTCCTCATGAATGTAAATTTGTACTATTTATGAGTATATCGATGTAAAACCTTTCATGTGAAAATATATGTTGAAAACACCATACTGGATTCCGTCTCCAAAGCTGAAAAGGGAATATCAACTACACTAGGAATATGAGCACTTCAAGTTCAAGAACCTCTGCATCTAGAAGAGGAATTATGTTAAATAACTGTTTATCCTTTGAAACGGTCTGGAAAACAAGTACTGAAAGGGTGTCACCAGTAACACAGTCTTGAGACATGCTGAAAAACACACTACAAAGAGCTGGGCTTGCTGGATATGTGAACTGTACAGGTTCTGTAAATATATTTTTTTGGAAAATGGCACTATAATGCATACCATGTGTAACTTTTTGGGTTACTGTTATGTCAGTGTTGCAGTTGGACTACACAGCAGTTGACAACAATAAAGTTGTGGTGACTTTGTACCTACAATGAAGGAACAGTACATAATGGCTCTGTATTGGTGTTATTACTGGGCCCTTGAGGCTCTGCCGTTCGATGTGAGAGCACTGCAAATCTGTCCAACCTAAGTGGGTTGATTAGAGAAATCTGGAAATTGAATCATTCAGTCTTTGGGCCTCCAGCTTGTCCAACATTTGATTATTACAGGTCTAATAGCTGTTCCAGATGCAGTTCCGTCTATAGCAGGTGAAGTGCACATTTCCAAGGAAATTATATTTGTGTTCTACCAGAGAACTTTAAAATTGTAGGTCCCTATTTCTTTCACACACTAAGGTACCCTGGTAATTCTAAAAACAGATAGGCGGCACTCTGGATAAAAATGAATAAAGAAAATTTATTCCAACAGGAGATGGGTCGGTATGGTCGTTTTATTGAGGACCTCTTATTTATATGGGATGGTTCACCAGATCTTATTAAGGGTTTCCAAGCTTATCTGAATGGTAAAGGTTTTAATCTTGAATTTTCTCTGAAATATGATGCACATGAGAGAGACTTTTTAGATTTAAAGTTGAGAGGTAATGCGTCCTCAGGGACAATAGAATCTGAGGTCTTTCGAAAATGGACAGCAGGTAACACCATACTTAAGGCAAATAGCAGTCATCCAAGGCATATCAAACGTAGTTTACCTTACAGTCAATTTATGAGATACCATAGGAACAGCAGTTCGGATAAGTCTTTAATGAACATTGTGCAGAACTCTCAGATTACATAGAAGAGGCTATCCTTTGGACCTTCTAAGGGGGTCCTATGATGGAGCAAGTACAGCAATCACACAATCTGGTGTAAATAGCAAAGACCATAAGAATAATTATATTTTTGGATCTTTAAGCTAGATACCAGGGTACCTAAGGGTTTGAATACAAGATATGATCTCACATATTTATACTAGTTCAACCCTATCACACTGTTTTAATTTAATTTAATCATCTTAATGACTTAACCTAATTATTCCTCCCCCTACACATGACTAATAGCCTTTCAACGTATGTATGTTAAAGCAACCAGCTTTTCTTTGAATAAATGTGTATATACTTATACAGTGTATATTTATTTTTTAACCGTTTATTCTGGCTTTTGCCTTTTAAGAAAATATAATAAAAATACTATTTTAACAGTTATTTGGGATTCACATTTTGATGTATATAACACACCTAATTGGATGTATTTTAAATTGTGATTTAGATGTTATCCAGCAGATGTCGATGTGTAGACACTGTCTGACCTGTAAGCCTATGATTAAGGGATTTATTTCCCGAAACGCGTAAGGCCATTTGGATCCATCTCCTGTTGGAATAAATTTTCTTTTATTCGTTTTTATCCGGAGTGCCGCTTATCTGATTTTATAATTATAAGGCACTGGTGGCTGAGCACCCGGTACTGAAGTGGAACGAGTGGAGGAGGAAAAACCGCTAGGGGTGAATCTGGAGCGGCTATCTATTTTGACTAAAATGAACCCTGTCCCTAGCCTTGTTAATATGTTTAGTAGAAAGAAATTGGCTGACTCTTCTTCTTTGGCTTGCTGTATTAAGAGTTTGGGAACACTGAAGGATCGTACAGCCCCCCCTTTGTGTTGGGCTTCTGTACCAGCCCAAGGCAACCACAGCCCTTTAGCAGTAAAGATCTGTGTCTCTAAAGATGCCCCAGTAGCTCCCCATCTTCTTTTCTGCTGATCCACTGCACATGCTCTGTGCTGCTGTCACTTACTGAGCTTAGGGACTGACAATATACAGTACACATAGAATATAAATGTCATAATATAAGGCTGATTAGTACTTAGTACAGATAATTACGTCAGTTCAGAAACAGTGCAATTAGCATAATAATTTAATAATCAGCCTTGTAGCATCAGCTTATATTACAGACCAGCCTCATTTTCTGCTTGATAATTTGTGATGACCCCTAAGCTTAGCTTCTCAACAGCTGCTCAGAGCCCACTGAGCATGTGAGTGTCACAGACACTTTCCAAGATGATGACCCCCTGTCACAAGTTTGATGCGGAAACTTTAGGCTGGTAAATAAGTTCAGTATGTAAAATATGGCATTTTTAACCATATTAATTTTTAAGGTTTATTTCTCCTTAAATGGGGACATATGGTACATATATGTTCAGTGAGTTTGCAATTGATCCTCTGCATTCAGCTCAGATTCAAAAGCAACAGTTATGACCTATTTGGCCCCCCCTCAAGTCACTGAATGGTTACTGCCTGGTAACCAATCAGTGGAACCCAAGAGAGCTGCAAAACAGGATGTAGTGTTCTTGCTATTATGTTACACATCCAGTCACTCCAGCCTTTATATATTAGAAATTTTTTTTTATTTTGCACAGCCTATCCATATTACCTATTTTTTTTTATACTGAACAATTCCTTTAAGGGAAAAAGCCTAGCTGTCCGGTAAAAAAAATGGAGATGCCAATCCAGACAGGTGTCCATTATAAAGGAGCAGCACCAGACCAGGGTATGAGATCTAAGTTACAGGGTGGGGGGAGGTCTCTTGGATATTGGCACCTACCAGTGACTCAGTTATCCTTGTCCTTTAATACTACAGTATGAAATAAAATATTTACTTAATGTTTGTGGCAAAAGATTGAGTAAGGGCCTTTTATGTTGTGGTCCTGGCCTACACACAGCCCTTACCTTAACCAAAACAAAATACCTGGGGGAATAAACTAGAATGCCAACAACCTCTAATGCAGGTAGCTAATCTTTTGATTCACACACTGATGGGTACAAATGCAGACCAGAAATCAAATACAGAAGCAAGAAAGTCTGTGATATTTAATAGCTTACCCTTGCCTAGGGGTTTGGGTGTAAAAACCTCTAAACACAGTACAGCCCTAAAAATTGCCTACCCTACTATTTCTAGCGCAGTAACTCCATTTAGCAGCCTCTTCAAATCCCTTGATAAAAGAAAGCATTGAAATAAATGTCATTGCATCATAATGTACAGTTGCTGTGCAATAATTAGAGCTAACCTATGCAACAACAACCCTTTCCCTGCACCAGTTTTCTAAATGATGTCAAAGAAATGTAACTTCCAAACTTTAACACTAAGGTTGAGGCAAACCGCTTGCTATTAAAGATTCAGTATTATGCAAACCATGTTAAAGGAAATCATCCTGATTATGGTAAATGTTCGAATTCATAAAAATGATGTGCATTATGAGTTAATACCAACTGTAGCTCAGGGTTTATAGGGAAAATAAATGTTGTTGAAAAAATATTCACATATTAAAGGAAATTATTCCTATTTTTTTTTCTAATCATATTTCTGAGGACTAGACACACATACAATTCAATGTAGTCATGTATTCATGTATGCAATGACAAACTCGGAATATGGAAAAGAAATGCGGAAAACTGAGTTATTGATAAAGGACAAGGACACTCTGATGTACTTAGGGGTGCAGTGACTATTATAGTATGTTGTGGCCATCCTGTTTTCAGTGAGCCACAATTATTTACTGAGCAACCTATGATTTAATCACAGCTGGAAGGGTAGCTCCTGATACACAACAAAATAACTGACAATGGAAGCTATTGCGATTCTGTGACAACTGGAGGAACATGCTTTCTTCTCATTCTCCAATAGCACTTCTCAGGTGATGGGCCTGCAGTTGTTCTTGTAAAGGAACCACTTCCAGCCAAGGTTGCAGGGAGTTCTTGTTCTGTAACAGCTTCGATCCAAGTTTAAAGGGAGTTGTACTATGGCAGCTGGAGGGCAACTTCCCGATATGCTGTACTGAATAATGACAAGAAAACCTGCTGCTGCCCTCCAGGTAACATAGTAACATAGTAAGTTAGTTTGAAAAAAAGACACACGTCGATCAAGTTTAACCTTTTAACTTTTTTTTAACCTGCCTAACTGCCAGTTGATGCAGAGGAAGGCAAAAAACCCATCTGAAGCCTCTCCAATTTGCCTCAGAGGGGGAAGAAATTCCTTCCTGACTCCAAAATGGCAATTGGACCAGTCCCTAGATCAACTGGATCTTCCATAACCCTGTATTCCCTCACTTGCTAAAAAGCCATCCAACCCCTTCTTAAAAGAGAAAGACCTGTAGAAAAAAAACCCTGCAAAGAGGGGTAAGTATAAAGTATGGGGCATTTCCCTGGGGGGCAGTTAGCCTGGGGGGGGGGAGGGAGCGAGGTCTACGTGGGGGGGTACGGGTTTTTTTTCTACAGAGATTCCTTCTCCTTTAAAGCTATCCAATGTATCAGCCATAACAACTGATTCAGGGATAGAATTCCACATCTTCACAGCTCTCACAGGGCTCTTACAGACGAGCGTTTGAAGCTGCGCTCCCCTGCGTTCCGTTTTTATGCATTCAGCTGCAGGGGAGTGCAGGAGTAGACACATTCTTTTTAACTTGGAGACAAATTCTTTTTAACTTGGTCAGATTTTGTTCCTCATCCAAAAAGAATTTAAGATTGGTCAAATCCAGCATATCTAATGCCTACAAAAGCATTGCAGTGTCACCTCCAAAGTCCTTTAATGACTATTCTGCAAAAGTTGTGGCAGAATCGTGGGCATTTGAAGTTAAATCTTCCCGAAATGCTCAGTGTAACCTTACCCTAAGCAACAAATTCTATAACTTAGATTTTCAGCCAAACAAACCAAGTTTGGTCATTCTGTTCTGTAATTGGTTGCTGTATTCGAATAAATTGATGTTTTTCTTCTATTCCCAACCATGTTTTCGCATCTGCTGCTTGGGAGGTCAGCCGTGTGACTATCACATTGCAGGACCAACATGACAGCCCCCAGTCTTGTTATCCGGGGGTCTGTCGTTGCTCCTGACTTTCTGCAAAGGCAGCAAAAATCTCTGACGCAGCGCAAAATTCTCATCTGCACAAGAACTTATATAGTACATTTTTGGCAGATAGAGCCCTTGTACACGTACAGCATAAATTCTCGGCGCACAAAGGGTTAATTCAAAAATTAAATAAATATTAACAATAATTATATTGTTCTTTAGTACTTTTACAGAAAAACATGCATATCTGGAAAACCCCAGGTGCCAAGCATTCTGGATAAAAGATTTTATACCTGTCCTTCATCACAAAGTTCATGTTACAATGATGAAACTTCAAAAAGGTTTTTGATGAAAATGGATTAACGTCAAAGTCATTGTCAATGTTGCAATGAAAGTAAGTCAAAGCAATAAAATGTTACAGAAACCGCTTAATTCAATGGCAGTTTCAGATTCAACAAAATGATCAATGGGCAGTAACTGTCAACCACTTCTTTACTTCATATGGCAAAGTGCTTTATAAGCAGGGCAATGACAGTTGTGTTGGAATCATATCAGAATGTAACACATCTCTCAAAGAAATAAAACAAAAAAACCCTGGGATTTTAACCAATTTGATGATTGCAGCACTATAAATAAGTCTTTTGTTTTGTTGCAAACGCTGTAGGTAATGTTTGTAGAAAATGAAGATATGCAGAAGTCACTTAAATAACACTAGGTGGCACTATAAGCTTAAGAATATAACTGTTCTATAGCCACTATATCAGCACTTTATGATTAGGTACAATTTAAGTTACAAAAAGCATCCAAGTTCTTCCTCCTAAATCCTTTTAAAGATAAATATATGCACTTTGCTTTGACCTGTGGTTCTGAAACAATAGAGGGAGCCCTTTTCGGTGGTTTAAAGCAGTGGCGAGCAGGGTCAGACTGGCCCAACGGGACACTGGGAAAAAAACCTGGTGGGCCCCAGTGAGCCAGAGTTCCAGACCCATTTATTGCCTGAGACCTGCCTGTCTCCTGACCTCCCTCTGGCCAACTGCAGCAGCAATGAGCTAAGATACACAAAGCACAGAGGAAGGGGGGACAGAGGGGGTTGTGGCTGGGGTGGGGGCCCAAGGGAAATGTGTGGGGTCCCTTATGCAGAAGCTTGGTGGGCCATTGATCCCCCATTCCAATGCTGGTGGCTGGTGGACTCAGCTCAAAGGCTAATTAGGATGAGCATTGGGGAGAATGGGCATTTACTCTCCTACATACACCTGAACGTTCAGCTTGATTGTCATTTAGGGTAAGATTCGCCGTAAAAGAGATACCGACACCAGAAATTAAACTCTTTTTTACATCTATTATAATATTGCCTTTGAAAACTACTTATAACTTTGCCATAAGTATTTGCACAATGCTTTTACATTACCTGCCTGATGCCCCATGTTCCTGTATGAGGGGGCTGCCATATTTGTGCAGCACGAGTCTGTTAGCATTAGACACTTTAAAGGAGAAGTCAACCTGTACAGGGAAAAAACCCTCCCCCCCTCCCCTGTGTAGGCCCCCCCTCCCTCCTCCCCCCCGCCCCGGCAAATGCCCCTAAGTTGTTACTCAACCCTCGGCTGTGGAGTTCATGGTCGCCATCTTCTCCCGAGTGCTCTTCTTCCTGCTTTGACCAGCATTTTTGGCGCATGCGCAGTACGAGGCATTTACCAGTAAGGATCTTCTGTGCATGCGCCGAAAGTCACAAAGTTTCCGATCTTTTTTTTGGAAACTTTGTGACTTTTGGAGCATGCGCAGAATATGGTTAAAGGACAAGGAAAGTCTAAAATAGAATAAGGCTAGAAATGCTGTATTTTGTATACTAAACATAAGCATGAACTTACTGCACCACAAGCCTAATCAAACAAATGATTTATGCTTTCAAAGTTGGCCACAGGGGGCTGTCATCTTGTAACTTTGTTAAACATCTTTGCCTGACCCTGACCCTGCACATGCTCAGTGTGGTCTAGGCTGCTTAGGGATCGTCATAAACAAAGCTGCTTGAATTCTGCATGGCTGGTAAGTAAGGCGGGGGCTCCCCCTGCTGTTCATAAGTATGATTGTTTCCCTACTCAGCAGTTAGGGACCATCTCACAATTCCTATCCACAGCAGTAAATGAAGGGAGAATTTCACTGCATACAGTCAGGTTTCTTATAAAAACGGTACACATTTTTTAATTAAAGTATATTGGAGATAGGTTTCTTTTTCATTAAAGAAAGTAGAAATTGGATTTTATTTTTTTGGCTTTCCTTGTCCTTTAACGGCAAATGCCTCATACTACACATGCGCCAAAAACCGCTGGTCAAAACAGCGATTGAGAGAAGATGGCGCCCATGAACTCCGCAGCAGAGGACCTGTGCTGAGGGTTTAGTAACAAGTTAGGGGCATTTGCCCGGGGGGAAAGTAGGTCGGGGGGGAGGAGGGCCTACACAGGGGAGGGGAGGAGAGTTTTTTCCCTGCACAGGTTGACTTCTCCTTTAACTGACAGGCTGAGATGGGACAGTCAGGTTGGCAAAACAGTCAGGTTTAGGAACATAAACTAACAATTACTTACAAAACAAACCTCTCAGCAAAAAACAATCAAAATGACCTATAGGTAACTTTTAAAGTACATTCTGAAGTCGCCAGAAGTTTTCTCGTGAGGCAATTACAGCGACTTCAGCAAACAAAGCGTTCTGTGTGCCTGCCGGCGGAAGGCAGATTGGGGAGATTAGTCGCCGCAAGGAAGAAGAGATTTGTCGCCTGGCGACTAATCTCCTCGAATCTGCCCGTGTGGCCAGACCCTTATGGGGTAAGAGGGACTTAAATACAAAGGCACCATTTGGGTTAAGGGGAGGTCTTAACCCCAAAAGTCTGATAATTTGGAACAATGCATTATAACTACATATAAGCAGTAGCGTAACTAGAGGGGGGCGTGCCCTGGTGCGTGACGCGCAGCCGTGCCCACCCCCTTCATACGGCCTGTAGTTTCAATGGCGCGTGGGCTGCCGGGGGGCCCTGAGGGGGTGCGGGCCCTGACCCGCTCGCACCCCCTGCTCCCCCGGTAGTTCCGCCACTGCATATAAGTTAGTTAGGTTCTTGTATTCTATAATTACCCATAACAAAATCCAATTCTAATAGTCACCCAGAACAGACAGAATTTATTAAATTGAAGCAGCTTTTGGGTGATCTAGCACAAATAAACCTTCCCAATCTGGGATAAAGAGATTTTAACGTGCTAAGAAGATCAAAAATGTTGTTTTTATCCTTCCAGATATTTAGAGGATTTAAAGCATTGTGTGTGAGTAAAGCCTAATTTGGCCATGCTGATTGTTTGCTGCATGTGTTTCACATATGTTTCCCATGAATAAGACAAAGAAGGATCTTTTTACGCACTGATGCCAATCCAGCTGCAGGACCACCATATGAGAGGAGACACCTGCTTCTCTGGAGCTTCTTGTTGCGTATAGAAGCCAAGCCATTAAAATAGAAAAGACATGCTGTTCAATATGCATCTTCTACACTGCCTTTTGCTGGATCTGACAGATGTAAATAAATATTGATGTCAAAGTCTTATAGCTTATAAACTGATATTTTGGCGTTGCACTTTGGATGATTGAGATATATATATATATATATATATATATATATATATATACATACATATATGTATATACATACATATATGTATATTTATTTATATTTACTCTTAAGCTTTTTTGGACTTAGTTCCCTGAGAATGAAAATTGTTGAATGTAAAAGTGAGAGAAATGTAAGCCACTTACAGTGAATTGAGAGGTGGGGGGAATATTCGCTGAGCAGGGGACACTGTACTCACATCACTGATGAGGTCACACAAGCCTTTTTGGCGCCAATTCTGGCTTTTAAACTATGGGGGGGACCGAAACGTTGACAATAAATTTTCTTTTCTAAACTGCATTATGAAGCCCTGGATCTTGGGGAACTACTATGTATACTTTTTTTGACAGCACCCAGGCATGAAGAGAACGCTTGACTGGAGTGCACCACAACTGGAACTTTCAGCACTGAATCTACTCTAGTTCCACACAGTTGATGTATACAGTTTTATTGTGCAGAATTTCTGAAACGGTATAAAATGTATGTCCTTGGAGGCCGGCTCTGTGGGAGAACTGAGGCTAATATGATTGTCTGTAGCAAACTTGTCTCAGGTACAGTAACCTATGGACAGACCAAAAATATAAAGTAATTGAAATCATTGCAGACCTTCTATCTAGTTTAGATTTTTACATATTAATGGGGATTAAAACCCCAAAAAATTAAATTGATTGAAGCTCAGGTTGTTCCAAATTTTTCTTAATTTATAGTGCTTTCTGAGATATGACCATTTTTAGGCAGTCAGACTGCCAATAGCAGGATTTCGGCTCAACAGCTCTCATTGAATGTCAGCCAGCTCCAGACTGGGATTCAGAATAGGTCCTGGCATTTCAAGTACACAAAAGCCCAAACAGCCCCCCTTTATGCCTTATAAACAGTGACTGTCTATGGCAACTTATAGCAGCCCCTGGCATTTTGCAGGAATCCCCAGATTGCCAGTCCAGGCCTGGTGTCAGCGACCCTTAATGTCTGTTTAGTTTCTATGTACCGCCAAGGGTTATGGACACTCTGACTTTCAGAATAAGCGTTCAGCCAAAAACCTGGTATAAGCAGTTCAAAACTGCAAATTTCTCAGAAACTGCTTAAAATGATTGACAGAGCAGTTCAAAACTGCCAATTTCTCAGAAACTGCTTAAAATGATTGATAGAGCAGTTTAAAACTGCCAATTTCTCAGAAACCGCTAAAAATTATAGACAGACAGACAGACAGACAGATAGATAGATAGATGTACATTTTAAAGGACAGACAGACAGACAGACAAACAGACAGACAGACAGACAGACAGACAGACAGATAGATAGATAGATAGATAGATAGATAGATAGATGTACATTTTAAAGGTCCTCAAAGGAGCACAGTAGGTATTTGAATCAATTAATATTTTGGGTTTAGATCCCCTGTAAGGTGAATGATGATTTTTGTCTCTGGTGTCAGCGACCCTTTTCTATGTACCGCCAAGGGTTATGGACACTCTGACTTTCAGAATAAGTGTTCAGCCAAAAACCTGGTATAAGCAGTTCAAAACTGCCAATTTCTCAGAAACTGCTTAAAATGATAGACAGAGCAGTTCAAAACTGCCAATTTCTCAGAAACCGCTAAAAAATGATAGATATACAGACAGACAGACAGACAGACAGACAGATAGATAGATAGATAGATAGATGTACATTTTAAAGGTCCTCAGAGGAGCACAGTAGGTGTTTGAATCAATTAATATTTTGGGTTTGGATTCCCTGTAAGGCGAATGATGATTTTTGTCTCAGTTCAGTGTTCCATTTGAGATGACATTGTTTTGTGCAGTGGGAGACAGCTGGCAGTGAAGCTAAATATTTGATATTAGGGATGTATCCAGTCCATTTTTGGATTCATCTGGATACCTAAATGAATGAAATGTAGGAATGACCCCCACATTAAAAATTTGTTTGAATACTGAACCAAATATGTTCCCTAATTTGCAGTTTGAACTTAAATATAATTTGTAAAAAAAATTATTACATTCAGTTGTTTAGAGCTTTAAAATCACATGACCAACAAAGGTTGCTAAATTCCAAACCCTGCAAAAAATGCTAGAATTCATTCGATCACGTTCATGGATTTGGCGGATTCCTGTTTTATATAAGCAAACAAATTAGGTGTCTTATTTCCTGCTCTACTTTTTATAGAACGTGTACTCTTACTTAAAGGCCATTAGATGTCAGTGTGGAACTTATAAATCTAGCAAAGTCAGTCTATATGTCCAAAAATTTAAATAAATATTAATGGCAAATACACCAATTAGACCGCTCCCAGCTTACACCTCCTGCACTGCTCCGTGTATTCCTTGCTGGGTGCTCTGTCTGCAGCGTCCCCACCGCTTGTCTCACACCAACCAAAGGAAAGACGACACTCCATTCAAGGATAAAGGCAGGTTTATTACAGACCCTACAGGGATCTCAAGCCTTTATCCTTGAATGGAGTGCCGTCTTTCCTTTGGTTGGTGTAAATATTAATGGGTATATTTTACTGAATCTAATTTCAGTTTTATCAGGCTAGGGTTTGTGTTGTAGAAAGATAAGGGGGAAGGGTTTTAACTACCCCCTCTACATTACAAGAATACTAAGGAACTTTTGTCTATTCAACCTGTTTTTGGCAGGAGTATATCCATTAGACAGACACCTGAACAAATCTTTCCCATCTGACAGATACTTGGAAAGGATTTTGTTTGGTCTGGAAATGAATCCCTATTGTATCCTGCAGCACATAAAGGCCTTATCTGTTTGGCACCACCAACACACCAACTGGTTTACAGGATTAATATAGATTGCAGAAAATCACCTCCATCCATTGAATTAACCACCCACTGTGCCCTCGAATACGATTGGAATCTCAATTCCCCTTTTGCCCCTAAATTAAAGTGTATCAGCAGTTCACCCTAGCCTCTTTTGAGAAACAGGTGCTGGCTATTAACCAATGCAATACAATCTATCAGCACAACTGAGCAAATGCCAGTATGGTAAACCCTGTGCATTATTGGGAGATCACACAATCACAATACCATGCTTGCACACGTTTTGTTGTGCTGTTTTTGACAATTAGTGACACAGGGGCATATTTTCTGCCAGTTTGCATCAATACCTCAGATGTATTTTCACGATTTTTACTTAAAATCATAATCACACCATTGTGTAATATGCTGAAATTTTGCTGCCATAATTACTTTTGAGTATTTACGCCAGCGCATTGTCACCATTCAAATTTAGCATTTCCCCATTAGGTATTGGGATATTAGTATATGATGTGTAGGGCCCAGGTGCTTTGCCTTGGAATTGGCTGGGAACAGTGAATATTAAGTTTGTGATCTTGCAATTTAGTTTGCATAGAACTGGATCCTTAGATTAGGTCTATGCAATACTCACTGCTTATGGTACTAAAGGGGTGGGTCATATTTAAGTTCACTTTTAGTATGTTATAGAAGAAAATTTTTAATTAGTGTTCATTTTGTTATATATAGTTTTTGAATTATTTGCCTTCTTCTGATTCTTTCAGATTTAAATAGGGGTCAACAATACAAATTTATTGTAATTGTTACTTACTCTGTTTAGGCCTTTCTTATTCAGATTCTTATTCAAATCAGTGCATGGTTGCTAGGGTAATTTGGAAACTTGTAACTGGAGAGCTGCTGGATAAAAAGCTAAATAATTAATATAAAAATAAAAAAAATTAAAACTAACTGGATATTGTCACAGAATATCATTCTCTTTTTAAACAATTGAGCATTTGCCATCTCATACAAATGGCACAACTCAATTAGCAATTGTATATTATTCTGTTTTATCCTACACACAGGGGCCTTCATTTTACTTGTGTTTCTTGTTAATTCTTAAAAAAATTGTTTTAAATGCATTGGGCTCATAGGGTGAAAGCAATCTGTCTGCTCTGGGCCATCATAGATGTGGATAAATTGTGGCTGAATTGCCCATAGATTTAATTTATGGGTCTAATGAGGTCTAATGAGGTGAAATAATCATTAATGTAATCATGTTTCTACCAGAGTATATAATCTGTAACTCATCTTTACTACCTATAAACAATAGAACTAAAATAATAAATAAAATGATATATAGAAAGAAATTCAGAGAGCCTGAGGTCTTGTCGGGTCATACAGATACTTTCTGCCTATTGACTTGTTTACCAGGAAGGATTGATCTCCCACTGACAAAACTTAATTATTAAATAAGAAGCAATGTGCTGTTGAAGTTATGCACTGTGAATTTGCTCTAAATGTCATTCTGCAAAGAATATAACATTTTGTAATTGCTGCATCGCTAAATGTCAAGTTAGTATGGGGAAACAAACCAAACTAAAATTTATAAATGCTATATTATATTTGTCACAATGCATTAGAACTATCAACATGGGGTAGAAGTCAGAACATAAACAGCCAATACAGTTGCAGATTTTTTGGAAATGGCTATTGTTTCCCTGTCCATTGTGACATATAAAGGCTTTTTATTTCTATAATGCAATATAGGTATGGGACTTGTTATCAAGAATGCTCAAGAATGGATCCTATAACAGTATATTAAATAACATGTGTGTTAATTGGTAGCTGTGTTGAATTCTATAACTTGTTAAGACTCCACTTTGTCTCACTCTGCCTTCAGCTTTCATTAAAGGGCCAATATACTCTTCGTATTCTTGCTGAATTTTACATAATATGTGAAAATAGCTACACAGGCATCATTTTATGGTTTGTCAATGTACAAACTATGAGATATGCTAGGATACTGAAACATACTACCTGCTATAGGGGCTGTATAGGGGCCTTTATTGCACCCAAAAATAATTATTGAACAGAAAGAATAATGCATGGCGGAGGATTATGTATGCAACTAAAACAAATAAAAATAATAAATACAATGTATTTATAAAGATTCTTTGTGATCTGTCATGGTGCCAAGAGATTGCTGAAATGCTAATGCAGGCCAATATTAAAAAAGGGATCCTGTTCTCAGCCTGAAAACTATACTCCTGTTAGTCTGACATCAGGGGTATTGATGGATAAGATACTGGAATAAATGAATACATTACAAATCACAATACTAAGAGTTTGTGCCATCATGGTTTTATGTGTAGTAGATCTTGCCAGAAACATCTAATTGCCTTTTTGAAGAGGTGAACAGGAACCTAAAACCTCTGGAGTCGTAGTTTCCTCATTGGACCAACGCTGTTAGTGGAGTACCGATGAGTTCTGTGCTTGGACTTTTGCTATTTAATATGTTTATCAATGGAGCTGGAGGTGGGCATTGGAGCTGGAGATGATTCTAAATTGTGCAAAGGTTCCATGCAGGATGCTACCACTTTGCAGAGAGATTTGACTGGATCAACTAGCAGTTAGGCAGGTTATATATGTATAGACATAAAGGGTTGAACTTGATTGACATGTGTCTTTTCAACCTAACTTACTATGACTATGACTTAATTGGAAAAATAGAAAGCAAATTGGAAAATCAGGTTTAATGTTGACTGGGGCATGGTTATGTACTTTGTTAGAATTATTATATAAATGATATGTGTAGAATAATGTATAAATTATAATAATAAATGAGACATGTATATATAAAAAAGTTATATGTTTAATTGTGTGTGTACCTCATCTTTCCAGAAGTCTTTTTGGAACCTCCACAATATGACTGCTATTGACCTATAATGAATGCTATTTGTCTATATTTGGGCCCTCAGAGGAAGAACCATTTTTATACAGTTTAATTAAAAAACATTTATTATACATTCTATGTAGTTTTAGAAATAAATCTCAGTACAGAGGTGTCCAACAAAACCATATTGCCACTGTTGAAATTTTAGTCCTTGTCATGACAATAAACAAATAAGAAGGAGAAAATGAGTAGAATGAGACAACCGCCTGGAAGACAGCAGACGTCATAGGCTCCAAGTCTGCTTCTTCTAGAGGAGCATTTTAGAAATCTTATTGTGTATCTACAGTGTTAAGTATGGTTTAGAAACAAAATAGCTTGTCTAATGATAGGACATTAATTGTTAAGCTCAGCCAGACAATTGGAGAACAAAATGAAAAATGAGAATCATTTATTACAGGATATTCTGCTGCATGACCCTTTCACAACACTGTAAACTACTTATGTCTGAAAAAAGGCCACAACACTAACACAGCAGCAATATCATATTCTGCCCTGGCTTCGTCTTTTTCGAAGAAATAATAAAAAATATATTAAAAGCTAAATGGAACAAATATACTTTTACAATTTCTGTTTTATTCTACTATGCAAATTGTGTCTTCTAGTGCAACTGAATTGAAAAGAATAACACTGTGTGAAGTCACATGGGAAAAACATCAACATTTTCAGGTAACTGCATATCAGTCAGTGCCCTATCCGTAGTCACAACAGGATCGGTTTCTACTTTGTTATACCCCTGTCTTATTAAGTAGGAACAGTGTGGGGATTCCCCAATAATACAAAATTGATTGTACTAAGGATTAGCCAGGAAGTGCAGCAGCATATATACAGTATAGTAAAAAAAAGATAATATCCTTTGAAAAGGGACTGAGTTTCTGGGACAGCTAGTAAATAGGGAGGGATGGTGCCTAAAGCATGGGTTGGAGTGAGGCATCAATGGGACCACTGCAGCTGCGTTTTCATGTTCTTATGAACATAAAGGCTCTTCTCCTGGTTTCCGCTCTCCCATCCCATCACTGCGCACCATGTACCAAATACCTTTTACTTCCTTAACTTTGTAGCTGTGATCAGGCTAAATGTAAGGGGAAGTGGGCCTGGGTTGGCAGGGCCCATGGATTTCCCAGTGTCCCAGTCTGACACTGATAGTAGAGTGATATGTTGCCTGTATCATTGAACATAATGGACATTGAGGAGGAACTACGTTTGCGTGACTACATCGAGATGGTGTCGGTAGGTGTAGAAGTGGTAGCCTCTGGGGAAGGGTTTTGGCTATTTGAAAGTAAATATAATAGATGTTGCCTGTAGTAGTGGCAATAATAGTTTCTGGGAAGGGATTGTAGTAATACAACTCCCATCATGATGGTTGCACTGCATATACTTTGCATATTCAGATGGATGTGCTGTTATTTAAACATCAGGCTTGTGACTTTGAGCAGCTTTTTGCCTTTTAAAACATTCAATCTATGGATCTTACTTTCAGATCTTTTTTGTATACGTGTGTATACGTGTGTATACAAGTGACAGTAAGAACCTTTTTTCATAGATTGTTTATATTGGATCAGTTAAAATTGGAAAAATTCTAGGTTTTTTTTGAACACGTGACAAGTTCAACCATTTTCTCATGCCCTCACAGTTATAAATAACTATTACTTATTTTTTCATCTAAACTTTCCAGGAATATCTCACACTTAGGAAAATCAGTTATTTTTTTACGAGAGTTTGAGGAACTTTTTTGGTATAATAAGACGTGAATATGCACCCTAATGGGCACAGAACACTCTGCCATACAGTTACTCCTGCACCTGGCACAAGAAAATTGAATAGGAGCTCTGAATAATGCAGGATTCCTAGCTGTTTGATATATATAAGCTTTTAGGAACAAATGGGTCTTATTAACCTGTTGATTTGCTTTGTGTTGTTTACCATTGTCTGAGTCTTCCAGGGAATCAACTCCCCAGACCCCAAAAAAGTCGACTGATCGGAAGGCTCCCATAGTAGACTAGGGACAATATTAAAAAAAAATTATAAAACTCAAACCCTCTTGTTTGGAACCACCGTTTTAGTTCTGTTTATAAACTGTAAAATCAAGTCATGCTCTTCAACATTTTATGAATGGGCCCCAAAATTCTTTGATTTATGCTGGGGAATGCATTACCTATTCTAGATCAGTTTTAGGTTTTAAATTAGGGGTTTTTTTCTCTCTCTGCGAACATAATGACCAGTTTGTACCTGCATCAGTTTTGCCTTGTCTTTTTTACATTCAGCTTATTTTTATTTGGCCATGGCCCAATGATGACACAGTACATTTCTTTGGCTGCTGGCCTTGCCCTCTCCTGGCTTCTAGTAAAAAGATTATCACGCTAATAAAGAACTTTTGAAGGCGATAAGGTTAGAAGCAAAATGACGGAGGTCTTGTGAATGGCAGATTCTGTAAGTAGCAGCTTCCTTATAAAGCTGTCAAAAATAGCACAGCTCTTAAAATTTCCACTATACCAGTTTGAAGGGACATTTTTTCAAAAAGAAGGCTTAGTGGACTTTATATTAAATAATACAGCCACTAATCCTGGAAGTCCAGCTGGATCTAGTTATCCAACCATTTGTCACTCATGTAGTCATGTCAGCTTTTTCCAAGAACCACTTGTTACAAATAGTTTGTGCACTTTCTTGGAATATCCTTTAGAAGAAGTCTGGGATACATCTGTAAATGCCTTAATTTATTTATCAGAGAAGAAAATCTTTATTGCAATGCTTAATGTGAAAAGCATGAATGTAAATATATGTAGTGTTTTTTTGTTCTGCCTGTTACCATTGGATGATCACATCCAGTTCTGAAATTCAGAGTTCATCTACCCAGACTGATCGTCTTCTGATGATCTCATTAGCTTGTAATAGAGATGAGGGGACCTTTAAAAAATGTGGCTGCTGGACAACCAAAGATTTTGGTTGCTTGCAAAATCTGTGGTCTGAAACACCTATTCTAGTTATGCTCACTTTTAACCCCCCCTGTTTATGCAGCAATCAGGAGATTTTATGCAATATTATTCAGGGGGATCAAATTGACCAGTTGAATTGTGCATCTTAAAGGGGTTGTTCACCTTCAAATTAATGTAGAGCGTGATATCCTGAGACAATTTGCAATTGGTTTTCATTTTTTATTATTTGTGGTTTTTGAGTTATTTAGCTTTTTTATTCAGCAGCTTTCAAGTTAGTAGTTTCAGCAATCGGGTTGCTAGGGTCTAAATTAGCCTAGCAACCATGGACTGATTTGAAGAGGAGACTGGAATATGAATAGGAGAGGACCTGAATAGAAAGATGAGTATTAAAAGTAGCAATAACAATAACATTTGTAGCTTTACAGAGCATGAGCTGAGAAGAATCCAAAGAAAAAGGCAAATAACTCAAAAACTATAAATAATGCAGACCAATTACAAAGTTAACTAGAATTGACCATTCTATAACATACTAAAAGTTGCTTTGAAGGTGAACCACACCTTTAAAGGAACAGTAACGTCAAAAAATAAAAGTGTTTTAAAGTAATGAAAATAGAATGCAGTGTTGCCCTGCACTGATAAAACTGATCTGTTTGCTTAAGAAACACTATTATTGTTTATATAAATAAGCTGCTGTGTAGCAATGGGGGCAGCCATTCAAAAGAGAAAATGCTCAGGTTACACAGCAGTTAGCAAATAAGCTCTGTCTGCCTAATGGTGTTATCTGTTATCCATTAGTTAACCTGTGCCATATAGCCGTTTTTCAATTTCCGCCATTGCTCCACAGCAGCTTGTTTATATGAACTATAGTAGTGTTTCTGAAGCAAACAGATCAGTTTTACCAGTGCAGGGCAACAGTACATGATATTTTCATTAGTTTAAAACACTTACATTTTTTGGTGTTACTGTTCCTTTAAGTCTGAATAGCAACTGTCTTTGAAATTGCTTCTGTTAATCCCACATTTGACCTGACTGCTGAGTGGTCATAGCAGCAATTCTTGTCTAATTACTGGCCAAATTTGACAACGTTGATTCGTAGTAAGCCCAATATAAACATTTGATATACGTGAATAGATAAAGAAATGGGCAATTCATGAGCAGTGGGTCAATTTTAAACATTTCATTAGGGGCAATATTTTATTAACTGTGCATTCCCTTTATGTAAGCAGCTGAGTTTGTTTTTATGTTGCCAGATATTAGAATTATTAGACACCTCAGTATTTGGGGTTTTTTTTCAAAAAGTATTTAGATAGTTCTGTAATTCATACGTACACCACGTTCTGTACAGAGCAGAGCTCTTAGGATTCTAGAATCTCTTTCACAAGTCATAAATTCAAAGTAAACCTTTTCTTCTGACAAAATATATGTGAATAACACAGTATAGAGATGTCAAAGAAAAAATACTGGCAAGGAAGGAAACCCTGGCAACGATACAGATGTGCTGTACATATGGAGAAGAACTCGCCTTTCTCATAAAATGTTCCTGACTCATTCTCAAAGGGAATTAGTATGTTGCAGATTTTACACATGTGCAATATCAATTGCTAATTAATAACCGAAAGGTACTAAAAGGGCCAAGAACATACACTGGATATTTGAATGTGGACCACATTTCAAGATAAATATTTTTCTTGCCAGACTTACTGAATCTATGCAAAAAATGAATAAAACAATATAGCTATTCAGCCCATCTGAGAATTTCCTGTAGTAATCAATTAGGGAAGTTAGCTGTGGCCAATAGCAATATTTTTCTTAATAAAAATAAACATCTTTAATAGAATATTTATCTCTGTTATTTATGAATGAGCCAAGCTTGGTATCAGTTATGATATGAGAAAGGAAAAAACAAATAATTACTTAATATATATTATACTTTATTTCAGGTGGAAAAAGGCCTTCTATAAAGTTGCATAGTAACATGAGCCAAGTTTACCCTCCCCAACTGAGTAGCATAGCATCCAACAGAAAATCACTTTCATTGGGCATCTATCAAGGGGTGCTGGGTGGTTTACTCTAGGGGTCTCATGATGATTTGTTTTACAGAATAAAACCCTTGCCATGTTTTTATTTGCTTATGGGAAAATTGAAGTCATGTAGGGGAATGTGATAAGTTTCATTAGCACAAAAAAAGTTCCAAAGACCATTGCGAATTTTAGCGACCATGTTTGCGTCCTTTTGGACTCATTACAGACCCTATCGACTTCTTTACGAAGTTTTCGACATAATAATGGCTTTTGCGAACATTCGCAGTGTATGAAATAAACTTTCACAATCATGAAATGTTTTTTGCAACAAAATATTTAATGGAACTCCAGAGCAGGTGTTACAGTGTTTACTTAAAGGGGAACTCCAGCTTCCAAACCAAAATTTGATAAAAAGGGCCACATAACACAGAAACCCCTAATATATCCATCACAGTTACATGTTTCTTCAAAAAGTATGAATAAATGCCATTTTCTATGCTGAAATCCCGCTGTTTAACAGTTCTTCTCTTTCTGCATCATTTGAAATCCTGGCAGGGAAGGAGGGACTAAACACTGATGTTGCAAATTGTAACAACTTCTCCACATCTTACAGACAGCATGCAGGAACTATATAACCCACAATGCATTGCACTGTGATGTTCCTTTCTTTATTGAAATCATGTGTGCAGGGAATTGTGAGTTTTGGAGGATACAGGCTGAGGACAGATGGCTGTTGATACAAAGTAACAGTAGTCAGCCAGCTCAGCAAAGTAGTCAGACAGATCAGCAGGAGAGCAGGGGGCTAGGCTTAGGGAACTGTCAGAAACCATTAAAAACCATGAAAAGTCTGCATATTTTTTAATTGATGTATATTAGAAAGTTGCTTGAAATTATATTTACTTTTCAAAAAGTTATGTTTTTGTGGAGTTCCCCTTTAGCAATGTAATATTTGCCATCAAATGATTTTACATTTCGAGCAACACTAAACATTTGCAAAAATGCCATTTGAAACATTGCTTGCAATTTTTTACAATTACATTCCCCCTATGTTTTCTTACAACAATTACTACCAATAGGCTAACATTTAAATCAGAAATGGACACTCAGCAGTCATTGGGCATAAGCATCAGTAAACTCTTAAATATTTGAAATTGCCACTGGGGCATGTTATCCTACAGCAAAAGTCTCTAACAACCTGATCCACAGAAATTTAATATAAAAAAAAAAACCCAGTTGCCCAGTTGACAACCAATAACTCATAGTAAATGGGAGAAGAACCCCTTCCTACCTGAGCAATCTGAATATAGCTTATGGAATTTGCTTCCAAACTGGTTTGAGAGGGAGAAGCTTTATTAAAACATGGGAAACTTTCTGCTTTGTTTCTTGTTTGCTTTGTTTGACCTTGTAAGAAAGAAATCTCTAGTACCATTTAAAAGTGTTTCTATAACTTTTCCTCTGTGCAAAGACGTATTTCATAGCTATATATGTATAAGTGTATTCTGCAAAAGAAAATATTTGCAGACAATATATTACTGGCTTAACAGTTGTATGGAGTGTGTTTGTTTCTAGTTAAATAGTTTGGACAGAAGTCTGAAATCTAAGAGAGCTGATAAACACTTCTATTGTGTTCTGCTGGTTACATACCAAGATCCGCTGGTAGATCATGATCAACTTTCCCTTTCGGGACATTTAAGAAACTGTTGATTTTTTGTTTGTTGTGCACTGCTATGAGAAAGTTTTCAACCCATACAACAATCTGAACTATATCTGCTCAAAAACCCAAGAAGCCCAGTAGCCAGGAAATATAACAGATGGAGTTTTAACAGGTGTTGTGATGTAGATGCTCTTTGTGCGGTATCTGCTCCAGTATTGCTTTCATACTGGAAAGCAGGTTGCATTTGTATTTGGACGACTGCATAAAAACTGCTTGATGGAAAGGAAGCCAATAAATCCCAATTATGGAATAGGAGTTGGATTTCACACATCTGAGCAGATGTTAACTAGCTGAGGCCAAAAAATGCACTGTTAAATGATTAAAAAACTGGTTTTCAGCTAAGACTAGTCAGGACTTTAAACATTTGGAAAGTTTTATTTTTGTTTTATTTGTTTTTTACTAACTGGAGTATTTTGGAGTGGCTGGAGTGACTGGATGTGTAACACAAAAGCCAGAACACTACTTCCTGCTTTGCAGCTCTCTTGGTTTCCACTGATTGGTTACTAGGCATTGACCAACCAGAGACTTAAGGGGGGGGGGCATTTGGGTCATATCTGTTGCTTTTGAATCTGAGCTGCATGCTGAGGATCAATTGCAAACTCACTGAACAGTTAGAGAGTTGAAAAGCAGGAAGTAATGTCCTTTTCTTTTATGTTAGACATCCAGTCACTCCAGCTTTTATACATTACATTTTTGGCTAACTAACTATTTTAGAAACATTTTTTATTTTGCACAGCCTATCTACCCAGTTGTATTATTACACTGAACTGTTCTTTAAGAAATCTGTTTCCTATCCTTCTAAAAGTAATTCAATAGAGTGGAAAATTAATTTCCAGTTGTGAATTTACAGAAAATCGAAATGTTACCTCTGCCTTAGACATTTTGTCTTTCACTATATTCCTGCTCTCACAACTCTGTGCTCTCTCTCTCCCACCACATCCTTCCACTATGTCTGCTCTTTATGCTTGCTCCCAGCATCTCTATTTTCTCTTTTTCTAACACTTGTCTGTTCACAGTGTCCACTATCTCCCCTCACTGCAATTTCTATGTTTCCCCAAGGGCTCATTTGTGACTGTTCCAGCTTACTTGCACTATTACTCAGATCTGTCTGTGATCTGGTTAGCACATGCTGTAACTGGTCCTCAAGAATATAGTGGCTGAGCACAACTTTTGGTCACAGTTTTAAACATAACTGTGTATTGTGTGAATCCTCACCCACTTTGCTTCATATTAATGTAACACTATTAAGAAGTGAATGAGTTTTGTTGGAAAACCATAGCATCATTGTATGGTAGCTGTGCATCTAAAACAGCAGGTGAACACATGCTCAAAGGATTTCCTACTAATTCTTTAATGATTATACCGCTAACACTAATCTGATTAACACCTGAATTTTAAGCATATCTTCCCAACTACTGCTTTGTTGCTCAGTGTCAGAACTGCTTTCGTTCAACAGTCACTGGGGAAACATCTGTACCCATCAGATCTCAATGATGCCTTTACCAATAGGCATGCATGCCTTTTACCTACCTTACCTTTTACCTACTTTTACTCTCAGCATATTTTCAGGGAAAAATGTCAGGTTTCAGCCAAGGATGGTTAGAACTTTGCACTTTGTTTGCCAACAGTTATCAGACTTCCAAAGATCATTATCACATGTATGATTTCTAATATAAAGAAGAACACATTTTATGTGATTTTTTGTGATGAAACTGTTTTGAATATTCTCCAAAGAGCATGACAATGAAAATAAATCTATAGTAAATTGCAATCACGTTATACTTGTACCATGCCATTCTTCACATCAAGCCCCCATCAAGCAAAGGTCTTACATAAGAAAAAAATTATCAAATCAATTTTGATTTATTTCACCTAAAAAAATTGGAAAAGAATGCTGAATGCTGATTCGCCGCCAGCGAATAAAATTGCGAAACGCCCGCGGAAATTCGCGGCAAAAATTCGCCGGCGTCAAAATTTTTTTTTTTCGAAAAAACGGACGCCGGCGCCAAAAACGGGCGCTGGCGTCGAAAAACGGGCGCCGGCGTCAAAAACGAGACGCCGGTGCCGTTTCGCGAATTTTTCGCCGTTTCGCGAATTTCGCGCGAAATTCGCGAATTTTCCGGCGAAGCGAAACGGCGCAAATTCGCCCATCACTATCTACCATATAAAATGTAATTCCTATTCCAACAAGTGTTTTTGTTTAGTTGTAATATTGGTGTTTAGGCAGCTATCTCAGGTCCTTTTGCCTGGTCATGTTCTTTTAGAAAGAGCAAGTGCTGCACTATGGAACTGCTCTTCCCATTGTTCTGCTGATGGGCTGCTGAGGGGGACTTACAGTACAGCAGTAAAGAATGACTGAAGTTTAGCAGACCATAAGTCACATGACTGGGTGCACTTAGGAAACTGATAATATGTCTCGCCCCATGTCAGATTTCAAAATTAAATATAAAAAAAATCTGTTTGCTCTTTTGAAAAACAGATTTCAGAGCAGAAGTCTGCTGGAGCAGCACTATTAAAATAACATGTTTTCCCATGACAGTATCCCTTTAAGGTCTGGCACTTGGCAGAGCAAACAGGCACACGTTTAACCTCCAGAGGAGTGAATAACAAATAGACATTTGTACCTGAGAACTGTCTATAAAGATAATTTTTTACAGATCAGTGGAACAAAATTGTGACGTAAGAAAGATAAGAAAAATGTAGAAACCGTTGTAAATAAATGACTAATTCTATTATTTCAACATTACCAGGAAACTGAAAAAAAATTAATCAAAAGGCATTTAAGGTATAGTTTGTTTCTCAAAAGTTAGAGCATACCTCCCAACATTTGAAAAATGTTAAGAGGAACAAAGATATCTGCCACACTACAAATTTTTAACCATAATGATTTTATGGCCAGCGAAATTAGCGAAACGGCGAAAAATTTGCGAAACTGCGCCGGGGTCTCGTTTTTGACGCCAGCGTCTGTTTTTTGATGCCGGTGTCCAATTTCTTTTCATTGCAAATTCATGCCTGGCAAATAAATTCGCCCATCACTAGTAGAGAGCTGCTCGTACAAGCTAAAGTGCAACTTCCGGGGGATCAAACTACATTGTGGACAAAAAAATGGCTCTTTATTAGTGATGGCCGAATAAATTAGCCAGGCACAAATTCGTGGCGAATTTCAACATTTACTGCCGGCGAATAAACTTGCAAAGATTCGCCAGCGACAAAACATTTTGGACGTATGTCGGAAAAGTCACTCGCGTCAAAACCGCTGCACGTCAACATTATTCGGAAACACCCATTGACTTTAACGTTGGCGTCAAAATTCACGTTTCGGGACAAATTTCGCCCATCACTACTCTTTATTCCTGTTTTGTCTAGTTTGCAGCTTGTGATTCATATCCCCTACTGATTTGTTTATACTATTGATTATTCTGTACACAAATTGGATATTTCTAGATATAATGTGCAAAAAAGATGTGTTTTCTAGGGCCATTTTTTAAATCATATGTTTCAGTGGCTTAACCCACACACTTTTTTCTGTCCTCCAGATGATTATGGAACCTTTTACCTCATTATAAACCAATAGGGTGATATGGTTGTGCATATATTTAATGCTTTCTCATGCTTTACTTGCAGGAAGTGCACAGTCAGCAAGAAATGTATAGTAATCGCAAATTGGTTTCTATGGGTTACTGTTCCATGCACCAAAGTTAATAAATCAGCCCCATTATATTGAAACATAAGATTCCTGTACTTATGCACTTGGGTTCCAATTTTGTTACATCAACACATTTCATATATTGTAGGCTATGTTCACATTATACTTAAGTTTCTTAGGACCAAAAAGTTTGCCAGATGTTTGGAGACCAGAGCAGCTTTATATATCACTCCCAAACCATATAACACAATTTGACACTATTATGAGTTAAGCGTTTCTTATATTTGAGTTCTGTTAAACATGAAGTCCTATAGGAAACTCTGTTCTGGAAAAATCAGTCTTCAATTACTGTGCTATATTAGCACAACCTTTACATTTATCTATCTAAGATTAAATTTGCAGGTTCAGTTTCAACCCTGACATGTATTTCCTATTGAAGTTGTGCATTGCTGTACATCAGCAGGAAACAGATGCACACAAACCGCAAGTTATGATTAATCAATTTAGTCCATTTGCTGCTTAAATTTGCAATTATACTGGCCTGGGTTCCGCCATAAGCATTGCAGTTCATATTTCCATAGTTCAAAGCTATGCGCCAGCTCTTTGCGAATGAATTCAGAATGGATGATCCAAGTCAAATAACGCATTTGAGCTTACTCAGGAGGTAAAAAAAATACAGGGTCTGCAAATGTTGCTTAAAGTTAAAACACATGAGGGGGATGTTGTGCTAAGTGTTAAAAGAAGAGATTAAGCAGATGGTTTTAAGGAGAAGTACATGTAAAAACAAGTTGATAATCTGTCTTTAATATTCATGTATAAGTTAACATTTTCCCTGTACTGAAACTCCAGATGAATCTGTCTTGTCCCAAAAGGATGTACTAATCCACTTTACATCTTTCTGGGCTGTAGTCCATTTTTAACAACTATCATAGTTTGTAAAACGTTACATCCATCATCTACAGAATATTACAGCTCCATCTACTGTATGTGCTACTGTAATAGAGAGTTGATCATTGGTAACCCTACAAAAGGTCCAAACCTAATGGGATGTCTTATGTCCAATGTTTGATTATAACATTTATGCAAAATATTTTTCGACCTCATGAAGAATGGCCTGTTTCTCAACAGGCATATCAATCAATTCTCCAGCACTTGGATGTTGAACAGTCATATTCATTGAAGCCCATGTGTATTATCCTTTTTGTGCAATATGTCTTTAATAGGTAACAGTTTAATTTGCACTGAGCCCTAGGCAAGTTCTGCTAGCCTCTGAGACTGACTTGAAACCAGATATGAACCTTTAGGCCCTGAGTGCTCTGAGGCCACTGAGAAGGATCCAAGAAGAGGAGGTGATAGGATTTGCCACAGGGAATGGAAAGAGTGTAGACTTCAATAAAGTGGCACTATATTAATAGAAGATATATGAAGTTGAGCGGGAGCCCTATCTGCCTTAACCATATTTATTAATTGACTCCAGCAAAACAGATTCCAAAAGACAAATTTACTAACCTCCGAAAATTAGCCAGCATCGGCTTCACTCACAGTGCAACGCTTCGCCTGGCGTAGATTCGCCAGGACAACGCTAATTCACTAAAATCTGAAGTTCCGCCCAGGGTGCGGAATGCTGGCGAAGTTGCACTAGCGTTACTGCGGCAAGCTAATTTGCATACGGCGGGAAGTTATAGTTCAATGGACATATATATGTTGCAGCAAATACATTACACTACACAAGCCCGGGGAACCTAAATAAAATAAAATAAAGTTGTTATATTGCCCTACACATGAGCCCAGTGTATAGTTTATGTGCCATATGTTAGGAAATGTAGGGGGGAAGGGGGAAAACAATTTACGATCTTTTGCAGCCTATCACCCTGAAAAAAAGAAAAGCTGCTAGCGTTTTTTGGGACTTTTTTTGGGGATTTTCAACTATTTTTTGAGGAAGTCCTATCTACTCTATTGCACTTCGCCTGGTCTTAGGTGGCGAAGGCAAGTCTGGCGCAAGAATTAACGTTCAGTAAAATCCGCATCTTATTGAATTTGCGTAGTTACATCCATTCGCCAGAGCACAAATTCGCCTGGCATTAGGGAGCGAAGTACCGCTAGAGTCTATCTCCTTCGCTAGTGAAGTTACGCCAGAGACCATTAGTAAATCGATGAAATACCGAAATGACGTCACGCTGGCAAATTTTCACCTGCGTTAGTCACTTCGCCCTTTAGTAAATCTGCCCCCAAGGCTTCATCCAATAATTATTTTGTACGTATGTTACTGAAGTTTGGTTAGTAACTTGTAATAAAGTTTAGCTTTCTGGAGCTCTTCCAGCACGTCTATGGAATGACAATCTTCTTGTGGTGGTACAACTCCCAGGTATATGGCCACATCAATAAATTCCACTTAATACAAAATAAGGGAACCCAGCATACACCGGAAAAGTGTAAAAGTGTTATTGTGCTATTCCGAAACAACATTTCAGGGTTATTCAGGCTCTTTATTACCTCCCAGTAAGGAGAAAAGATGTGAATAACCCTGAAAAGTTGATACCACTGAATGACAAATATAAATATATAGTAACAGAATTTTAGGGTGTGTGGTGTCCCTTATTCTCTATTAACTAGTAACTGATAATGATTGCATCACAGAATATTCTGTAGTTACCACCAACATTGATGCAGGTAAAGTCCAATATAAAGGAGTGCTGTTACTCCCTATAGCAGCTACATGCCAGCCATGTGCAAGGTCTGAGAGGAAGGTGCTCTGCCCTTCAGACTTCTTTCTGTATATCGCCATCTTGACAATTGCAAACGTGCCACTTACACAACAACTGAACATTAATTTATATTAATGGGTCAGTATCATGGCTTGTTGAAAAAAACTGGTGTCATTCTCGGCAAAATTGACTGTTTTGTTACCTGGAGACTTATAGACTATACTGGATTGTAATCTATTAATGTATATCAGCCTATGCTCGTTAAAGAGCATAATCAGCAGTGACTGCGGTTTTCTGTCTTATGGTAGTGGTTGACAACCCTTACGGCTAAACTACACTGGAATTTTTGTAGGATGGTGTTGGATCAACAAAACGCATCCAAGAAGTCAGAAGTAGTCACATGGGCCAAAATAAAATGGGACTTTTTGCGTGCCAACATCAGATAAATTCTGACCCAAAAAATATGATCAAAATCTCCTGTGCAGTTTAGCCTTTACAATGTTCTCTAATTATACCCCATCACTTGTTTATAAGGTTAGTGACCCCCCCCCTGTGGTACTGGAGAAGGTATAGGTAGAAACAGATAAGTAAAGCATCAGCAACCTGTACAGCATAAGGGATATTGCAAATATTACAGAAACTTGCTAGAACTTGTTAGGTAGAAAAGACTTAACTGATTGAAGGAAGAAAGATGTATGCAGTGTGCTTAAAGGGTGGTTCACCTTTATGTTCATTTTTAGTATGTTATAGAATGGCTAATTCTAAGCAACTTAGAATAAGGGCCGGATTTACTATCCAGGCGCCCCTAGGCCGTCTGTTTCTCCTCCGCCATCTTCTTCACCTCCCCTTCCCCATCTCCTTCTACTCTGCGTCCCCTCCCTTTCCCCATCTCCCTTTCCTCCCCTTCCCCTACCCATCTCCTCCCCTTCCCCTCTACGTCCCCTACCTGTTTCTTCCCCTCTACGTCCCCTACCTGTTTCTTCCCCTCTACGTCCCCTACCTGTTTCTTCCCCTCCACGTCCCCTACACGTCCACTTCCTGCACATGAGCATGCATGCGTAGAACTGCACTGGAGACACTCCAGTCTTCAGGACTCACATTTGGATGCGGCCAGAGTGGCATGCTGCCCCATAAATTCTGCCATCCTAGGCCCGGGCCTTATTGGCCTTGTCACAAATCTGGGCCTGCTTAGAATTACCAACTATCTTACTCTTAATAGTTTTCAAATGTCAGTTTCAAATTACTGACCCCATCTAAAAAAACAAATACCCTATAAGGCTACAAATGTATTGTTATCGCTACTTTTTATCACTCAGACTTCCCCTATTCATATCCCAGCCTCTCATTCAAATCAGTGCATGGTTGCTAGGGTAATTTGGACCCTAGCAACCAGATTGCTGAAATGGCAAACTGGAGAGCTGCTGAATAAAAAGCTAAATAACTCAAAAACTAAAAATAATAAAAATGAAAACCGATTGCAAATTGTCTCAGAATATCACTCCCTATCAGTGATGCACCGAATCCAGGATTCGGTTTGGGATTCGCCCAGGATTCGGCCTTTTTCAGAAGGATTTGGATTCGGCCGAATCCTTCTGCCCAGCCGAACCGAATTTGAATATGCAAATTAGGGATGGGGAGGGAAATTGCGCGACTTTTAGTCACAAAACAAGGAAGTAAAAAAGGTTTTCCCCTTACCACCCCTAATTTACATGTGCAAATTAGGATTCGGTTCAGTAGTCGACCAAATATTTCGCGAAGGATTTAGGGTTCGGTCGAATCCAAAATAGTGGATTTGGTGCATCCCTAGTCAGAACATATTGTTTATCCATATAAAATTTATAATTTGGACCATTGAGTAATGTCCAAGCTTATGCTGGTGGTTATCCAGTTGGGCATTTTATGCATAGGCAATATGAAAATGCAAATACGAAAATGGAACCCAGAAAGATGGAATCTGTGTAGTTTGCTCTCTGTAACTTTTTTCCCTTGCAAATTGGATTCTACATCATTGGGTGCCAAAGGGTTAATTGGCTTTTCTTGAATTATTTATCTTGCTATTCTCTCCCTATCAAGTCTGGCGTCCAAAACTATCTGATTGCTAAGGTCAATAACCCTAGCAAGTAAATAAGAGTTTAAAAGCCAGGCTGGGGAAGGGCACAAAAGAAAAGGTAAATAATTCAAAAAGCATTTTAAAAAAAATCGTTAAAAACAGACTTACTGCATTGATTACTCCTGTCTCCACCTGCCCCTTTAAATGCTATACAGACAGAAGCTTGGTTCATACAGAAGTAATTTAGTAACACCATGACTTGGCAGCACACTGTCTATCAGCAGCAGAAGACAGGAGACATGTTTCAGGAGGAGAAAAAATAAATACATTCAATATCTTAAGGCGTTTAATATTCACTTTGCTCACATTTTAGATTAATGTAGTGGAGTATTAAGTCTGGATGTATAAAACGAGCAGATCATAAAATGCTTGTATGCTTACATTCTCATTCCACTAAAAAAATAATATCTATATATAGATATATATATATATATATATATATATATATATATATATATATATATATATATATATATATACTGTATATATATATATACTGTACATAGATATATATATTGTACATATATATATATATACTGTACATATATATATATATAGCCCGTCCCCATAATTTTCTTCTGTGATTTGATGCCAATTTTCTGTCTTGCAGTGGGCTATGTAGAACAGATTGCATTAATTATCATTAAAGTATTTACGTCATGCCAGCCCTGTAAAGCAGAAATGTGCCCAATATGCAGCTGCAAAAGGAAAGCAGCAGGAATTTCAACAGTTCTTTTTTTTTTTTTAAAACTAACTCAGTAACGTGCATTCTTTTAAGTAAAAATAAATGTGCTTTGGTGTTTCGGTCTCAAAATGCAAAGGTATGATGTTATTTGTTATCCTGCCCAAAAAGTCTGTATTCAAAAACTTTGCCAGAAGAGGGAGAGAGAGAGAAGGGAACTATTCTCCCAGCTGTTTCCTGTCTACAGTGTCTGTGTAAATGTAGATAAATGTGAGGCTTTTCTGTAAATCCCTCTTCTGTTTGCAAAATCTGACTGTCACTGCTAAAATCAGAGCAGATAGTCTACGCAATGGAACAAAGTCCTCTATATTGAAATGTGACATTGCTCTGAACATCTCCACTGGATTCCTTTTATTATCACAGCTGACCATTCCATTCCCAGTCTCTGCTCTCCTCAGAAGCCATGGAAACAAACAACAATCTTTCAACACAATTATTTAAGTGCTACTTTTGTGATATCTTAAAGGTAACTCGTTTATTTGATTTATGATTTATGATTTATGAATACTGCAAGTGGTTGACTTTTCTTCAGAGCTGTCAGAGCTTTGACCTAAAATGCTGAATGTGCATTTTTTCTTAGATTTCTATGTTTGCATTGGGGCATGTGTTGAACAATTATGAATGTGGAGAATATTTTTTTTTTTTATTTATAGCATGATAAATACATTCAGACTGTAACTTCTAATAGCAACATGTGTAATTAACTTCAGATATTATATAGGTGTTGAATCATTAATTCATTTAGATTCCATAAAGTAATGTGACAAACGTGCCTGCTTTTTCTTCTTAACCTGGGGCATGTGATATAATGTATGGGACACAGATATTATATGTTTGTAATAGTTCCAAAAAATACATTCATTACACCTGACAACACTGCTGTGTAATTTTGAATATACTATAGGGACTAGGTTTAGTATCAGCAGGTAGAAACTGTGTCTGTTGCATGGGATTTTTAACACTTTGGAGTAGTCTAACAACTGCAATGGCATGCTAAAATATGATTTTCTAGAAGCTAAAACACTTCTAATACCCTGAATGTTTGACCTCATGCACACTGAGTTAAAGGGGTGTTCCCCTTTCGAGATAACTTTTAATTTGATGTAGAGAGTGATATTCTGAGACAATTTGCAATTGGTTTTCATTTTTTATTATTTGTGGTTTTTGAGTTATTTAGCTTTTAATTCAGCAGCTCTTCAATTTGCATTTTAAGCAATCTGGTAGCTAGGGTCCACATTTCCGTAGCAACCATGAATTGATTTGCATAAGAAACTGGAATATGAATGGGAGTAAGTCTGAATATAAAGATGAGTCATAAAAATTAGCAATAACAATACATTTGTAGCCTTACAGAGCGTTTGCTTTTTAGAAGGGGTCAGCATTGCACATTTGAAAGCTACAAAGAGTCAGAAGAAAAAAAGCAAATAATTATAAAATGATTAAGAATAAATAATGAAAACCATTTGAAAAATTGATTAGAAATGGCCGTTCTATAACATACTAAAAGTTATCTTAAAGATGAACCACCCCAAGCACTGCATGGAAATCGACAATGTTCTACCTAATGACAACCAACTATAGGCTTGCAAAAACAATAGTCTTTCTCACGGGTGGCAACAATTGATACCATGAGCTGAATGTTCCAGATTAACTATAGCATAGATATATACACTCTCTTTACTGTATATGCCATTCTCATCTGCTGTGTTTAAGACCCTTGTTACCCATTGTTAGTTAAACTGATTGAAGTGATCTCTCTTGTAGCTTCTGGCCAGGCTTCAAGTTTCCTTTCTTAGAAAAGAACAAAAAAAAAATAGATTTTTGAAAAAGAAAGTTTTCTTTTATTTTTAAAGAGGCTGTGCCATTGGAATGAAAGTATATGCTGTAGGTCTTGTTTATTAGTAATATATTCAGTTTAATCACAAGGGAAGTGATAAACTCAGTGCGATGTTTATTATTAAAGAAACCTGTTTTTTGTAGCCTTTGGTTGCCAGTACTTTATATTCTTCTGCTAATAAGAATCACATGGAAGAAAAATTATTTTTTCATAGTGTCTGTGCTTTGCAGTAGCCTCTCTGTATGAGCCTACTACAAGTTTAAGTGGAAGAGTCCACAGTATTATATACTATTAATGAGCACTCAAAGCTTCAAACCACGCCATCAAAATATTTCTGTGCATTCGTTTATTGGAGAAGGAAGGTAATCCTGCACTTGGGGGTGCCAAATGTTAGGCACCCCAAGTGATTGTATTGACTTACCTGAAACCCCGGTGCTCCTATCAGCAGAAAACTTCACCAGCCCGGGGTTATTCCAGCGAGAACCACAGAACGATCCCTCTTCCGGCTTCTTCTTGCTTCCAAATTCCTGGGGCAAACGCATACACAGTTGAACGAAAAAGCCGACTTTTAAGTTAAAGTTCGGCTTTTCATTCTACTACGCATGCACAGCCGCACAAAGAAAGTGGAATACGGAAGAAAAGTGCTCCATGGTGCTCACTGGTATAACCCCAGGCCAGTGCAGTTTTCTGCTGATAGGAGCACTGACCAGGGGTTTCAGGTAAGTAAATACAATCACTTGGGGGTGCTTAACATTTGGCACCCCCAAGTGCAGGATGACTTTCCTTCCACTTTAAAGAGAGAACAGAAGTGGGCTGGGTGACTTCAAGTGTCAGTAAGTAACAAGCATGGGCTGAAGCTACAAATTATGAGGAAGAGGAAGAGGAAGTTAGTATGAAATGTTACACTTCATTAAGAGCTAATTGCTTTACAAGGGGTATATCAGATGATCAATTAAATGACATAAATGTACTCTGAAGCTTCTGGGCGTCAATGGACTACTATGAACGCCAACCAATAGCTAAAATGATAAAGTCTCACTTGTAGTGCAGGAATTAGAAATTAATATTAATCCATTGTCTGTGTTTTCATTGGCAGCTGAAGATGCACAAAATGTCCTGCATTCATCTGCTCTACCTGGTTTTGTGTTTCCTGACTTTAACCCATTCAGCAGCTGCTGGACCAGAGACCCTCTGTGGTGCTGAACTGGTGGACACTCTTCAGTTTGTATGTGGAGACAGAGGTTTCTATTTTAGTAAGTTCTTTTTTTCTTCCTTCTTCTTCTTTTGCCTCATAATTTACAGCCTGGTGACTAATGTAATGGCTGGCAAATGGGATAACTGAATAACGGATTGGGAACTGTTGGCATGCATTTGTGGTGAAACATTTGGATGTTCACTCGCAAAAAGCGGTGTTGGCACATCTAGCTCCTTTTCACACAGAGGCTGCAGCACCATAACCTTTAGCAGATAAATAAAAGGGCACTGACTAAGATCTTACATAAAATCTTACATAAAGAAGATGCCTAGAGAGCTTCTCTTATAATGAAACTGGCACACAGAGAAATAAGTGCCTGCTACTTTTAGTTGGCCAAACAAATATGTTCCGTTGCTTTCTATGGCATGTGTAAACTATCCTGCTCTCAGAGGGAACAATAAAACTCATTTCAAGCAAGTTAAAATCAGCAGCCATTAAATCCTGTTGTAATTAGCCCAATTATTAGGCAATGGTGGGTATTTTTAACTAATAGGTCCACAATTAATATATTGGATTGGTTCCTAAGTGTTTCTAGACCTAGAGCAAATAATCCACATTTTATCACATTCCCCTCATTAATAAACTCTCATTATTTGGAAGGTATCTCGACTTAAAATCTGGGATTTTGTCTGTATATAAAAAGAGGAGCTCTCTAATCTTAGTTTGATTAGTTCGTTTACGGTGAATAATCCTGCTGCACCATAACTAAATGACATGGCTACACAAAAGAAACACCCTGCTGCAACTTCACTTGATTTTGTTTTTTAGCATCATCCCCTCAACATTTTGTTTTAATTGAACTTGAATATATATGATGACTGCATAGAAGTAAAACTGAGGGTGGTAAGACCTCCTACAGTAACTCCTCTGCTCTGTGTTCTTTCTAATTTAGACTGAATGTTATTTGCACTGTTTATTCTTCAAGCATGACTACTACAATTTGTCACATACAGTTTGCAGGGGTTTCTGGATGTTTTGGGAACAGCTGGTGTTCCACTTTTTCTGTAGGTGACATCATGATCTAAACATCTTGCAATAAATCTTATTTTAGTGTTCTACAAATTACAATAGGTCTGATATATAAAATGTTCGCAGAGTCCCATTTTAAAACCCTTCATTGAGTTAAGAATACATGTATCTTAAATGATACTAGTGATGAATCTTGTGTTTCTGGCAGTTCTAGAAAGGGTAACTATAGAGGTGATGGCTCAGCATGCTAAGTGCCATGATGGGATACGTTAATCTAATTAATTGGGGCTTAGGGGGTTAGTTGTACAAAGGTAATTGCTTCAACATGCACTCCTTGCATTTCCATATGGGTCCAACACTTGAGCTACCACTACTTCTGAACCAGGTGACAGCTCCAGGGTTTCCACAGAGGTCTGCATCGGTGCCACAAAAAAGTTAAAAAATAATAGGATGCCAACCAGTCTGTTTTAGCTCACCTGCATTCTATTTGAGTCAAAGTTCAAGCACAACTGCAATTTTGATGCATCCGTTGCAATTACATTGGAATCATGGGAAAAAGATCTACCTTGTGGGAAATTATCATTTCTTAAAACGATACTTCTCTGTTGGTATTTTTGGAAGTTGAGAATATATTTATCCATGTAATTAACCAGACAAGTCGTTAAAGGGAAACTAAAGTCTAAAATAGAATAAGACTAGAAATGCTGTATTTTGTATACTAAATATAAGCATGAACTTACTGCACCACAAGCCTAATAAAACAAACGATTTATGCTTTTTAAGTTGGCCACAGGGAGTCACCATCTTGTAACTCTGTTAAACATTTTTGCAAGACCAAGACTGTGCACATGCTCAGTGTGGTCTGGGCTGCTTAGGAATCGTCATAAATGATCAAAACAGCACAAGTCAAATAATTTCTGCCAGAAGCCGATACAGCAAGACTGATTAATAATCAGAATATACAGACTACACTGGGTCCTGTGTTGTCATGTAAGCTAATGTGGATTTTATAGTTTTTGTATTGTTTAATACAAACTTTCTCCAAATCTGCAGAACCTGTGGCTGTTGCAAAATAATCCTCCAAATAGAATCCCAGTTTATCTGTTTAAATCTGGCTCCATGATCTTTGTCCCTGCAGCTGGAGTTGGAAACAGTAAAGCGGATGTAAAGGAAAAATAAAATCCAATACAAATCTCTACACAGTCGCCGACTGCTCTACAGGGAAACAAACAAAGCTGCTCGAGTTTTGCATGGCTGGGGAGTCAGGTGGGGGCTCCCCCTGCTGTTTGTATGATTGTTTCCCTGCAGAGCAGTTAGGGACCATCTGACAATTCCTATCCACCGCAGTAAATGAAGGGAGAATTTCACTGCATAAAGTCAGGTTTCTTATAAAAAAGGTACACATTTTTTAAGTAATGTATATTGGAGATAGTTTTCTATTTCATTAAAGAACGTAAAAATGGGATTTTATTTCTTTGCCTTTACATGCCCTTTAAAAGTGCTCACTGTGTCTCTGCTAGGTTTGTTTCATAATGATCAAGCTCACAGGAGCGTTCTGAGGCCTAGGGGGAACCTACCATCCTGTAGCTGCTCTTTACCACCACTCCTCTTATAAGCAAATCCCCTTTGGCTGTGCGTGAGATGCTGAAAGTGGTAAATGTTTGGAGCCCCTAGTATAGACCTGATCGTAAATAATCAGAGCGATAGAGCTTTGAAAGTCACTGCTATAGGTGTAAATCCCACCTTTGTATGAACTTGTCTTCTAAATAAAACGTTATTCTTTGCTTCCCTTCCAATAATTTCTTTCTGCATGGTGGAAACTTGTTGTGATTCAATAGCTTTGTATAAGAGGATATGATTATGCAGGATTTACCCTAGTACTGCCCTCCCTTTATACAGTAGTTAGGTAAAAACCTCCTAAAGCACTTTCCAAAAAAACAGAACCAGATGGCCAGTCATGCTTATTCAGAATTTATAAGAGTTAGACAGCAAAATGTTTTTGTGTGCATGTGTGTGAATATGCGTGTGCATTTGAACATATAAATATGTATGAGTGAATGCGTGCAGGGATATGTGAGCATGCGGATCTGTGAGCATGAGCATGCAAGTGTGAGTAATGAAATAATATTTTACACTAAAAAAACAGTTATATGTATTATACCCTTGATGTATATCAAATTGATATAGTTGTATTTATTAGTTTTTTAAAGAACCAATAGAATACTGTCATATCTGCCAGTCTGCTTTAATGAAAGTCTTGTATGAGATAAGCCAGTAAAAACACTTTAGAACAAAAAGTTTTTGGAGAATGATCATGGCATAGAAACCAAATAGCCCCATGCAGAAATAATTCATTAGCACAGACCAGTGACAACTTATGTTGCAAATACTGCATTTATTTTTATTTATAACTTATTCATGCTTAAATAACCCTGATCATATTTATTTGATTAAATCACACGGATTACTAACCAAGCAGCTAAACCAAGAATTCTTAAATTAGGGATTGAGACCCAAATATAAAACACCCTGCTGTTGAGGGTTGGTCTCCATGATTTCATTTAATACAGTAAAACCTCTTCCTACAACAGACAATAGTAATTCAAATTAGGTCCATAACTAATTCTGAATTATTTTTTTTGTTATAAAAATGATTGGCCATGAGTTGCTGGGTAGGCTCCATATTCTGTTTGAGTGTAGTTGTGCTAAATCAAAATATTTTCTTTTGTAGTTTTCCTTTATTAGACCTTTTCTTCTTTTAATAAATTGCTTCTGATTTTCAAGGAGAAACAAAAGCCTTATGAGAATTTCCAGGACGTATAACATCATATGTGTCTTTTTGACTGGGAATTCAATTATATCTTTGTTTGCACTTTCAAATCCAGCTGTGCAAATGGAATACTTGAATTTGGACTCATTCAAGATGGGGGTCACATGGAACACTTTCTTTTGCATAGTGCTCTATGACGCACTTGTACGTTTGCCAGAATCTAATATTTTGCTGTCATTTTGATAAGACTCAATTAAGAATGAAAGCTCAAGTGCAAAGCGAAATTGCTCACTTCTACTCAAGTTGTGGCATATGCTATTTTGTAATGCCGACTACTCGTAAATTGTAAGCTCAGTGGGGGTTATAATATATATATATATATATATTTATTCGCACATGGTTGTATTGCCCATGGTTTTTCTTGAAAGCTAAAATATTGCTGTGCCCATCTTTCCAGTTTTTGCAAATTCACATTAGCACAAATATTTGAAAATGGCTCACAAATGAGATAAGTGTTTGTGTGAGTGCACCCACTGTGCGAGGATGTTGTGCACGAAAATATTGTTGACAGCAATTTAAATTCGCAATTTGCAAAACTGTTTTGCAAATAGTTTCTCTGCCACCCAAGTCAAGGCATAACTCACATAAATATTTGCAATTTACGATTTTTGCCATATTTAAAAATCTCTTATGGACATTTGCAGTGAGAAAAAAAATTTGGCAATTCTGTTTGCACAATTTGCAACACCACTCTTACCCAGCTTTATAAATTTAACCATGCACAGGGCAAATATTTTTATTTACCAGTAGATCTTTTCAGCTGACGCAAGGTCACCCATTCCGATTAGAAGAAAAGAGGTTCCGCCTAAATATTCGGAAAGGTTTTTTTACAGTGAGAGCTGTGAAGATGTGGAATTCTCTCCCTGAATCAGTTGTACAGGCTGATACATTACATAGCTTTAAGAAGGGGTTGGATGGTTTTTTAGCAAGTGAGGGAATAGAGGGTTATGGGAAATAGTTCATAGTACAAGTTGATCCAGAGACTGGTCTGATTTTTTCCCCCCTCTGAGGCAAATTTGAGAGGCTTCAAATCGTTTTTTTTGCCTTCCTATAGATACTGTATATAGAGCTAAAAAGGTTGAACTTGATAGATGTGTGTGTTTTTTTTTCAACCTAACTTACTATGTTACTATGTTACTATGTATTTTCAGTGTGTGAACCATTCTGCGCTGCACAAAGTTTATAAATGATCCCCAGTGTGTCAGAGACCTCCCTGTGTTTGTCATTTTAATCCTGTATTGTATTTTATTGTAAGTCTGGGAACCAAATGAAAGCGCAAGGGTCCCCAGAAAATAGGGGTATCAGGGTGGCGTGGTGCTTAGATAGAACCCAGGGCAGATGCTCTTTTTTTTCTGAAGAGGAGCACCCGTCTGGGGGAAAGAATTAGCAACTGATTTTTTTGGGATGCCTAACAAATTGGTAATAGGCTGTCCTATATATATATATATAGACCAGCGCATACTTGCCTGCAGGGGTTGCACGGTTTTGCCACCAATATGGATTCATGCTTATTAAGATCAAGTACAATACACTGTGATGCTAAGTCTTACCTAGTACATTAGCCAAGGATAGGGGTTTTCCGGAGAAAATTTAATCTCAGGCTTCTATCCCAGGGTACTTTAAATCATTTATTTTTTGATGCGAACCCACAGAGGTTATAATATTACCTCAGAATTAAATAAACTAGGACTACTGTTGGGTCAAACTGAACAAACAAAGCCTTGAACTGCCACAGCAATGCGGTTGGTTGTATTTTATCGGTACATGACTAGTATTAAGCCTAGCCTTTGCTCTGACTGCTTTTTGCTGCCTGCCCAAAGAAATCTAGAGATTCTGGGAACAGAGCAGACGAAGCAAATAATAACAGGGCAGCAGACTGAAATGTAGTTGAGTAAACAATGGAATTGGTATGTTACCAACATTATTTCTTTTCTAAGAACCGTACATTTAAAGCCATTCTCTCTGGCTGACCAATGCCTATGCAATGTAGCAACAATCAATCAGAAGGCATAGAACTCCTCATACAGAGGTGGAGATTATAACCTGCGTTTCAAGGGGAACAGCTGCCTCCATTCTCTTGACAGAGTTTTTATAAAATTACTTTTATTTACTGACTCTGGTAGACAGGAAGCAGAGGCATGAATTCCTGGCGCCATAAATCCACCATTGCAGGTATCTGAGGTCATAAAAGATGAAACAAACATTATATGGCCTATTTTGTACTGTATATAGCATACTGTAAAGGCTACTGTAAATTAGCAGTCCCAGTGGACTTTTGTGACCATATAATAATACACTGAAACAGGTCTTAGTCTTTTCATTCTGTTTGCATTCTTCTAGTAGCTTTTTTTTTTTATCTCACTGTATATTTCATATATGAGAATATCATATATGAGAAAAACACTTCCAATACCTCATCTATTTATTACACAGGGTCAGAATAAAAACAGATTGAACCTGAAATTTGTAAAAAAAAAAAAAATAGTTTGGGAAGCAGATAATCATCTGGAGAGTGTAGGTACCATCAGTATGCTCCTATACTGAGATATTAAAGGGAAACTAAAGTATAAAATTGAATAAGGCTAGAAATGCTGTATTTTGTATACTAAACATAAGCATGAACTTACTGCACCAGAAGCCTAATAAAACAAATGATTTATGCTTTTGAAGTTAGCCACAGGGAGTCACCATCTTGTAACTTTGTTAAACATCTTGCAAGACCAAGACTGTACACATGCCGACTGCTCTACAGGGAAACAAAGAAAGTTGCTTGAGTTCTGTATGGCTGGGAAGTAAAGTGGGGGCTCCCCCTGCTGTTCATAAGTATGATTGTTTCCCTGCTCAGCAGTTAGGGACCATCTGACAATTCCTATCCACAGCAGTAAATGAAGGGAGAATTTCACTGAATACAGTCAGGTTTCTTATAAAAAAGGTACACATTTTTTTTATTAAAGTATATTGGAGATAGGTTTCTATTTCATTAAAGAAAGTAAAAATGGGATTTTATTTTTTTGCCTTTACATGCCCTTTAATGCCAGAATGTATTTATTATAATACAGGACAAACAGATTAGAATTACACTTAAAAAGGCAATCTGAGTACACATTAACACATAAAATATCCAGGTAGGTCTTTTTTTTAATTCAAACTGACTGACTTTTATTAGAAACAAGATGACTTTCAATAAGTTTAATTCTTGGACTATAATCAAGATGATTCCAATAGGACCAGGGCTGAGAGGCTGTGCCTAAGGCGGCAGCTTTAAATGAGTCCTTGGTGCATATATGGAGATAAAAATTCTTCCTGCCTCCACCAGATACTTGGCCACTAGGTGGTACCTGGAGGTCAGTGGAGTGACATAGTGCATGTGCATGGTAGGAAGTTACGTAATGTGTATGGATATTACATCACTTGCTACCACACATGTGCACTGTCACTTCCTGTGCATGTACGTTGTGAGATCTGGTGCCCAAGGAGTTACCAGACCTAAATACAGTGCTGAATAGGACATTAATAAATCTTACTGGCTGATGACTGCACAGACTCTAATAAATGATCGGCGACATGCTGATAGCCCTGTTCACACAAAGGGGAAATGGTGACTAATTTAGGAGTTTTTCTTATGGTAGCCCCCAGTGTCGGACTGGGGGTCCTGGGCCCACTGGGACTGTTACCTTGGGGCCCCCCACATAGTGTCAGACTGGGACACCAGGGGCCCACCGAAAGACCTTAGACCAGGGGCCCACTCTCAGTACTATTATTCTTCTTCTCCTCACTCAACCTCTATTCTCCTATTCTCTTTTCTTTACATATTATAATCTATTAATCCATCTATTTAGCCTCTTTGTTCTCATAGAAATAGGGAATGGCCATGAAATAGGCCAAATGTTTAGAAGCAGGGGGCCCACTGACACCTTGGCCCACCGGGAGTTTTCCTGGTATCCCGGTGGGCCAGTCCGACACTGGTAGCCCAAAAGAATCTGCTAAAGAGGCTCAAAATGATTGTTTAAATAAAGATATTTCTACTTTTTAACCAACAACTTTTGGTCTGATCTACTTCCTAGTGTGCCCTAAACCTTTTATTCTTCTTAAAGAGGTTTACTTGTCTACCTTTATGTTTATTTGTTTTGACAGAACTAAGCTTATTCATAATAATGTAAGAAAGGTTGTGTGCAGTAGACTCGCATCCTAGTGCTTCTGCTTCTTCATAGTGCCTAGGTGTTTGTCCAACTCATTGCTTTCAGTATGCAGTTCTCAAGACACACAGACCACCTGTTATTTTGCCTGGCCTACGATAGCAAATCTTAAAGTCCAGCTATCAATATTGATGAAATATTATGAATTATTATTATTATTGTTGTTGAAACAGCCCATTGAATTGTTAGCTAAAATGTTCAATTGTCTGGGAATCCTGTAAGAAACCAGAGAGAGTCTCAGACTGAAATTTGATAAATCAGTCCCTTTGGGGGGAATATGATAAAAGTAATTAACAGAAAACTATTCTCTATGCAGACAATCTTTTCCTTTGTGCAAACAAGCTATTACAATCCGGAAACTATTTCTTCCGCCAGTGGAAGAAAGACTGGCAATTTTATAGTTTGCACCTGTGCACAATGTATGTAGTAAAGCTTCTGAAAAACTCATTATTGTTGCACCAAAAGAGTACGCCACTTTTAAGCAGGCCTTACTGTTACAGTTAATATTTGCAGTGTAATAACTGCCTGTATAATAAGGCAGTTAACATTTGCAGTGTAATAACTGCCTAATGAGAAATTTTACCTTTTAAAATGTAAAAGAAATATTATTTCCCTCTACCCAATTACAACATTACATTCCCCTTGAAGTGTTTAGTATCTTTAACTCAGAAGCCACTTTCATTTTCACTTAAATTTTTTCTGTAAATTATTTAGAGATGAAAATATTACTTGCTTTAAAATCAACTTTTCACTTTACTGCACATGGGCACCCAATGTGAAGAAAAAAGAAGCAGGGCCGGAACTAGGGGCGATTCGCCAATGAAGCGAACTGAGAATTTCACCTCAGGCATCAGCGCCCCACTAGTTACCAGGGCCGCTCCTGGTTCTATAATAGCCATATTTCCGGTTTTCAACCCGGAGATTCGGCTCTTCTAACGCAGAGAGCGCATTATGCTCTCTGCGCTATCGCCCTGGCCCTCTCTGCCACCCTCGTGGACCCTCCGGACCCCCACCAGCACAAAAAGGTGAGCGCACGGGGGAGGGGGGTGGCAGCAACTGCAAACTGCCTCAGGTGGCGGAGGGGCCCCTGGTGGCCAGTAGTGCAACTACAAATTGCTTGACCCATACCAATATAATTTTAGGGCCAGCCTAAACTTTGGGATGAAGACATTTTTTAAAAACATTTTTTTATCAAAGGTCGAATTTCGAACAGTCTCTTGATTATTGGAGATCCTCACATTCTTCCTTTTGGATACAGTGTTAAGAATGTTTAGTGCCACACACATACATTTTTAGCATTTTCGATAAATGAATTTTAGATTAAATGAAGTAGAAAGCTAAGACAAAGCATCATTACTTGATGTGATTATTTCAACTACTGTCATTTATATCCAGATTTAACGCATTGTTTAATCTCACATTGGCAAAAGTAATTGTAAGAAGCACTTGGCAAGCTTTGAAATAATTCTTGGCATAGCTAGCCTTTTTTCTATTTTGCTCTGAACCTAGAATACCAAGAAAAACCCTTGAATTACTTGACTTCTGGCAAATTACTTTCAGCAACTGGATTCCGCCTCTGCATTTGGTATTCCACCCTGTTCTGACATAATTAATTGCCCTGAAATTTTGATTAGCCTTTATAGTTCCTCTGCCAACCCATACAGTTTAAAAAGACTACACGCTATTTTAATTAAAATAATTTTGGTTTATGGTAAAAAGTATGTAACTGCCTGTATAATAGGCAGCATAGTGGTGCAGTAGGCATCACAGTGGTGAAGTGGGTAGCACTGCTGTCTTGTAGAGCAGGGGTCCTAGGTTCGATTCCAGCCAAGTCACTATCTGTAAAGTGTTTTTCTCGTGCCTGCTTGGGTTACTTATATAAATATTGGCAATCAGCATTGGACTAGGGTAACCAGGGTTGCCACTTGGGGCCCTCCTCCACCTTAGCCATGGAGGCCCCTGACACAGGCACGATTCCCTCTGCTGCACCCTCCTTCCCAGCCTGTACCTCCAAACTGCAGCACCAACTTCCTTGCTGCTCCCTGCAGTCTCTGCAATCTGGATTACCTGCAGGCCCATGGATGACAGAGCTCATTGTGTTTTCTCCCGGTGCCTCTGAGGCCCAGTCTAGGGCAGTTGGCAAAATAAAAATAAAGAATAATTATGAAAGGTAGTATATTTCCAAACTTCTCTTCTCAGCATATGTATAAAATAATATATAACTTGGATCTAACTTTTTAATGGCATTTATATGGTATACACTACAGTTCCTGTTGGGAAGCAGCAAACTGTATATCAATCCTTACCCAAGAAGAATCTCTCTCACTCATGTCCCAGCAAAAACCTAAATACATTTTTTAGGTCATTATTTCGTACCTAAAATGTGACATCTTTGCACTTGCCCGACCCTGTTAAAGTCTGAAGTGGAGCAATAAGAACAAGCAAGCTATTGTAAAGAACATATATCAAAACCAGTTGACTACTGGCATAGGAAAAACCTGCTACATAAATGAGCTTCCTTTTCCTCACAGAGAAATACATTCCTATAAATTACATTTTGTGCCTTTTCATGACTAAAACCACATGCTGATGTTTGACTGCTTTAGGAAAGACAATGATGTGCCTTCATATTCTTTGGATCTTCATTTCTACTTTTTAAAGGAAAAAAAGTGTATAAGCCCACAGACATTAACTCAGGTTAAGGCCTTAGTAAAAAGAAGACGAGAAATGTATATATATTTGTTTGTGTATAACACATTGTCAAAAATGACAATGTAACAGCTGCTAATAGATACAATATCTATATTAAGCCTCCTAGCACATATTGAACAAGGGCCTATTTTGCCTCTTTTATGTTCCAACAACATTTTAAGGGATTACTTAGAAACCTAATATAGTAATTATAAAACTACTAGCAGTGGGTTTGGAAAACCAACTGGCAGTGAATAAATGCTTCTTATTAAAACAAAAAATTGACGTAGTTTAGGTATAAATTAATTTTCCTTGGCCTGGTACTGATACTTTTTCCCTTAATGTACCTCCAGGCCAAGATAAAGTGACAATTACACGTCATGATTGGTAGAATATTATTTTTTCTGATCCTCAGGCAGAATGCTATTTCTCATGCTTAGTTTTATCCTTAACAAAAGAGTTCATGTATTTTGTCATGCCAGGATTAAAGGAAAAGTTCAGTATAAAAATAAAAACTGGATAAAAAGATAGGCTGTGCAAAATAAAAAATGTTTCTAAGATAGTTAGTTAGCCAAAAATGTAATATATAAAGGCTGGATTGACTGGATATCTAACATAATAGCCAGAACACTACTTCCTGCTTTTTAGCTCTCTAACTCTGAGTTAGTCAGCGACTTGAGGCGGGGGGGGGCCACATGGGCCATAACTGTTCAGTTAGTTCACAATTGGTCCTCAGCATGCAGCTCAGATTCAAAAGCAAACAGTTATGACCCCTCCCTTTAAGTCACTGATTGGTTACTGCCTGGTAACCAATCAGTGGAAAGCAAGAGAGCTGAAAAGCAGGAAGTAGTGTTCTGGCTATTATGTTACACATCCAGTCACTCCAGCCTTTATACATTACATTTTTGACTAACTAACTATATTTGAATTTTTTTTATTTTACACAGCCTATCTATTAACCCCATTTTTATTTTTACACTGAACAATTCCTTTAAGACTAAAGGGGACACTACAATTATTTTCAGGTACAAGCTGATTCACGCTGTGCTTTCCTACTGTTTCTGCTGCTGCTAACTGCACCCTAAATATAGTGAGGGCCCCAAGCAGAAAATCACATTCACTTTAATAATTCAAGAGATTAGCTAATTATAGCGCTTATAGCTAGAAATATCCATATAGAATTTTAGAAGTAAAATTCCATGGTTAAACCAGTTGTACTGTGCAATAGAGACAGTGAATAAGAAAAGTAAGTAGAATTTGTTTAACAGGGCTAACTGTTTAGCATAGCTTCATATTAGTACAATGTTACAGAGACTGTAAAACAGATCCATAAGTAAAATCTAACTGGTTTAGCCGTTCAGATACCAGAATACAAAAAACAAATGGATCAATGTCATAAAAGGTGCATAGTTAAGCCTGGTTTTTGTAAGCCATACCAACCAATTAGGATAAAGCATACGCTCACCTGCTGTTGGAAAAAAAAACTCTGAATGGTTGCTAGGACTGTAGCAAACTTTGCATTTGTTTCTTATATCCCTTACACCATTTTCTAAGAAAAGTATTAATGCTATTTTCTATTGTAGTAATTCTTTCTAAGAAGACCCAGTTAATATTGTTGGACTTACTTATAAAGATAATAGTCTTCTATTGTTCCATGGAAAAAAGGTAAAAAAAAACAGCTCACATTTTAAAGGAATTCTGTCATGGTTTTTAACGTATAGTTTTTATTTCTAAATTACATTGTTTACATTGCAAATAATTCACTCTACCATGTAAAATGTCAATAACATTGCTCCTCAACTCACAGAATTCCCCAGCATAATAACAAAGGTTACATGAAGATGGGAGCTGTAGCCCAGCAACCATAGAGATGGATTAATATTGACAAAATTAGAAAATTGATGTAGCACTGAGTTGATAATTCTCTTGCATGTTTGATTTATTTTGGGTGGCCTACTTTGGAGAGGTGGGGGAGACAATTTTAGGGGAGAAATATACATGTGAAAATATTTGAGAAGGTTTATTTTCCTTTTAAAAGTTGTTTCCATACCTTTACACGAGAACACCTTTACACTTAGGCCAGGGTCCCCAACCTTTTTTGGGACCAAATGTAAAAAGAGTTGGGGAGCAACAAAAACATGAAAAAGTCCCGTTCAGTGCCAAATAAGGGCTGTGATTGGCCATTTGGTAGCCCCTATGTGGACTGGCAGCCTACAGGAGACTCTACTTGGCAGTATACTTCATTTTTATGCAATTAAAACTTTCTTCCATGCCTGGAATTTAAAAATAAGCCCCTGCTTTGAGGCCAGTCAGCAACATCCAAGGGGTTGGTGAGCTACACGTTGCTCACAAGCTACTGGTTGGGGATCACTGACTTAGACAGTGCCAAAGTCATTTCAGGTCATTCTAAATTGTTTAGCTAATTATTGTACTCCTTTTAAATGCAATCAGTAATGGGAATCAGTAAGGTAGAATGCAGTTTTGTATTTTAAAGTGATTGATAAGATCTGTTTAGCATGTATACTAAATCTGTTTAACCATGCTCTGGTTATGAATTCAAAAATTCATTTTATTCCATCTGTTAAATTCCCAATCAGTCTACTTCACAGGCAACTTATTTGCAGCTTATTTTTATATCCAAGCTTTTTTTCCAAGAGATATATTTTGCTTGGCATAGGGGAATTAGTGACTCATAGCATGAAGAGCTTCAGCGGAAAGCTACTGAAAATGAATTTCGTTCCCTTGAGGGAATGCAGTGAAATATGATATTGGATTGGCTTTCTAATTGTTTCTTCTAAGAGCAATGTTGCTTGTCATTGGCTGCCATCCATATTGTGTAGTCTCTATAGGTTAGGAAAATATTTAGACATCTGATAGGACAATACAGGTGGGCTCATTAGAGTGCAGGTCATTTTGGTGACTTTTAATCCAGCTACCATTTTTTAGCATCATTCCTGTCAGTTCTAGTTTTTCTGATTCACAGAGACAGGAAATCCCCATTGTGTCATTTTTCCATAGTTTCCATCAGTAATGTGAGGATAGAATGCAGTATTAACACTGTGAGCGATTATACCACTGCTTTTCCACCATACTCTCTGCATTTCTTAAAATGTGGTTCTACTAAGGATAACTTTCATTCAAGTTAGTGAAGGACTCCACCACATGTTGCATAGGTAAATCTGATTACGAAAAAAACATCAGAGAAATCTAGTGCCCGGGGGGAAAAAAAGGAAGAATTTTTGGGAACTGGCAACATTGTTTTAATAGTCACAACCAGCAGTGGAATAGACAAATACTGCTTTTAATAGCAAAAAACATTTACCAATCATTGAAAACCTGTAATAAATATATATAGTGGAAAGTTGCTTAGCATTAGAAGTGTTGGTGTATACAACAGCTTGAACAGAAACATGTATTCTACAATAGCAACCAGGAGGTATATGAAGCTGTTTCTTTTATTTTTTTAACCCAACATAAAATTGTATATACTTACACCTTCAAATTTTTAGCAAGGACCCATAGGCTTAAGTCATAAATGAAGGCTAATTCACAGATTTATTAGTGAAATAGTTTTTTTTTTCATTTCTCGACTGTGCTGCCACAACAAATAAAATCTGCCTATATTACCTATATCTATAGTCATACTTCCTATCAACTAGATTTGCTGTATTTTTTCTCTTGAAGAAGTTTCACTAATCATCCGACTGGCTGGAATTCTGAATTGACAAAGCCAGTTGGATGGCTAGCGAAACTAAACAAAAAGTACAATAAGTCCAGTTGATTTATTACTATAGATATACCATGGCCTGGATGAATGAGAACCTTCACAGACAAAATCGACCTATTGATTGCCAGCTATACAGTAAGTAGCTAGATGATCACTGCTGTTGGTTCAGATACACCCACTAAATAATAATTGATAGTGCTTTAAGCTTGCTAAAACTGGGTGCCATTGTTGGGGAGCTGAGCATGTGGGAACTGCAGGCAAGTGGAGAGGGGCATGGAGAGTGTATGAGGATAAGGGGGCCTGCAGATTTAATTTGATTCAGATTCACTGTATCTAATGCATTGCATGAGATTTTGCAGGGTGCATTGCACAGGGGATCCTTGGAATCAATATTTCAATATTATGAAATGTTCCTTCTACTAAAAAATACTGAAGCCACTACTTGCATGCACTCTACCAGACTGGATGCCAATTTGAGGCCTCATTAGTAGATTGGTACCCACTATTGCACTTGGTTTTTGGGGAAACTGCATAGTGGGTAAAAAAGCTTTGGCATTTATCGCCATTTTTGTATCCTGTACAATGTTTGTGCACTGATGTGCGTTTAATATTATGGTAGTGTAGCTTGCACCTGTATTATGCTGCTAATCTTTAAATCATACATTAATCAGACCTGCCAGTGCAGAGGTCCCGTAGCTTTCTGCAGAATCACTTAGTTAAATGATAAAGTCATTTATAGACTGATTCAATTCACCTGGCTTTTGATTTACTTTTTTTTCATAAAGGGTTATGCCCGCAACATGTAGTGTGCCTACACTGCTAATAAATTCATTGCAGTTTAAAACTACTGCCTGAAGCTGTTTTGATTCTACTCGTATCCTTGGATTTACTGATTGCTTTTCCTTACCTTTCTTAATAATTGCTGACATATAACTATATGTTGTATAATATCATTATGCTGAAAGAGAATTGGGAACATGCAGTGTTTGAATTACTTAGCCCTGAACTTACTCAGACTAGTAATGTGGAGTTGCCTAACATAAATCATGATCACCTATTGCTTTACAGATGTTTTAATGCTAAATATTGAAGAAACATTTGTATCATGTAGAAAAAGTAAATTCCTGCCCTCAATTTTCCATTGCATGTTTTTCCCCTTTACAATGCATTCTACAGTGATGCTGTTTTTTCTTGGCTATTGGCATGCCTTAACTGCTTGTCTGCCACACAATGTAGCATTTATGGCAATGGCTTTCAAGGGCCTAATTTACACACACAAATTCTGTTGAATATGCATTTCCACATTTTTGTTCTCAGTTGTGGAGAAAAGACAATTGTACCAGGTTAAATAAAGGGCTAAAATTGTTTCCTTAGATTTTCTGCCAATTGCTCCTTTCAGTTTAGGACTGGACTCCACCGGATCGGATCGACGCCCACCGACAAAACGCACGCGGCAAGTCAGATGAGTCACATGTGTGAAGATATAATTGGACTGAATGAAAAGTCAGAGGTAACAACTACATTACATCCGACCCGACATGACTGTCTGATGTGGGTGCAGAAAGCAGCATCTTCATCCAACAGTTAGACCGTGTAGTTGTTAATTCCGACTTTTCATTCAATCCAATTATATCTTCACGCATGCGACTCCATCTGACTTGTTGCATGCGTTTTGTTGGCGGGCGTCGATCCGATCAAAAACGCTTGTGGTGTCGTGCCCCAATAGTGGGGATGCTTCTCTTCTTTAAAGGGAATGTAATATGTGCTGATTGTGCCTCCCTGAGGCAGTTCCAGAGATGCTGACGCCCAGCGCTTATCTTTCCTGCACTGGAGGGAGTTCAGGGGGATCAAATTCCTCACCAGTTTCAGGGCAGGTGCAACAAGCGGATCTTTTGCAAAGTATTTCAAGAAAATATCCTTTGGTAGTATAGCAACAGATGAACCTGTATCAAGCATCAGATTAATGGAGTGTTCCTTGTCAGCAGAAGCAGTACTGACACGGACAGTGCATATAAACTTGTCTGGAATAAATGTATAAATAGTTAACAATTTACTTTCAACCAAACATTTATTTTTTCTAGCTGCAAACAGCACACTCATGCTGTGAACCACTGATTTTGTGTGCTCTAACTGGCCGATTCCAGCATGATTACAATGTAATTCTCCTACCGCACACCTGTAGTTCACCAATCCTGCAAGCTGGTGGTGCGTTCCTTCCGTTGACCCGGCAGGGTCCCTTAGCAACCAATGTGTAAAAGAAACGGATCCGCACACACACAGATTAATGCAGTCGGGGAATATCCCCTTTTATTCAGCCACCAAACATCAACGTTTCGGGGGGGGAAACACCCACCCTTCATCCAGCATGAGCCATGAGGCATGAGCAATGCAACTGCCAAACATTCATGGTTGAATTACTTGCAATAGGAGAAATGTTTGGTTGAAAGAAGCCACTAGTAACAAATATGAATATAATGACTAATTTAAAAAAAACATGACTGTCATCTCTCCTTCAAAGTAAAATAAAAACCCAGATACAAAAGTATCTGTTGAAAAGCCACCTGGGTTCCCCAGTTTGATATGTAGTTAATCTGCACTTTGGTTTCAAAGGGTACAGTAGCTTCAATCCCAACATTTACTGTTTTTAAAGAGACAAAAACAGTATATTTCACCATACATTACATGTCACACTGGTACATATGAAAAAGTCTTACAATAGGCTTAATAATATATCCTTTTCATTGTAGTCACATATTGTGAATAAAAGGTGCTTGGCCACTTAGCTAGAATATGTCATAGGACCTCTAGCATTCAAATATGACAGTTGCCCCATTTCAACCTTTTTAGAAAACTTGCTTGACATCCATTGTTTCCATGAAAGCAATAAAATGATATGGAAGAAATATGTCTCGTGTGAAAAAGAAAAGCGATAAAGGTGAAAGTCAAGGCTGGGGAAAAGAGGGAGAAAATCAAGGCAATTGATAAGGAAAGAAAAGTGTGGGAAATGGAGAGTGAAACCGGAAATACAGTTGGTACATGTGAGTCATTGGGAGTCCTAGGAGAATGCACAGTGACCACAGGGGAAATCCAGAGAGGGAAACGAAGAAGGAAATTAGGAGACAGAGAGCAGGGAATAGGGAGCTCGGGGAAAGTAATTGCAGTATTCAAGGTGATGCACACTTTTCATAATATGGTATGTCTAAGGCCAAGGACCAAAAAGAGTTTTTTTTTATACCAAAGCAAGATGCTCACTGCTGTAGAATGAAAGACCATAACCACAATCAACCCCAAGTATGTGGGGATTGTAATTAACCTGAAAAGAAGGGTCAAACTTTTACAGCATTCTGAGGAAGGCAAAGAAACCTGGACTGGGTAATTCATGAGTTTCTTGGAAATATATTGTGGATAGAGAGGGCAGTTTTGACTCTAAATGCCTGATCTTTCTAGGTGCATACAATTTAAAGGTACAGATGTAGATGGAGAGTTCCCCCAAAAGTAAAAGTGTACCTTGTATGTTTAGACTTATGATTACTGACTGTACTAATAGGGATGATACTCAAGAATCTTATTGTATATGACGTTAACTTGTGATGCTGACAGGGGCTGCAAAGAGTTTAATGGCAGATATATATATCCCCATTAATAAACCATCTCTTTGCAATATATGTTGGGCAATTGAGTCACACACCTATATGATAACACTTTCAGAGGAATTTTGAGAGAGATGTCGCTACTGTAACTTATGGGTTAAATAATGACCTCCTACACACCAATACACAATCAAGACCAAGGCACTGCAATCCAATGGAATTGCAGGATTGTCTGTTGAAACTACTTCTTTGGGCCCTCCATATTAGCAACACTGCATCTCTTTATCCCTCCTTCCATGGGGTATATTTATCAAAGAGTGAAGTTAGAGATCACCACAGTCCACTAGCGTGAAATGCCGCCTCTCTGCATTCATTTCTATGGGATTTTTAAAGGCGTATTTATCAAAGGGTGAAAGTGAAAGTTCACCATTTGATAAATACGCCTTTAAAAATCCCATAGAAATGAATGGAGAGACGCGGTATTTCATTCTAGTGGACTGTGGTGATCTCTAACTTCACTCTTTGATAAATATACCCCAAAGTATTCAAAGTGTATTGATCGTGACTCTTGGTTAAGATTGGTTAACCAGCACAGCTTTCATAAATCAACCAACTGTATATAGACAAGCCTTTAAATTAACACTATATACCTATAGCATTTAAATTTGTTTTAAACTAGAATAGGCAATGAGCACAAAAATATTTCAGCTGTTGATATCATTGCATTCATTGTACTTTTAGCTGTTGGCACAACTACTCGCCTCAGTTTATAATCTTTCCTCACACATCTTTATCTTGGTTACAGCTTTTAAGCACTAAAAAATATTATTAGTCTTGTCAGCTTTATGGCCATACTTTCATATAACATTATAAAGTTCAGCTCATGATTGGAAAACAAATCTTGAAGCAAGCCAAGCATGGAGTATGATGAACATGCATTTTCTGCAAAACGACAGAGGTCAACTAAGCTACAATGACGTGGTTATTTCTTAGGGGGATTGCGTAACTTTCTTAATATTTCATTGCACATAAAATGTAATCTGGAGCACTGTGATTGCAAACCAAACTCTGATTTCTTTTAGCTTTCTAAAGAAGTTTGAATTTAGTAATCAATCATTAATTTTTGGCAGAAAAAAATACACCCACGTTTTTGGGTCTGTGTAGGTATATCACAAAACACTGTATGTAAAGGATGTTTACCAAAGTGTAACAGGCGTAAAACATTAGAGAGACAAGTTATTAAGGGTCAGATTCAAGTGCTACAGTGCTAAGACAAACACAACTGCACTTAGATCAGCATATAATAAGCTCTTTCTCATACATTGTGCAAAACCATGTTCATCAACTTGTGCTGGATAGAAAATCTGACACAAGCTACAAAACTACAGTGCTCAGTGGGGTAAGGAACCTTGGGAATCGGTGTGCAAGCTAAATGATTGGTAACAAAGAAGTATGTTAGCCATACAGTACATGCCACCTCTTCCATAGTGTGTACAACAGTGTGGCATTCATAATGTTTCCTCTAAGTTGTGTGCTTGTGTGTGCATACACAAATTATGAGGCCAATGCACACAACAAACTCTGGTGCAGATAAAAAATACTGGACCATATGCAAGTATATAACAGAAACTTATCTCATGGTTTATCTCATGAAAACTTAATCAAGATCCACGTGGAATTTTGGAATTGAAGTCCATGGGTGCCAAAGATAACTGAAGATTACCTTGTTGTCTGTACTGATAATGACTCCTCTTGCTAATTAAAATGAATGCTTGAATAGTGTACTGTATGTTTTGTCCCTTAGACTTGTTCAGTCTATGAACTGCACACCCACTGATCCTAAACTGAATGCCTGTCTCTTAGCCTTACCCCCCCCTTCACTGATATCTAATAACATTCTAAGGGTGGCCATACAAGCTGTCAACTCGGCCCCTCCAAACCAAGGATATTCGCCTGGTTATGGGCCCTCCTGTTGGCCAATTCAACCTTTGTCTGACCAAACTCCACCATATCTTGGCAGGTTAGAAAATCACCTTGGGTGAGGATTGCATTAGCACATTGATATGTCCTCTCATAACAAGCAGACCAACAATCAAATTATCCGAATTTGTCCCAGATGGTTGCTTGCCCAATCAGGTAAAGCTACACTTGTCTGGTGGCCTTGTCAAATATGGTCTTGCTAAGTGGCCAAACACCTTTTATTCACAATATGCCACTACAATGGAAAGGATATAAAATTAAGTCTATTTTAAGATTATTCCATATGTACCAGTGTGACATGTAATGTATGGTGAAATAAACCGTTTTGGTCTCTTCAAAAACAGTAAAGGATTATTTTCCTAAAATTCGAACATTTCTCATTATTTTAGTAATACCACTTCGACCAAACTCACATCCACATTTTTACCTTATTTATCAATAAATTAACTCAAAAAATCTGGTGCAGGAAAAGACTCAATAAAATCTTGAAAAATCAGATTTTTTTGGATTTGACTCCCGAAAACTCTGACTTTTTTGGATTATCCCTCAAAAGCCACTATTTTTTTCGGATTCTCATACAAAACCCAGCGCAGATCGTGATATCCTCCAATTGTAAAAGTGGCATCTGCAATTGCCTTCTTCATGACATGCAGGTTTAAGATGGAGTACTTTTTTATTTTGACTTTTAGCAGTCATGGGGTTTAAGAAATCACAAAAAAATTGAGGGGTTTTTCTACCAAAAAATTAGTTTTTCCCTTTAAAAGTCCAACCAGAAAAAAAAGTTAATAAGCCCCTAATTGTTGTTGGGGTTGAAGCTACTGTGCTACTGTATCTTTTGAAACAAAATGCAGATTAACTACATATCAAACTGGGGAACCCAGATGGCTTTTCAACAGATACTTCTGTATCTGGGTTTTTATATTACTTTGAAGGGGAGGTTACATTGATATGTACATTCATTCATGCAGAGGATTCTTTTTGCATGACTGATATCGGATCGTGAGGACCTGTCGGGAGCCCCCACACTCGGGCAGATAAGCTGCCGAATCGGTCAAAGGACCAATATCGGCAACTTTAATCTGCCCGTGTATGGCCACCTATAGAAGCCAATCCTAATGTTGCTCTGCTACAGCCCTCCAGCATGCTTTGCTTCTTGATAATATTAAGGAATATGCTTGGAGTTGCTTTAAAAAATTATGCTTTAGCTTCTTCACACATAACAAGACCTAAAGATTCTATCAAGTCTCAGCTTTATGGATATTAATATGTTATGTTTAGCTATTAAAGTGCTTAATTGCCCCAGTCCAAATCCATATCTACTGCACAAAGGGTTGATCCATGGCATGTCATTGTTGGCTGGTCTCTAGCTAAATACCAGCTCCCAGCATCTTAAGGCCTATGGGGTGACATCAGTGTTTCTCTGCTGGCTGAATAAAAGCTGGTGGAGAATACATTCCGTGTGCTATCGGCCTATGGTATCAAAAAACATTTGACACATATGCAAGCAATATTTGACGCTAGTGAACCCTTTCTTTTTACTGTATTGAACTGTATTAAACTTGAGCTATAATTATATATTGCTGAGATGCAAACTCATGAGTTTAAAATTCTTAGTAGAATTCTTGTTTTAAAAAGCTAAGTTGCAAACCTACTTTAAAACTCTCCTATGTGCATCCCTAGCCCTCCAAAAAAGGCACCCCAAGCTTTAGTACAGAATCAAAAACATTGTTCATTGGAAACATCTGCCATTGTGCCAATATTACTCTATAATCAAACATCAGAAGGTGGCATGCTGTTATTGATTTTTTTGTAAGGTTTCAGTTTTGATTACAGAAGCAAAAATGAATATGGCCACTGGTTGCTGAAGAATACAAGAAGTTTAGGGAGATTCAGCTTTCCCAAAAATGAACAACTAACATGTATAAGTCTCTCCTAATAGGTGATATCTAATGGTCGGCTTCCCCAGTTGTCAACCTGGGTAACTGAGGAAGGTTTAATTGATCAATGTTGTTTTTATTGTCCAATGCTACTAACTATAGAACTCAGCATATGTTTAAACTTTGATATTACTCTAGATTACACTGGACATTGTAACCCATCAAACTGTGGCATGAGCTCTGAAAGGTTTAAATGAGAAGGAATCTACCGAAGCAGGTTATTGCCAGTAGATTAACCACAATAGTGCAAGCTTGAACGTTATATTTATTCTGCAGAATGATTTATCATACCTGAGTAAGCACCTCTAGAAGCTCTCTCTTTTTGTTTAGGATAGCAGCTACCATATCTGCTTGGTGTGGCATCACTTCCTGCCTCAGTCTCTCCCTATTCACTCATACAGTAGCTCTGGGCACAGATTACAGCAGGGAGGGGCGGAGGGAGGGGGAAAAGGGAGGGGGAAAAGGGAGGGGGCAAGGGAGAGAGCAGCAAACTGATCATGCTCAAGCCCTAGCCCTGGAGTTTTATGCTGAAAACAGAAAGCATGATAGACGGAAAGGAATGCTGTGTTTCTTTTGACTCAGGACTCAGAGCAGCATTACTTTGAGGGTTTACTGGTGTATTTATATAGACCTTTCTGATAAAGCTTACTTAATTTTAGCCTTTCCTTCTCCTTTAAGTCCCCTTTAAATCAGCATTGGCTTATGATATGGTTCGGCTATATCTGATTCAAGGTCTTATTCATTTTATACAGTAGAACCCCCATTTTAAGTTTTTCAGGGGACCAGAAAAAATGATGTAAAATCTAGGAAAATGTAAAATCAGGGAAAACTTAAAATCAGGGGATTAAAATGGGGGTTCTACTGTATATACATGACAAGCCTGAATATGAAAGCCTGGAACCAATTTGTGATAATATTTGCTGAAACATTTGCTCCATGGAAACCATACTGCTTTGTAAATAATCAAAAATTTGAAATGTCTTGAACACACTAAAATTCAGTGTAACGGTAGACAGTTTTATTTATATAATCCGAGGCAGGAGTGGTTTTGGCTGAATTAAGATTTGCGTTTCTTCTTCTTTAACTCAGTTTCCTCTTACTATAAATGGTGTAAATGTGATGGAGAAACCAAGCTATACACATTAATCCCAAACTACACACATTAATCTCGTCGCTGTCATTGAAGTTCATGTTCCTACTGCTCAGCAGTTACTTACAGGCTTTGGTACCATTAATCATATCAGGGTCATTAAATATAGTTTATATCAATTTAGGCTGATGTATGCCAGAATGATGTGGACTTCATTGTACATTGTATAATGTTGGATGTACTCTATAAACGAAATCAGATCTTACCAAAAGCATTATATCAGTCACCAGAATGTAGACATACATTGTACAGTATCCTATATAACATAATCCTAAATTGAAAAGTGATAAGTAAATGAGAGCCCTTTTAAAACTTAAAGGTTAGAACTAACATGAGCACCAATGAGGGTTGACTGCTGAGCCAAAAGCAGAATGCATGGCTGCTGTGCAGAGTGGTATTATATTAGAGCACAACCACACACACATTTATTAATTTCAGTTACTATTTATGTATCTAGAACATATGTGTCATTTTAAAGAAATACTTTATTTTTTTAAAGGGAATCAAGCCCCCCATAAATGTTCCACTGCACCTCCTAATTCTTTGATTAGAGTTTGTCAAAAAATGAATTACAGATGCAAGAGAAATCACAGATTAGAATGTTGTGTATCTACACTGTTGTGTGGGTTATCTTGTTCTTATATAGGGAGATAAAATCCATTTCTTTGGCAAGGCCACCAGACAAGTTGATCTTTACCTGATTTGGCAAGCAACGAAGGGATGATTTGGTTGTTGGTCTGCCTGTTAGGAGAGGACCATATCAATGTACTAATGCAATTCTCAGCCAAGGTGATTTTCTTACCAGCCAATATTTGGTGAAGTTTGGCCAGACAACAGCTGGATTGACCAATGAGGGGGCCCATACACAGACATATATCCTTGGTCTGGAGGGGGTTAATTCACAGCTTTTATCAGCTCCTGTATGGCCACCCTTACAATTTAATTATCTATGGCCACCTTTCAGGAGAAAACATACAGTAAATTTCCAGGCTTTCATATTTAGGCTTGACCAGGCTCCTTTGGGCTTCATCCGAATGATTTAGGCAACTATCCTTGTTAAGAAGAATGAATTCTTAACACATGATGGCTTCAAAAATGCCTTTCCTATTAGAAGCAGATGATGTCAGTGTTAAGTAATTTATAGCTAAAAGCTTCATGGCAATTGTAATGTGTGTTAAAATGTAAACATGGATAAATCTGTTAGTTTTGCTCTCACACCACATCTACAATTCTTAATCACGCTCTTATACTGTTCCAGCTGGATTATTATAACAGTCAATGAATTGGTTCTCCTGCCGCTCATATTTTCACTCTGTAATAATCTATCCTTAAATTCACTTTCTGAATTACGTTATCAGAAAGTTAGTTGATTTCAAGTTCAAAGGAAATATATTCAGGTCAAAGAGTAAAATCCTGAGCACTGACAAGGTTGGTGACACTGTTACTGTTGCACCTGCAAATTATTTTTCTTTAATTGATGAAGAATTTTTTATTGTATCGCATGCAGGGCCGGACAGGGAGTAAAAGCAGCCGGGCAAAAAAAATCAAAGCAGCCAGCATGTAAACACGCGATGGTCTTGTACTCATCCACTCATATGTTGGGGTAAAACTGCAAAAAATAAACAAACAGCTGCCTTTCTCACTTAAGTGTAATTTGTGTAAAATATGTTAAAGATTCTGCAACCTTGTGCCTTGAAATGGACACCGAACCCCTCAGTGACTTCTAATATCCTTATTTACAGTAGGGGGTACACTGAGTGATACTCAGAGTTCCCTTTATAATTCGGCCTGCAGCCTTGTGCCTTTATATGGTCACAGAACAACCCCTCAGTGACTTCTAATATTCTTATCTTTTACAGAAGGGGGTACATTGCAGGAGCTGGATCCCAGCAGAACTTGCACTTGCTAATAATCCCCGTGAAATGAGACGCTAGCGACACGCATGCAGTCACGTACATACTCAAACATAGACAGCAGCCCTAAAGAATAGCGCAAGTACAATGCAAGGATACCATGCAGCTGCTGCAACTCTCGGCTCCCTTCAGTATTTGCGCACATAGTAACAGTCCCCCCTCTGTTGCGTGAGCATGCACGCTTGCACGATGCTCAAAAGCTCAAATGAGCTCAAAAGTTTCTGTTAGAGAGTGCCGGAGGGGGGGTTTTAGTGCTGCAGGTCCCGCGATCTGTCCCCCCACGTGCGACTGTAGGGTCTCTTTGTAGCTACCACACACGCCTCCCTCCCTGCCCTGGCGCCTTGAGTCAGCTTGAGTTTGCAACTTTACCTCCTTGGGTGCAGAGGGTGCTCGTCACACTGGCTGTAGGAATCAGTCTTTACGAGCAGACAGCAACGAGAGTAAACTAAAGAGAGTTGTTTATAAGTGAATTTGCGCGATTCGCCGCCGACAAATAAATTCGTGACACGGCCGCGAAAATTCACCAGCATCAACAAAAAATGGACGCTGGCGCATTTTTTTGGCGAATCGAAACTGCGCAAACTCACCCATAACTATCGTTTATCAATAAATATATCTATACAGTACATGTCTATCTTTTTGGCCTTACATGGCTCACATTTGTGCTCTCCACAAACTACTCTCTCCCCCTAAATTTCTCAAACCCAGGCCCGGATTTGTGGAAAGGCCACAAAGGCCTGGGCCTAGGGTGGCAGAATTTTAGGGGGGTGGCATGCCGCCCACCCACATCTGTATTGGTTCAGAAGCACTGGGGATTCACAGAAGATACAATAGTTTTTAAAATTTCCTGTGCACCAATCCCCAGTATTTCAGACCTGATACTGAAAATTTGTGCGTTTGCACAAAGGAAGAGGAAGGGACAGTGGTGGTGAACGGCAGTGGGCCTAGGGGAGCCTGCTATGTAAATCCAGCCCTGCAAAAACCTAGAGAGACATAAGAGGCTGATACCCTTTTAGGTTTTCACTTTGTCTTTCAGAAGCTAATATATGACACAGCACCGGTTCAAAGTTCCAAAATTAAAAAGCCTTTATTTGACACATGGCTTTATGATCTGCAAATCATATGATATGCAGATCATAAAGTCATGTGTCAAATAATGGATGGAACTTTGAACAGTGTTGTGTCATGAATTGGAGTTGGGGATTGGTCCACGGGACACGTGCACCGCCTTGTTGAAAGAGGTGGAATAGTGGTGAGCGCTGACTGAAAAATCACTGTTATCTTTCAGAAGCCAACCACATGCAAAATAAGAGCAGAAAGTCCAAAGGCCTATTATAATTACACATAGAAAACCATTTATGAGCCATTGTACTGATTTTACCCAGTATGGGTGTACTGGGATGGAAGCATGCAATTACCCCCAAAAAGCATAAGGAGGTATCTTATCTGTTTGTTGTTGTGTATTTATACAATGCACCCTAAAATGTTACGTCTTCTACTGCAAAGACGTTTGCTTGTATATTACAGACTCACTGAAGCTGAGTGGATAAAATACAGTAGAAGCTGTTCACCCTATATAAAATGCAACTAAAAAAATAAAAGAAATGACACATACTCATCATCATCAATCAAGACTCATAATGCCAAGAACTAACATCATTTTAATTGTGTGTTGGTAAGCCAGTCACTATGAAATAAATATGCATAATCTAAAGCCAGATGGTAAAATGATCTTTGGGCAACAAGACAACTCAGTGAGAAGTGATTTGTAATACTGTATGTCAGAATATGTGAAGGCTAGTTGCTATCAGTTGCACACAACAGTCACAAGGCTATTCTAAACAAACAGCACAGTGTGAAAGTTATCTAAGGCAGCACTTAATATTTACACTGGCATTAGAACATTACTCTTCCCAGTGGACTAGTGGATGGGTTTTACTTGATTTTGGGTCATTCTGTAGATCAACAGGAATGCAGCATCTAATATAAACTGGGTGTTTTGTGCAAGAACAAATCTCAGTTAAATGATTTGGTGTGCATTATTGTCTAATTCTTAGAGACAAGCCCATTTATTAATACATATTTTAATGGCTGTTACAGAAAATTAAAAGTTCCGGCCCCGGTTAATACCAGTCAAATGTTTAAAGGGGTTATGAATGACCCTTAAAATGTTCCCAGCTCTCCGAAATAGCCTTGGCCAAACTTAATTAAAGAAGCAAGAGAAAGCTTGAGTGGGAATCATCCCTATAAGGTCTACTTCAGTTCAGTCTACTGCTGTTTCCAAACATAGTGAGATTATGAGTAATTCTATGCTTGAGGATATTTTTCAAACTAATGAAATTAAGAGTTCATCACTAATGTTGATGGGCTTCTGCTTCTGGAATGCTTTCACTTTTGATAATATGTATGAATAAACTGAGAGTTGCACGCCATTATTTTTAGGTGGAGAAACACAGATGTTGAAGGTTTATTTCACCTGCTTTGCCACTCTTTGGCTTTTAGTCAGTTACTGAAATACAGTACACCATTCAGTTGTAAACAGCTGTTCATCATGTACAATTGTATGCATTACCCATTCATTCTATTTGTAGGTATTTCCCATGATGAATGTTTCCACTGATATTGCTGAGTGCAGAGTGCAAAATAGGAAAGAGTAACAGGGCTTCTATACAAAGATTGGGCACAGTGCAAAATGGCACAATTTCATAAATGAGCCCTTTAATCATCCTCCCTTGATGCCATATAGCCATTGAATTGCAAGTTAGCAAGCAAGAAATGCAACATGTGATTGGCTGTAGCTTGTGAGTCAATCCATGAGTCGTCGTCCAAGTTGTCGTCCAAGCATGAGTCATCCAATTGGTCATTTTTAACTATAGTTTCTTGAGCTGTTACAGAGTACAGGAAAACAAAGCTTGTCTGTGTGCATTTACATATGGAGCCCTTTTTTTGTTAAGTGCAACTTGTATGCCTCTGGTACTACTACAAATAACTGCAAAAAAGAAATAGTGCGCAAGGCCAATATAAGCACTACTAAAGTAGATATAATTCCAAGAGTTGAAAAAAGTAATATAAACAGGAGGACATACTCACAGTTCACCCCAGTCCAAGGGTGCATACACATGAGAAAACAACTGTGAGTTCCTCCAAAAAATAAGTAAACTAGAAAACAATAAAAAAATACAAAATGTATCGGACATATTAAGGAAGGCCTAACATGTTTCGTGCCTGTTGGGGCACTTACTCATAGACTTTCATTTGTATTTTGCCTGACAAAGGGGTCCGAAAGCTTACAATGAATTTCTATTGTTAGCCAATATAGGTATCACTTCTACAATACTTTTTGTATTTGTTTCTTTTTTATTTGTTATTTTTGCTACTGGCTAACATGGTACCACTGTCTTGTGCTTGATTATTTTAGAAACTGTAAAGAATTTTGTTTATATTTAGAAAGTTTTTATTTATTTGAGATTAAATATAAAGCTGGCCATAGATGTGTAGATTTACCTTCATATCGGACGAACGTTCGTGCCATCTCCCGACCTGCCACTAACCATTCAGATCAAATAAAGTAGTAAAAGAACAGATCAGCCGATGTTCTGCTCCTGACAGTAATTGTACGAAAGTTATGTCCGACAAAAGCTGGTGAAGTCTCCCTCTGATATTGTCAGTTCGGCAATACATGCAGAGATATTATCAGTTGCCGACAGAAATTTTCTAACCTGTCCGATCAACTGAACGACCGATCGCCATCTCACGAAAAATGTCAGGACACTCCACAAATAGTCCGGAAATCTTACAAAACGGAGATTCGTACGATCAAATCTTTGTGTCTATGGCCAGCTTTACATTCTAATTTTTCCCCAATAGTTCTCTTTAACTGCTCTTTTGGTTACTGGGCTGATACACCCTCCAAGGCCTCTCAGACAGGTACACAAGCCCTCAAAGAATGTCAATCGTTTATTTCAAAAATATCTGGGTCTTGCAATATGGCAATCTGATCAGCAATATGATCAATCTGATCATTGCCTATATTTCTGAGCATTTGTATTTATGATGACTTTTGTGTTGTAAATGTATGCTTCCTTTTACCAGTCTTTTACTATGTTTTTAATGGCACTTGATGCTAAGCAGATATTTTTTTAAACAGTTAAATGCTTCTATTTCTTGAATAGTATTTCATCTGAATCCTTTTTTATAAAAGTCAGTTAAATTAAATTTCTTTACAAATAATGTGCATTTTAAAAAATCTATCACAGCAGGAAAAATACAATGAGTCACCATTGCCAGGAGTCCAAGTCTCCATCCTTGGATTTTCAGCAGCTGTTATGGACAAATGCCAGTGACTTATCTGTTGTGGAAAAGCTATACAATTTAATCGTCATCAAGGATTATCTCAGCAGTTTCTGTTTCATTCTCAATATTAACTCAGGCTTTCAAACTTTTGTTCTCTGACCTGCATTGTGCCTTTCCAGGAAATGATTACGGTGGAGGAGGAGACATACATCATTCACAATGTATGTCCCATTAAAGGAACAGTAACACCAAAAAGTGTTTAAAAGTAATGAACATATAATTTACTGTTGCTGTGCACTGGTACAGCTGGTGTATTTGCTTCAGAACCTCTACTTTAGTTTATATAAACTAACTGCTTTGTAGCAATGGGGGCAGCCATTCAAAGCTGAAAAAGAAGAAAAAGTACAGGATACACAGCATTAAACAGATAAACTCTGTAGTATACAATGGTGTCAATGTTCCTTTATGGTGGACAAGGCTTTGAGGCACATTGTATTTATCAGAAACTTGGGAGCAGAGCCTTGCTCCTACTTTCTAAAGTGGAGTTTTATTTGGTGCTTTAGTTTCTTGGATACCTGGCCATCACTATCCACACTGCAATCAAACCTGGGAGCCACACACAAAAGACATTGGGGCTCATTTATAAACAGTGGACAAATTGAACCTGGGCAGTAACCCATTGCAGCTGCTGGTTCAACACTGAAAGCAATCGCCTGCCCATTGTTTATAAATGAGCCTTGAGCCCTGTTTATTGGAACCCAAAAATGACCCTATTTTGAAAATACCAACACTTCAGTAGGATAGGATTGATCTTCAAAGAGAGGACCTGCCACTACAAAATGTTTTTGCACCAATATATTGGACTGTGTACCAAAAGCATTCATACTCTATACATGCACTTCAATGGCTTCATTTCTCCTATTAATGGGCTATTTTGCAATGATTGGACAGTGAAATGCTGAGACAATAAGCTATTGTCTTTATTTTTTTTCTGCTGTTTTTGGACTATAAGCCATTCTATATCGAAATCTTCCCACTAGCTGCCTTTGTCCCTGACCCCACTTGGGTACAGGTTACCATTCTCTGATGTGGAAAAATAAAAGAAAAAATTAACAATTGTAAAATCACAAAAAATAAAATCGAAATAAACATTTAAAATGAAAACGATCCTATACTGTAAAAGCACGATAATGGCCTGTATCATAATAAAAGTTAATTTTGAGTTGTACTGCTCCTTTTTGCTTTAAAGAACTTTCTCAAAAGCCAGAAGGTATAACTTTAATAGCGACGCACACTGATATAGTTTTTTTGAAATACATTTTTACTTAAATCATCTGAAGCCCATCTAATTTTTCATTAGAACAAAGTCCATGGGAGCGTAACCATTCCTAGAATATATATTTTGACTTTAGATCACTTTCATAGCATATTTTCCATCCATTTTCCTATAAGGAATGTGCCAGTGCCCAACACCACTTGTTTATCCAGGCATGAAATTCATTATCATGGGTAGGCTGACAGCATGCAAATGTATCTGCTTTGTTATTAATCTCCATGGCAATCATTTTGGCACACTGACGTTAATATATTTTCCCACTTGTCTAAAGAAATATCATACTAAACTATCATTTACCATGATTTGCCTCTTTTAAAATGTGACAATGAACTCAGTATTTTTTTTAAACTATTAGAGGTAGGAAGGATTTTATAACAAACTCCACAAGTAGACAGCACTTCTGGACAAGGTTTATTGTAGCAAAACTGCTGAAAAACCCTGAACGCCTATGGCCTATGATTAAGGGATCCATTCCTGAAATGTGTTTTTCAGCAGTTTTGCTACAATAAACCTTGTCCAGAAGTGTCGTCTGCTTGCGGAGTTTGTTATATGGTTACAGTGGGGACACTGCAGACTGAGCACCTGGCCAGGGGAATAGCGGTGAGCTGGAGTGGTCTCGTTTTTGTTATTTTTCTAGGAAGGATTTTAGCTATTCCTTCTATAAAAAAAAGTGTCTTCTGTTCAAGCATTGGGTCATCTCCCTATATCTGTAGAGGCCTATAATACGGTGTATTTTCTAATAATGGTAGTTAGTCCTTCAGACTTTCACCAGACAAGATGAGACAAGCTAGAGTGTGAAAGAGGTCATGGCTATTTGAATAAATATGTACCAATATTCAAATTTTTAGAAGCGTTTGTCACGTTTATCCAACATAATTTCTGAGCTTGTTTTTTTTCCGCAGTCCTTCTGGTGAATAATGCTTCTCCTTAGTCTAACTTTGTATGTATGCACCTGCTGGTTTTAATTCAAACCTCTGCCTCCTTCTGACCATTATCATTAGGTAGCTTGCTACTGTTCATGGACGGCATTAAAGCAGAACTAAACGATACAAAGAATAAGCTTAAAAATGCCTTATTTTATATACAGAATGTAATGCACTAGTCTAAAGGTTCAGCATCTGTATAACAATAATGATCCAGGCCATAAAAGTTGTCACAGGAGTTTCCCATATTGGATTTTACTAGGATTGACAGTAACATGCACATGCTCAGTGTGCTCTGAGAAGCTGTTGAGACACTTAGCTTAGAGGTTAGGTTGTTATGTTACTGGGTCATTGCAAATCATTAAGCATAAAATTAGGTATGTCATATAAGCTGATGATACAGAAACTTGCACTGGTTTCTAAGATGGCATGTACTAATAATCTGAACGAATTACTAATAAGCTTTGTGTTGTGACATTTATATTCGATTTATGCAGTATATTGATATATAACTCAGTAAGAGACAGCAGCACAGAGCATGTGCAGTGAATCAGCAGAAAAGAAGGTGGGGAGTTACTGGGGCATATTTGGAGGCACAGATCTTTACTGCTTTAATCTGGTACAGAACCCCAAATCATAATTTCCAGCAATTCTTTTTGTTCTCCTTTAAGCTCTCCTGTTACCTACATGCTACAGCCCAATCTGGCCTAGCACATATCGGGCAGAGATCTGCCAAAATTAGTTACTGCACCCACAAAAGTGTCTTTCATAGGTAGGTTTTAAAGTGAAAGCCATTACCCACATTATTTTATACTACAAAGCAAGCCCCTTTGTATAGGGGGCTTCTTCCTTTCCGTGGATATGGATCCATCTTCTCACATCTATACCTAACTGAACCTGCCTACCAGCTTAGGCAATCCCTACATGGACCTCTGAGGAGAGGAGTAACAGACAGCACAGAGCCTGTATATTTCATTATACCTGTGAATTTTGCACCAGATATAGCATAGTTAGATGTTGTCTAACTAGAGGTCAAGCTCATTGTCCTAATTCTATTTAAACCACACTGGTGTACTTTATCCCCTAACAAACAATTCTAGACAGTTATAATAGAAAAGATGTAGGCAGTGTCGGACTGGGCCGGCGGGACACCGGGAAATAACCCGGTGGGCCCGGCCCTCATGGGTTTGCTTTTGGCAAGTAGCCATTGCTATGTGTTTTTTGTGTAGGGGCATTTTTAGTTTAATCTAAGATGAAATTTAAAATGGCATCTCATTTCTGGGGTCAGTGACATCAAACAGCGAGAAAGCTGATTCATTCTGAGCTTCAGATAACAGTAAAAGAATGCAACCATGTTCCACTCCTTGCAGATTCAGTGAGCAGCAATGGCAACTGATCCTATTAATCTACAGTAAGTAAGATTTTTGCCACAATTCCTTGTGAGTTTTGCTTTTCTTTTCATCTAAACATGGGCAGTCGCTGTCAATATCAGTTTTCTTTGAAATGTATAACCTTACACCTTTGTGTAATCTTGTTGTTTAAGGTGCATTTTATTTTTGTTTGTTGAAGTAAGTGCAGTCCGAATCCTGTTTCCAATTTCTAATAAAATCAGTTGCATCTTTGGTATCTTAGGCCTGAGCATCTTACAATATGTTCCTTTTTATGTATGAATTCATGAGTTAATGGGAAGAACAATCGGTTTAACATATTTCAAATCATAACAACTTCAATATTTATGCCAGATGTTGAAAAAAAAAAGAGAGATGGAACTGTATTCAACCAGAACTGCCTCTTGGCTCAACCCATTGTAAATGAATTCTCAAGACTAGAAATTTTTCCTTTTTTTTTGCTTATTTAGTCCTTTTGCCATTAATCATTCAAATGACTTGTATCATAGCTATAAAATGTTCTTATGTATATATGTATATATTGCAATTAAAAAAACTGCACTATCATTTGTCATATAAAAAACCCTCAATATTATGACTGTAATATACATTAACATTAAGATCAAAATTTATAGCCAACTGCTTAGAACATGGACCTGTGTTATTCTACTTTCATAGACTATTGCTAGTGACGGGTGAATAAATTCTCCAGGCATGGATTTGCCGCAAATTTTTTAGCGAAACTTCACAGGTGAAAAATCTAACACGACAAAAAAAAATTGTCACACGTCAAAATTGTCGCGCGCATCAAAATTGTTGCGCCTCAAAATTATTCGGACACCCGTTGAGTTTAATGCATTAGGACAAAATAGTCGTGGTATAAAAATGTTCATAATTTCACTAATTTTTTCACCATTTCACAAATTATTCGTAGAAGTGAAACGAGACAGATTTGCATGTGCTAATCAGATCAAAGAGGGGTTATCCTTCCCCTCGGGCGCCACCCTAGGCACAGGCCCTTGGGCACCTAAATAGGAAATACAGCCCCACTTGCAGTCACCACAGTACCAAACAAAACATACTAGGATACTTACATACCACACATAATATGAATATATATAAATGGGAGAAATACTTTTGCCCAAAACTTCTAAACTTGGGGTCTCTTGAAGGGGACCTGTCACCCTAAGAAATAATTTCAAATTATTTTCTGTTGTGCAAAATAGACGTTACTTACAGTATATAATTTATCTAAATCTTGTTCCCATCAGGCTTTAATTCACAGTCACTGCAAGCAGGGAGGTGCCATTTTGTGAACACTATTATTAAGGCGAACTTTGCATCATTCCAAAATCTTGTGTATGGGCCAGAATAGGACACCTGATGTACATGCCTATGCACGGGCTACACAATTATAGACTGTGAGACTGGGGGAATGTGAGAAATGCAGTGACATCTAGGAAGTGCTGAATGGAGAGCGAAAGTAATTGCCTGCTCTGCCTCAATGCCTGAGGCCAAGGTCAGACTGGAGCCTTCGGGGCCCACCAGGCTGCACAACTACAGGGCCCTCCAGGCAGTCCCTGGGGGCCCCCTCCAACCGCTAAATTCCCAGCATGCGCATGTGCAATTAACCGTGCCGACGTGCATGAGAGTAAAAAATGCAGTGACGCACATGCACGTGTAAAACTGCATGCGAAAAAAAAAACCAAAACACACCCTTGCACATAAAAGCGCACAAGCAGGCCAGCAATGGAGGGCTAGGTCTGAGTCAGCGGGGGCCCATCCGTTTTTTTCCCAGTGTCCCCCCAGCCTGGTCCGACCGTGCCTGAGGCATAGAGGCAAGCAAGCAACATATGATTGACAGTTGAGATGTTAAACTACCTTTATAAGGGTAGGACTCCACAAGCGATTTTGTCGCGATCCAACAAAAATAAGGCAAGAGATAGAATTGTCGCGCAGCATCCGACAGTTCTGTCGCGTTGGATCAACGCTGCAACACCGTAGCGTAGCCGTCGCTGGCGAATTTCTGGAGGTTAGTGACTTTGCCCCTTAGAGTGGTGCTTGCTTCTAAGTTTTTTTTTCTACATAGCACTATTAGTCTTTCCAAGAGTCTGTCTGTCCAGCATGTGATGTCGTGCTCCTGTCTGCTGATAAGTTATATCGGTTAATCATGAACCTAGCCTTACGTTTTTATGTCAGTTTTGTAATTGACCCCCACGATGCCTATCTATACATAAAAATTCTAAAAATAAAATATGCTAACTAATAGAGGGATGTAAAACAAAGTACAGTTACGCTCTTGTATACTTATTAACAGTGCAAAAATAAAATGTTGATCAGCTATCTAATAATCTGTTTTATCTCGGACCTTGAAAAACAGAGCCATTTTCCTAGAAATGTGATTTTGTGAGGCAAAGCACTTTTGTTGCCAGCAAAAATATTCTTGGCTATTGATCTCATTTTGTAGCCCTGGAATCTGACCTGGGCCAGGCAGCAGGACTCTCACTCGCAGGAGCGTTCTATTGCTCTTGCATACCTCATTGCTTGTGCTTCCTACATTGTGTTTGCCTTGATTAACATCATTCCTATATATCCTTCTAGTCTTAGCATATTCCATGTGACCTATTCCTGCACACTATCAGGGACACTGACACTTTTCCATACAAATATCACCATACTCTAGGAATTACCCAATGTGTTAAGTAAAGCAGCCTCATTGCCTGGACAGGTGATTAGCGTCTGTGTCCATTTTTTTTGACCCCGGCAAATTTTCGCGCCCGTTTCGAGAATTTATTTGCCGGCACTGAATCGCGCAGATTCGCCGCAAATTCGCGTATGGCAAATAAATTTGCCCACCACTACAGGTGATCGAACTTTGAAAGTTATATTTGCTTGTGAAACAAAAAGGAACGGTAAACATTGCTGAAAGTAATTTTAGTATGCATGGGAAATGTGGGAATACATATTTTAAATGTGTTTGAGTACATAAAGAAAAGCACCAAGCGTTTCCTTTCTAATCAGCATTAGCAGCAAATTACAAACCATAAAAATGCAATTGGAATTAAAGACTAAAGCAACTGAACCGTGTCGATTTCTTGAAAAATTGACAGCTTCTGATGAAGTGGCAGTGAGTCACGAAACGTGTTAAGCGGGCAGCCCCACAGGAGAGATGCTGCTGTCATTTTTAATGGATTTATAATAAATTTTGACTTTTTTAACATATTATTCTGGCTCTGCGGTGCTCCGTTCCTCTACATTGATTTTCTTGAAAAATGTATACATTCCTTAGCACATTATCTTTATGGAAGCTGCAGACTGTCACCAAAGTCACAGAATATATAGTGAATAAAGTAGCCCCTCTTGTAAAATATAAGGATATTATAAGTTACCGAGGAGTTTCATGACCATATAAAAACACGAGGCCGAAGGCCGAGTATTTTTATACAGGTCATGGAACTCCAAGGTAACTTCTAATATCCTCATATTTTGCAACTGCGGGTACTTTATTTATTATAATACACAAATTTCAGTGAGTCATGTGACAGAAATGACATCAGAACTCACCGTTTATAACTGATGACATCAGAACTCACCGTTTATAAGGAAATAATTTACAAGATATTCATGGCTTTTGTGTATTATATTTTTATAAACTTTAACACCATAACAGCACCGTATCCATCCTTCTGAGGTTCCGTTGCAGTGGAATATTAGCACAGAAACATTGCACAGCAATGTTCTTCTGTTATGGAGTAAGATGGCTGACATTGTGCTGGTACGCAGGGTTTTCTTTAGCTACATATTTTGCATTTGCATTTTGTAATCTTGGAATGTATCAGGTTCTCTTTGAATGGATCCTTTCCACAGTCAATTCCAAGAATAATCAGCACTGTCAGCTCAATATACAGGGGTGGAGATCTCAGACTTTGCAAGTGCAAATATGCATCATGTGCAAAGTGCAGAACATATGCAAATTGGCATGTTCTATGCAATTCATCCTTTCCTGAAACTGATCCTTTTGTGCACCCTAGATCTTGAAAGAAGGCATTTCAAACATAACGGCTATAGCACACAATCATTTTGTGTTTGTTAATATTCTCCATTGCTGTACTTTAGTTTAATGACCCTGCTTTACTGAATAAAATTCCTGCAATTCCATTTTGACAAACCAAATAATTTCTCTTTAGTGACAGATCCAAAATAAAAACTTGGCATGAATCAGCAGTTTAAAGATTCCTGGGAAACTGTCCCCTGCTGATCCATCTTCAGTATGCTAAAGGTTCAGCAAATATGTGGAATGCAGAACAATAATGGCTAGTAAAAGCAGGAAAAAAGAAGTCAGGTATAACTCGACTAGTCACAGTGCAGGGAATGACTGCTTCTATGACTACCACTGGTGTAACTAGATATTAAAGGAGAAGGAAAGGTTAAAACTAAGTAAGCCTTATCAGAAAGGTCCATCTAAATATACCAGTAAACCCCCAAAGTATTGCTGCTCTGAGTCCCCTGTCAAAAGAAACACTGCATTTCTTTCCTTCTATTGTGTACTCATGGGCTTCTGTATCAGACTTCCTGCCTTCAGCTTAAACCTCATTGCCCTGGGCAAGAGCATGCTCAGTTTGCTCCTCTCCCCCCCCCACCCCTCCCTTCTCTACTGTAATCTGAGCCCAGAGCAGGGAGAGACTCAGGCAGGAAGTGATGTCACACCACGTTAATACTGCAGCTCCTATTCTAAACAAATAGAGAGTTTCTAGAGCTTTTTACTCAGGTATGGTAAAACATTCTACAGAGCATTCTAGCTTGCACTATTGCAGCTATTCTAGTGGCAATAAAATGCCTCCGTAGCTTTCCTTCTCCTTTAATGGGCCCCACAGCAAATTATTTTTCAGGCTCCAAAATGTTTAGAGGTTGACCTGTTTTTCCAATATTTATTGAAATTGTATATAATTTAGGGCCTCATGGGGCCCCTATATCTCCTGGGCAGCCTCAGGGTCAGCTTCCTCTGTCGTTTCGCCCCTGATGACTACCAAGACCATCAAGCAGTGATTTGTGTACGCAGCTTTTTAAAGATGGTAAAAAACTGATAATGATGACAAAATAAAAATATTGCCTCTGCTTTTTTGGGCATAAAATGTAGCCTTCCTTACCTATATTAACTGTAACAATTTTAATATTGTTATTCTATCTTTTGTCATATGGATTATTATAGATATCTTGTTTGGTAAACACCATGTGACTTATTTATAAAGCAGTTTTAGCCAATTTAGCCAAAATAGTTTTGTACTGTACAGTACAGGTGACAGCACTGTTCATTAATGCATTTTTTATATAATAGTAACCCAACTATTCTTAGTTCTTCACACTTAATAGGTATTATATCTATTAATTAATTCAGGGTTGGAGTTAGGGCGAGACTAGGTAAAAGAATTTCATAGGTGGGGTTAAACTTTTAGTAATGGTGTCCCAAATGGGTATGTGTCACTAGAGATACAGACCCCTACCTGTGGGTCTGACTGCCTAGTCATTCTTAATAGTGCAGTTACTATAACCTTCCAATATTGCCAGCAAAATTGACAATCCCTGGGATTGCTTTGCCTGCCCCCCAGTATAGTCCATAACTAGCTAGCGACATTGCTTATGTCACCATAAAAATTCACAAAAGAAGGCCACAATGGAATAGATCCAGTAAGAGGATTTAAATTATTACATAATCTCCAGCCTGCAATGCCCTTAGTTGTCTGAAGAGCTCACCCTCTTGCCACACAGATACCCCTTGGTTTTAAGGTTCAGGGAGCAAACACCCTCTCTGCCCAAAACTAGTCCTGACCTTTAACTGGGAATACTTTTTTCTAAGTCAAATATAGAACACAGCAGCTCCAATTTGTTTAGAGAGATCAGTAGTTTTACTGAAAAAAGTTGGCAATAATGATATTAAGTATTTAATCTTTACAATATGTTTATTTGGCAGGCAAGCCAACAGGGTACGGATCCAACAATCGAAGATCGCATCACAGAGGAATAGTAGATGAGTGCTGTTTCCAAAGCTGTGATTTCAGAAGGCTGGAGATGTACTGCGCTCCTGCCAAGCAAGCCAAATCAGCACGTTCTGTACGTACTCAACGTCACACTGACATGCCAAAAGCCCAGAAGGTATGTTCTCACAAATAATAGAACATTTTCCCAGTTAAATCCTTACTGCCAATTTGATTTCTGTCCATCTATTATTACTTCTGAAAAAGCATCAATTTAAGGTCTATGTCTTTTTGACTAGATCTTTTAAGTATCTTTTGAGCATTAGTATTTATGCAGAAAAGCTTTTTTCAATAAGATCCCTTCCAAAAAATGTAATAGAACCATATGAGTGAGTCATGGGGACATGATGCCGTCATGTGCTTTAAATATCTTACTTTTGCTTTAAGTACCTGTTAAAATCCTAGGATACAACATTATATATTATTTTTTTGTCATCTTTAGTTTAGAATGCCTGTAAATTATCATGACGGTTTTCAAGTGAATAGCTTAGATTCAGGAATTGCAGAAAGTGACTATATTTACGAATATGTTGTCTTATTTTTAAATGTAGAGGACAGTTGCTTTTTCAAGTTTTATCAAGTTGGTGCCCCACTGAATATACAGAGACTTTTTCATCGAAATGCTTCATATTTCAAAGTTCTAGGACCCCTTAAAAACCCCATAAAAACATGTTAATGTATGCAGTATATGCTATAGTTCCAAGAATACCTGGGCTAGCAAATAGAAACTTATCACTCTGTTTAGCCTTTAATTTGCCTTCAGTCTGTGTCCAAGCAGGACTTGCAGGAAGGCCACAAAGTCCTAGTATCTGGCACAATTTTGGGGGCTCATCTGCATTTGTCCCTTGAGCAGTTGGTACTGGGCACACATTAGATTTGATAGTTGTTTAAATTTCCTGTGTGCCAAGATCCTAGTGCCCCAGGCACTAAGGAGCAAAAGGGAAAGGGTGTTGGGGCAGTGGGAGGATTGGCCTTGAGGTTCCAATAATACAAATGTCTGTGCCCCACCAGAACCAAATTTAAAGTATCTGTAGTCTGTGGGATTCATAAAAAAAGAGAAAAAATTCATCTGTGTTTCATCTTCCCACAAAGTAAGGAAGCATGAAAACCAAGGATTTGACCTAATTGTAGCACTTTTTGTAAGAACTGGTTTCAGCAGAATCATTAGCAGCCAGTCAAATTAAATCCAAACCAGCCCTTATGGGCATAAGGCTAAGGGGCAAATTTACTAAAGGGCGAAAATTGCCAGCGTGACGTCATTTCGGAACTCCGATGATTTACTAATGGTCGCTGGCGTCATTTCGCTAGCGAAGGAGATAGACTCTAGCGGTACATCGCTCCCTAACGCCAGACGAATTTGCGCTCTGACGAAGGGACGTAACTGCGCAAATTCACTAAGATACGCCAGACTTGCCTTCAGCACCTCAGAACAGGCAAAGTGCAATAGAGTAGATAGGAGTTCTTCAAAAAATAATTGAAAATCTTTCTAAGTCCCAAAAAATGGTAGCGTCTTTTCCTTTTTACAGGGTGATAGGCTGCAAAAGATTGTAACTTTTTTGGGGTAACCAGCTGCCCCCCTACATTTCCTAACATATGGCACATAAACTATACACTGGGCTCATGTGTAGGGCAATATAACAACTTTATTTTATTTAATTAAGGTTCCCTGGGCTTGTGTAGTGTAATGTATTTGCTGCAACATATATGTCCATTGTACTTTAACTTCCCACCATATGCAAATTAGGCAATGCTAGCGCAACTTTGCTTTGCTTGGCGCAGTAACGCTAGCGCAACTTCACCAGCATTCGGCGCCCTGGATGCAACTTCAGATTTAAGCGAATTAGCATTGACGTGGCGAATCTACGCCTAGTTTAATGTTGTGATGTGAGCGAAGCCATCGTGGTGCATTTTTGGAGGTTATTAAATTTGCCCCTAAGTACAAATGAAGACTATAGGGTCATTTACCTTCCACACCACAGTTTAGGCCTGTACATTTCCTGTACATTTTCCCACAGGCAGTTGAATGAAAAATAATTAATTTAAAGGGTAAACATGCGCTCCTTGTACCTCTGTACAGTTGAGCTCGGTGCTGCTGCCTTCCTCACAAAAATCACAGTGTCATTTAGTTCCAAGCAGAAGAGTTTCACAAATCAATCTATGCAGTAAACATAAATAAGTTAAACTTCCATTTGAATTTGTTGGGGCCTTTTGATGATGACCAATTTTGCCTCTCTCGTTTTCCCTCAATAGGAAGTACACCCGAAGAATACAAGTCGAGGAAACACAGGAAGTCGAGGATTCCGAATGTGAATGCTGCCACTAAAAATCTCGGAGTATGAATGTACCATCTGCAGGATACTTTTACTGTATGAAAAAGGAACAAAAAAACACAGTGGAAGATAGCGAACATTTTTCTGACTATGAACAAGTTTGACAACATCTCAACCAATGGGCATTCTCCCTCTATACAATTCAAATACACATTCCAATGTTATAAACATCCTTGCCAAGTATTATGACTGCTCTAATATTGTGTAATCTTTCACTTGTTTTGCATATCCTGCTCAAACATTTCTTTTCATAACCTGTGTCCAATAGAGGTCCGAAAATGATGAGCCTTTGGGTGGCTCTAATTGCACTAAAGCCTTTGAATGTTCCGTGTATCCTGGAACAGTTAACCAGCCTTGTCTAAGAAATCTTATATTTGCACTTCTACCATGCAACAGGCTGTTTGTTTTTCAGTGTTTGATAACACTGTTTGCCTGCCCTTTTGTATTTGCACAAATTTGCTACTCAGCAGCAGTTACGTTTTTTTTCTGATTTTGCAGCGTTTTTGGAGTCATAGCAGACATCCCAGGTATGGCCAGATTCATTTAAAGGACCAGTAACACCATACAAAAAAACACTAAGGGCATATTTATTATACAGGTATGGGACCTTTTATCCAGAATGCTCGGGACCTGGGGTTTTCCGGATAACGGATCTTTCCGTAATTTGGGTCTTCATGCCTTATGTCTACTAGAAATTAATTTAAACATTAAATAAACCCAATAGGTTTTGCTTCCAATAAGGATTAATTATATTTTAGTTGGGATCAAGTACAAGCTACTGTTTTATTATTACAGAGAAAAAGCAAATTGGTTTTAAAAATTTGGATTATTTGGATAAAATGGAGTCTATGGGAGATAGCCATTCCATAATTCGGAGCTTTCTGGATATCGGGTTTCCGGATAAGGGATCCTATACCTGTACTGTGTAAAACGAATTTCACAAAAAACAGTGTAAAAAGTTGAGAAAAATGTTGGTAATTTACACCATGTGAATGCCAGATTTGCCGCCATTATTTTACATTGCTTCCAGCGGAAGTCACTCAAAAAAAAAACGCAGAAAAACGATGCGCCGTTTTTTACATGGCGATGCGTGATGTATTATCCTGTCATTGTTTACACAGCATAATAAATATGCCCCTATACATGTAACTGAATTGTGTGTCATTCCATGTTTCCATTCCAATAATAACAACTTCCATTCATTTTGATGAAAATTTCCGGTGCTTTATAAATAACCAACTTTCTAGACATAATGGTGCATTATTGTCAGTGCAGACTAAATGTATTTAGTGTATGAATAGAGGGAATTTTCATTTACTGGTGTTACTGGCCCTTTGAAAAGAAGGTCTGCTTAATCAAGCCTGGCTGCATATGTTACAATGCAAATCATTTTAGGAAACATTTGTTTGGGGTCATAAATGTCACTGATTCTTTGAAGCTACAAGTAACGTCATCCATATGCATTTGTTTTCAATTGAAGACGCATGTAAAATCATCGTATCACTAATTCGCATCCGTATTTGTTATGTAGAACTGTAATTGTACAATGGTGCTACCGTACTTTGTGGTAAGTGTTGTATAATGACCTGGTCAAAAAGAATTATAACAGGTAAAAGCAAACATTTACAATATGGCATAGCCTACAGCCATTTGTGTTTTATTTGTTGTATAAATGTGAAAACAGTCTTTAAAGGGACAAATGTAACAATAGTCTTAAACTGGAAAAAAAAAAAAACCTGCATAAGTAACGTTTGCATTTCACAGTTATTCCTTCACTATTAATTCTACATAACTCATTCTTTAAATGCCGTGGGCACACAAATAACACTGTGCAATGGCACAAATTCTAAACTGAAAGGTGGGTGTCTAAATATGTAAATACACGCCAAAGACAATTTTTTTCTCAAAAAGTAAAGCACATCATTTCGCTTTTATTACATTTCTCCATTAAAATACCATATGGAAGTCCTGATTTTTAGGCTTGTTAAACCGTTAATACTTGACTTGACCAATGTCTGCCACAAGAGCTATTAAATTGAACCTAGAGCGGAGTTTCACACAATCTCATACACTTGAAAGTCCAAATGTATTCACAGGCACACTAATCCTTTTCGTTATTGCCTCTTTGTATTTGCAAATATTCTTTAGAAGTGGCTTTAACTCTACTTACAGATTGTGCCTTGTCTACTGATTTTTCTTTAATTTTTTCTACATATAAACGCAATTCTTATCTGCCATTATATACTAAATTTCAACCAAAAACATGCATGAAAGCACTATAACATGTGCCGGTAATATTTGAAGTTTAGGTTTGTTGTTATTATGCAAGCCATATTGCTAATTATTTCCATCAAGACCTCTAAAACACCAGAGACACGATTTGCTCCAGGCAGCAAAGCCTGTACTTCAGTTCAGTTAAAATGATGAAAGCAAATATCTAAGTGGGTGCTGTGGTTTATTGAAACAGAGCAAATCGTGTTTAAACATAAACCTCATTTTCTTGATGGAAGTCTGAGAGTTTTGATTAAAGGAACCATTTAGTTAGCTAAAAGGGTCAAATTTGCCCCTGTCAATTCTTTAAAGAATAAGAAATAAGGAAAAATAAAACATTTTGGGTACAAATATGTTGGCACCCCCCTTTAGGGCTACAGCTTGGCATGCACCTTCTAAAGAAATTGCACCTGCTTTCTTGCATGTATCTATGTGGGATCCAATTACCCTGCACCCCAGTTTCTCAAGCATCCCAGTTGGCTCATGGGATATTTAAGTAATTGCATCCAACATATCTGCCTGGTGCTCTTTAAGATAGTACTTCAAGCCATTACAGTTTGCACCAGTCTGGGCCACAGGGTAATTGATTTAACTTAACATATTGATCGACTTTGAACACATACTGGCACTACCAGTGTTTTAACCGTAAATAGTTAACCTCTTCGATTGCCATAATAAAAAAAGCAAACATCTTATTGGTTGTTTTAAATTGCTGCACTATAGCAACCATTGCCAGTTTTACTAATTTTACCACAATATTGTGAGGGTAAATCTTATTCTAGGGATATTTAGCTTTATGTACAGTGCCACATAGTTGTCATAAATAGAATAATTGTAAGCTTGCATGACGAGTCTATTACGCTTCTGGATATTATTCTGGAACCATGATTACATTTTTGTGAAAGAAATATATCTCAGCAAATGTCACTAAATCTGAATGTTTATGACCCCCACAGTCCCAATTAGTAAAATAAAACTGCAGAAAGGCTAATGAACTATGCCATGTTTACTAATCACCATAATCTATTGAGTACATTGAGGGATTCTATAAACCATACATGTAGCAAACTTGCTTTTACCAGTTACATATTTGGCCAGATGTGGTGCTATTGTTTTCTTAAAAGAAGTACTTGACTAAAATATGAAAATAAAGCATATATAAAATATATATTTTTAAAGTAAGGAACTGAAAGACCTTGTGTAAATAGATTGCTTATTAAATCGTTTTTATGTCAATATATTTTGAAGTTGTGCTATCTGCATTTTAAACACTGTCCTCTTAATATTGTTTTGTTTGGAATCCATTGTATGTAAGGATCCATATTTTGCAGAAATTTGGACTGTAAGATTGGACTGCTAGACATAAAGCTGTACAATAGACAATTTTGCCTTTGTTAATGATATTTTGTTTTTATATAGTGCTAAACAAGCTTCCTGCACTTTATTATACTTGGAAACGTATGTCATTGTGTGGCAAACTGATGGAGAGAAAAATATATATATAAAAAAAAAGCTTTAACCTTTCTGCCAGATTTCTGTACAACCCTTCAAAGTGCCTGTAAAAACTGGGAAAACATTCCATATTTATGTCATGATATTACCAGTTCACGAGGAAATCTTGTTAATAGGAAAGACCGATCATCAATTTGTTTTCCCCTTAAACCAGTAGAGCAGTAGAAGGTACCGTAGATTGGCCTGATGTGAGAATGCCTATTTGCTCTCCTAAATACACCTGAAAGCTCAACATGGCCATCAATTATGGGGTGAATATATTTCCAAACCATAAGAAACGTGAATCTATTGGATTATAGGATAGGCTTACCGCTTTCCATGGTGGGTCCGGGTGCTCATGGCTCAGACCTTCAGCAAAGGGGGAGTAATTCATAGAAATTCGATTGCAGGCAGACACCAACTGGAACACCAAACAAGTAGAATCCAGGAGCCCAAAATTTAAATAGTACAAAAAGTTTTTATTTTACATTATGTATGAAAAATGAAAAAGCCTTACGCGTTTCGTGTCACCCAAGGACACTTAATCATAGGCTATTTAAAGGAAAAGGAGCCAATTTAGGCGGAGTTTGTAAAGCTAACCAAGGAACTTAACATATGTTGTTGCCTCTAGTGGCTAAGGTACAAAGTAACATTAAATTACAAAAATAACACAGTTTCATTAAACAAAGTACAAAAAAATCTAATTCAAGGTTTAACCCAAATGGTTTTTTGATATAATGTACACTATGGGGCAGATTTACATATGGTCGAATATCGAGGGTTAATTAACCCTCGATATTCGACTGCCGAATGTAAATCCTTTGACTTCGAATATCGAAGTTGAAGGATTCACCGCAAATCGAAGGATTTACAAAAAAATTGTTCAATCGAACAATTGAATCCTTCGAATTGTTCGATTTGAAGGATTTTAATCCATCGATCGAATGATTTTTCTTCGACTAAAAAATTGTTAGAAAGCCTATGTTTCCCCATAGGCTAACATGGCACCTCGTTAGGTTTTAGGTGGCGAAGTAGGGGGTCAAAGTTTTTTTTAAAGAGACAGTACTTCGACTATCGAATGGTCGAATATTCGAACGATTTTTAGTTTGAATCATTCGATTCGAAGTCGTAGTCGAAGGTCTAAGTAGCCAATTCGATGGTCGAGGTAGCCAAAAAAAACATTCGAAATTCAACATTTTTTTTATTATTTTCCTTCACTCGAACTAAGTGAATGTGCCCCTATATATACACAATGCAAAATTGTAAAATCAGTAATATTATGTAAACATATGAAAATATATAAAAACGTATATAAATATATATCAGTATATAAAGGATTTCATTAGATAAAGCAAGAAATATTTCAGATATTTGGGGTAAAAAAACCTACTAGTTCTCTTATATATTCTTGAAATGAATGACTCAATGAATGATACACCAATAATTGCGTATATCTGTAACCTTGTTATAAGCAAAGAGGGACCCTAATCAAAGGAGCACCTCCAAGTCAGACTTGCAGAAAAAGTCCAACCATTGTTTAAAACTAATAGCAAAAATCTATAGCTATATATATATAATATATATGGCAAATATAAAACAAATCTGCATAATAACATTGGTTGTTTGCCTCTATATCTGCTTGCATAGCTAATTGTAACAGAGCAGAACAGGCATCTACAACTGCATTGTCATTTTCTACACTGTTCAGGGAAATGTCCATTGTATTGGGGAGGGAGGTAATTTCCCTATCAATTCAAAGCTTAGCAACATATGCATTGTGACTAATGGAAAAATGACTTCTGGTGTGCCTTGACTTGGAAGCCCACTGAAGATGAAGTATCAGTTTGGAAGACTCAGTTTCTATTAGGGTTGATGCCAATGTTATTAATAGGAAAAAACAGCAAGATTATAGGAAGGCCGGTATTTTTTTCCAGAAAAGGTGGCAACCCTAGTTGCTATGAGCAGAATTGGTACACATTATTCCCAACAGTTAAATTGTGCCAAGGGGTAACCCACTGTGTGTGCAGTGCAGCTTAGTTTCTCACAGAATGGGCCCTTGTCTAAAATTTCCCTAACCAACTGATATATGTCCTTATATGTACACGTTTCGGGGGGCACGCCTCTTCGTCAGACAAGCAAACCCACACCAATACTGAACATTTAAACCCACATTTATTGTTCCTCACTAATCGATATACTATGAGGAACCGATATTTGAGAATAATGGTTTTGTTTTTACACGCACCAGCATCACAGATTGACATTTGAGTATTATTGTTTTTTTTATTTGCACCTGTAGTGTTTTTTTATTGATGGATTTGAAATTCGGACTTGAGATTTTGTCAGCTTGCCACATGTCACATCTTTCTGCTCGACACGCACTTTCCCGCCATACTTTGTATATATTCCTGTGTAGTATTGGTGTTTCACTTTGAAAAAGGCTGGTGATCCAGCCGAAACGTTAGTTTCTGTGCCCACAATTAAATATTTTATTTTTTTTGTAAGACCTGTGAGTGCTACTTCTATGGATTCTTGTCTATCAAGAGCTTTTGAAACATGGAATGAGAGACAAGTCAACAGAACTTACACTAGCAGGCCTACCACACAGGTCTTCCTTCCTGCAGCAAAGTCCTAGCCCTGCTTAGTTCAGTTATCCCACAAATATCAGTTTTCACCAGCCTTGACTCTCTCAGGGTTTTTTCCCTACACCAAAACTCACTTTGCATATACCTCACAGACTCCCTCAGGGGGCGAGTCACTCACTTTCTACTCTTGTGTTAGTTGATTTACAGGCAGCTTCTGATATTTTCCCCATATTCTGGGTCACATGAAGCATTCTGGGAGATGCTTCTCTAGAGTAGATCTCTTCTCTAGAGATGCTTCTCCTCTAGAGTTTCCCAGACACTGTGCCACAATGGCCATACACACACACAGATAAAATTGCACAAAACCAACTCTCATTCAATAATCTGTGCATGTGGTAGCCGACCGATGCAGATCCATATCATTGTATGCGGATATTGTTTGTTTTGCCGATAAGACAGGTAAAGGGGACATAAACCTTCAATAGCAGCACATGCATTAACCTAGATACTATGCTAGAGAATTGTGGGAGTTCAATCCAGCAATATTTGGGAGGAGGAGTACAATTTCAGTGGAAGGTGTATGTTCTTCCAGATTTCTGTGTTTTATTTAGTTTTGATAAGCTTTTGCCAAATGAAAAAAAAATATGGCAGAAAATTCATAGTTAATATAGATTTAAAGCAGATGTGAACTGCAGCATGAGGGAATCCTAGTGGAATGTGACAACCCAACCAAATGCCAAAAGCAAACATTGTTCAGTGTCTCTTTGTAGCAGTATAAACTGAAATTATTTATCAAACTGTAGAGACCCTGAGGTTTAGGCATTTGTTCACCTGTCCTAAGTGGTGTTCTGATTCATCCAGGAAACTATTGCCCTTTTCCTGGGTCCATTGTAGTTCAATGTTTGCCCAGTGGGTCGCAAAGGGTTTTTTTGCAACGAAATATTTAACAAAACTCATGAGCAGGTGTTAACGCTAACCTTTTTACAGTTCCATACTGAATGCCAAACCCAAGCCCTCTCCAGATGTCCCTCTAGTCCCCGCAAACCCAGATCATCTCTCAGGTTATGTCCCTGCTGTAATAAAATCCCACTCTCATTGATGAAACTTCTCAAATATGCTACTGTCTGCCAGTGGCAATGGGCTGCTTGGGAAGAAATGCACAAAGATGTGGCAAATACTGGCTTGGCTAGCAGTATTCAGTCTCTATTTAGCAGCCTCATCTCTAATTTAGGCTAGCCACACACTTTTTATCACTTCCATTTATCTCCTTGTGTGATTTAATCACATCTGCAACACCAGTTTGAAGTGTATTATAAATAAAGGATTTCTATTTTTTTTCTAGATATCTGATATGTACTGTAATAGAATTTTGGCATAAGTATTTTGCAAACAGCCTACAGAGATCTGAAACTTAAGTTACACCTGGATTATTTATGTGCTTATTCTATAATACACCAAATAAATCAACTTTAATTCTACAAGACTGATGCATGGTAATCTCACTAGAGTGCCAACTTGAATCCATTTTGGTTAATCCATAAACTGTAGGCTCAAAGCTGTACACCTGAGTTCTCCTGGATTTTTATTTATTCACTCACTACTGTTTAGGCGTAATGTCTTTGACTAGGATCATATCAAAACGAGAATAGAGGGTCAATGAGGATTCTTACTAAAATAAAATCTTCATAGGGACACTTGCTCTGGATCAAGGGTTGCCTGTCACCTTTGCTGGTGACTAAACCAGAATAAAGGGGGTGTGGCTGATGGCATCAGGGGTGGAGCAGTGATTCTGGGGGTGGACGCGATGATGTCAGGGGTGGACACAATAATGGAGTTATGATGTTATAATTGAATCACTTAAGGACCTATTTATTATGATGTGTAAAAAGTGGAGAGAAACATTACCGGTGATGTTGGCCAGAGCAACCAATGACCAATTCGATTTTAACAGTTACAAAACAAAAGCAAAGATCTGATTAGTTGCTATGAGCTATAACACCGGTAATGTTTTACTCCACTTCTTACACAGCATAATAAATAGACCCCATTGATGCAATAGGCTGGTTTTCCAGTAGTCCAGTTTCTCAATGTTTTTAAACTGGAATGTCTGGTTCAAAACCACACAGATGGCAACCCTAGCTCTATCTACTAAAAGCTGAAAGAGAGGAGAGCACTCAAACACAGATTAACCGCTTGTGATTATTTATTATTCATGCTGCTTTACACAACATGTTTCGGGCAGGTGTTGCCCTTTCTAGCTCTATCTATATTCTGCCTGATAAGTAAGTCCAATCTTTTAATGAAAAGTATTGGATCTGTTATACTGAAGCTAAGTTTTTCAGAATGCTTTGAAGTACGGAAATGAACTTCATTTCAAAAATTCCTAATTTTTTTGACTGATCTGCTTTTTCCTTCTGTAATAATAAGAATTCAACTGTACTTAATAACTAAGACAACTTTTTTTTATATAAAAGAAATCATGGTGAGTATCTTAATATTTAATGGTGTTCATTTACTGGCCAGAATTTTGTTTGGGTTTTGTTTGAAAACCTAATAGACAGTTGAGACCCTAACTGGCCTAAGGAATACTGAACTGGTACGGGTCCAAACAGAATAGGTGGAAACCCTACCTGGAGCACTGAGAAATATTTGTTTCTATGGTTACTGGACTATAGTTCCTATAATGCATTACTCTTGATAATATTCTGGAGAATGCTGGGAGGTATATTTCCCCTTTAACAGCAGATTAGGATTCTTCCCCTGGTAAAACACAACCAAATGCATTTGTTTTCTCCCACACAGGCTATTATTATTTCTCAAATCACTTCAATTATTTATTTGCCCTTTCCAGCCACAAAATAACAATCCTGGTGGTATAGCAGGCTACCAACCAATACAGAAGGACTGTACATAAAAAAGTGAACATGTTATGTGAGGGAATGGATTGCTTGTCTTTAAGATGCACGGTTTTTACTATTGTATCCTCTGAAAGCTGCCAGTAAAGCAGAGTACATAATCTGTTACTTAAAGGAGTGGTTCACCTTCAAACAACTAGTTGTTTTCAGATAGATCACAAGAAATAACAACTTTTTCCAATGACTTTCTATTTGTCACCATTATTCTAATAATGAAGTGTAAAGTGTCATTTTTCACCTTCCGACCCTGTAAACTGTTCTAAATTGATACATTTAGTTGATACATTTCTTATCTTTGTCCCTGCTGAGCAGAATCCCTGAGTTTCATTACAGGCAGCTGTTAGAATTGATACAATTGTTACTAATACTCCAGAGATGCTGCTGAGAAATGTATCAACTAAATGTTGCAAAATTGTAACAATTTAGAGTCTGCGCCTGAATTACTGAGCTGCCAGAATCAAACACCAGAGACAGGGACATTCAACTTTAAACTTAGATTTTGGAAAAACCGTAAAACATAAATAATGGAAAGTAATTGAAAAAAGTCTTATTTCTGGGGAACAATCTACAAACAACTGAATTGAAAAAAGTGTTTGGAAGGTGAGCTTTAACTCTGAAACTAATTTAACCCGTACGACAATAAAACAAATGAAATACATGTATTTGTGGTATGACATTTAGCACAGGCTTAATTATGTGTTGGGCCCAGTTATGGTTTAAAGCATATGCATGTAGTCAGCTAAAAGCGTTTGGTTTAGGAAACACTGCCAGACTCCTGTCTTGGCTCTCTGTGCTGGCAGTTGGGCCATAACAAAAGGCTGTTCACTGCACAAAGGGATTTACTAAAGTGGATTTACTAAAGATTTACTAAAGTGGCTAATGCTAGTGATATTTTGGCAGAAATCCCATTGCCAATTTACTACCAGGTGCAGGCGACAATTCGCTAATGAACGGGACCGCCGCTAGCGTTTGTTTGCACTGTATCGCCAGGCGACTTGTCACTGTGGCGAACGGTCGTTACTCTGCAAATTTAGTAAAGTGCAAATTTTACTCAACATTACCTCTTTCGCCAGAGCTGACTTCGCCACCTCAGATCAGGCGAACTGCTAAAATTAAGCAACATCTTCCTCAATCTTATATCACTTACATCATATCCTGTCTGCTGAAAATGCATTAAAGTTGGGAAAATGCTGGCGACTTGTGCTTTTTTTTAAAGTTTTTTTGGGTTAATATTTTTCCCTAAACATTTGAGGGCCATGGAACATTCATTTTAGGGTGGGCTCATATGTTGGGCATTATAGGATCTCTTTTGTCTTTATTCATGCTATTGTTTCTCCTACTCAATGTAACTGAATGTGTTGCAGTGGGACATGGATTTTTACTATTGAGTGCTGTTCTTACATTTACCAGGGAGCTGGGAGCTATTATCTGGTTGCCTTCCCATTGTTCTGCTGATGGGCTGCTGGAGGGAAGAAGGGAGGGGGTGATATCACTCCAGCGTGCAGTGCAGAAGTAGAGAGTGACTGAAGTTTATCAGAGCACAAGCCACATGACTGGGGGCAGCTGGGAAACTGACAACATGTCTAGCCCCATGTCAGATTTCAAAATTAAATATAAAAAAATCTCTTTGCTCTTGTGAAAAATGTATTTCAATGCAAAATTGTGCCGGAACAGCACTAATAATTGATGCATTTTGAAAAAAAAAATTTCCCCATGACAGTATCCCTTTAAAAGTAAAATATGGGAAGATGAATTAAAAGCAATACTGAATCCCCCTTGCCAACCATATGCACATTGTTTATCCTGTTTTGAACTCCAAGCCTTTGCCCCAATAATTTATCTTTGTCTGACCCATTTCTAATGCCACATTTGCATGACTCCATACTCTCATATTCTATTTCCTTTCCACCCTCATTCTTGATCCCTGAGCTCCATGCTTATCTCAGCCTCAATTCCGTGCACATGTTAAAAAAGGGCATATGGCTACTCATAAGACTAATTCAACAGATTCTCCTATGAGAATCACTGCTACTAGTGATGGGCGAATTTATTCGCCAGGCGCGAATTCGCGGCATATTTGCGCGATTCGCCGCCAGTGAATAAATTCGCGAAACGCCCGCGAAAATTCGCGGCAAATTTTTTTTTCTAAAAAACGGGCGCCGGCATCAAAAACGGGCGCCGGCGTCAAAAACGCGATTTCGCTAATTTTTCGCAGTTTCACGAATTTCGAGCGAAATTCGCAAATTTTTCGGCGAAGCGAAACTGCGCAAATTCGCCCATCACTAACTGCTACTAGAACTTTGTCAATAATGTATAATTAACATGTAGATGGAGTGATAACTAGCAGACCCATATGGTTATGAGTGAACCAGATGAGAATAGCAAAGGTAGTGGAGGGCAAAAGCAGGCAAAGTTCAAGCCAGGCATCAGGGCAGGCAGCCAACTAGCATATTTTAGTACCAGGTAAATGTCAGGACTGGCAGCAAACTAGAATAATCAAGGTCTATACAAAAGATCAGGACAGGCAGTAAACAAGCACAAGTCAAATGTCATTTAGAGGTCAATACTAGACCCCATTGCAAAACAGAGCTCAAAACACATACATTTGAATGTGTTTGGCACCAATGTGGCACCAGCATACAGTAAATACATGCTGCTGCCATATTGGTGCATACCCATGTCAAGGGGTGGTGCAACCCTATGGTGTGTACCAGTGACATTACCTGGTATTGTCGCCCCCCAAAACAAAATAAATACAGAGGGGGCCCGATCTATATACAGTCCCTTCTCCCCAGGCCCCCCTCTCAGCTTGCTTAAGCTGCACCTCACGGCTTTTATCATGTCCTTATTTTAAGGCTACGAGAGGGACTGGGGAGAGGGGACTTCGATGCAGCAGACACTGTGGTCACTAGTGCAATGAATTATATTTAAATGCATAAAAAAGCCATTTTCATGGCACTGCTCCTTCAACCCAAATGTACTTCTCAATGGTTGTACCTTAATGTGAGCTATTGCAAAGCGAAGAGATTGCCCAAAGAAACTGTAGTCCTGCAAGGAATCCTAATTTAAAGGAGAAGGAGAGTAATTTACACTTGAGGGTGCCAAAAGTTAGGCAACCCCAAGTGGTTGTATTTCCTTACCTGAAACCCGGGTTGATGCAGAAAACTGCACTGGCCAGGGGTTATTCCAGCAAGCACCATGGAGTGATCCTCTTCTTCGCTTCTTTGCTTTTCAAATTTCCTGGGACAGACGCATGTGCAGTAGAATGAAATAACTGGCTTTTTCATTAAAGTTTGGCTCTTCACTCTACTATACATGCACAGCCTCGAGCTGAAAGAACAAGATCGATCCATGGTGCTTGCTGGTAGAACACCAGGCCGGTGCAGTTTTTGCTGATAGGAGCACCAGCCCGGGGTGTCAGGTAAGCAAATACAATCACTTGGGGTGCCTAGCGTTTGGTATAAATATAAATACACTTTCCTTCTTCTTTAACACATGTTAATGCATTGGAACTGTAGCAATGTTGCCAGGAGGACTGAAACAATGAAGACACCTAAAACCATTAACATCTGCTTTACACAAGTGCATGCACACCAGAACCAACATTACAAGAAACATGTTTTGTTGAATATGGTTTGTCCTTGGCTGAGTGCTGCCACCAAAATCTACAGAGCTAATTTCTATAAACTAATTTTATAACACAAATAAGAAATTAAAAACTAGTATAGTAAATCAAGGGTAGAACAGATTTTTATGCATTTCAGTAATGGAAAATTACAGGCAGTATCTTATCACCTGAAATCTGATGACTGTGTTTCATTTAATAATGTGCAACTTTTCTTTCTAAGAACTGACAATTGGCAAAAGTAACGTGGGGTCATTTTGGAGTAATGTACTGTTGTGTAAGAGTTCAAACACCTAGCAAAATCAAGAAATCGCTTGGAAACAGGTTTTATATTATCTCTCTTGTCATTTTGACTGCAGTATAAAAAAATTCCGAACCATTTTTAGAATCTGGTTGAACAGGCAACCATATTGCAGATACTATTATTGGGGTTCATTATTTTGGACCATTAATAGTATTCATATACTGCATTTGTATTGAAAGGTTTGCTCCACACTACCATTGATTTAAAGGAGCAGTGCCTCCAAGACAAACATAAAATAAGTGGATAAATTCTGATATGGAACGATTCGTTGTTTAACTTGTTTTAGCTATTTTATTCCATCCCCAGATGCCCCATATGCAAGAGATAAAAGTTAATACTGTAAGTGTGACCAGGTGCAGTAACCCATCAAATTTTTAAACACATTATTCGGATTATACAAATAATCCAAATGTTTAAAAGTGATTCCCTTTTTCTCTGTAATAATAAAACAGTACCTTGTACATAATCCAAACTAAGATATAATTAATCCTTATTGGAAGCAAAGCCAGCCTGTTGGGTTTATTTAATGTTTACACGATTTTCTAGTAAGACTTAGGGCATGAAGATCCAAATCACAGAAAGATCCATTATTTGAAAAACCCCAGGTTCCGAGCATTCTGGATTACCTGTACTACGTACTGTACATAGTGATGGTCCTAATGCTAGAGAGTGGTTGTGTTTATTGTGTTTATAATTTTATTTTCAGTATCCAACACTGTGTAATCCAAATTGCACTGATTGTGTTCATCAGCATTCTGGTCACTTCTTGATGGTAACAACATTCCAACTGTGATTGTAAACTCTAGAGACCAGGTCCCTACTATAAGGATACCTAGTGGTCCAGAGGGGTGGTGGGGACACCCGCAGCCATCCATGTCTTCTTCTTCTTGATGCACACCTCCTTTTATATTCGGTGTGCTGTGTGTGAAATTCAAACATCTAAAGGTGCCACAACCTAATCCCCATTGTACATCTATTTCCTGATAATTCCTGGGTGCGCTTCAAGTCTGATTACCTGTTGTGTAACCCTTGCCTGTCCCTGACCTCTGCTAATTCACTGCCTGTGCCGACCTTTGCCTGTTTCTGACCATTCTTCCGTATCCTGACTTTCTACTGCATTATTGACCCTGGCCTGTGTCATTGACTTCACTTCCGGTTCTTTATTCCGATTCTGATTGGTATTTACAGGGCTGGAACTAACCTGCCTAGGGTGCAATCATAAAGGGGTGCACTTCTCAGTGGAAGGTTTTTTGTGACCTTTTATAATAGCAAAACATACTCTTTTTGTGAAGGGAGAGCCTTCTGCCCCAACCCCTCTGGCGTGTGATCTGATTATTTAAACTGTTGCCCCTTTGTACTTTGAGTGTCCACTCCCCCCTCCCTCAAGGTCTGTATCTTATTCGATGTTCCCTGTCCCTTTTTAGTGCATGTACACTCATTGAGATGCTGCTGGTGGTGGGAGAAGTTGTAGGAATTCATGTTCTGGTGTGGTGTGTGGTGTGTTCTTGCACCAAAAGAATATTTCAAGCAAATTTATGTAGCAGCAGGCTGCAGGAAAAAAAGTTACTGCAGCCTGTACATGGGGAGAATCTGGAGGGGGGGTGAACAGGTCTTTTTTTTTATCAAGGCAGCACCTCCAATCTGACTGACCCTAAATTTAAAGGTCAGTGTGTGACAGATTTTCTTGACATTTATCACAGCCAGGCAATCAGTAACTATCTGGGGGTTGGGTGGGTGGAAGCTGCTCAGATGTGCTGTAAATGTTTGGTGTGGTTAGTTGTGCTTAGATGTGCTGTAATTGCTGGGAATATTTGGTGAGATTAGGTGTGCTATGAATGGGGGACACGAATTGAAACACTCGCCTAGGGTGCCAAAATAGCTTGTCCCGGTCCTGGGTATTGACCTCAGCCTTTTCCTCAACTACCCTTCCTATTCCCTGTCCTTCCTGTCACATGCTACAGTTCACTAAAATGTTTCTTATCAGCACCTTTTTGGTCATATACTTAACAAAGGGTGTAGGTCACACCAGTGGCATAACTAGATATTACTGAGCCCCACAGCAAATTACTTTTGAGGCCTCCAAAATGTCAAGAGGTTGACCTGTTTTACCAATATTCATTAAAATTGTAAATGAATTAGAGCCTTATGGGGCCCCTATACCTCCTGGGCCCCCCTGCAGCTGCAGGGTCTGCTTCCTCTGTAGTTACGCCCCTGGGTCACACAATGGCCACATCCATCCACTTATCAAACACACTTCCAATTGACAGCACCACCAGAGGGAAAATCTTCTTTAAAAGCCTTTGTGGATTTTGACCTGGGCATCAGGTTATGGATCCCCTGTCTGCCCAGAACTCTCACATTGGTTCTCTCACTTTAAGACTTGGCAGCATTCAAGTAGTGGATGGCTCCTCCCAAAGAGAAAGGTGGCTCTTATAGGCAGTCGCAACCGGGACCTTGGTTAGAATACAAAGGAAGCCTTGTATTAAAATACAAATATTCAGACATGGAATCCCACTATGTTAGATAACATCCACACCTCTGATATAGTGCTGGAAGAGATGGTGCTTTGGAGAATGATTCTGCCTCTAGTAGAACTCCAATTTAGAAAGCCAGGAGGGCATAAATTAGAGAGAACTGGGGAAGGTCCATGTTCTTTTTAAGGAAAGCTCTATGCTCTTTCTGAAAATGTTTTATACTTCAACCTACTACTTTATACCAGAAAGCTGAGTGCACTAAACATAGTACATAATTCCTGCATCTTTGTTCTAAGAAACATTACTGTGCTTGTGTTAGTTAATGGATAAAACAATCAGTGCTTCTTTCTTGCATACAGAGCGTTTCCCACAGTCCAACAGTCCAAACATTAACAGATGATATGAAATACTTTGCTCGCTAACTGCTTTTAGTCATTGTGGACACAGGTCTACTTTATTTAAAATACAGTTACAGTCAACTGTTAAAAATGATTGATATTTCAGCTCCATCTAGTGCAAAAGTATTCTAAGTACAGTTACAGTTTACATTAAGTTTACATGTGGGTTTACAGAAACAAATGTTAAAATGAAAGACAAACCTATTCCTAATGAAAATTGACCTTTTTAGACTAATAGAAAATTATAAGAAGATTCAAGCATAATCAACTAAATTAACATAATGTCAGACATTTCTAATCACATGTGAATAGGTTTATATACTTTTATGAGGTTGCCCAACAATCATACCACAATAGGTCTATGCTTACCCATAAGAAAAGGATTGCATCAACCTCTCAGTCCTCACTCAACAAAGCTTCTAAACTTTCCTGGCAGATAGGTGGCCGATCCATGCAAATGTATAGAGATTACTGTGCAATTTTTGCTTGCCAATATTATGTTGTAATTAAACATCAGAAAGGAGGATATAGTGCTGTTTAGGGGGCAGATTTATCAAAGGTCGAGGTGAATTTTCGAATGGAAAAAATTCAAATTTTGATCTATTTTTTGTGTACTTCGACTAGGGAATAGTCCAAATTTGATTTGAATTAGAAAAAAAATTAGAATATCAAAATTTATCATATACTGTCTATTTAAAAATTCTACTTCTAAAACCTGCCGAATTGCTGTTTTAGCCTATGGGGGACCTCCTAGAACCTATTTGGAGTCAATTGGTGGACTCTGAAAAATCTACTTTTTTTGTGTAAAACAACGAATCTAATTCGATCGCATGCGCTATTCCTCCGATTCGAACAATTCGAATCTGGCCGAATACGGAGCTATTCGATCAAAAACGGACCTATTCAACCCAAAAAAAACTTCGACTTAATTTTGGTTAGTCTTTTTGAATTCGAATTTTGAAGTTTTTTCAATTTGAAATTCGACCCATGATAAATATGCCCCTAGGTGTCCAGCTTTTTTATTGTTTTTAACAAGAATCATATTATACAAAGAATAAAGAGACAGATGTAGATAAAGCAGGCTGTATTCTTAGTGGGAATTACTTTTGCATCATTTGAACCTCTGGCACCTTAGGACTTGAAAAAGTTTTATTGAAAAGTTTTATCTTTTGAAGAATCTGTAGCTATCTTTGAAAGCATTATTGCATCCATTTACAAAGCACCAGCATATTCTAAAGTACTGTACACAAGGGTACACAACAACTGACAAACTGATACACTAGGGGATGAGGTTCTTAGCCTCAAGGGCCTATAAGATAACAGGTGTGGCTAAGTGGGACACAAGGTAAAATGCTGGAGAATGTTGGCAGCAACATCTGTGAAAACACAGCTAGGAAAGGTGTATCTCTCCTTTATGTCTAGATCACGAGATATTACGTTTTGGTCCGCTAGTCAAGAATTACCCAATGTGGGTATTGAAAACAACTATGATGATGCTTTTTTCAGCAGGGTGCAGACTTCCAACAGCTTTGATTTAGAAAAATGCTGATGCACTCCAGAAACTTAAAAAATAGACAACACTTATTTATTGGGTCAACGTTTAGGTCCTCACCAGGGATCTTAATCAAGATAAAGTGGTTCACTGTTGGGTGGGTCTATGATGCATATCATTGTATTTTGATCCACGTTGATCCAAATAATGTGTCTATTGTTTAAACTCCTGGTGTGCATCAGCATTTTTTCCACATCTGGGGTACCCGGCTTCCCCCCTACATTTCCTAACATATGGCACATAAACTATACACTGGGCTCATGTGTAGAGCAATATAACAACTTTATTTTATTTTATTAAGCTTCCCTGGGCTTGTGTAGTGTAATGTATTTGCTGCATACGTCCATTGAACTTTAACTTCCCGTCGTATGCAATTTAGGCAACGCTAGCTCGATTTAGCTTTGCTTGCCGAATTAACGCTAGCGCAACTTCGCCATTGTTCGGCGCCCTGGACGCAACTTTGCATTTTAGTGAATTAGCGTTGTCCTGGTGAATTGTCGTCTGGCAAAGAGTTGCTATGTGAGCGAAGCCATTGCTGGCGAATTTTCACCGGTTAGTGAATTTGCCCCATAGAGAGAAGTCTAGAGGAGCCTAATGGTTGGGGTGAATGTAAGAATTTACAGTAAATCCTTTGGACAGTCATATTAAATGTATGTGTAATATAGATAAAATATAATTATCTTGAATTATTTTGTGAAGCATACAATTTACTTTCAGTTTTTTTATACTTACCATTTAATATTTGGAATTTCTTGTATCTGAGAAATGCTCTTTAGTTTTTCTTTTTCTCCCTTTTATGTCTGTATAAAAAATGGCTCTTTTTATAAAGTTGAGGAAAACAGTAGTTCCTATTTCCCAGTATCAATCTTTTGTAAGTAGTCCAACATACAAAAAAGAGACATAATACATGAACATTACAAACATTTCTTTATTAAAGCTGATGTTAAAAGAAGCTTAATAGAGGATATGTAATCACAGCTGGATTCTTCTGCCTTCCCAAGGATTACAAAGTCAAAGAATAGTATGTACAAAGGTGAACATTTCAATGAATATATTAAATCACAAAATCTGGACTTCACGAGAAGAAGAGTTGACGTGCTGGGGAGATAACAAATAAACTAATCTGCTTCTGTACTGAAGCATTGTCAAATATAGCACTTTGCAGGGTGCTCGAGACTAAGCACAGCACATCTAATCCATTCCATCTGATCAATTTATTGACATTGTTGTCCCTTGAAATCAGTCTCACACTGTGCTCATTACAATTGCACATTTTTATATTCACTATAGAATTCCCATGAACTTTCTTTTTACACTGCTAATTAATTCAAATAACCAACAATCTGCAATTCTTTGTACATCAAAACATCATTATTCAGACTGCATCCTTTATTTGTTTCATAGCCATCAAATAATCCAATGTCCTGTAAAAAAAGAAGAGTTTTATAACAACACCATGTTACCTTTATTACAAAGGTATTTTATAGGATTGTTCATGTTTTGGTTTGTGGTTTGGTATATGTAAAATTCCTCCACAAAAACCTTTCCTTCTAAATTTCTTAGTTAATTGTAGAGACTTTTAATATACCCTTCATATGATTGTAGCTACCATACACTGCTACCAGATAGAGTTTCTCCTTGAGTAGAATACTAGAGACATAGGATATCTGTAAAAGAAGGAGAATAAACAATATGGAATCAAAGTGTATATACAACACAAACAGCATATACCTGTAACATATTTTCTGTATCTTAATGGACAACAATACACTTTGGTTAAGTCTACAATTAGTAATGGGCAAATTTATTCGCCAGGCGAGAATTTGCGGCGAATTCCCGCAATTCACCGCCGGCAAATAAATTTACGAAACCGCAGCAAAAATTCGCCGGTGGATTTTCAGCAACGAATGTGCGCCGGAGTCCAAAAAAATGGACGTAGCCGTCCAAAAACGGATGCCGGCGTCAAAAACAAGACGCAAATTTTTCCGCGAAACGGCCCAAATTCGCCCATCACTATCCACAATACCTCAATTTTGGCAAATATGACTTAAAAAGTTACTATGTAACCATAGTAACAGCTGGCTGACTGGAACAATATTTTTATACAATTCGGATAATATCCAAACATTTAAAAAGTTCTAAAATGTAATCTTCACATTTGGGAGCAAATAAATTTTTATTAAAGACAAATAAATGCTATATTAAATGCGAGCAGTGGTGAGTCAGCTATAGTTATAGATGTATTCAGATTCATTTTAGACTGACTATTTTTGGACTCCAATGGGTGAAACAAACTGTTGCACGTCAAAAAAAGATTTGTCGCTGATAGACTTCAATGCATTTTGGCAAATTTTCGCATTTTGGCAGATTTTAAGCATAGCAAAACAGCTCAGATTTGTCCATCACTATTTACTAACATAAGTGCAAAATTGTACTAGTGCGGTTGTTCATAGCAACTAGTTTTGTTCAGTCAATTATCACCGAAAAATGAAAGCCAAGTTCTGCTTGGCTGCTATGGGCAATGGCACTGGTAAACTATTCCTTTAAATCAGCACCCATTACTGCTGAAGGTTTTGCAGATTAGCGGGGTCGGGCCCTGGCCCAATCGCACCCCCTGCTCCCCCGGTAGTTCCGCCACTGGGCCTATTGATTTGTGATTATTATATCAATATTAATACCTGTGATTAAATGACTGCTTGCTATGAATAGCAAATTTAACCTTGTAATAAAAGCAATGAGAAAGTAATTTTACTATGAAACAATGAATAACGATAAAAAGGGAAGTTGGCAAAAACTAGAAAAGCTCTGATAAAAGATAACCTAGAGACTGATGATTATGACATACATATCTGTGTAACATTCGCTATTAATGCAAAAATGGAACAGATCATAGTGATAAAGCAATGTATAGCCAATCAAATGATATGATAATTTTGTTTACTCTATATTATAAAAAGTAATGTAACGGTAAACTTGAGAGATATCTCTCAGAGCTGCCGAATGCTTCTGTATTCTGCACTTGTTATAAAATTAAACTTCCTTTTCTAAAAAAATTATTTACTAAGGTTTCTGTTGCATTGTCTTTGGAGGTAGTCAGATCTAGCCAGACCTAACAGCAAACAAAAAAAAATATAAGAGCCTGGACACCTAGGGGCAAATTTACTTAAGGTCGAATATCGAGGGTTAATTAACCCTCGATATTCGACTGCTGAATTGAAATCCTTCGACTTTGAATATCCAAGTCGAAGGATTTACTGCAATTCGTTTGATCGTTCGATTAAATCCTTCGAATCGTTCGATTTGAAGGATTTTAATCCATCGATTGAACGATTTTTCTTCGACCAAAAAAAGATAGCCATGGGGAACTTCCCCATAGGCTAACATTGACTTCAGTAGGTTTTAGGTGGCGAACTAGGGGGTCAAAGTTTTTTTTTAAAGAGACTGTACTTCGACTATAGAATAGTCGAACGATTTTTAGTTCGAATTGTTCGATTCGAAGTCAAAGTCGTAGTCGAAGGACGAAGTAGCCCATTCGATGGTCGAAGTAGCCAAAAAAAACATTCGAAATTCAAAGGTTTTTTTCCTCTATTCCTTCACTCAAGCTAAGTTAATGGGCCCCTTAAGGTTATAGTTATGCCACAATGTGCAAAATGCGTTTGCTCCCCAATTCCAGTATAGATGCAGATTCACCTGGCATAAAAATGATTCTCTCGATGCAAGTAACAGCAAGTTATTGACACAATTCACACAGACTGCAGTAGGAACCCTGGAAATAAAGGTTCCTAAACAATCAAGGATTGACAGAGGAAACAAGCATTAAGCAAATATAGTATGTTGGTGTAAGAACATGAATGTATAGAAATGATCAGAGATTTTGATCACATATGCATTTCACAGCAGGGGCAAATCTAATGTCAAAATAGAATACTTGAAACCTGTCATTTAAATTCGTACAATGCTGCACGGAGAGATCAAAAAAGAACCAATGATTCAGTTAAATAGAACACTGTGTAAGGTTTTAAATCCAAGTACTTCAGTGTAGTAAAGTATAGGCTATTGAAAACTGCTTAATACAGATTCACAAAGCTACTAGCAATATCAAATCCATTCAGGGGGCGCAAAACCATTTTTTTGATGGATTAATAGGAGCATTCCTATTTTTTTTTCTTTAGAGTTATTACATATTTTAGCCTCTTGACAATTGAAAGATTTCCTGCCCTGTGAATTATTGAGAGAAAGTGCAGGTCTTTAGATCTTTTGTGTGAGGCTTTCATTCAGTAAACTATATAAAAGAGCCCCAACCTCTGTCTGGTATCACTTACAGGCAAATCAGATAGTTAGCGAAAGCCTACGTAAGAAATGGTAAGGATGATTACTTTAGGCTACCCATTCTTAATATCACTTTCAATCCTTTCTCAAGGTTTCCTGTTTGCGGTGTCAAAGTCCATCAGAAAAGCAGAGAACGATGATTTACTTCTTGATACCATCGCACTGAGAAAAGCTTTTCGGAAAGGAGACACACTAGAGAAGCCATTAGGGGACCCAAACAACCAATACAAAACAGACGGAGGCAACATCTTAAATGAAGAGGATGAGAGAAACATGAAGGTAAACATCAAACGTTTACATATTCTGCACATGGTATAATGTAATAGTTGCTCTAAAGGTATTATTTATCTCTGTGTCTGCCTATAGTGATGGTGATATCAAGTGGGGAAACAGTTTTAACTATATTTTATTCTACTGACCATTTTCTTCCATTGAATTTAATATGTTGAAATGTAAAATATTAGCAGGATGTTTCCCCTTATCTTACAGACCATAGATTCTCAACAAACGTACTTAAGTCATGACGGAATTCCGCTAAACATTGGAATGAAACAGATGCCGTACCTCGCATTTAGAAACTCATTACATCACCCGGAAAATGAAGATCAGAATGCTGAATCAGCACAGGAAAGGAGAGATGTTGGAGATGAAGAAAATGCTGCAAAATTTCCAGTAGGAAGGAGGGATTTTGACAGTAAGCATGCATATGCTATTTATTGTTTCTACTGAATTACAAAAGTTTGCCTTATGCAGCACCTGACTAAGTGGATAAGGTTCCACAGAATTTAAGATTTGTTTAGTAAACAACGGAATTTGTTTGAGACTTTTTCTAATTTGAGTTAGATTCCTTCATTGTGTCGGGTAACCGTGGAATACCTGCAAAGTGGTCGGGTTTCGGCAAAAAGTCAGCGTATCACCTGATTACTAAAATACAAAGCATAATTATGTTATTTATCTTTAGAATATATGATTTATAAGGTTTTTGTACAGCCTGGTCACAAATGTGATTTGCAACAAGTGTGCTGCTATTCTGTGCCTCGTAGACTTATTGCTCATGAAGAATATCGACGAACAGCACCTTATTTTAATACAATATAAAAATAATAAATACAATAAAATACACATGGCAGGACCTGGATAACAGCAACGTTTCAGGCCGATTCCTTTTGTCAAGCTTACCAACCACTAGGCAGTTGAGCACTATAAAACAAAGGCGTTTTATTCTATTAAAATAAGGTGCTGTTTGTCAGTCTTCTTCAGTATTGGAATGGACTGTGACCATTAATTGTACATGCACCAGATATCCCTAAATGAGAGCTGATTCTGCTGACTTTGCAAAGCTTATTGCTCCTTACATGTGCCAGTGGCCAACCAGTATTTATCAGTTAAGGCTACAACTACATGGGGCTGATTCTTGAACTGTGGATAAACACAGGCTGAGAATCAACACAGGATACTGTGCATCAGAAGGAACTGCGTTGGTCTGCATCAGAATTTTCATTCTGAAATCTGCTCTGTGTCTGCATGAAGACCAATAAAATAAAAAATAGACCATTTTGTTATACAGTTATATATAATAAAAGAATAATTACTATAGAGTACAGTAACTTAATAAAATGTAGTGAAGCTTTGGCAATAAATTCTAGCCAGATTAGAAGCTGATTCTTCAACTGGAAACAGAGGGTTTACAGTTTCCAATGTTATACGCACTGAAGACTACCTGTGTTTTATCCATCAGGGAACAGCAGATACAGGTATGGGATCTGTTATCCGAAAATCCCCAGGTCCCAAGCATTCTTGATAAGGGATCTTTACGTAATTTGGATCACCATACTTACTAAGTTTACTAAAAAACATTGCATATTAAATAAACCCAATAGGTTTGGTTTGCCTCCAATACAGATTAATTATATCCTAGTTAAGATCTTGTAGAAGGTACTGTCGTATAACAAAGTAAAAAGAGAAAAAAGTAAGATTATGTTGGGGAATTGTGCCAAAATAGGCAAGGCACTCTATAGGATGTACAAATCCTCCCAAAACTTTGCAGCTATTATTGTAGTGTGTAAGAAAAGAGAATATGTGCAAAAATGATGGCTATGAACAGTATTCCCATGGGTGTTGCTAAGCATGGCGGCAGTCTGTCAAGTCATTTGACAGACTGGTGCACTCAAATAAATAGCAGGCATTAAATGTTGGCACAGACTTTACAAACAGATGGTACACTATGCACCATGTACATTTTCTCTGCATCTGGCGCAGATGTCCCATTGGTGCTCTGTAAGCATGCGGTTAAGGAAATATTTAATATGCCCCCTACCAAAAGGCCAGTTATTACCAATCTTTGGGACACCTAATAATGTTCCTTGCATTTTTATATTAGCTCATTAAGACATATAACATTGTTATTTCCATATGGTATTACATAGGTCTAGCAAAACAAAGAAGATTGATTTAATCAATAATTTTTTTATTTTTTTATTTTTTTTATTTTTTTATTGTTTTGCAGTGCTCAGGTGCATGCTTGGAAGAGTCTATCGACCCTGCTGGCAGATATGATCGTCACAGAAACTAAAATGTGTTTTCATGGATTGAATGGACATTACATATTTGCATATTACAATGTATTAGTAACAATTTAGACAAAAGGAAAACATCAGTATTTGTTGTGTAATTTTAAATAAAAAATGTGCAACCATAACTGGTATAAGTATTTACAAATAAAATTAATCAAATATTTAGTGTCTACTGCAAAGGGCATATCCAGTGTCATAAAAATATATACATTCTATATTTTGCCCAACTGCAGACACACATATTGCATTTTGCAATATTTTTCTCAGGTAGTAAAATAAATATGCAGGCACATTTTTAAAGAAGCAGCTACTCTGCATATTCATTACTCTGCCTTTCAGGCACTATATGGATGGGAAATAAAGAATTGGCACAGTACAGTTTTCCAAGTACCCTGGTTAGAGTATGAGGCTTGCATTAAATAATCTCCTTTACACCAAACAAAGAAAGTTTTCCTGAAGAACAGATTAAAGTTCTGTGCAGAAGAGGTACCGTAAGTTGCTCCTTACTAAAAGGCCAGGGGGTATAGAGCAGGGGTCCTCAACCTTTTTTTATCCAAATACTGTGATTGGCTATTGATAGCCCCTATGTGGACTGGCAGCCTACAAGATTCTCTGTTTGGCAGTACACATGGATTTTATGCAACCAGATCTTGCCTCCAAGCCAGGAATCTGAAAATAAGCACCTGCTTTGAGGCCACTGGGGACAACATCCAATGGGCTGGTGAGCAGCATATTGCAAACGAGCCAACGGTTGGGGATCACTGGCTTAGCAATGAATACATAGAGGGCTCTTCCATGCCTACATATTTAATTGAACCTCTGACCAGTAAATACAACAGCTAAAATACAAAATAACTGCATAACTCACTAAGATTACATATTTTAGGGTTACAACCACAAGCAGAAATTTAGAACCGGAAGAAACTGGTTAATTTGGCTTGTGCAGCAATTAGATTGTTCTTTGATGCTTATTGATGTTTTTAGATACACCCTGTTTATTTTCCTTTGCTTAGGTTAGCTCGACAACTGTGGGAGTCCATTCTGCTGTCCATTTGTGGTTTCACTTGCATGTCCACCTGCTTCCGCTTGATCTTTTGTTCCCCACATTTTTGCATGGTTAGTTCCTCGCTTGCTCAGCAGTTTTCAGGTCAATATTTCCAGAACTTAATTTAAGTTCTTCTTTTCGTAAGTCATTATTTTCTGAAATAATAAATAAGCAAGTTAAAATTAAGCATACGCTTCTGATCATTATGCAACAATTGTGCCTGAAAGTTTGTGAATCCATTTACATTTTCATTAGTTCTGCATAAATATATCTAAAAAACATGATCAAGTCATAAAACTATAAATAATGGGAACACAATAAAACAAATGTTTCAAAAGCATTACACTTGTATTTATTTATTGTGGAATATGATCCATTAAGTGACATTTCGATCGAACGATTTTACTTTGATTGTTTGATGGCCAAATTCTGTGAAAAATACTTTGACTTCGATATTCCATTCCAGTCCATTTTCCAAGGTTTACTGTATTTAACCTGATCAACTACATCAAAGTCATCCCTGCTTAATGGTTTAATCTGATTGGTGAGCACAACTTTCCCTTGTTTGTTATAGTTTATACAGGAGCAGTGACCAGCTCCATGTTGTAGCCCCCACCCTTCCCAGCTATAGTCAGGTGATCCCACTGGTGTCTAATAAAAGGGCAGCCAAGTTTGGGAGTTTTGTTTTGTTTAAAGGGGAGGGCATTTTTTCAGTTGCAGCCTTCATGCACAAAAATGTGTGTGTAAATAACACACACACATGCATAATATTGAACAAATAAAAGAAATTGAATTATAAAAAAACACCAGAGTTTTAAAGCAGAATAGTTTACCCAGCTGATGCCTGTGGCCGCCACTATATTTATCCTCACTGAGTAAATGAATAAGGTTCTTAATCCTCAGATCCAGTGCAACTTCACTAAGTGGACCCCTGCTTCCTTTTAGGAGATGCATCTTGCAGACAATAACAGCTCCCCTGCAGTTCTGAAACAGAAACACTGAACAGTTGCTGTTTTTGAATAAAATCATTTCAGGTGTCATCAGTCTGAAGAATCACTTGGAAATCTATTTACTTTAGTCCAATAGGGCTAACTAGATACATTTAAAAACTGATTTGAAGTAAAATAGTTCGCATATTCGATTATCTAAGTACTGTCTCTTTAAAAAAACGTAGACTTCAATACTTCGCCAACTTAAACCTGCCGAAGTGCTATGTTAGCCTATGGGGACCTTCCAGAGCATATTTCTACGTTTTTTGTATTCGAAAGAAAATCGTACGATCGTACGATAAAATCGTACGATTCGAAGTACGATCGTACTACGATCGGAATACGATCGTACGATGTATAAAATCCTCCGACTTCGAATTCGAATGACGGAGGATTCTATTCGATGGTCGAGTTTCGAAGTTTTTTCTACTTCGAAATTCGACCCTTGATAAATCTGCCCCTAAAAGTAAATTCAAAGGGATAGTGTACTGGCTGAAACATTACAGGAGCCCAATAATAATTATTTTTACTTTCTTTCTGTAGTTGTCTAGAATACTAGAAGATTAATTAGAAATGGCTCTGTTTTCCTTTGAGATCTTTACCTCATGTAGTGATTTTATGGCAACAAAATGAAATATCTCTTAGTGGTAATAATGTTTGGTTTTAGATCTCTTTCTACATGTTACTATATAACTTGTTGTAAGTATAAATATTGCTTTTACTAAGCAAAACTGTGCATTTTATTTTAAGTGTAGAGTGCATAACCACTTGCACACAATCAAACCAAGTCTCTACTAACCCATGTTCACACTAGGGACTACATTGCAGACTGTTATATGGAACAACAAACAAAAAAAAAGTCCAACATTTAGGCAGTTTGCATGTTTTGGCTTGTTTTGTGGCATGACATTACTAGCTAGCGATACCACCATTTCTTAAAAATAACAGGCCTTCCATTCTTACCTATTAATAATAGGCAAGAATGCCATTTGTAGTCAAACAATGCAGTCATTGTAGCTGCAATGCATTGTAGATCTGGTGAAGTCATGTCTCATTTATTGTTTTAATTTCAAACAACTACAGCTATGATGCGGTTTTCTAAGGCGATCATAATAGAGGCACCACCCATGCATTTCAGAGGCTTAAAAAGAGCAGTTTATTGTGTGGTCTAGCTCCTACGAGAATATATGGACACTCAATGAAGCCTCAAGTTTTTATGAGATAAGGATTTTGCGCCAGAAAAAAGAAGATGGTGTGGTGGCCTTATCCGAGGCATGATGTCCGTGCAATCTTACTTCTCTCACCCATCTAGATCCTTGTGGGCTTCAGAGGCAGAAATGATATAACCAATATTTCACCCTCAAAATTAGATTTAGTAGAGTGTTGGAAGGGTGACTGACCCCACAAACTGTTGTGCAATCCAGTTGTGATATAATTCTTTGGTCTTCCATTTCATGTATCAAATTATTAAGGTTGTTAAGATCATAATGGAAGACTCTAAATGCATAAAGGTAAAAATGAAGTATAGCCTGAATGCCAAAGGTTTTCATTTAACGCAGAGTGAGAGTTCTATGTAAGAGCTCAAAAAGAGCCTAACGCTATGTTTACGAACTACAATATACAGTAGAACAGCTTTGTAGAGCTTGGTGCTGCTTTCTCTTTACATGAACTTAAGAAGAGTTAAAGAAGCAGCAAATTAGAACAGATACACAAGTTCTCTGACAACTGCAATCAAATAGCAGTCGTGTTGCACTACAGGCAATAAATGGACAGAGCATTTCCAGGTCCCTGGAAAATTGGAATGCCAGCAAATGCAGATGCCATGTACTACAAAGGCCTGATCTTGTGAGGACCACTTGTAAGTGTTTATTTTGGTGTTACAAACCATTCTAAATCCAAATAAGAAACACTGTCCAAGTATCAGCTTTCCTGATCAGGTGCCCACCATGACAGCACATTCTATTTTTCAAAACAGCAACCACCAATTGTGCTAGTGTGGTTAAATGAGAGAAATGTTTTGCTTATGAAAGCGTGCCAGCTGGCTGAGAAACCCAAAGGAAGTTCAGAAAGTTCAGCCATGGACATAAGTAGGATTACATTTTACAAGATTTAACTGAAACAATAGTTAGGACTTTAAGTTAATGAACATTTTTCTCTTCATACTAGTGTTTTTTTTTTCATATTACAAAATACATCTCACTTTTTGTTGTTAAATATTTCAGTGTTAAGAAAGATCCAGCTCAATGGCAAATATATGGATGAGCTTAATTTTTCCCAATTATTTCTGGGGAGTGCAATTTGCAAAGAAAAATGCTAAATAGAATATATTATATCCAGATCTTTTTTTTCTTTATGCGCAGATAATATGCAACTCAAATTACAGGGAACACACTGCAAAGCTAGCAAGTTATTATAGCCAAACAGACAAAACAAAAAAAGGAAAGCAGACTAAACAGAACTTCTGAAAGGTCAGCAGAATCTTCAAGTGATCATAAAAGCAAAGATTTTAAACAGCTGTTATGCAGTTGTTGTTTTGTTATATAACTGCTTAACTCACAAACAATTCACAATTCTAAAACAATTCCAATTTTGCATAATAAATGAAAGTGAAATCAATTTTGTTTTCTGTATGTTCTGCAATTATAATCTATTAAGAAGAATAACAGTAGAAGTATGCAAGTCACTGTAGGAACTGGCACAGTGAAGAGCTAACTACTGATACACTCTCATTGGTACATGAAAATTAGAAAATCAAGAATCAGTAGCATAAATACCAGGGGTTCCAAAATGTGCATGAGGTCACAATTGCCACCTGCCCATTTTGAGATGGACAGTCTGGTTTCAAAGTTGCCTTTGAACCTGGTTTAAGCATTCTGAAACTCAAACAATACTACCACAATTGTATCGAAATCTGGTAAATCCAAGCCTGCAACATTACCCCACCCATAATTACCACCATCTCATCCCTCAGTGTCATCATGCTGCCCCTATATGGGTTCAAGGAATAGAAAAGGACACAGAAAGTAGCAACTAACAGAAACTACTACTGTACATACAAGTGACTTGATAAATCAATAATATTCACTTTCATTTCGCAACATTTTAGTTTAGCTTTGGGTGTATTTCCCCATTTTCTCTAAAAGGGATTGAAGGTTATGGATAAAGTTTATCTTTATCAGTGTTTTGGCACTTGGGAATACAGGTATAGGATATCTTGTCTGGAAACCCGATATCCAGAAAGCTCAGAATTACTGAATGGCTGTCTCCCATAGACTCCATTTTATCCAAATAATCAAAATTTTTAAAAATGATTTCCTTTTTCTCTGTAATAATAAAACAGTAGCTTGTACTTGATCCCAACAAAGATATAATTAATCCTTATTGGAAGCAAAACCAGCCTATTGGGTTTATTTCATGTTTAAATTAATTTCTAGCATGAAGACCCAAATTACAGAAAGATCCGTTATCCGGAAAACCCCAGGTCCCAAGCATTCTGGATAGCAGGTCCCATACCTGTACTAGACTTACCCATGTAACACTTACACACACAAAAAGTAAATTTTATTTTACAAAAGATGTTTAAATAAAACAAGATATGTGACTTTATCAATAGAATTGTCGTATGCAATGTTTGATAATGGCTTTATTACTACCAGGTAACATATTATTGGTTTCATAAAGGTTATGCAATTTTGTTCATTATTGATTGGGAAACCAACATTCCATGGTAGTCAAGGTATTATTCTCACTCTCTGCAGTGTATTTAAGTGGAATCTAATGATCTTTGAGTTATATATAGTCCATAAATTGATATAGAGGCTTTCAGATCTAGTTTTTTCCCCCTTTGTAAATATACCTGGTCAATTTTAAGCAAATTGGGAGGATATGCTGAATGAGGGGTAATTTCAAGTAGAGTACTACCTGTTATAGGAAAATAGAATGTAAGAGGAACGGTAAAGAGGAGTCTATAGTGTAAAGCATCACATGTAGAACTAGTCGATCTGAATCCACAGGTTCAAGGGGAAGGGCAAGTTATGGGTATTCAGGAGCATAACAAGCCTACCCCTTCCCTATTTTTAGCACTGGGGTCACAGTCACATAACACACAGTCTGCATGAGGGGATAATTTTTTTTTGACATTTTTGATGTACTGTATAAGCCAAGAAACAAGAACATTTAAACAGGGATGATGGATTGAGCACTTTTAATTTTTCTTCTTATATGTTTACAGATACACACAATAAGAAGGTTGCAAAAAGGTTCAATATTTGTTCCTACTTATCTAATGAACCTTTTTGACACAAGAATGTTTATGTTTGTAAGAAAATTGATTCTTTAAAGGGGAACTGCCCCACTCAATAAGAAAAGCCCCATCTTCTACCCTAGATAGTCCCCCCTCCCTGTTTCCTACCCACATAGTGCATTATTCCAGAAAGTGTCCCTGGTCAGCATGCTCACTTTTTTATGCAGAGTAACACAGGCATAGCTCATGGGCACCATCTTTAGGATCTTTGGTTCTTGTAAGGGAACGCCGTAATTTGAGCATGCGCAGTTGGAGTAGCCTGGTATTCGTACCAACTGCTCATGCACCAAAAAGTTCTGTGAATTGCCGAAGGGAAGGAAAAGGATCCTAAGCAGACTAAAGACTGGAAGATGGAGCTCCGTTGAGCTACTCTGCATAAATAAGTGAGCATGCTGTCCAGAGACACTGGAATAATGCACTATGTGTGTAGGAAGTAGGGAGGGGCGGGGGGGAACTATTTAGGGTAGTAGATGGGGCTTTTCTTACTGGGGGGTTCTCCTTTAAACCCTACATATGTGGGAAGGTCACAATTCTTTTATGGTGGATGGTTTTGATAGTAAAGTTTATAAAGCATACAAAGTATGTCACAATTATGGGATGACCCCAAAGTTATATAAGGTAGTATCTGACGCAGAATAATTATTATCTGAAAATCCTTCTATTATGGATATACTCAATTTTAGGAAGAAATCCACAATATACCTGAGTCTGAGCAAAAACCAATCAATGACATGTTTTTTTTCATACACATTTTGCAAATAGATTCCTAGGTGGCATTTTGCCACCAGTGAACCATAATTTATGTCGGAAGGTCCCGCAGCCAAACAAAGCCGGATAAGTATAACTTTATGTACTGGTCACACAGTGAAAATTTGGATGCTATTTATTCATACAATTTTATAATGGAAGTACGATATGAGCAACTCTGTGTTAAATTTGACTAAATAAGCATCCCCACAGGACATCATTGGACATAAGTGACGATGTTTTCAGTACTGTTTGAATTCCGGGATGCATTCCCTGTGCATGCATTGTTGAACTATAAGGTTACTTGGAGGTTTTACAGCCAAGTACTGTGGTTTATCTTTTTAAAACGATTTGATATTGCCACAACTGAGCACTGTGGTTGATTAAAATCCTGCCTTATTATTTTTATTTGGAACTTTTGAATTTACTACTGTGGTTAAAAAGCATGAATTGTTTTCATAAAGGTTATACAACTTGGTTCATTATTGATTGGGAACCCAATGTTCCCTGGTAGTCAGGGTGGTGTAATTCTCACTCTCTGCAGTGTGTTTAAGACATTACACTAGTAAGGTTGGGTGGAAGCTCCTACCCATTTAAGATGGATCAATGTTCCACTGCCGGGTCAACAGGCAAAGATAGGTCAAATATACAGATAACATTTGCACCCTAGCCAGATCATTGGATCTAAAGGTGGCCATACATAAGCCTATGTATGGGGTCCGCCCGTCCCCCCTCACCCCCCGACAGGCTTCCCCGATTGATATCTGGCCAAAATTCGGCCAGATGACAATTGGTTAGGCTTAAAATTCCCGTTGGATCAAGGACCTCATTAAAGAACCAATGCCTCAATCCCACTACCGACATTTCAGGCCTTGTGATCTGATCATTGGCTCCTAGGGTCCATGATTGGATCACTCCAATATCACCCACTTAAAGTGGGCATATCGGTGCTGTATTAATCCAAACAGTCAGATGTTTCAAATTCCATTGCTATTTACCAGTCAGCTGGAATTTGAGTTATTCACAAACAAATGCATTTTTAGATACCAATTCAGTTTGAGTGCTTGTTTGTGGGATTTATAACAGATGCCTGGTAGATAAAAGAACAGCACTCAATAGTGAAATCCAGGTCCCACTGAGACACAGTTTCATCCTAAAGTGCTGGCTCTTTCTGAAAGCGCATGACCAGGTAAAATGACCTGAGATGACTGCCTACACACCAATATTACAAATTACAAAAATACACATGCTGGTTCAGGAATTACATTTTAAATTGTAGAGTGAATAATTTGCAATGTAAATTGTGTCATTTAGAAATAAAAACTACATCATAAAAATCAAGACAGAATCCCTTTAAGCAACAGTTCAAATTAAGGTGCATAGTAAAGAATCTTACCAAATTGGTATACAGTATATACTATATTTAAATACATATTACCCTTTTACATCTCTTGCCTTGAACCCCCATTTCGTAATGGTCTGTGTGCTGCCTCAGAGATCACCTGACCAGAAATACTACAGCTCTAACTGTAACAGGAAGAAGTGTGAAAGCAAAAGACAGAAATCTGTCTCTTAATTGGCTCATGTGACCTAACATGTATGGTTTGTTTGTGTGCACTGTCAATCCTACAATCCCATGGGGTGGCCCATATTTTATAAAAAGCCAATTTTCTATTTATGTTTACCCAATGGCACATACTACTAAAAAAGTATGTTATTATGAAAATGGTTTATTTACATGAAGCAGGGTTTAACATATGAGCTGTTTATGCATTATATTTTTATAGAGACCTACAAGGTTTTGGGGTATAGTTTTTCTTTAATAAATAATACTCTTACTATAATGCTATTATTAAAGCACACCCCCGTGTCCTCTAAATTATTTTTTTTAGCTGCCCTACATTGCAATACTTGTAAACTCCTGACAGGTGCCCTATAACTTGCAAACTGGAGTGGCAAAAATGTTTTACAAAACATGAAATCCCATAGTCCCTAAACAATATATCTGTTGGCCTGCTGCAATGGAATAAGGAATTCAGATACATTGTATAATATTGGTATGAAAAATATATTTTGGTCTTATTGCCTCATAAAATCAGTTGCCATTTGTATATTATTTAGCCATGAGAAGTGCCATAATGGTTTTAGGAATGTGTTAACAGAAAGGAAAAATCTCTGATTGAAAATTTTATATGGTCATTGCCTAAAGCTCTGGCATTGATAGTATGTGTGCTTTGCTTTAATGTACTGTTAATTCGTTTTGCATGTGTACATTTTTTGTTATAACCCCACTGTGACAAGTCTGCCTTTTTTGCATTCAATAACTGAAAATATTTTGTTACTAAGAAAATTTCCCATAAAATAATTTGTAATCTTACAGAAAATACACTAAAATTTGGAACGGTCAAGTGGTTTGGAAACAATATTTGTTTTTGTATAGCTTAATAAGGTTGTAAGCTGCACGGTATCTAACAGTGAAAGCATTTATGAGTTTACAGTATATAGGCTTACGTTGAAAGCTATAACATGTCATTTTAATAATCTTTGCATTCCCCCTCCCCTTCATGCGTTGTTGATGTTTAGTTTAGTTCAAATTCCAGAAATAGAATAACCCACAGCACCGATTTTACTACAAAAAAAGTTCGGTCTTCCTTATTCAACTCCTGAAACAGCCTTGAATTATCGGCTATATTTTATGTGCTGATATTGACGCAAACTGAATACAAATTAAGCATGTGCTGGTATTGGAAACATCTATATGTGGATTGACAGGCTGATGGATACAGTACATACTGACATGTTTATCAAATGTTGAAGACTTTGGCGAGCATTCCCTTTCCTGATAAATTTTCTTCATTTGAATCCCTTTTTAGCAGTAAGCCCAATCAGAGCTCCTTTTCTGGTTTGCCTACATGTCAAGTTTGTGGTCTTTTCTTTCAGTCACAGTAATGGGTATTCCTTAGGGAATGGGCACACGGGCAGATCCGGGGAGATTTATTCGCTTGGCGACTAATAGCCTCTTCTGCAGGACGACAATCTCCCCGAACTGCCTTCCCCCTGATTTCCACCTGCTATAATGCAAATACACTTGCGGCGCTTTGATTTCCGAAGTTGCCTGAAGTTTCCTTGTGGGGCGACTTTGGAAATCAAAGTGCCGCAAGTGCATTGGCGCTGGCGTTTTCTCATTATAGCAGGGGAAGGCAGTTCCCCGAATCTGCCCGTGTGCCCCTGCCCTTATGCCAAGGATGTTGGTTCTTGTTCCTTTACACAGGCACATACTTTTTTATGTAAATAATATACGTATTTACTTAAACTAATATACTTATTTACTCAAATTAACTTTTACCGTTTAGTGTTTTTGCCTTCTGTACCAGCCCAAGGCAACCACAGTCCTTTAGAACGGAAGATCCGTGTCTCCAAAGATGCCCCAGTAGCTCCTCATCTTCTTTTCTTCTGATTCACTGCACATGCTCTGTGCTGCTGTCACTGATATAGGGACCAACGCACTTTATACAGTATATACAGAATAGAAATGTCATACTATAAGGCTGAGTAGTTCAATTAGCATCAGCTTATATTACAGACAAACCTTTCTTTCTGCTTGATAATTCGTGACAACTAGTGATGGGCGAATTTGTCCTATTCCGCCTCCCCACGAAATTTGCGGAAACATTTTTTTTGACGCTGACACCCATTAAAGGCAATGAGTGTCCGTTAATTGTCACCAACGTCTGAATTGTTGTCGACGGCAGCCTGTCAAATAAATTCTCCCATCACTAGTGACAACCCCTAAGCTTAACTTCAACAGCTGCTCAGAACTCACTGACCAATACTTTCCAAGATGGTGACCCCCTGTGACAAGTTTGAAGTCCTGTATCATTGCTATTGAGAAGCGGAAACTTTAGGCTGTTGGCATTTTTAGCCACATTCATTTTTAGGGTTTAGTTCTCCTTTAAAAATGACATTTCTTTGTTATTGCTATTTCGTTAAACATGCTTTGCATATTGTGGCAGATTTGCCCCAGGTTAGTCAGATGATGCTTGTGCGTTGAGTTTCATACAGGCTTGTTTACCAGCAATGTTTTCTGTTTCAAAGACAGTCTTGGAGAATTTCTACCATCCATTCTTGCCTACCGGTTTTGGGGGGGTTTGTTTGTAATGCCTCCAGTGTAAACACACTGTCAGATTTAGCTATACATAAACTTGACAGGATTGCCATGAACAGGGCTACGCTTGCATTTTGGGCTGCTGACCCTGCAATATTAGGTAGGTTTTAACAGTCTTATTATAAGGGGTGGTTCACCTCATGTTAAAGGAATTGTTCAGTGTAAAATAAAAACTGGGTAAATAGATAGGCTGTGCAAAATAAAAAATGTTACTAATGTAGTTAGTTAGGCAAAAATGCAATGTATAAAGGCTGGAGTGACTGGATGTGTAACATAATAGCCAGAACACTACTTCCTGCTTTGCAGCTCTCTTGGTTTCCACTGATTGGTTACCAAGCAGTAACAAATCAGAGAATTGAGGGGGGGCATATGGGTTATAACTGTTTGCTTTTGAATCTGAGCTGAATGCTGAGGATCAATTGCAAACTCACTGAACAGTTATGTCCCATGTGGCCCCCTTCAAGTCGCTGACTAACTCAGAGTTAGTGAGTTGAAAGCAGGAAGTAGTGTTCTGGCTATTATGTTAGACATCCAGTCACTCCAGCCTTTATACATTATATTTTTGGCCAAATAACTATATTAGAAACATTTTTTATATTGCACAGCCTATCTATTTACCCAGTTTTTATTTTTACACTGAACTGTTCCTTTAACTTTTAGCATGTTATTGAAAGGCTAATTCTAAGTAACTTTACAATTGACCTTAATTTTTTTCTTTTTTTATAGCTTTTTTTAATTATTTGCCTTCTTCTTCTGACTCTTTCTAGCTTTCAGATGGTGGTCACTGACCCCATCTAAAAACCAAATGCTCTGTACGGCTACACATGTAATTGCTATTACTACGTTTTATTACTCATCTCTCTATTCAGGCCTCTCCTATTCATATTCCAGTCTCTTATTCAAACCAGTATATGATTGGTAGGGTGGACCCCACGAACCAGATTGCTGAAATTGCAAACCAGAGAGCTGCTGAATAAAAACCTAAATATCTCAAACCACAGATAATAAAACATGAAAACCAATTGCAGATTGTATCAGAATATCACTCTCTACATCAGGGGTCCCCAACCTTTTTCACCCATGAGCCACATTCAAATGTAAAAAGAGTTGGGGAGCAACACAAGCATGAAAAAGTCCCCTGAGGTGCCAAAAATGGCTGTGATTGGCTATATGGTAGCCCCTATGTGGACTGGCAACCTACAAGAGGCTCTACTTGGCACTATACTTAGTTTTTATGCAATTAAAACTTGCTTCCAAGCCTGGAATTCAAAAATAATCACCTGCTTTGAGGCCACTGGGAGCAACATCCAAGGGGTTGGAGAGCAACATGTTGCTCACGAGCTACTGGTTGGGGATCACTGCTCTACATCATACTAAAAACTAACTCCTACATGAACAACCCCTTTAAGATTCTATGGGGCAAATTCACTAAACGCCGAAGCGCCTAACGCTAGCATGAATTCGCCAGCGTTGGGCATTTTTGTTAATTCGCCGATTCACTAACGGACGCTGGTGTAACTTTGCTAGTGTTACTTCGCACCCTTACGCCTGGCGAATTTGCGCAACGGACATAACTACGCAAATTCACTGTTCTGAACGCTACCTTTTACACCAGACTTCGTTAGCCACCTCAGACCAGGCGAAGCACAATAGAGTAGATAGGGATTGCTTCAAAAAAAAGTGAAAAAATTTTCTAAGTCCCAAAAAACACTGGCGTTTTTTCTTTCTTAAAAGAAAAAGATCAAAAACATTTATGGGGGTCCACTCCTTCCCCCCTACATTTCCTAACTCAAGCCAACTTAACTATACAGTGGGCACATGTGTAGGGCAAAATAAAAATGTTATTTGCTGTTTTGAAGGTTTCCCAGGCTTGTGTAGTGCTGCTACATATACCTCCATTGCAACTTGAATTTGGCGCCATATGCAAATTAACCATCACTAGCGTAACTTCGCTTTGCTTGGCGAATTAACGCTAGCGCAACTTCGCAACCTTACGCTACCCCTGAGCGCAACTTCGGATTTTAGTGAATTTGCGTAGCGCTGGTGGAAATACGCCTGGCGAAGTGTGGCGAAGTGGACACTGGTGCAATTACACATCTTAGTGAATGTCCCACTATGTCGGATGACTAGAGTTCTAACCTATAATAATACATTGAAGGGTTTTTTCCCTTCTAAAAAACCAATGGGTTGCACTTCACAAGACACAGCTTTTCTATGTCTGTCTTATTCTAAGCCAGATAACAATGCTTTTCTGTGATCTAAACAGCTATCATCTAAATCTGATCATCAGTAATGTTGAAGACTTATTTTTGTAACCTTATAATTTCCTTTTGTTTTCAATTATTGCCTCTGTCAGCAGATGCTGTGCATCCAATCTTCATGAGATTTCAAATGTTAATGCATAATGACACTGGCTACCAATCAAAACAGTGATGTGCCAAGTACATTAAAATCAGCACATTCTAAAAGAACATTTAGACTGTTTCCAAGAGGTCAGCGTGCTCTTCTTCTTAACATCTATATAATCTCTCTTGGGGACGATTCGGTCTGTTCATACAATTTTGGAGCTTTACTCTGTGAATGTTAAGGCACTGTGCCATTTACTGTCCTGCTGTAAAATTCCACTATTCTCTGTGTAACTGGCAATCCATATAGTCATTGTAGCAATTGAATGTTTAGAATAGGAAAGAAAAAATAAAAACTTGATTAAGATTAAAGTTTCATGCCTAAATTAGTGTTCTGTTATAATAAACACAGCGCATCTTAACTATCCGGCATCAACCAATCAAAGCAAGGGGATTTATGATGTTTTTCCCCAGCTCCTAACACCTGTTGCAGATTTTTATTCCCATAGAAACAGAATTCGGTATTAAAAATGTAAAATCTTTCTGATCTAAAATAGGAAAATAAATGATTAAAAACTTGCAATTAAAATAGTTAAAGGAAAACTATGCCCCCAAAATGAATACTTAAGCAACATATAATTTATATTGACTGAAGTGACATATTAAAGGGATACTGTCATGGGGAAAAAACATTTTTTTCAAAATGAATCAGTTAAAAGTGCTGCTCCAGCAGAATTCTGCACTAAAATCCATTTCTCAAAAGAGCAAACAGATTTTTTTATATTCAATTTTGAAATCTGACATGGGGCTAGACATATTTTTAATTTCCCAGCTGCCCCAAGTCATGTGACTTGTGCTCTGATAAACTTCAATCACTCTTTACTGCTGTACTGCAAGTTGGAGTGATATCACCCCCCTCCCTCTTCCCCCCAGCAGCCTAACAACAGAACAATGGGAAGGTAACCAGATAACAGCTCCCTAACACAAGATAACAGCTGCCTGGTAGATCTAAGAACAACACTCAATAGTAAAAACCCATGTCCCACTGAGACACATTCAGTTACACTGAGAAGGAAAAACAGCAGCCTGCCAAAAAGCATTTCTCTCCTAAAGTGCAGGCACAAGTCACATGACCAGGGGCAGCTGGGAAATTGACAAAATGTCTAGCCCCATGTCAGATTTCAAAATTGAATATAAAAAAATCTGTTTGCTATTTTGAGAAATGGATTTCAGTGCAGAATTCTGCTGCAGCAGCACTATTAACTGATTCATTTTGAAAAAAAATTTTTTTCCCATGACAGTATCCCTTTAAAGAATCTTACCAAACTGGTATATATATTTAAGTAAATATTGCCCTTTTACATCTCTTGCCTTGAACCACCATTTTGTGATGGTGTGCTGCCTCAGAGATCACCTGACCAGAAATACTACAACTCTAAGGGGGACATTTACTATTGGTCGAATATCGAGGGATAATTAACCCTCGATATTCAACCCTCGAAGTAAAATCCTTCAACTTCAAATATCGAAGTCGAAGGATTTACCGCAAATGCTTCGATCAAACGATCGAAGGGAAAATCGTTTGATCGATTTTCCTTCGATCAAAAAAAGCTTAGAAAGCTTATGGGGAAGGTCCCCATAGGCTAACATTGGTGCTCAGTAGGTTTTAGGTGGCGAAGTAGGTGGTCGAAGTTTTTTAAAGAGACAGTACTTCGACTATCAAATGGTCGAATAGTCGAACGATTTTTAGTTTGAATCGTTCGATTCGAAGTCGAAGTCGTAGTTGAAGTTCGAAGTAGCCAATTCGATGGTCGAAGTAGCCAAAAAAAAACTTTGAAATTCGAAGTATTTTTCATTCTAATCCTTCACTCGAGCTAAGTAAATGTGCCCCTACCTGTAACAGGAAGAAGTGTGGAAGCAAAAGACAGAACTCTGTCTGTTAATTGGCTCATGTGACCTAACATGTATGGTTTGTTTAGTTTGTTTGTGTGCACTGTGAATCATAGGATCCCAGGGGTAGGCCATTATATTTTAAAATGGCAATTTTTTATTTAGGATTACCCAATGGCACATACTACTAAAATGAAAATGGTTTATTTACATGAAGCAGGGTTTTACATATGAGCTGTTTTATGCAATATCTTTTTATAGAGACCTACATTGTTTGGGGGGTATAGTTTTCCTTAAAGGAAGTATTAGACTTATGGCACACGTTGTGATTTTGCGTACTTTCTTTCCATGTATGAATGCCCAAAATTGGGACAGTTGGTAGATCTGTGTAACAGCACTGAGTAAAAGGTCAGCAGACAAATCTTGGTCAGCAGGCAAATCATAGTTGTTCATCAGACATAAACCTTAAGAATCTACCATATATCATGTTCAGGTTTCATTTAAAATAAATCAGCTTTTTACAAATCTGCAGTTCAGGCTACATGGACCCGATCTTGAATCAGAAAATTATTCAATTTTTCTTAAATAGTATTTGGGATTTGGATGGAAAGCAGATTGCAATGTTTGTTCTAAGTTCCCTTGGCATAAGTGTGGCTTGGCTTTCAGAAGGAACATTCAAGGTATGAATTACCAAGTTTATCACTAGAAATTACTAGAGGGTCTTAGGTGTATACACTGTGCCTGTGATTATGATGTGGTGGACCCATACATACATACATACATACATACATACCTAGATCTGGTTGGGCAGTTTGGATGACTTGGTCCAATCTGTGCAGCCCTATGTGGCACCTCAACTGGTTGGCAGTTGCAACAGAACTGCTTCCTATTTAATATGATTGCCACTAGGGTGTCCAGACTGAAATATCATCTGCTAATGCCCCTTTTGGCAAGTCATTGGGACTTGAGGGAGTAAAAGGACCCATAGTACTGTCTAACTTTCTCTTGAGATCTGAGCGAATGGACAAATCCCACATTATCTGACCATTGGTTCTACAGTCAATTACAGTCGATAACTCACAACTTTACTACAGGCATGTGTCAATATTTGTATGCATACATATCCTGCTCGACCATTTCATTTTTCAACTGATCTGGAAGGGGTCAACAGTCACAATAAAAAAAGTTTTGTTTGTGGGCACAGAGTTATTTGGGACATATGCCCTATTTGGAGATGGTAAATTTTGTGTAAAGCAACGTATTTTTATAGAAAATATTTGAAGGCTACAATTGCTGTTCTGTCTTATTATTTCGAACAAATAATCACACATTTGTGTAATATAACACATTTAAAAACCTAATAATTTTATTTACTTTAATATATTTACTTTTCAGCTAATGGTGGCAGAGAAAACAGGTACTATTCGTTTCTATGTTTTGACTTCACACCAGGCGATAATGTCTTTTGAATCTGTGCAGGTGCCTTTGATGTCTGCAGACTGGTGCATGAGGAATACTGTGGGGCTGTTGCAGGTAATGATTGGATAGTATGGGAGATGCCATGTTACAGGTAGTATTTTAACTCAATTTGTTTTTTTTCTTTAGTTTTTTTTTATAATTCTGTTTTTAGAAGAAAAAGTTCAAAAGCTCCTGCATGTGTAGCAACAATTGAGAACTAATCTTAACTACTGTGTGTATACTGTAAATTAGACCTAGGGTTTGTTTATTGGTCTATTTACGTTTTCTGTTTGTTTCTTGATCAACAATTTAAGACAGAACTATTACTATAATTTAGGGATGCACCGAATCCAGGATTCGGTTCGGGATTCGGCCAGGATTCTGTCTTTTTCATCAGGATTCGGTTCGGCCGAATCCTTGTGCCTGGCCAAACCGAATCCAAATCCTAATTTGTATATGTAAATTAGGGGGCGGGTAGGGAAATCACATGACTTTTCTTCATTCTTCACAAAAGAAGAATTTTTTCCACTTTTTCCTTTAATGCCCCTAATTTGCATATGCAAATTAGGATTTGGTTCAGTATTCAGCCGAATCTTTCACCAAGGATTCGGTGATTCAGCCGAATCCCAAACAGTGGATTTGGTGCATCCCTACTATAACTGGAAAAAAATGACAGGGTCTACTACAACTATTGTCAAACATTTTCAAGTTTTTATTTCTTTTCCTAGGTGGTAAAAATGCAATGAAAATGTATTTCCAACCGCTGGATATCCAGGAAAGATGAGGTGAGCATTTATTGATCCCAGCTCATCTCAGCCCCTATTTTAGAAGAAATCTGTCATAGCATTAGGGTGTCATCCCAGATATTAATAACAAGGTGAACTGTTTTAAAACACAGAATTATTGCTGTAATGAGCATGGTTGAGGATAATTATACTGTACTGTATTTTTTGCCATTTTGAAAGTTACAAGAAAGTTTTTATAAAAAAAACATAGATTGGTTGATTAGATTGATTAGGTTCTGAGTGTATAGTAATCTAACACAAGTTAATTAAATAAGTGTAATAACAAAGTTGGTTTCTACAAAAGTCTTTACACAAACTACATCAAGTTAACTGTAATTCTTCATCCGGACTATTCATTATCTTGTAATTTTTTTTAAAACTTCCCCAATCATGTCTCCTCTCTGGTAATTTGGTAATTGTCTTTGGTAATTTTCAGGTCTGAATTTCAGTATATAGCATTATGATAAATATTAGGATTATAATGATTATCGGGACTATTAAGATTATGATTCTGATCAAGACGATAAATATAACACTCAAACTATTGGATACCCCTTAAGTGAAAATGAACTAAGTGTCTTTAGGATAGCTACTACTCCTGTAGTGATTTTTTTCCAATATGCTTCACATTTTTGTTAATTGTAGATTTTCTACATGAGGGGATATATTTATTTTCAGTTTATAAGACATGAAGTCTGAACACTATATTTTTTTCTTTAGCCCATTCTTATTGGGACTGCCCCTGTGGGGTCTAAACTCAGCTGGCACAGAAGTCTTCCTCTTTGTGTTGTGGGAGGGATACCGCAAGCTATTCTTCTGGCTCACAGAATTGTAAGCTTTTACTGGATCATCTTATATTTTCATCTGAAATGAAAAGTCTTAATACTTTGAACTACAAAACAGAGTATTGAGTATGAATGGACTAAAAAAATGGCAGTCATGCAGAACACTGAAATAATTGTTACTTTAATTTATGCGTAAAATGTTAAGTCATGAGGCACCTCCTGTACCCATAACTAAATTCATAGGCCACTTAAGACTCTTTGAGCCAAGACAAACTACTCCATAAGCCCAAGGTGGTTAAAGTAACCTTTACATCTTACATCTCTGTTCCAGTTCAGAGTCCATAATCCAAGAAATACTAAAGTTGCCTACTGCCTTTTTTGAGGAAGAACATATTTCATAAAGTGCTGCTAACAGACTAAATCCATATGCTGGAGATCAGTGACAGCATGTTTGATGGCTGCACAGGGAGGATATTGATAGGGGAACATAATTCTGTAACAGGACGCACTGCTTTTGTACTGAGAATATCTTGCCAAAGCACTGAATGAAAAACATTCATGTAGACTACCAACAACATAAGCCATTGAATAAATGTTTTTCTGTTAATGTATACATATGAGCATATAAAACTTTTCTTGGTTTTCTTGGACCTATACAAACTCTCAAGTCTCAAGTCTTGTATTGTTTTATATTTCAAACATTAGATGAGTCTTCAAATATACTAGATCTTTTTATTGACAGGTTATTTCTGACCACAGATAATGCCCATGTTCTTTCTTCCCCAGCCGATGCGAATAAAGTCACATTTAGGTTATAGCATGTATAACATGTAGCCCCCAAAGAACCAAAAGGTTGGATTGGAGTTTAGGAACGATTAAAACTCATACATCTTAAATTGTATATTACAGATATGCTCTAGTTAAATAACATTAGCAATATAGTTTTTTGAATAGGGATTTGAATACAGGATTCGGTTTGGGATTCAGCCAAGATTCGGCCTTTTTTAGCATGATTTGGATTTGGCCGAATCCTTCTGCCCGGTCAAACTGAATCTGGCAAATTAGGGGTGGGAGGGAAATCGCGTGACTTTTTGTCACAAAACAAGGAAGTAAAAAATGTTTTCCCCTTCCCACCCCTGATTTGCATATGCAAATTAGGATTCGGATTCGGTTCGGTATTCGGACGAATCTTTCACAAAGGATTCGGGTGTTTGGCCGAATCCAAAAAAGTGGATTTGGTGCATCCCTATTTTTGAATACTTAAAATTGCATTGCTCTCATTCCATAGCAACATTTCCCCCTGGCTCTTCTATCCTGATTTATCCTGATGTTCAACCATCTTGTTGCCTCTGCAGAAGACACTGGGGCTCATTTATAAATACTGGAAAAATTTGTACCTGGGCAGTAACCCATAGCAACCAGTCAGAGATTCAAATCTTTTGAGCCAGCTGCAAGGAGAACACTGAAAGTATCTGATTAGTTGCCATGGGTAAATGCTCAGCTGCAAATTTGCCCAGTGTTTATAAATGACCCCCAGTGTTTCTTATCCCCACCAACTTTATCCAAACAAGCTGTTTTAAGTGTACGTTGCATGCAGTTTAGAAGTACAAGGCAGCCTCTAGCCAGATGAAAACTCTCTTACATGTGAACCAACTTATTGTGTAGTATTAAGAACTCCAATTAATACATACAAATGTAGATTGGTATGTTTAAACTAGGGATGCACCAAATCCAGGATTCGGTTTGGTTTTCGGAATTCTGATTCGGCCGAATCCTTGTGCCTGGTCAAACCGAATCCGAATCCTTAAATGGATTCTGTCATGATTTTTTGATGTATTTTTATTACTAAATTACACTGTTTATACTGCAAATAATTCACTCTACAATATCAAATTTAATTCCTGAACCAGCAAGTGTATTTTTTTTTAGTTGTAATATTGGTGTGTAGGCAGCCATCTCATGTCATTTTGCCTAGTCATGTGCTTTCAAAAAGAGTCAGCACTTTAGAATGGAACTTCTTTCTAGCAGGCTGTTGTTTCTCCAATTCAATGTAACTGAATGTAACGCAGTGGGACCTGGCTTGTTCTATTGAGTGCTGGTCTTGTATCTACCAGGCAGCTGTTATCTTGTTACCTTCCCATTGTTCTGTTGTTAGGCTGCTGGGGGGGGCAGTGGTATCACTCCAACTTGCACTACAGCAGTAAAGAGTGACTAAACTTTATCAGAGCACAAGTCACATGACTGTGAGCAGCGGGGAAACTGACAATATGTCTAGCCCTATGTCAGATTTCAAAATTAAATATAAAAAAATCTGTTTGCTCTTTTGAGAAACTGATTTCAGTGCAGAATTCTGCTGGAGCAGCACTATTAACTGATGCATTTTGAAAAAATATTTTTCCCATGACAGTATCCCTTTAAAATCATGTGGCTTTCTGTCACAAAACAAGGAAGTAAAAAGATTGCGCACGCGGCTCTCTTTTTCCCTCCTCCTCCTCACTGATTTGCATATGCAAATTAGGGGTTGGATAAGGTTCAGCATTTGCGGTAATTTTTCATAAAGGATTCGGGGATTCGAATCCAAAATTGTGGGTTCGGTGCATCCCTAGTTTAAACTTAGTTCACAATAAACAATGGGAATTGTCATCTTTCTTCTCGTTCTATTCTGTGGTCCTGTCTTTTCAAATGTAGCATAAAGTCAGGTTTTCAGGTCTGTTAATAAGCGTCTGCAACATTGATTCAGATGTGCAGACAATGTAAATAGACAAGTACTACTTTCAATAGCAATTACATTTCCAAATAACCCCTCTCTAGTTTGTTGCCACAAGTTTTCCAAAGAAAGCTTTATGCTGGCTTAAACCCACTCACTTTTATGTGCAAGGGTTTGTAAAGATGTTGTATTATTATAAACTGGAACTGAGAACATCTATAACTACGCCACTGGGGGACTGATTGTCTTCCACACACCAGTGCCACCTAGTGGGCCCAGACTTTCAAACGCATTCTCACATTTACCAAAGTGTGGGAGTTTAAAATGCCACAAGACTTATTATTATTATTAACATTTATTTATATAGCGCAGCGTTGGCAGATTTGTAAATAGTAGACTGTAAAGAAACAACCACACATGAGTTGTATTTATATGTTTGGTACAGGTATAGGATCCTTTATCCGGAAACCCAATATCCAGAAAGCTCCGAATAAAATGTAATAAAAACTGCTTCCAGTTGAGCTTTTGGAAATTTATGGGGAACATTTGAAGCAAAGTAACACATTTGCTTCCTAATACAGGTATAGGATCCCTTATCCGGAAACCCGATATCCAGAAAGCTCCAAATTACGGAATGGCTGTCTCCCATAGACTCCATTTTATCCCAATAATCCAAATTTTTAAAAATGATTTCCTTTGTCTCTGTAATAATAAAACAGTAGCTTGTACTTGATCCCAACTCAAATATAATTAATCCTTATTGGAAGCAAAACCAGTCTATTGGGTTTATTTAATGTTTAAATGAATTTCTAGTAGACAAAAGGCATGAAGACCCAAATTACGGAAAGATCTGTTATCCGGAAAACCCCAGGTCCCGAGCATTCTGGATAACAGGTCCCATACATGTTTTATCAGCCTCAAACTTTGCTTTAGTTTCTAGAATAAAGGGAGTCCTTTTTATATTAATGGGATGTTATTTGTAGTTATAATTCTACATTTTGGCTCAAATTCTACAACTTACTAACATGTGCAGTCAGTTGGTTCTTAATTCATTTGTGTCACTTGAAACTTTTGTACCAGGAATGGTTTCAAATACTGGCTTCCTGGGTTTTTGATGTATTCCTTTTTACGTGAGCAAATTTATGGATTAAAAAACATAAAATTTTCCTTTTTTTGTTGGTTCGATTTTTAGCAAAGCGTCAAAGTATGCTGTTGTAGAACTCTAAGTTTCAAAAATCAAGCCTAATGCAAGGAGTAGATTAAATTGTTCTTCTCGTAGGAAATCTGCTAAGTATATGTGGAGTAAAATGTTTTATTTTACTCCATATTACAGTATGTGGAGTACAGTGTTTATGGATATTTTATCCATGAACTCAGGGCAGGGTGAATCAAACTATAAACCGTTATACTGTAGTATATTTTCTTTCAGTAGTTTCATAATGGATGGAAGCCTGCCTTCAAGTGTAACATGTCAAGTGCAACATGTTAGTGGTAACAATGTAAATAAGCAGTTCCACAGTTTTATTAAAAAACCCTTTTTTAAATCATAATTTAATAAACAATTAGACCAAACTCCCAACTACGAATCCCATTAATTTACTAAAAAATCCGACTGAAAATTGCACTTGCGGGAAAAGTCTTGACAATTCGAATTTTGTGAGTTTTGTGTGACAGCTTGAAACCCTTAAACATCATGAAAGCAAAATAACATCTCCCATTTCTAAAAGGGGACATCCACCATTTACTTTTACATGACTTCAGCAGGTTTTAGCTGGAGTTTTTTCGAATTTGGATTTTTAGCAGCTTTAGGCATAATACATTTAGAAAAATTGAGAAGTGCTTTTTTTTTTTTAAGCTATTGATATTGATGAAATGCCTGAAAGCTAATACACATAAGTAAAAGTGCAGTGAAGAATTGGTTTCAAAGTTGGGTTTGTCTGATGTGAGATTATAAGAGCAGTAGCAAATTGCATGACAGTACAGTAGAAGTCTAGGAGTTATAAGGCCTTTTATTTCAGTGGTATTTTACATTTCATTCTGGATGCTATGAGGCGCAATATTAGAGTGACAGGTGAAGTGAATGTCTTTAGAACAATGTATATACTGAATGAAAATCAATCTGTAGTTAGATCGGTTACACTATTAGCAACGGCGTAACTACCGGGGGAGCAGGGGGTGCGATTGGGCCAGGGCCCGCACCCCCTCAGGGCCCCCCGGCAGCTCGCGCACCACTGTTTTCTACGGAGTTTCGGGTGTATGGAGGGGGGCGGGGGCCCGGCTGCACGTCCCGCGCCAGGGCCCGCCCCCCCTCTAGTTACGTTACTGACTATTAGTAATGTAACATTAATAAGTCCTGTTGGCATCTAGGTAGAAATACTGAGAGAAAAACAAAGCCAAAGGTTAATCCTATTAGGTGCTATAATGATATTTCTACTTATAGTTGTGGATGCATTAGGCATGGAAAATAGAAATCTTTGTCATTTAATGTAAGGAAATATATATAATAGATATGGATTTTATATTGCTGGTATTTCTCAGTAGTAGAAATCACTACTCTGACTCACCAAGTCCTGTATTTACTAGGGACAATCTTCCTGTATGTATAATATTATTCTTCTGGCCTACATGGTGGAGGGCTGACAATGGAAGCCAGTGTTGACCATTCCCTGTTTTTAGACCACACCCAAGTTCCCACAAGACCATGTCCACATTAATTGTGGTAGCACACAAAAAAACAAAATGGTTGGTGCTCAGTACAGGGATATCATTTATCACTCATGTGAAACAAGTTTATTAAGTCATATTAAACCTGATGAAGGGAGGTATAGACCCCCAGAAACATTGTTCTGTACTTTGTGAGTGGTAAAACTGGCTTAACGAAAGGAATAACTGCACAGCAAGAAGTGGTGAAGTGCTTGCCTTTACTGTGAATACTTTATTAAGTCATATTAAGACACACCCTTAAATTCATATGCATCAAACCCCCAGAACAAATACCAGGCTTATGTTTCACAGGCAAAGCAGGGCACATGCAGGCAGAGTATGGCACACCCAGGGAGCATAGGGCAGGCAGAGTATGGTGCATGGGGAGCATAGGGCAGGCAAAATATGGCACATATAAAGAGCATATGAAGGCAGAGTATTGCACATACAGGGAGCATAGGGCAGTCAGGGCATGGCACACACAGGGAGCATAGGGCAGGCAGAGTATGGCACACACAGGTGGCATAGGGCAGGCAGACTATGGCACACACAGTGAGCATATTGCAGGCAGAGTATGGCATACAGGGAGCATAGGGCAGGCAGATTATAGCACACACAGGTGGCATAGGGCATGCAGAGTATGGCACACACAGGGAGCATTGGGAAGGCAGAGTATGGCACACACAGGGAGCATAGGGCAGGTAGAGTATGGCACACACATAGGGAGCATAGTGAAGGCAGAGTATGGCACACACATAGTAAGCATAGGGCAGGCAGAGAGCATAGGGAAGGCAGAACAGAGCAGGAGACCTATCAGGACCATTACATACAGTGACACAGTGCTGGTGCCCCTTCAGCAGTTTGTATGAAGAGGTCATGTGGGGGCCACACAAGGGAGGGGGGGTCACAGACCGCCAGTTGGACAGCACTGCTCTAGTGGATCTAAATACATTTTTAGAATCTCTACAGCTTGGGATACCTGTCCTTGGGGTAAATTATTTTCTTACTCGGTGACCCCCACAGCAATTTAAAGTTTCCTTTCAATAACATACCTTTCTGTAGTAACACAACTGTATCTGAAACCTGTTGAGAAATATTGTTAGACAGCAAGTCATCATAGCTAGCTAGTTCTTTTACAGTATCAAGAATACTATTATTTACTCTCTTTAAAATCTCCTTTTGTTCTAAGATAATCACGTTTTCCTCCTTATCCGCTCAGTTTTCTGTCATGCGCATTCACTAATTGCTCAATTACTTTGGAATGTCTGGCCACTGTATATTAGTCAGTCTCTATCCATAAAGGTGGCCATAGACGCGCAGATTTACCTTCATATCGGACAAACAATCGTTCAGTGCCATCTACCTTCCTGCCACTAACCATTCAGATGAAATAAAGTAGTAAAAGAACAGATCAGACGATGTTCTGCCCCTGACAGCAATCGTACGAAAGTTATGTCTGACAAAAGCTGCTGACAGTCTCCCACCGTTATAGTCAGATAGTCAATACATGCAGCGATATTATCGGTAGCCGACTTTTCTAACCTGTCGTCTGAAACGGAGATTCCACAATCAAATCTTTGCGTCTATGGCCACAAGACCTCCCTCTTATTTGTTGATTACATCACCACCACACCCACACCCCAGCTTTATGGACTAAATGAATCACCAGTTCTGTTCAAGAAAATACAACATTGCGCATAGAGCACTAAGTTTGTAAAGTGGCAAAAGGAAAATAGCTTGAGTAAGCTAGCCCTCCATGCAAACTACTTGTACTACTTGCACACTACTTGTGCCAGCCAAAAGACTGAAACACCAGTGTCCTTTTGCTGTAGCAAGGCAGCCAGGTTTTTGACATTTATAGCAATGACTGCACTCGTTGCAGAATATAGTTTTCCATTGCTTCTAGGACATGTACCTACATATAATTTCAAATAGATAAACAATATCTAGTAGTGATAAGGCTAAATCAACTGGACATGCTGAATAATCTTGAAAACATTTCACCACTCATTGGAGGAGCCTGCAACTCCAGTTGCTTTAGATTTAACACAAGTAGATACTGTTTGTCTGGATAAATGAACCTTTTATATACCTGTTCAAACGCATACATTAATCACTCACTGACATTTGCCATGTGTTCTGTACCTTTTGCATATGCAGTATCCTGAATTAATTAATTAATTTCCTCTGTTTATTTTTTTTAATTCCAAGGTCCCACCTATTCAGGAGAAAAGAAAAGTGGCTTTTTTTGAACCAGTATGTTGTTCACTCTGTTCAGTTCCTTAACAGTTCTGGTTTGCTAGTTTGTGAAGAGGTATAGTATTCCTGGCATGTAAATCCTCTCCCTCATTACTACAACCTGAACTTGGAAGCAGGGGCATTGCTTGTTTATGGATATCTCATATCAGTAAAACCCCCAAACAAAACAGAAGTGCAACAAGTCATCTGCAACTTGTCATAGAGACAAGAGAACATTACCCTTAACGTAAATGTTTGAAATCCCAAAGTACAGTACATGGATGTTATTAATAATAAATTGCTTTGAAAATGTAATAATTTTAATATAAGGTATCTGGGATAAACAGTCCACTGATAAAAACAAAGTGCAGCAGAATAAATACTGTGATCTGATTGCTGCACTTTACAATTTACTCTGTCATCCCTCCTCCTTGGTGGGCTGTTTATCCCAGACATACAATGTCAACTGGTCACATTATAATAAAATAGCTAGTGAACATGGAAAAAAATTAATTCATAAAAAAACCTTTTATTCAAGGGAAATCCCCCACAAACCCCTTAAATATTATATTACTTATCATTTATACAGTGATGTGATTTATCATGTTACTGTATATTTGTCACAACTTTCTGTTGCTATTATATTAATATTGTAATATTAGACATACAATATTGACCTGGCAAAGACAAAGATTTTGCACATGTGTCAGGGAAAGGAAAATGGCGGCTGCAATGGAAAATCTACAGATAACGGTTTCAGAGTGCACAGCAGAACAAAGCAGAAGAACATTGAAAAACAACTTTAGCAATCTGGTACAGCCATGAGAGCTGTATGACATGGTGGAGACTTGGGCAAATAGCTTTCCTTGTCCTTTAATTATATCTCAGTTTGGATCAAGTACAAGGCAGGTACTGTTTTTGTATTACATAGAAAAGGAAATAATTTAATTTTTTTTGATTATTTGATTAATGAAGTCTATGAGAGACAGCCTTTCTGTAATTTGGAGCTTTCAGGATAATGGGTTTCCAGAGAACAGATCCCATACTTGTATATTACAGTTCAGCAAATAAAGCTTATATTTACAAGGGAATGCATCGGTGCTGAAATTTAAATTCATTAGGTTAAGGTCACTCCCTTTTCCCAAGAGTAAATTACTGCTGAAATCCCTGTCTCTTTGAGGGAGTGGGTGCCAATGCTGAATGCCAGAAGCTTGACTAAGACTAGAACCATGGCCCACTGCAAATTGATAATCATTTTACATATGACGTATGACCAGAGTGAGGTGTCAGCCTGACAGAGCAATGTTCTTTTGGCTGCTGAGGTCAATGACTGCAATTGGAAAGCTGATAAGATGCAGAAGTATCATAATCCTATGATACATCAACGTGTGCAGAAGAGCTGTGGAAGCTATATGTTTGCTAGGTGACGTGGAGGACTGTACTGAGTGGGTAAAACTCGGCTGTCCAAACAGAAGTCACATACACTGAGATAAAATGCTATAGTATATAAGGAGATAAACACAATTCTTTGACTAAATCTATATTAAAGGAAAACTATACCCCCCAAACAATGTAGGTCTCTATAAAAAGATATTGCATAAAACAGCTCATATGTAAAACCCTGCTTCAGGTAAATAAACCATTTTCATAATAATCTACTTTTCTAGTAGTATGTGCCATTGGGTAATCATAAATAGAAAATTGCCATTTTAAAAAAAAAAGGGCCGCCCCCTGGGATCGTTTTCCTTTAATAACTACAAATGGTTTTTAGGCTGCAGTTTAAACACATTTGCATACACCCAACCTTTCCCAAAAAATATTACCAAAACAGCTAATGAAAATAAATTCCAAGAAGATATTGACATACAGTCTTGGGTGGCTTCAATGATGGAGAGAGCTTGCTAATTATTTGGGTATTTAGCTTGATGTATTTGTTGCTTGTCAAAATACCCAAACCTGCCTTTTATTACCTATGAAGCAAATTGATAGAAGGAAAATTTTCTAACTCTCAGGGACAGTGTAAAATCTGGTTTAGCAAGTTTACAGTTCTGACATCTAGGGCATGCTATTTTAAGTATGTTCCAGTACATGCTACAGCACAGTGTTGCATGCATGTGTACAATTTGTCTCCTCGTGATCTGAACCCATTGGTATGGAGAGCATCAATAAAACTAGGTCTAGATCCTTATTGTGTTTCACATTGGTCTCTGTCCCTGTGTGCAGAGACAGATGGGGAAAAAATGGTGTTATATGATGGAATGATCTGGAGCATACCGCATTACAAAAAAAATTGGGAGTGCATGCGCTAAAACATATTGATAACAGAAATACAAATGAAAACTTTTTATAAAATAGATTACTATATGATGGTAATAAATCCTATAATCCTGGTAATAAAGCCTATAATCCTATGTAATAAATTTCCTATAAATGTTCAAAACTTATTAACATAGGGTATTCTGTAAAGAGTGCATTAATGGCCTAATTATGCTAAAATATGCCAGGATATATGACTATGGAACCAGGCATCTCTTTAAAAGAGGAGTTTTCTTGTTTAAGCATAGCAATTGATCTCAGGCATCCATAATTGGCCATTATAATATGCCTTTTAAAAGTTCATAAGCAAATATTGCATTCCCGTCTAGTTGGTCGGAAATTAAAAACAATCTCCTTTTACTAAGGAGTAGGGAGCTGGAGTTTAACAAGCAAAATCACTGATTTTACATGAAAAGCAGTTGGTTTTATGCAGAGAACATGATGCAAAAGGCACTCTTTGAATGTATTTGCAGATGGAACAGAAATATTAGGTTTAAGAGCTGACAAATAATACAATATCTAAATAGCAAAAAAAAAAATCAGCCATGAAAGTGACATTTCACCATTAAGCTGGATGTGTAGATTTTAACCCTTGTATCCCATGAATGATTGGATATCACAATCTTCCAACCTGCCACTGACCATTCAGATTAAATAAAGTAGTAAAAGAACAAATCAGACGATGTTCTGCCCGTGACAGCAATTGTACGAAAGTTATGTCAGACAGATAATAGTGACAGTCACCCATTGATATCATCAGTATATGCAGGGATATTATTGTTGGCCAACAGAAATATCTGATCGACTAAACGAATGAAAATGTCGGGATGATCCTTAGATTTGTATGACGTTATCTTTGTGTCTATGGCCAGCTTTAACTTTGCCATGGTTATGAATCTAGCGATTTGTGCAGTTTTATTAACAGACACAAGATGGCAATGTTTATGTATTTTGTAGGTATCCAATGAAACATTTGTTTTATGCTATTTTGGTGTAAGTTGTAGTGCTGAAGTTTCACAGCACCTCAGTCAGTTAGAAATCTTTTGTTTTGTGTATGGAGCATGCGTTTGTATTTAACACAATGGAGGGCAAATAATTAAATACATGGATTCCCCAAGTACTGCAGCACTCAATCACAATAAAAGTATAGCCAGATAATATATAGACCATGGCAAAATATCAGTAGTTTGTTTCCAGAACATCATTAAAACTTTTATAAACTTTTCTCACCATTCATATAATCTGATGGCTTGGTGGGTTGCTCCTAAGGGCTTCTATTGTGGTACATGGCATGTACTATCAGACCAAGTAGAACCAACAGTAGGTGACGCTACTATTTTGTCACTGCCTCCCAAACTCCAGTTCTTTAGGCTGTTGTGTGCTGGGAATATACTGTAGTTAACAAAAGCTTAAAGTAGAAGGAAAGGTTAAAAGTAAGTAAGCTTTATTAGAAAGGTCTATAATAAATACACCAGTAAACCCTCAAAGTAATTCTGCTCTGAGTCCTCTGTCAAAGGAAACCACACTTCCCTTCTATTGTGTACACATGGGCTTCTGAATCAGACTTCCTTCTTTCAGCTTAAACCTCCAGCGTTTCTTTTATAGAGAAAGGAATATTAATGTGGCTTCTAACCTTTATTTACCCAGAACTCCTGATGCTCCAGTATATTTATCAAAGAGGGAAGTTAATAGTGAAGTTCCGCCACTAGAGTGAAATTCCGCCACTCTCCATTCATTTCTATGGGATTTTTATATGCGTATTTATCAAAGGGTGAACTTTCACTTTCACTCATTGATAAATACACCTTTCAAAATCCCATAGAAATGAATTGAGAGCTGCGGAATTTCACTCTAGTGGCGGAACTTCAGTCTTTGATAAATTTACCCCTTAGACTCTATAGTCTCCTCAGCTGGGTAGATTTGTTCCTGCTTATTGCACATGTCTGATCTGAATGTATATTATCACTGTTCACAAATATCTATCCTTAAAGAACAATGTAGAAATACATAAATAAGCAATGGTTAGCATTGTAGTGTCTTAGGGAAAAAAATGTGCCTTATTATTAAACCTCTTGATGCCATAAAGGCAGGCAGCTCATGGCAGAGCAGTAAGGCATACTGGAATAAATGTGTAGGTTACCCAGTCAGGATCAACCTATTTGTATGGTTATTATTCACATTTAATGCACAAGTGGTATTTGTTAAAGGACACCTGACACAGTAAAAAAATTGTTTCCCCCCACCAGAGGTGCAGGCTAATAAAGGGGGAAACAATGAATTGTCTTTAAATTGCCCTGCCAGCACTAGGGCAACCGCACCAGGAGGGAGCATGCGGTACAAGTGGCCATGTTGTGTAGCCATGTTGTGTAGCACACATGCATATAAAGAGAGTCTGATGTAGGCACCATACTATCTGACATAATGGACGTACACCTAATGAGCAAGTTGTGGCACTCATTTATCATCCACGTGTGTGTCCCAACATAGCTGCACCGAGAGCTCCCATCTAGTGCGGGTGTCTCTGGGGAAATGCTCCATACTTTATACTTACCCCTCGTCGTAGATTCTGGCAGTGGACTTCACGGCATCCATCTTCCGGGTCCTCGGTAGGCTGACTGGGAGATCGGTATGTCGGTGCATGTGCAGTTGGAGCAATTTGCCGGTTTTCGACAACTGCGCGTGCGCCGAAATTGAGAGAGATTGCCGATCCCCCAGTCAGTTTACCGAGGACAGAGAAGATAGATGGCGTGAAGTCCGCTGCCAGAATCTGCGACGAGGGGTAAATATAAAGTATGTGGCATTTCCACGGTGGGGGGGCAGTTAGCCTGGGGGCAGGAGGGAGGGAGGTCTACGAGGGGTGGGGTGTACAGGGTTTTTTCTACAGGGTTTCCTTCTCCTTTAAAAGAGAAAGAAACCCCTTATTAAAAAAAACCCTACCCCTCATAGACCCTGCTCACCCCCAGCCTAGCTGCTACCCTGGGCAAATACCCCTAACTTTTTACTTACCCCTCAGGGCAGATTCAGGGATCGGAGTTCACGGCAGCCATCTTCTGGGTCTTCCGGCGATTCAGCAATTTCCGTCCATTTCGTTGCTATTGTCGCAAACCGGGAAATTGATCCAACTGCGCGTGCGCCTCTCCGCCGGTCTCATTCTCAGATTACTGAAGACCTGGAAGATGGCTGCTGTGAACTCCGATCCCTGAATCTGAACCAAGGGTTAAGTAAAAAGTTAGGGGCATTTGCCCGGGCTAGCAACTAGGCTGGGGAGAGGAGGGAGGGGGGTCTATGTGGGGTGGGGTATGTTTTTTTTTTAAATAACCATGCTGCTAGTATGAACATAAACTCCCAGTATCCACCCTGCCTTTTCAACTTGTTGTTTGATCAGTCAAGTCACCCAGCTTAGTCTTACTTAATGTCAACCTGCCATTCCTTTAAAGACAGTTTTTCACAGGTTTCTGTAGAAAGCAATACATACCTCCCAACTGTCACTTTTTGGAGGGACAGTCCCTCTTTTGACAGCTCAACCTGCAGTCCCTCGTTTGTACAGGCAAGTCCCTATTTTCTCTGCACTGAACAGCCAGAAAAAGAAACAAAGTTTCCAACTTAACTGGCTTTTAGCAAAGAGCACAGAACAGCTAACAGGTGCAAATAAGATACTTTGTAACAATTTTGAGACACAAAAAAAACAGTTTAGATAAGGATAGCAATAGCGCTCTCTGCACTAGAAGAGCCGAATTTCCGGTTTGAAAACCGGAAATTCGGCTCTTAGTTACCAGGAGCCGCATTTTTGCCGCCCCTGGCAACCAGGGGGGCACTGCCGCCTGAGGCGAGTGGGGCATATAAATTTTTAAAAAACACACATTGGTGTTCAGTAAAATTGGACTCCTGGCTTCATGACTTCAACTTCACCTCCTTTAGTGACTTTGGGTCTTTTTGCCGCTTCAGGACTTCAACTTCGGCTGTTTTCGTGACTTTGGGTCTTTTTGCGGCTTCGGGACTTCGGCTATTTAGCACTTAAAACAGTATGTGCATCCAGGGCTGGACCTCCTCTTTTGCTGCCCCTAGGATGCCTGGGTCCTAGTGCCCACCCACTGGGTCCTAGTGACCATCCACCCGTGCACACCCACCCCCCTGCGAGCCAGCCAGGTCCTAGTGCCTGCTGGCAAACGCACTCACATCCCCAGCAAGCGTGCGGGAGTACGAGCGCCAGCGGCTCCCAATGAAGCTGTAGATGCGGCTGGGCAGCATGCGGCTGGGCTGCATGCTGCCCCTCAAATTTTGCCGCCCTAGGGCCGGGCCTTTGTGGTCTTGCTACAAATCCGGGCCTGTGTTCATCTTTTGTTTTTCTCCAAGATGGCCGGTTTGGGGCTGCTACAGTAGGGAGCATGGTTAGCTTTATACTGGGAGCTTGGTTGATATCACTGCTGCATCTCACTAGCAGGTTCACAGAGCCGGAGTTCTGTGCTGTGAAGCCGGGGCAACTAACGTCCGGTTTTAACAAGAAAGTCTGGAGATTGCAGCATGCACGTAAGTGCATGTTGCCACATCGCCTTTTCTAAAACACAGTATAATAATATTTATGTATTAAACATTAAAGATAGTTGACTTTTTCCAGGATAGAAGTGTTGCTGGAATGGGGTAAAGTGGATTTTCCCCTTAAATTTTTTTAGTGTTACTGTGCTTTTTAGTTGCTACTGGTCAGTATCACTTTGTAAGAAGCTGTAGCAAGAGTTATATTTGGAATGGTCACGGATATGACATGTTCCCTTAAAGGAGAACTAAACCCTAAAAATTAATATGTTTAAAAATCCCATATTTTACAGTATATACTGAGTTCACTCTACCAGCCTAAAGTTTCAGCTTGTCAATAGCAGCAATGATCCAGGACTTCAAACTTGTCACAGGGGGGTCACCATCTTGGAAAGTGTCTGTGACATGCCCAGTGGGCTCTCTGAGCAGCTGTTGAGAAGCTAAATTTAAGGGTTGTCACAAATTATCAAGCAGAAAATGAGCTTTGTCTGTAATATAAGCTGATGCTACAGGGGTGATTATTAAATTCTGATGCTAGTTGCACTGGTTTCTGTGCTGCCATATAGTAATTATCTGTATTAATTACTAATCAGTCTTTTATTGTTACATTTATATTCTATGTGTACTGTGTATTGTGAGTGGGTCCCTAAGCTCAGTAAGTGACAGCAGCACAGACAGCGCCGATCCGCGCCTTTATGCCGTCTGAGGCGGCCTTCCGTTGCCGCCCCGGGCGCTGCACCACACTAGTGCAGAGAGCGCAATTGCGCTCTCTGCACTAGAAGAGCCGAATTTCCGGGTTGAAAACTGGAAATTCGGCTCTTAGTTACCAGGAGCGGCATTTTTACCTGAGGCGAGTGTCTCAACTCGCCTCATTGGTGGAGCGCCCCTAAGCACAGAGCATGTGCAGTGAATCAGCAGAAAAGAAGATGGGGGGCATCTTTGGAGACACAGATCTTCCCTGCTAAACGGCTGTGGTTTCCTTGGGCCGGTACAGAAGCACAAAACATAATGTATAACATTTCTAGCTACTTCTTTAGTTACGTTTTAGTTCTCCTTTAAGAGTGGCTGACAGTTTGGGCTAAGTTGTGCACCTCTGTTTTTTTGCCAACCAACATTCCTATGGTTTCATCTCAAAAAAATGCACAGCACAGCCCTAGCTGCACATGGCAAACAATTGAGCCTCTCCATTCTCCTAAGCTCCCATAGCAACCTGTAATAATGCTTTCCTTTTTATGGGTAATTCCAAAAAGTCAAATGAGAGAAACCAAATGCAACAGTTCTTCAATGCTGAGGCACAGACAGGGAGGTAGAAAGTTGTATCTTAATGCTAGGAGGATCCATAGGCAGTAACACTTAACCTTAACAGGTTAAACCTTAACTAGGTGGTTCACCTTTAAGTTAACTTGTATTATGTTATAGAATGTCTAATTCTAAGCATCTTTGTAATAAACCTTCATAGTTGCATTTTTAGTTTTTCAGCTGTTTCCTTCTGTCTCTTTCCAGATTTCCAATGGGAGTAACTGATCCCATATAAAAAAAATACATGTTCTGTAATGCTACATAATTCTAGTTATTGATACTTTTATTACTCATATTTCTATTACGACCCTCTCCTATTCATATTCCAGTCTCTCATTCAAATCAGTGCATGGTTGCTATGGGAATTTGAATCCTAGCAAACAAAGTGCAGACTGGAGAGCTGCTGAATAAAAAGCTAAATAAGTCAAAAACCACAACTAATAAAAAATGGAAACCAACTGCAAATTGTCTTAGAATATCACTCTCTACATACTATGGGGCAGATTTACTAAGCTCGAGTGAATAGTTTGAATCCAAAAATATTCAAATTTCGAAGTAATTTTGTGGGTACTTGACCATCGAATTGGTCAAAGTCTATCGAATCGTACTATTCGAAGTAAAAATCGTTCGACCATTCGATAATCGAAGTACTGTCTCTTTAAAAAATCCTTTTACTCAATACTTCGCCAAATAAAAGCTACCGAATTGAATGTTAGCCTATGGGGACATTGTAGATAGGTTTTAGGCACTTTTTATGATCGAATAAAAATCATTCGATCGATTGCTTAAAATCAGTCGATTCAAACGATTTGTATTCGACCGTTCGATCGAACATTTTGTGCTAAAATCCTTCGAATTCGATATTATTTCTATTTCCCAACTAATATTTTCTCATAAATGAAGATTTTTAGATTATAAGGAATGATATACCCCCTACCTGCTAAAATGTAGTCTTATAAATTGCAGCAGGGGGTACATTATCATCTTGTATGTGTGTAAACTCACTCTTATGGTATAGTGGGGTGTTGAGTAAACTACATTTATATAGTTGACTCCCTTTGTCACCCTCCATAAAGTGAAACATAGGCTTATTCCAGTTTCGAGTTATTGCTCGTTTCAGGTCTAACAGTTGGTCAGCGCCTACTTTGACAAAACAAGGAAGTAAAAAAATTTTCCTATTCCAATCCCTAATTTACATATGCAAATTAGGATTTGGTTCGGTATTTCGAGAAGGATTCGGGGGTTCGGCCTAATCCAAAATAGTGGATTCGGTGCATCCCTAATATGTAATAAATATTGCTATTTCAGCCATAGACCCCTCCCTCCCTACAGTTTACAGCAAACTATCATATGAAGAATACATGGGGGAAATAATCCAGATTAAGGAAGGCTTTGGGTCTGGGAAATCTCCCTGCAGTTTTCAGTAACCTGCCATTAGAGGGCGAGCCAAAGAGAATGAATGAATGAAAAACAGATCATAAGAGAAAGGGGGAAATGGGCAAAACAGAAGAGAATGGAATAGGATAGAATGACAGAAAGAAGTGGAGAAAACCATGGAATAGAAGACAGAAAATAAATGAGTGGCAAAACAGCATAACAATAGAGCAGTGAGTGGAATGGAGGAAATGTAAGGAAAGAGGAGGCGTGGAGTATAAAATAGAGGGAAAGTGAAAAATAATACTGTAGAAAGAGGGACTCTACATGCTGTGCCATGTCACCAAATGTGTCCCAATTGTTCCCTCATTGTATTAGAAGAGCTAGCAAATGCAATGAAATAATGTACCAATAACATAAGGAAGGTATATAACATGCTAACAGTAGAACATACACAACATTGTGGGTATTTAAGCAGCCAGTGCTACTCCTGCTGATAAGAAGCAAAGTACTTAATACAAAAACAAACAAAAATACATTTTATTTTCATATTCTTTTATAAAATGATATCCAAGTGCTAAATGTTTTGTTTCCATCCATAAAAATTGGTTTCATTTTGTTTTCTAACAATTCCAGCAAACTGAACGAATGTGCACAGCGTTGAGACCCAGTGATGTCATGTGACTATTGATAAAGGGTAAATGAACCTTAGAAAAACATGGTGCTGAAGTGATGCATTGTGACGGTCCAGCCATCTCTGCTCTGGGAAACTGAATGTGCCGTTGCATGGAAAACTCAGGCTATAAAAATAACAGGCCACCTCCTTATAGTTTTGTTATGAATGCAGCAGAATTCCATGCCATTATCAAAGTCTTGGAGTGCCAGTCATTCACCAAGTAGTGTATATCTGTAGAACAGTAAGCACCTGAGTATGGAAGAAATGTGTGTCCCATTCTTTAGGGTTACAGTAAGAAGCTTGACATGACAATGGGACAGTGTGGAGTCTAGGGATCAATGAAATAAAGCATGGAGCAATACAGTACAATATGAAATACATCTGGTAAAGTCTGATATTTGTATACAATATACATTTAGTATGGGAAAGAGCTGAAGTTATTTTGCTTCATGTGAGGAAATGGCATACACATACAATACACATAAAATATTCAAATACTAACAAATAAAACAAATATAGAACAGACATCATATACATCTCTTAATGGGACTAATATATTAAAAATACTTCTATATATATACATATACAGTATGTTAAAAGGGACATAGAAAGTACACTACCTGTACCATGCAGCTTAGTAGCTCTTACTGGCGGTTATAGCCAGGGCTGTATATTTAGGGCCAATTCCCCCGGATCTCACTCCCCTTCAGCCTCCAATCAGCATGTGCCGACAGTCCTATACCTATATCCTATACACACACAATGCAGAATCTCCAGCTACTCTCCATCCCTCCCAGTATCTATCAGCAGGATAGGAAATTTACTCTCCTGGATTGTTATTTACCATACAGGATCCTGTGTGGTGCCCCACTACAGCTGCTGCCCTAGATATAGGCCTCAAGTGCCTGTATGGTAAATATGGTGCTGGTAATAACACTAAGAGGCAGATTTATCAAAGGTTGAGGTGAATTTTCTAATGGAAAAAAATTCAAATTTCGAGCTATTTTTTGTGTACTTCGACTAGGGAATAGCCCAAATTCAAATCGAATTTGAAAACATTTCGAAAAATTTGAATGTACTGTCTCTTTAAAAATTCAACTTCTACCGTTCGCCATCTAAAACCTGCCGAATTGCTGTTTTAGCCTATGGGGGGACCTCCTAGAACCTATTTGGAGTCAATTGGTGGACTTTGAAAAATTTAAGTTTTTTTTTAGGAAAAACTTTGAATTGAATTCGATTGAATGCGCTATTCCTTCGATCCGTACAATTCTAATTCGGCTGAATACAGACCTATTCGATCGAAAAAAAACTTTGACTTAATTTCGGTGGGTCTTTTTGAATTAGAATTTCGAAGTTTTTTCAATTCGAAATTCGACTCTTGATAAATCTGCTAAAAATTGTTTCCCAAACTGTCATTCAGAATGCGGCCTAACCTAAATTCGAATTTCGAGATTTATTTTAGTGTAATTCGACTAGGGAATAGTCCAAATTCGATTCAAATTTAAAAAAATAAATTAAATTTGAATTTTGAAATTAATCATTTACTGTCCCTTTATAAATTCAAATTAGACTATTAGCCATCTAAAACCTGCCGAATTGGTGTTTTAGCCTATGGGGAACTTCCTACAATCAATTTGGAGTAATTTGGTAGACTTTTGAAAAAAAAATTATTTTCAAAAAAACATTTTTTTTTTGGGTGAAAAACCTCGAATCGAATTCGATTTTGCAGCTCGATCCTATTCACCCATTTTTTTTTTTTATTACATTTCGATTGGTCGTTTTTTTTTCGAATTATCAAGTTTTTGGGAATTGATGGGAGTTTTTAGAGACTCCCATAAACTCGAAATTCGACCCTTTATAAGTCTGCCCCTAACTGTTTCCAAAACTGTCATTCAGAATGCGGCCTAACTTAAAAGCTCAGATGGTCCCTACTGTTATTATTTTAGGGGCAGATTTATCAAGGGTCGAATTGAAAATTTGAATTTCAAATTATAATTTTTGAGTTTTTTTATGGTCAAAACTGTCAAATTTGACTCAGGAATTGTTAAAATTCGATTCGAGTTTTTTGAAAAATTCTAATTCTATTTTTGAGATTTCTCATACTCTGGCACATGCAGGATACAGAGCTATAGCGAGTGAATGTCAATTTATGGCATGCTATAGACCAAACAGAGGTATATCAAAACTTATATAAGCATGCTCTTTGGTTAAAAAAATGTTTTTATTCCATTATATCAAAACATCATTATATTGATGTTTTAATTTAATGGAATAAAATGTTTTAATATAATAGAATAAAAACATGTTTTAACCAAAGAGCATGCTTATATAGGGTTTTGAGAAGTTTTTATCATACTCTGGACCTTTAAGAACTCGAATTCGACTTTTCTCCACTTAAAACCTGCCAAATTGCTGTTTTAGCCAATGGAAGACGTCCTGGGATCCATTTGGAGTTGTTTGCAGGCTTCCTGACATTCAAGTTTTTTTTTCAGAGAAAAAACTCGAATCGAGTTTTTAAAATTTGAATCAAATTCCACTTCAATTAGATTCGAGTTTTCGGGGTCGATCCTATTCACCCGCTATTGAAAATTCTATTTTTTTAATAAATTTCGATTGGTTGAATTTCGAGTTCATGGGAGTTTTAAAAAAAAAAAACTTGCCCAGCCTCCATTTCCACCTACTGGTGCTTGCCCGGGTACTCACCTGCCCGCAGAGAAAAGTTTGCAGTGGGTGCTCTTATTTAGGGGGAGCAGACCTCACTGTTCGGGCTCACGCCTCCTCTATAGTTACATCACTATATAGCAATACAATTCGATTTTTATATTCATTTTGCTACTTTATTATTTTGTACCATATTTTAGCTGTGGTCCTTTTTTTGTTTTATCTTCTACAGTTTAGTATTTGATAGATGTAAACAGGTCCGGACTGAGAATTAGAATAGGCCCTGGCATTTCAGGTACACAGAGACCCAATCAGCCCACATAGAGGCCCAAACAGCCCCCACCAGCCCCCTAAATACTGACTTTCTATGGGACCTTATAGCAGCCCCTCTGGCATTTGCCAGAACCCACAGATTGCCAGTCCGGGCCTGGATGTAAAGGGTCATTTACAGCAAAGGGGGTGCATAGTGCAAAAAATGGTTTCCGAGAACAGCGCCCTGCAGCTACCCTATTAAAGGAACAGTAACACCAAAAAAATTAACGTTTTTTTTAAAGTAATGAAAATACAATGCATGGTTTCCCTGCACTGGTACAGCTGGTGTGCTTGCAACAGAAACACTAATAAAGTTTATATAAACAAGCTTCTGTGTAGCCATGGGGGCAGCCATTCAAGGCACATGTTACATAGCAGATAACAGATGCGCTCTATAAGATCCCATTGTATTCGATTACATAGTTTATCTGTTATCTGCTGAGTAGCCTGTGCCTCCTTTTTCAGCTTTGATTGGCTGCCCCCATGAATACACAGTACCTTGTTTCTATAAACTATAGTAGTCTTTCTAAAGCACACATACAGTAACTCTTACCGATGCGGTGCAACAGTACATTATATTCTAATTACTTAAAAATACTTTTATTTTTGGGTATTCCTTTAAATAGATTGCTGCCTCCATTCATCAGCACTCTATTCAAGAAGGGCAGGCAGTGAAATGTAGGTACAGAAGAACCCCCCATTTTACCTTTTTCAGGGGACCTAGTCTAGAATCCAGGAAAATGTTAAATCGGGGGAACTGTATTAGGCATAATATATAGGTGGGACCACAAAACAACAATGTAAAATGAGGGAACACTAAAAATCAAGGGATGTAAAGTGAAAAACTTTGCAACTGAAATGTAAGTGGCCCCTATAATTTGCAATGGACGTTGAGATTGTTAACAAGTACATGGTATATTTAGTTAGTTGTATGAAATATTCCTAAGTTGTTGCATTAATGGCCTTTTAGCCATGCTCGTTGAAATACAGACATTATCACATAGTCCTGGCTTTGCAAGATCTTCAGAAAAATATTTTCTCCCTATGTCCAGACTTTGGCCTGTTGTCAAAAGTCTTCATGTATTTCTGTTGAAATGTGTATACTTACACCCTGCAGTAAAAAATGTAAGAATTATCATTCATTGGTGCACAACTAGCAATTCTCTTATATATCTATATATATCTAAACTATATCTAAAACTATATCTAGTTTTTTCCACATTCACAATTTTTCTCCATTGCTATCATATGTATAAAAATACTAGGGATGCACCGAATCCACAATTTTGGATTCGGCCGAACCCTCGAATCCTTCGCGAAAGATTCAGCCGAATACCGAACCGAATCCGAACTCTAATTTGCATATGCAAATTAGGGGTGGGAAGGGGAAAACATTTTTTACTTCCTTGTTTTGTGACAAAAAGTCACGCGATTTCCCTCCTAATTTGTATAGGCAAATTCGGATTCGGTTGGGCCGGGCAGAAGGATTCAGCCGAATCCGAATCCTGCTGAAAAAGGCAGAATCCTGGCCGAATCCCGAACCGAATCCTGGATTCGGTGCATCCCTAAAAAATACCCTGTACAGGTATCGGATCTGTTATCCAGAAACTCGTTATCCAGAAAGCTCTGAATTACGTAAAGGCTGTCTCCCATAGACTCCATTATAATCAAATAATTCTTTAAAAATGATTTCCTTTTTCTCTGTAATAATAAATCAGCACCTTGTACTTGATCCAAACTAAGATATAATTAATTAATCCTTATTGGAAGCAAAACCAGCCTATTGGGTTTATTTAATGTTTACATGATTTTCTAGTAGACTTAAGGTATGAAGATCCAAATTATGGAAAGATCCCTTATCCGGTCAACCCCAGGTCCCGAGCATTCTGGATAATAGGTCCCATATCTGTACTTAAAACTGGAGAATCTCCATCACAATGTTCACATTGTTCAATTCACTTTCACAAATGTAACTTTAAAACGCCTTCAAAAACTTTTATCGACTTGAAAAATAACTTAAAAATACATCTTCCACTGACTTCTATAGAAGCAGGCCAGGTTTTAGTTACCAAAGCTTTTCACTGACATTTTTCCAGATTTTTTTCAATTGATAAATCCTAAAACTCAAATTTGAAATACGTATTGTGTTTTGTTTTTTTTTGTGCATTGTGAACTTGTGATTCAATATATATATATGTATATATATATATATATATATATGTATATATATATATATATAAATATATATATACTGTATATATGTTTTTGTATTTTTGTTTTTTTAGCATGCTGTGGTTCAGATTTACAAAATAGAACATTAATGGGCAGATTTATAAAGTATCAAATTGAAAATTCTAATTTTGAATTCTAATTTTCGATTTTTTTCATGACCACAACTGTCAAATTCGAATAGGGAATGGTTAAAAAAAATTTTTAAAAAAAATTAGAATTAGATTTTCAAGATTTATCATGCTCTGGCCCTTTAAGAACTCAAATTTGACTATTTGCCACCTAAAACCTGCCAAATTGCTGTTTTAGTCACTGGGAGACGTCCTAGGAACAAATTAGAGTTATTTGTAGCCTTCCTGACGTTCTGACTAGAATTGAGTTTGTAAAACTTGAATCAAATTTGATTCGAGTTTTCGGGTCGATCCTATTTACATGAGTTTAGAAAATTCGATTTTTTAAATAAATTTCGATTGGTCGAATTGAGTTCATGGGAGTTAAAAACTCCCATGAATTCGAAATTTGACCCTTGTTGAATATGCCCCATAGTGTCCCACTGCAAACATAACCATGCATAATTCCACGTATACCTTTCAGATAAATGGATACTAACCTGAAAATCTCTGATGAATGTAAGGAAATACATATTAAATCCAAATGCCACTGTCCATTCACAGATAGCACTTGTTAGGTGATAGGGATATCCCTGCAATAAAAGAAAAAATGTAAAACTTGCATTGGGCAATAATCCTTGTACCTGCCCTTCTTTCCAAAACATTTAATCAGGCATTCTAACATTCGGCTACCAAAGTGATTATGTCATTTCACCCCAATGTACATGTCAGCATATCTTTTGGATCAGTATTATGGGGAGCAGCTTTGGCAGCCAAACAAAGAAATATCAATGGACATGTCTGTAATGTGCTGAGCAGGTATGATAGTGCACATACAATATGTCTAGTTAGTGAACAAACATATTCCTTTGTGCTTTGGTCTCATATGCCCTTTGTTGGGTGTGCATTGGTCAGTAGCAATACCACATACCTCATCACTTGGTTTCCAATCAAGCCGTTTTCTTCCACCTAACACAGAAAAAACACTCACTGGAAATAGGCGAATAAAGGAATCCAACAAAATAATGGTTCACACAGTTTTTTTAACTTAAAATATGTAAAATGAATTAAAAGTCACCCTTATAAACTAAAAAGGCAAGTGCTTCGTTTTCTGAAGTTGCCTCACGAGGAAACTCACATCTCACATCCCGCCGGCAATTTACAGCAGGAAGGCAGTTCAGGGAAATTAGTCGGACTGAAGAAGAGGAGATTTGTCGCCGGGCGACTAATCTCCCCGAATCTGAGCATGTGCCCTGACCCTAAAGGAAAACTGCCATTATGATGAAAAAAATGCTGAACTGTAATGATTGCACACAAGACTCCAGCATAGGACTGCAAATAGGAAAACCCAAATTACAGTATGACTGAGTTGTTTGCAGCAGAAAAAAATAGTTTGAAGAAATGCCGTAACAACCCATTTGTACTGCAAAAACAATAACTAAAACATAAAAATAGTTACCATTATAACTCCATACAAATTAAGGACATGTTTATATTAATGACAGTTTCCCTTTAAGAGACATACAAAGTACTCATTGGGGAGAAATCAGGTTGCACTCGCACACCCTGGCCTTCAAGAGTGGTAACACCTGGTGCACAGCAATGGAGGAATCGGCGTCCCCCCTTCCAATGTATCCAAAAGAATTCACTGGCACACAGGTACTGCTAGCCGGTTAAAACTTGCTAATTTATTAAGTGAATTGCAGCAAATGCTGCAATCCACTTAATATATTAGCAAGGTCAACCTGCTAGCAGTATCTGTGTGCCAGCGAATTCTTTTGGATACATATAAAGTACTCCCCAGTGGCCAACTATGCATCCAGCCAGTCAGGGGTGCTTCGCCAATGAGGCGAGTTGAGGCTGTCGCCTCAGGCAGCAGCGCCCCACTAGGTACCAGGGGCAAAAATGCTGCTCCTGGTATTTTAAGGGTAAGGCCAGACGAGGAGATTCGGGGAGATTTTGTCGCCTGGCGCATCACCTCGTGTGCATTAGCGCAGGCGATTTTGCGCTGTAGCCTATGGGGAAAAGACGCTGAAGCAGTTCGGAGAGATAGTCGCGCAAAAGACGTGGCGATAAGTCGCCAGGCGACAAAATCTCCCCGAATCTCCTCGTCTGGCCTTACCCTAAGAGCGAATTTCTGGGGGAGGGGGGCAGCAGCAACTGCCTCAGGCGGCAGAGGGGCCAGGATCGCCGCTGCAGCCAGTGATTAACTAGCACAGATACAACCTAAATATTCAGAGCCATGAACACACACTTGCAGAAAAAAGTTATTCGGGTGTAAATAAATAGTAGTTACTTCTTTGCTTGAAAATGCACTCACAGAGTAGCCGGATAAAAAAATGTTCACTTTTATTACATGCTAATTGCATGCTAACTACACGTTTCGACCCCTTACAGATCGTCATCAGATCCTACATCTATTATCTATTTGCACCCAGATAATTTCTTTATAAAGGTGAGTGCAGGTACAAACACTCTCCCTTCACTCTTGGTCGTATCTTGGCTTACAGATAAGCAGAGGTCCATTATGCATGGAGATTATCTGTGTAGATTCTTCTGTCTTTCTGTTTGCCACACATAGCTTTATTCCTCTTTTGCTATTTGCCTAGAGGAGTTTAGCTTTTTTCCTTCTGGTAAATTTTGTAAACTAATTTTGTCAGCAGTGACACAGATCCTTTGTTCACTGCTAGATAAGTGAATGTGTCTGTGTCTCTAGTATTATGTATTGACGTATTTCCATAGGAAATGTTCATTACAAGACTGTATGCAAATGAAAGAGAACAAGGCAGTAGCTGGGACAGTTCAAACACAACTAAAGCACGGAACTAGACATTGTACTTAATGATAATATAGGGCAGCCCAGGCAGGGAAAATGGAAAGGACACTGTGCAGATTGATTAGTAGTCAATATACAATAGCAAAATTTGAATAATGTTGAGAGGGAAGGAGGATGGGGCATGTACTTTATATAAAATAAATCCACACAGTCAAGGTGGGTATTCATGGGTTGATAAAATCTACCCAAGTCTTCAGGTTATTAGCCAATGTATGGACACATGCCAAAAGCCTGCCCAACCAATATATATTCAGAGATCAGCCAAGGGGCCAAACAAATAGATGAGCTGGATCTGGTCCAGCACATGAGGTGCCAAATCAGGCACAAATTCTACTACTCATTTGGTGATCTCAGCTTTTCAGAGTCAGTGCATCCCTTGCTGGTAGCTTGCTTCTAGGGCTGTTAACTCAGGTATGGTAAAGCAGCCTGCAGAATAAATATAGTCTTATAGCTTTTGGCTAATCTATTGGCAATAAACTGCTTTGGGTGCTTTCCTTCTCCTTTAAACTTCTTTGTTCCACTGATCATGCAGCAGTCCCGATTCCCATGGATAAAGAGGTGAATGTCTACTGAGAAAGATGGACGGTTGGGCAAGGATGAATGAGACATTTAGTTAGGGAGGTATGCTACTGTCTATGAGAGTCTCACTGACATTTGTAATAAAGGTTTGCTCCCAAGCCAAGTCAAGTGGGAGCAAATTATTAGGAGGTAGCAGCCAAGGTCATGAGATATGTAGAAAGGATGGGGGAAAGAGGAAGAAAGAACTAATTAATGAAGGATGAGGAAGAAGAAATGTGAAAATATAGAATATAAAGTACACTGTGGGATATGTGCTAATGTGAGTGCAACAATACTGGACTTTATCATGTGTTATGTAGAGTATCGGTTTATGTTATAGTTTGACTGCAGTTGGTATGTCACAAAATGCACTTACATTATTGTCATCTTAAACTTTTATTTAAAATATTTACACCTCATGTGAATTTTATTTAAAAGGTATTAATTTACAAAAAACAGGTACAAATTAGATTTAGAAATGTTATTGTATGGAAACCTGAAAAGGATACTGGGTACCACAGCAATAAATGCTATCACAGAAATGGCCATTCTTATATGACATGTGAATCTTGAGTTCCAAGTAGGGCAGGACTTGTAGGAGATAAATGACTGTAATAAAATATACAGCACACCACAGATGAATGTTATAAGTGCTCCAGCATCATGCACAGCAGGGACAGCCATTTCCTGGAAGGTGAAACACAACATCAGATTTTCTGTACACAGAAAATACTAATTTATACTGTTGATTTTTATGGGGCAGATTTCTCTCTTTTACTGTGTTCTTCCTAATTTACTACTATTGTGTATATTGTTTCCACATGAAAACAAAAGAAGCTGTTCTCTGTCTTCCCGCCTGCTAGGGTGGCACTTGGATCGCTTTGCTTTCCGTAGTCGCCCGAAGTTTCCTCGTGAGGCAACTTCAAAAAAACGAATCATTCCGAGTGCCATTCCGCCGGCAATTTACATTCTAGCTGTGAGGAAGGCATTTTGGGGAGATTAGTCGACCCAAGAAGAGGCGATTTGTTAATGGGCGACTAATCTCCCCCAGTAGCCATGTCTGCCACCACCCTTACAATGCAAATAATTCACTCTACCATGTAAAATTTCATTCCTGAACCAGCAAGTGTATTTTTTTTAGTTGTAATATTGGTGTGTAGGCAGCCATATCAGGTTACTTTGCCTGGACATGTGCTTTCAGAAAGAGCCAGTGCTGCACTAAGGAACTGCTTTCAGGCAGGCTATTGTTTCTCCTACAATCGGGGGCAGATTTAACAAGGGTCGAATTTCGAAGTAGAAAAAGCTTCGAAATTCGACCATCGAATTGGAATCCTTCGACTTCGAATATCAAAGTCGAAGTTTTTTTACATCAAATTTGGCCATTTGCGGTCAAAGTAAAATTGTTCAATCGACGATGAAAACCTTCGAATCGAACGATTCACCGAATTGACTTCAAAAAACTTCAGAAAAATGCTCTAGAAGGTCCCCATAGGCTAACATAACACTTCGGCAGGTTTCATTTGGCGAAGTATTGAAGTTAAAGTTTTTTAAAGAGTCAGTACTTCGATTATCGAATGGTCGAATAATCGAAGTATTTTTACTGCGAATCGAATTCGAAGTTGAAGTCGTAGTAGCCTATTCGATGGTCGAAGTATCCAAAAAATAACTTTGAATTTCACATTTTTTTACTTCAAAAATTCCCTCGAATTCACTTCGACCCTTGATAAATCTGCCCCTAGGTGTCTCAGTGGGACATGGATTTTTACTATTGAGTGCTGTCAGGGAGCTGATGGGCTGTTGGGGGGGGGGAGAGAATGGAGGGGGTGATATCACTCCAACTTGCAATGCAACAGTAGAGTGACTGAAGTTTATCAGAGCAAAAGTCACATGGCCATTGTATGGATGAATAGCCATTGTATAGAGTTGTTCCCTATGAGCACATCTGCACTTTGTCATGTTCTTTATCATGTTCTTGCTACTTTCATGTCAATGATACACCCATCATGTCTGACGTTTAGCATTATTTACTTAACATATTACATCTGCTGAGTGTGCACTGTCTTGTATTGTTCCTGCATTGTAATGACCTGTCTTGCAGGAGTTGCATATTTTTGCACTTGCACTTTTTGTCTGTTGTCCGGTACATCTATGTTGTGTTGTGCAGCACCATGGTCCTAGAGGAACGTTGTTTTGTTTCACTGTGTACTGTACAAACGTATATGGATGAAATGATAATAAAGCCCCATGTCAGATTTCAAAATTAAAAACAATAAAATCCGTTTGCTGAAACAGATTTCATTGAAGAAGTCTGCTGGGGCAGCACTTTTAACTGATGCATTTTGGAAAAAAACATGTTTTCCCATGACAGGATCCCTTTAAGCAATAATTTTTAAAAGTACAGGTATGATATTCGTTATCCGGAAACCTGTTATCCAGAAAGCTCCGAATTAAAGAAAGGCCATAGACTCCATATTACCCAAATAATCAAAATTTTTAAAAATTGTTCAGTTCAGTTTTTCTCAATAATAATAAAACAGTACCTTTTACTTGATCCCAACTAAGATATAATTAATCCATCTTGGAAGCAGACTATTGTATTTATTCAATGTTTACATGATTTCCTGGTAGATTTAAGGTATGAAGATCCAAATTATGGAAAGATCCATTATCTTGAAAGCCACAGGTCCCGAGCATTGTGAATAGCAGGTCCCATACCTGTAGTTTCCTTTTTCTCTGTAATAATAAACAGTACCTTCTATCCTAAATATGCTATATGAATCCATTTTGGTGGCAAAAAAATCCTTTTGGGTTTATTTAATATTTAAATTATTTCTAAATCGAATTAAGGTATAGTGATCCAAATTACGGAAAGATTCCTTTTCCAGAAAACCCCAGGTTCGGAGCATTCTGGATAATAGATTCTATACCTGTATCAGTTTCTTTTTATTCCTGGAAACCTTAGGGTAAAGTAAAACCAGACACACGTTCACTAAAAAAAGTGTGCTAGGTGCAAAGTGCAAAACAAAGACAACCCATTACGTTTATTGCATTTAGCCCAATGCAGTTTGTTCTTAGTGACCATGAGTGCTACGGAAAGCTTGGGGGATCTTTACTTAGCACCAGTTGTTGAGTACAGGGCTACCTTACTCCTATTATGCAATGCAAGGGACACAGTGATGTAAGGGCTAAGCACAAGTGTTTAGTGTATGGTGCTCTGTGGGCTGCATTCAATTTTATCTAATTTATTTAATGGCAATGCTTATAAGCAATAAGTAATGCACTGCTCCTAACAGAGTCCTGCAGTTTCACGAGGGTTCCTCTTCAAAATAAGTGTCAATTCAGCCTTTAGGAATTATGAATACTATTTTGAAAACAAGAAAGAATAAGCTAGCTACAGTATCATGAATATCTAGCACAGCAAAAAAATACCTGCCTATACCTCACCCTAAGGACCTTTACACTGGCCTAGCAGAGAAACCTAGGAGAGCCAGAATTCAACCTGAGCCTCACACAATTCTGCCTCTAGGCTGGGTTTCTCATCTAATGACTTTACCATCCCAGAGACTCAGAACCTCTGCTCTATGGATAATACATTTAACCATGTTTTTTGATATTTTGTGGCACATTTTCAATGGTTTTCATAAATACATTGTGTCAAACATTCCTAAATTTGCCATAAATGTCTTCAGAATATATTACAAAAAAATAAATATATAAAATTTTATTTTGACAGCTTTATAATACTTGTTCTCCTACATATAATTAGAATTATCGGCTCTCCTATATATTCTTAGAAGTCAGTAATGTTTTCTTATATTTATAGCCTTGTTAGGAACTAAAGGGGGCCCTGACCACAGGCCCGACCTCCAAAGGAGGCCTAAACTGAAACAATCTGGAGCTTCATCTGTACTGGGTGAAAGTTCTGATTCTCATAGATGGTACCATACCTAAGATTGGAGATGCTATGCAACCCCCAACTATCAAATGGAATTAATTACATTTAAATGGCTTACAATCAAGACATGCCAGAGGATAGGATGGCAGCCTGGTTCTGTAAAAAACCAACCAAGGCTACCAGCCTGCCCAAATCCCTGCTTCCAATTTTGCCTATTTTTCTCTGTCCCTCTATCATTTAGCCCTACCTACCAAATTTCCACCCAATACAGCCCCTTTACATCATTGCTCACTAGGGATGCACCGAATCCACTTTTTTGGATTTGGCCCAACCCCTGAATCCTTCATGAAAGATTCGGCCGAATACCGAACTGAATCCTAATTTGCATATGCAAATTAGGGGTGGGAAGGGGAAAACATTTTTTACGTCCTTGTTTTGTGACAAAAAGTCACACGATTTCCCTCCTCCCTGTCCCTAATTTGCATATGCAAATTAGGATTTGATTCGGCCGAATCCGAATCCTTCTGAAAAAGGCCAAATCCCGAACCATATCCTGGATTCGGTGCATCCCTATTGCTCACCCCCTCACAGTTCTGCCTCCAAGAAGCTCTGTGGTATCTCTTCACTTCCTTACTTTTATATTTGTTCAGGACCTTGACCTACAGTATTTCAAGGATACTTCATAAGGGTGCAAAAACTTGATATAAAGTATCCTTGAAAAAGGTCCTAATGAGGACCAAAATGTTGGATTTCTGTATCATGTGTGTATAAATAATAAATACCACATCACAAAGGGAGTGCTGGTCCGGGAATTGTTTATTCCAATACAGAACTATATGTGTGTGTGTGTGTGTGTGTGTGTATATATATATATATATATGTATATATATATATATGTATAATGCAAAATTGTAACATTATGTCTAGTGAAACATACCTGAAAAGTAGCAACAATGCCCATGCCAATGCAGCCAAACCATCCAATGGCTAATGAAATCTTATTGAAGTAACAAGGCAGAAAATCAATGGAATGGTTTTGCTTCTCTAATATCTTATATCTGGTAAACATTGTAGCTGCCCCTGTTATAAACATAATAAAAGAAAAAAATTATGCAAATGAAATCCAGCAATTTACAACTCATGAAGAACTACTTAAGAATAAATGTTTATTGGTCCTCCACACAAGGAGGAAATATGCATAATGAAATAAAATATACCGGTAACTCTAAGCAGCCAATAAACTCTTATGAAATATTTCCATTTACATTGCTATTTAAAGCAGCATTTGTTTATCTCTTTGTTTTCTTTGGATCTGACTCTTGAAACAACATAGCACAAGTCAATTCTCCTCCAGGTCTTTTAATCAGTTGCTTCTGCCACATTGTTTCAGTATTCAGAACCAGCAGTGCCGAGAGTATTAACAAATACCTCTTTCAATTTAAAAAAAATAAATGTAAAACTACTGAAAAATTGTAATGAATGTCTATTGGAACTCTACTTAGAGTTTCAATTTATTACTTATGCAAAAACAGTTTTCTTTCTTCCTGTAACTTCATGTTATTGTACTACAACTTCTAACACTCTTCTAACATATAGGCGGCAAAGCATGATAGTTACCCAGCAGAAACTTGATCATACTGGCTCAGAAAATGTTGGTCAATTTCAACCAAACCAACCTGGCATATGTGCCTCTGAAATAGTTGGTAAATCTATCTGGCTAGTGCTTGCACTGGCATGTGTGAGTTGTGAGTGGGAAACATGCTTCCTATGCATGACTGTGTTAGTCTGGCAGGTCTGATTTGTACTCCTTTATAACAAGTACGGATGCTTTAATGAAGATAAAATGTATGTTTTAAACATTATTTAGTTTTGTTTTCCCCTAACATTTTACTCGTCAGCCTGGTTTCTACCTCTTTAACATGTTAATTCAATCTATTTGTTGCTTGTATTAATCTTTAAGGGATAGTTCATCTAAGTTTACTTTTAGTATGATGTAGACAGGGGTTTTCCTAGACTATTTGCAACTATTCTTAATTATTTGTGTTTTTTTTGTAATTATTTAGCTTTTTTGTTCAACAGGTCTCCAGTTTGGAATTTCAGGTTGCTAGGGTCCAATCTGAATTAGAGACTGGAAGGTGAATAGGCTGCCAAGGTTACTGTCCCTCATTTGAAAGCTGGGAAGAAGCAGAAGGCAGCAATTTGAAAGCTATAAAAAAAAACAATTGAAAAGAGGCTAAAAATAAGAAATCTAAAAAATACAAATAGTTATCAGCAAACTATCTCTTGTAGCTGAACTTAAGTATTTAACAGGGCAACTGCACAATATTGTTTGCAGAGACATGCCACAAATTAATGTATTAAATTCTGCCATTTTTGAGAGTCTCCCACTTGTACATCAACTACCACCTTGACAACCCACAGAGCTGGTGAGATAAAGTTATTCTTAATAAAAGGTGTTAGAATAAGGCACGTGGGAGACAAAACAAGCGTGGAAAAAGGTTATCTGGACTGATGAGACTAAGGGGCCCATTTACTAAGGATCGAAGTGAATTTTCGAATTAAAAAAACTTTGAATTTCGAAAAAAAATTTGGGTACTTCGACCACTGAATAGGCCAAATTCGACTTCGATTCGAATTGAAAATACTTCACAAATTCGACCATTCTCTGTCTCTTTAAAAAACTTCGACACTCCGCCACCTTAAACCTGCGGAATTGCTATTCTATGGGGACCTCCTAGAACCTATAGCCAGTATTTGACTAATTTTTGAGAAGTCGAAGGATTTTTTTGCTAAATCGTACAATCAAAGTACGATCGTTCTATCTTAAAAATCCTTCGACTTCGAATGTCGGACTACCCTATTCGATGGTCGAATTTCGAAGTTTTTTCACTTCGAAATTCGACCCTTGATGAATCTGCCCCTAAAACTGAGCATTTATTAAGGAATAGTAGGAACCCTCCTTGCCTCTTTCAACTCAAAGCTGCACACATTCTATAAAACATGCATGCAAGGTGCTTACCCCAATTATTTGGGCCACTTGTGCACAAACATTTTGGTTGGTCCTTTAATATTTTGCCTTGCAGTGTTTGATATATGCTTACTGTCCAGTGCAGTGCTCCCCAACCAGTGACTCGTGAGCATCATGTTGCTCTTCAACCCTTTGGATGTTGCTCCCAGTGGCCTGAAAGCAGCTGCTTATTTTTTTAAGTACCGGTTTGAAGGCAAGTTTTTGTTGCATAGAAACCAGGTGTACTGTCAAACAGAGTCTCTTGTAGGCTGCCAGTCCTCATAGGGGCTACAAAAAAAGACTGGTCTAGCCATGCCGCATGTTTTTAGTCCCCTCTTACGTATCCGGTGCAACTGTACAGGAGTGATGGTCCCAATAAAGTTATACAGATTAAACTCAGAAGGAGGTAGACTGCAATTCCATTAAAAATGTTCGACTTTATTGTTGACTATTAGAAAAATTACATAAGAACATGTAAAAACTTTCTCCTTTATTGTTGACTATTAGAAAAATTACATAAGAACATGTAAAAACGTTCTCCTTTATTGTTGACTATTAGAAAAATTACATAAGAACAAGTAGACGCATCACTGCCTGATGCGTTTCGGACTCAACTTGTCCTTAGTCATAGGCTAAATGATGTCTAATTCAGAAATATTTAAATACACAATGATAAAATCACATGACAGTCTCTGAATAATCAAAAGCAAAAAGCCTATTACTAAGGACTAGTTGAGTCTTAAACGGGTCAGGCAGTGATGCGTCTACATATTCTTATGTAATTTTTCTAATAGTCAACAATAAAGGAGAACGTTTTTAATGGAGGTGCAGTCTACCTCCTTTTGAGTCTCATAGGGGCTACCACAACCCTTATTCAACACCACCTTGGAACATTTTTCATGCTCATGTTGCTCCCCAACTCTTTTTATAATTAAAGGTGGCTCATGGGTAAAATAGGTTGGGGACCCCTGGTCTAGGGGGTTTTGTGCCACCGATGCAGGAATAAGACAGGGACTGGTATGAATAATGTATAATCTCTGTAAGGTGCTGCGGAATATGTTGATATCATATACATTGCAGTAATAATTATAGCAATAATTATATTATTTACATTACTTTAGGGAGACATATAAATGTAAGCAGCGTATGTACATACAGTAATACAATTCTAAATGAAAACTGATTCCTGGCCTTTGCCAGTACAATGCACCACAGAAATTGTTTTCCACAAATAGCCATTGACCACAAAGGTATACAACTGGTGTAGGTACTTTGGTCACAGCTGTCACAGGCCCTGTATAGGGAGCTCTTGAAAAAAATGGGATACCCAGGCATTATAGTGCAAGTCCTAGGTTAAGATTGCCAGATGATTTGCAAAATTATATGCAAATATAAATGCAACCTGCTGGGCTGTACTGATTGCATTGAATGGAAATGTATGTAGAAGTGGTCACATTTTTCACATAATATAATAACAACTATCGCGAAAATTAACATTTCGGGGAGATTTATCAAGGGTCGAATTTCGAAGTTAAAAATACTTCGAAATTCAACCATCGAATTAAAATACTTCAAATTCGAATATCGAATTCAAACTTTTTTTCATAGAATTTGGCTATTCTGCGGTCGAAGTAAAATCGAATGATCGAACGATTTAATCGTAGTATCCTATTCGATGGTCGAAGTATCCAAAAAATTACTTCGAATTTCAAATTTTTTTACTTCGAAAATTCCCCATGAATTCACTTGACCCTTGATAAATCTGCCCCTTAATATAATATCTCTAAATACAATCAATTAAATATTATGCATTGTTTCTGAAATAATCAAGTTTATCTTCACTATCCCTCTCTCAGCATCTGTTTCTCTTCATTCTGTCTCCATACAGTAGTTGGGTGTCAGATAGTCACTGACAGTTAGATCCAATATATCTTATAGGGGGGCTTCCTTTATTAGTAGTTGAATTAGAGCTCATTCAAATAACTGATCACAGAACTAAATCTAACAAAATAACTGCCTCTTGCACAAGTCCTGCATGTAGAGAGACATTATGTCTGGTGATTTCAATACAGTGATACATTTTCTAGGCAACTGTGAATGTTTATCTGACACCCAACTGCTGCATGAAGAGAGAACAAAGAGAAACAAATACTGAGAGATGAATAGTGACGACAAACTTGATTACACACATACACTTGAGTACACAGCACAGAATTTTTAATTGATTGTATTTAAAGTTTCTTATTTCAGTATGATGATGCTTCTTTTACATTTTGGCGATAGTTACCCTTTAACCTAGACTCACATAGGAAGCATTTTGCCTCACCTTAGTGTGTCCAGAACCACCTGCCTGTGCTGTGGGTGTCAGGCCCTTCTATTCACTGCAACATCCTCATAAGTAGTTTTGTGCCACGATAGAAGGGTTAAATGTAATTTATAGGCACTATTGTCCCATCACAGCACAGCATGAGCACAATGCTTGAAGAATATACCACACTGATTACAGTAAATTGAATTTAATAGAGTTATTCTCAAACTAAGTCAATGAATCAACTTTTTGACCAGAGTATTGGGTTACAACCATCCATGTGCCTTGTTGTAATACCTATTTTGTACTGCAGAAAGATACTACCCATTACTAAAGGGGATCATGAGTAACCACTCTGTACAGAATGTGGACCAATTTATGGGTCCTGATCCATAGATTACAAATCTCTAGTATATAATAAGGCTGAAAGGAGTGCGCTTATGAAGGGAAGGCAGAGGGGCTCGTCAAGGGTATAGAAAAGACAGGAGAGGGCCACCCGGGCACACTATAATGATCAGTATATTCAGTAACATCTGAACCTTTCATTCCAACTCTACTCAACTTACCCAACATGGCAGACACACTGATCATAAAACCAAAAACACCGCTTTCAGGAGGTGAAGAACCTGTGTCACTAAAAGGTAAAGTAAAAACATAATTTTTTAGCATAGGCATTAGCATTTGAACATCAAATTTAACAAGATATAATATGAGTCTAAATATATTCCACTGTACTGTCTAGTTATGGAAAAACAGTACATGGTGGTTTTGGCTTTTCCTACCTAGTCGGTGTTTACCGGCCCATGGCAGTTGACTTTGAAGGAAAAACAACTCATATAGTGCCATATCATTGTCGTTTCAGCTCTGTGCTACCTTATGAACTACTGGTACGGGTAAACACCGACTTGAACATTTCCAAATATCACATGCGAGCCAAAAGCTTCTACATTCTTTCGCTAGTGCTGTTTTATCTCACTGATAACTGAACCACTTATCACCACTTACACTTATCTCTTTACCACAGAATTATTTCCACACTGCATCCCTCTGAAATCAGAATACAGACTAGAAAATCTTGACCAGCTCTCAGTTCTCAAGGAGAGGGTACATAATGCAAATACATTATACTCCAAATATGATCTAACATAATGTTTCATGCCAAAAGGTAAAATGGTGCAATGATAGATAAGCACTGAATGTAACAGGAACGGACACGCTACTTGCTATAGGTGAGAAGAACTGGAACAAACTTTACACCTTTTACTAAATAATCCATATATGGGTCAAAACTAGAAAACTGTTGCTGTAGTTAACTGGAGTTAGTCAAACAGAAAGATTTATGCTGGCTGGCCAGGTAGCTGGTGTTACTTGTTCTAGACCCAAAATTCATTCATTTTTATTTAATCAGACTCATATTTTGTAACATAACTGACCTTGTATGATCATTTACAGATCTAGCACCATCCACCAACCTTTCCATCACCACTAAATCCAAAACCATCAGCTCCTTCATCATGCCAGCCTATAAGGAAAGTTCAGTTCACTATTATAGGAAAGCTGTTTTCCATTCCAAGACTATGTTTTTTTCAGTCCACAGTTTTTTGGCGTAGTGGACAGACTGTACATCAGTGGGGCCTGTCTTTGGTTTTAAACTTCTAGCAGATATGTGAGGCTCTAGAATCGTTATTTGCATTAAAAGGGGTGGTTCACCTTTAAGGTAACTTATAGTATGTTATAGAATGGCCAATTCTTAACAACTTTTCAATTGGTTTTCATTATTTATTTTTTATAGTTTTATCATTATTTGCCTTTTTTCTTCTGACTCTTTGCAGTAGAGTCCTGCAGTGGGTCGGGTACCCGCAAAAACCTGCGGTACCCTGCGGGTTGCTGATAGAAGTTCCGGGTGCGGGTATAGACGCGGGTTGGGTCATGGGTCTTCTCAGTAGCGATATTTACTCCTTTTTTCTGGCCACGTTAACTTCCGATGACATCACTTCCAGTTTATGACAGCACTTCCTGTTTTACTCCTTTTTTTCTGATGATGGCTACTTCCGATGATGCCACTTCCGGTTTACAATGACAGCACTTCCTGATTCTTGATGGTCAGCGGGTCGCGGATAAGGTACTTGCGGGTCGGGTTGCGGGTCCAAGCGGGTTGTGGGTCCGGGTTGCGGATTGCAGGTTGTGGGTCCCAAAAAATGGACCCGCACAGAACTCTCCTTTGCAGCTTTCAAATGGGCGTCGCTGACCCCTTCTAAAAAGCAAATGCTCTGTAAAGCTACAAATGTATTGCTATTGCTACTTTTTATTACTCATCTCTCTATTCAGGCCCTCTCGTATTTATATTCCAGTCTCTTATTCAAATGCATGGTTGCTAGGGTAATTGTGACCCTAGCTACCAGACTGCTTAAAATGTAAATTGAAGAGCTGCTGAATAAAAAGCTAAATAACTTAAAAACTTAAAACCAATAGCAAATTGTCTCAGAATATCCCTCTATACATCATGCTAAAAGTTATCTCAAAGGTGAGCAACTCCTTAAGTAAATAGAATTTCAGCATCTCAGTACTCCTAGCCCAGAGTCATAATAAGTATACTGGCAGTCCATCCATTCATGTGAAATGTTTCCAGCACTCATGTCAAATCTAACTTTTTTCTGTTGGTGAATCCCTGACCTAAAAGGCTTGGGTTTCTCTGTAGCAGATATCTGCAGACTGTTTAACCTTAGGCCCCACCTTTATAGGCTAGAATATTGTCAATTCCTCGTGTCACATGACAAGGTTACAGGTACATACAGTTACTGTTGAAACAATTACAACTGTTTGCCAAGAATTCAAGATGTGTGAAATGCATTTACATGTACTAGAGCTACTCCATTATCTCTTTTTATTGTTAGTCTCAGGCTCCCAGTCTCAGTTGATTGCACCGTGTTCGGAGTTTGCTGAAGTTTCTGCTATATTTGTATGATTTTATCAGTTTGCATAAAATCCATGTTAGCAAAATTGTATTCTACTGCTTTATTCAGGAAATCTGTACAATTAGGCACTGTCTGGAAAACCCATACATGCACTAGGGAAGATAGTACCTATATATTTATTAATCTAACATGAGACCTGCAGGCTTTATACATTGAGTAATTAGTCTCACTGTCTCCCTCAACACCTTCGGAGGGCTTGCCTTTCTTCTTATTGATGCTACTAGACTAGTCCACGTCGGTATTGGTGTAGCCATTGATATTGTTTACCCTACCAAACAGGCAGCCTGAATACAAAGCTAATAGAATGTAATAAAAGTAACAATAACATCGAAGCCTTCCAGAAGAGCAATTTTGGTTACTGGGATCAGTGACCCCAAACACGTGACATAATTTTAAATTATTATTATTAGGTGAAAGAGCAAATAAATAAAATATGATAAAAATTAAAGACTAGTTAATAGTTCTAAGAATAGGACATTCTATACCATACTGAAGGTTAACTTAATCCCTATTAACTGGATTCTTACTGGAACCATTGAAAATGTTTACTTACTGTTTGTTGGTGATTTTCAGACATTATTCTCTGCTGACAGTCACCACGATATATAACATTTGTTCAAATTTGCTTATCTCTATCACGCAGGAAGTCACGAACAAAAGCCACATAACATTTCTTAAAGCCAACAGCTTATTGCATTGTTAACCAAAAGGTTTTTGTTTTCGAATAAATTATATTAACATTTTATGTGGGAGTTGGACTCCTTTATTTCATAGAAACCTCGGAGAATGCTCTGAGGGTAGCTAGACTTCCGCTGAAGCTGTTCTTCCTGTGAGCCACATGCTGATTGCAGAGTAAAGTAGTATAGTTGGAGAACAAATACTAGAATTACTGGGTGCAAGGGCCTCAGACACATTCAGGCCAATAAAACTGCAATGTGGATGTACCAGCACCCAAAACACAAGGCAGTAGCTGAGCAGAAATATAGTGCAGAGGATTAAGAAACCTGAAGTTACTTCAGGACCCAAAGGCTTCTAGTTAGACAGCAGGTGCTGGAAGTTTAAATTAGTCTGAACACCTTCCAAAAAGTCTACAGATGAATACAGAGACTGAGTGACAGATGCTGCACCCCCTGTTCATGTATACACTATACAGGAGCTAGAATACAGCTTGTGTGGGGTGCACCATAGGAGCCCTAGGCCAGGGGTGCCCAAACCAGATTTGGTCAGGTGAAAATGTGTGGGAGCCAACCATTCAGCCCCACATTCTTTGAACCATTAACATTAAATTACAGGAAACGCGTAGCCGTAGCAGTAATATTTGGGCACATTAGTGAAATGATCTGCCACTTGGTCTATACTGCGTGACAGCCCTGAGTAGCAGGTATGTAACTAGAATCACTAAGGGATTCCGAACAATTTGTCTCCCCCCATTAATCCTCCTTTAAACAGTCACCACTGAGCTACAGTATATTTTAGTTGTGCAATAAAAATTAGCCCTTTTTTTCTTGCAGACAATCACAAATCTAGTCACTTCCTTAGCAGTTCTCCAGATTTGAATTATTGCGCCACCAATGTAAATAACTGTTTTACCATTTCTCACCCCCTAACTCAATGTTACAATTTGCAACATAGTAACTATAGTGATCGCTGATGTATAAAACATGTGTACATATTTACTGGGTATATATTTTATTTATTTTTTGATTCTAAGGTAATACCACACTGCCCATATCCTCCTATTACTCCTACTAATACTACTGAATGTAAAGTCCTGTATTTCACCATGTCCACCTGTACTTGATCAAGGTCTACCTGTCACCACTTATCTGTGTGTCAAATAAGATGCTTGTATTATTTCTTATAATACGTTGGTTTCAATGATTCATGTAACACAAATGGCACCAGTAAGCTGGCAACATCAATTAACACTGCTTACATTAAGTTTACGTTTTAAAATGTATTCAGAGTTTTTGTGTGTTATAGCCATTTGATTTTTATAATAGAGATATTATGACGCTGCAGTTTTAACAATATTACCATGTGCTTTATAAGGCCACAACATCTGTTTGTAATTTTTACTACCTGTGGAAATGATAATGCCATGGGCTCTGTCTATACAGTAATATTAATGCTACTTTCTGAAATAACGTGTTACATCATAAAGACAATGGGGCACAGGGAGATTCGAGAAACTTTGGCACCCCTGACTTTAAGTAGCTTGGGAAGGGAAGAACAAAGCCCAAATTTGTCCCATTAGTAACCTGCCATGTGATTCCCAACAATTATCAGCGGAAATGCAGTCTGCCATGTTTCCAAGTGTTCAGTGACGTAACTAGATATTAATGGGCCAACAGCAAATTATTTTTCAGGCCCCCAAAATGTCTAGAGGTTGACCTGTTTTACCAATATTTATTTAACTTCTATATGAATTAGGGCCTCATGGGGCCCCTATTCCTCTTGGGCCCCCTGCAGCCGCTTCCTCTGTAGGTATGCCCCTGCGAGGGTTAAAGGGGATTCTATCGCGAAAATGAAATTTAATGTAAGAGTCATCTCACTGAAATAAGACACATTCTAAAAATAATAGATCAAACATTCTGTACCGTTACTGAAATAATCAAGTTATTCTTTACTATCCCCATTCTTACAACCTATCACTCTGCATGCAGAAGTTGGGGTCAGATTTTGATTGACGGTTATGTCAAATATATATTTTAGGGGGGCAGATATATTAGAGCTCACTTAGCAGTAACTCTGAGCTGTTTATGTTCTCATACATTTTCTAGGCAAAGGGTGCAACCTCCCACCAAGGGATGTATGAGGGTAGAGCTCCACGAGCTTTTTTCGTTGGATCGATGCCCGCCGAAAAAACACTTCAACAGGCGAAAATTCGCTCAGACAATGCTAATCTACTGAAATACGAAGTTGTGTCCAGGGCACTGAATGTTGGCGAATTTTCGCTAGCATTACTTTGGCAATCAAAGCAAAGATGCGCTAGTGTTTAATGATGTCTAATTATGCCTAGCGCAACTTCGTTAGAGGTCTTCGCTCAGGCTAATTTGCATACAGCGTGAAATTATAAAGTTGAATGGACGTATATGTTGCAGCAAATACATTACATTACACAAGTCCAGTAAAATCCGCATCATAGTAATTTAGCGGAGTTACGTCCATTCACCAGAGCGAATATTCGCCTGGCGATAGTGTTAAAGAGCATGTAAAGTCTAAAATAGAATAAGGCTAGAAATGCTGTATTTTGTATACTAAATATAAACATGAACTTACTGCACCACAAGCCTAATCAAACAAATAATTTATGCTTTCAAAGTTGGCTACAGGGGGTCACCATCTTGTAACTTTGTTAAACATCTTTGCAAGACTAAGACTGTGCACATGCTCAGTGTGGTCTGGGCTGCTTAGGGATCATCATAAACAAAGCTGTTTGAGTTCTGCATGGCTGGGAAGTAAGGCGTGGGTTCCCCCTGCTGTTCATCAGTATGATTGTTTCCCTGCTAGCAGTTAGGGACCATCTGACAATTCCTATCCACAGCAGTAAATGAAGGGAGAATTTCACTGCATACAGTCAGGTTTCTTATAAAATGGCAACAAATTTGTAAATTAAAGTATATTGGAGATAGGTTTCTTTTTCATTAAAGAAAGTAAAAATGGGATTTTATTTTTTTGCCTTTACATGCCCTTTAATAACCGATACCGTCTGTCTCATTTGCTAGCAAAGCTAAGCCTGTGTCCGTTAGTAAATCGGCAAAGTGTCTGAAAGCGGTAACCCTGGCGAATTGTCGCCATCGTTACTCACTTCGCCCTTTAGTAAATCTGCCCCCAAAAACAATCGTGGAGCTCTACCTTTAGAGTTAGACCTGTCAATCAAAATTTGAGAGCCAGATGCTGAGAGGAGAGTGAAGAGTAACTTAGGTATTTAATAAAATGTACGGAATTCATATTTCAGTGAGATGAAGTGTATATAATAAATTGCCATTTACGTGATTGATCCCCTGGTAAAATGTGGCTTTGTAAGATACTAAAAGCTATTGCGATCCACTGAATATAATATATTTAAACTGCAATTATACAAAGAAGGCATGGGTGTAGAGGCCCGCAGGACAGATGTGGCCCCTTCCATAGATTTTTATGGTCCCAGCATACATGCCCAAAGGCCTCTCTGAGAGACATTTTGTTTTAAATAATCTAAAAGCAGATGCTTGGCCCACAGCATGGCAAAGCTTGGTTAGCACTGGTTTATAGTATAGTTTGCAGTTACTACGTCATAGAGGTTGCCTCAGCTTTAACTGCTTCAGGACACCCCTCTGTATAGGTCATGAGAGATAATGTGTGTGCAATACAATGTTTTGAAACCAATTTCCTCTTCCTTTTCTTGTGTTACGTCTCCACACAGGGGACAAGGAAGACTCAACCTGAAACCAATAGTTTTGTTAGAGGACAAGTCCCAATGAACCTGAAGGCATATGTGCCCCTCAGAGCTCTCGCGCTTACCTTATATAGGGGACAAAGGGCGGCACGTGACCAATCAGCACCGAGATGATATAGGTGAAGAGAAAGCCAGCGGAGGACCAGATGACTAGAATAGAGGGCAGGAAAGCCGCCCCGTGCAGGCACCAGCAAGGCATTTGGGCGCTGTCTCTTCTCTTACGAGGCTCTTTATCTTGGCAGGATTGGGTTCAACGCCCCCACAACCGAAGCTTATATAGAGGCGGGCAGCTAATAAAGGAGCGCTCCTGTAGGGGATGCTGCACGGTGTGAGGAAAGCAGCACGTGACACCGACTTTCACACTTCTCTCCCAAACTAACACTTCCACATCACGGTTCACTTCCCCTTTCTGTCCCAATATCATAGCGCTGTGTGTGAGGTGGAACCAATGGTCCCTCACAAGTTACTTTCACTTCTTTCCTCCCGCCCCCTGCAGGAATGAGTGGGCTCTGCCTGAGGGAGGCGAAGTACACAACTTCGAGTGCTGACTGGAAGAAGTATATCAGTCAGATAACATAACTGCGCTTCTATACATTTTGCATTAATTAAGCCCAGCGAGCTGCTCTCCGATTACAGAAGTCTCTTCTCTTTTGGTTTTACACATGAATAAGAAGTTGTCAGGGTCAGGCAATTGTCGGCTGGGATTCCCCATACAGAAGTTACAGCTGCCATTGTTCCCTGCAGTTCTCAGAAGAAACAGTGTCGATTGTTGAGCTTGAGCCATAGCTTTTCACTGACATGATTATTGTGCAATAATAAAAATGTCTCATAACTGTAGGCTCCAGAGAAGACATATCCTAGCCAGGAGCTTTGTTTGTGGGCCTGACTGACTACTTCAGCAGTTTTTCCGCCATTGTTCTCAGGGCCGGGTAGGCAGAAGAGGCACCTGCCTAGGGCACAATGAAAGGGGGTTGTTGGGCAGGCACCTGTCTTCTGCCTACCCCATGTTCACTGCTCTCTCCCGCCTCTATCCCCTCCTACCCTCTCTCCCACCTCCCTTCCCTCTGGTGCTCTCTCCCGCCTCTATCCCCTCCTACCCTCTCACCCGCCTCCCTTCCCTCTGGTGCTCTCTCCCGCCTCTGTCCCCTCCTACCCTCTCTCCCACCTCCCTTCCCTCTGGTGCTCTCTCCCGCCTCTATCCCCTCCTACCCTCTCACCCGCCTCCCTTCCCTCTGGTGCTCTCTCCCGCCTCTGTCCCCTCCTACCCTCTCTCCCGCCTCCCTTCCCTCTGGTGCTCTCTCCCGCCTCGCCTTTCTCGTCTGCCTCTCCTCCTGCGATTTCTCCCTCCCCTCCGGCACGCTCTACCGCCTCCCCCAGGCGCTCTCTCCCTCCTCCCTTCCCTCCGTTAATCTCTTCTGCTTCCCTCCGGCGCTCTGCACATGCGTGCGCACATGCCGTTTGGGTGCATACGCGCACAGTGCGGCGGGGGGAGCATGGTGGCGGGCCGGGTCGCCTAGGGCGCCAGGTTCGCTTAGCCTGCCACTGATTATGCTATGTCTAAAACAGGACTGGACTGGGAGCAAAAAGCAGCCCTGGCAAAAAAAATCAAAGTAGGACAAATACTGTATAAACAAATAAAAGAAACATTGGTGGTCAGCAGGGCCACCATTAGGGGGGCACAGGGAGTACAGTTGTACTGGGCCTGGGCCTAAAGGGGGGCCCGGCTGTGTTGCACTTTCCAAATTAGCCGAGCCCCCCCTTAGTGTGCAAGCTTAATCCGCAGTCCCAAGATCCAAGATGCTGAAGACCCGAAGCGCCAAAGACCTGCAGCCGAGAAAAGACCCAAGCCACAAAAGGAGCCAAAGCTGAAGATCCAAAGCTGTAAAAAGACCTGAAGCCACTAAAGGAGGTGAAGAAGCTGCCATCGCAGAGGGCAAGGAAGAACCTAAGGTAAGTTCCACTGAACACCAATGTGTTTTTTTTTTTTGTTATATTAAACCCATGGGCACCACTGTGGTGTGGGGTTGTTTGGGGTCTAGGGCAGGGCCTGAGGTTGTGATATCTGATGGTGGCCCTAGTGGTCAGGCCCCCCATAAAAGTTAAAACATTTGGTGGCCAGCCCACCAAGTTAAAAAAAATCTTTAGTGGCCAGTCCCCCCCAAGTTAAAAAAACAAAACAAAAAAATGGTGGCCAGCCCCCCCCTCAAATTAGAAAAAAGTTGGTGGCCAGCCCCCCCAAGTTAAAAAAAATCTTTAGTGGCCAGTCTCCCCCCCAAGTTAAAAAAAAGTCATTGGTGGCCAGAAACCCCCCCCCCCAGTTTAAAAAAAAAAATAAAAAAATTGGTGGCCAGCCCTGCCAAAATAAAAAATCATTGGCGGCCAGGGTTCCCCATTAATGTATATAAAAACATTGTTGGTCAGGGCTTTCCCCCTATAAAAGTTAAAAACAATAATGTAGCAAGGGATTAAAAAAAAAAAAAGATCATTGGTGTTCAGTGGAAACTTAACTTTAAAATTTGGCATGCAGTCTTCTTCCTTGTAGGCGACAGCAGCTTCGTTCCCCTCAGAGACTTTGGCTCTTTTAGGCTCCCATTTGGCTTGAGCCCCCATTCGGCTTTTCAGTGTCAGCCCCCATTCAGCTTCAGCCCCCATTCAGCTCCCGATTGGCTTTTCAGCTTTGGCTCCCATTCGGCGGCTCCACTTCCCCAGCCTATTTAACCCTAAATTTAGGGCTGCTTCACTTTTTAAAAGATGCAGTAAAAAAAACATTTTTACATGTGTAGGACAGGAAAATATAGGATGTTTTTTGAAGTTACTGTTCCTTTAAGTAAAATATTTTGAGGAGTGCTTGGTTTGTTCCTGTAATTGATGACTTATTGTCTGTTTAACTTTAATATGACATTCGTTTCTAGACCAACTTCCTCTATAAATGCTTTGTTGATTTCCTTGTCTTGCAGAGATTAGTCATGCGCTATGAACACAAATGCCCTGAAATATCGCCTCCAACCTTTTTTACAAGCGTGAGTCGATCAAAGTCTAACTTTCAGCTAACTATAAAATCTTACTTGAAATAAAAAACAAACAATGTCTGTGAAGCATAGTGGTGTTAAAACTGATGTAAATTACATTTTCCATATTCAAACCGAAATCTGCCAACAACCTTCAGATTTAATTTTTTGTGAAAGAAAAACTTTTTACAGACACTATTGTGAATATGTCGTTGAAAATGACAAAAATGGAGAGGAAAATGACAATTTTCCTGACATTTTTAAAAGGCAGTAAAGCTGGCTGTAACTCTTCTCTGTCCTCAGCTTTACATTTCATCCTTCAATCTCCAATCACCCGCTTTTAGTATAGGGGACTCATAACCATATTTATGCTTATATATTTATTCATTCAATGTATATGCATACCTCCCAACCTCTTGATTTTGACAGCTCAACCTGCAGTCCAGGGTTTCTAACTGAAATGTCCAGAGTTTCTTTTTGATCTCCTGCACTGATGCCAGAAAAAGATTTCTAAAACCTAATTAAAATAGGAAACGCTTGGCAGAGAGCCTAGAACAGCCAGCAGCTGCACTGAGATACTTTTGTAACAATTTAGGATAAGCAAAGTAGCTATTTAAGATAAGCAAATCTCTTGGGAGAACTGAGACTAGCAGCACAAAAGGCAAAACTGTTATAACACATAAAACATTGCACGAAAACTCCCAGATATGTTTTCATACTTTGTAATTGTTTGTAAATTTGTAAAATAGACATCGTAATTAGGGGGGGTGTCCGAAAATTGGCATGGCTAAAATTTCAACGGGCGGCTCACGTATTTGTCCCTCTTTTCATTTTTCAAATGTTTTACTTCCCCTATAACAGGAGGCAACATGGATATAACGGGCATGGTTCTATCCTGCATTCATCAATTGAGGTGAAAAATGATAAAGTGTGTGTTCTCCCATACTGGCCTTTGAAAGAAATTGGGAAATCTCTTCTTTGAAACACAGCAATCGTTATTATAAGGCACGGGTACAGTTTAGAGACCCCTTAGTAGAAAGAGTTTTGTACAAGACAAAAATGTGAAACTGTCTTTCTAAAAATACAAATTCACAGAGGACCATATAGGTTTGTTAATATGGTAAGAAATGAGGCCAATCTATCTCCACTTTTATTTTGTATTACTATTATATTTTGTATGAATTCAACCCATGATGTCCCTTCTAAGTTTTAGGTATTTAGTACATATTAGATGTGGTTACTACATTATTTTAGTTGTATATGCCCTAAATAGCCAATGCTGGGTTATGCTGGGATTCTAAACTCTAAAAAGTAATTTAGGGTGTTTACCCATCCTAAAAATGAAAACATCATAACCCTCAGGGGTTTTCATACAAATGATCACATTCTTTGACATGTAATACATTAGTTAAGCATCATGACCTGCATTTTGGTATGTGCAGCTCCTGTTCCTTTATTTTATCCAGAAAACCTGGTTGATCCCATGCCAGAAATCCATTGAACCATTTCTTACCTTTGCACCTTAGATTGCTGAATGTGAAACAGTGCAATTAGCATCATCATTTAGCATCAGATTCCATGACATGTGAACCTCATATTCTGCTTGATGATTTGTGACAACCTCTAAGCTTAGCTCCCTAACAGCTGCCTAGAGAACACTGAGCATGTGCAGTGCCACTGACACTTAACAAAATCCTAGATGCTTCTGTGCAAAAGTTTGAAAGCTTGGATAATTACTTTTATAGAGATGCTGGACCTTTATGGTGCTAAAGCAGTAAATTCAGTATATAACATATTGCATGTATAGCCATATTTGTTTTAAGGCTTAAGTATCTTAAGTTAGTAAACATTTATTTCTGTGAAGCGCTAGTATTTAGTATCTCTTGCTTAAAAATCCAAAAGTACAGAGAATTATGGCCATTACTCACATATATGCATTACTCACATCAATGGGGTTATTTATTCAAATCTGAAAATTTATCTTAAAATGTTCTTAAAACCACTTCAACCAAATTCCTGAGCACATTTTTTACCATATTTATCAATAAACTTACTCCAAAAAATCTGGTGAGAGAAAAGACTAGATTAAATCATTAAAAAAATCCAAATCATACAATTTTTTCACATTTGATGGCCAAAAACTATGCAAAACCCTGCTGAGAAAATAATCAAAAATTTTTTAATATTTTATGAATGATAAAACTTATGAAGCAATGCAAATAACTTTTATACTGTAAATGTACTTTTATAAATAGTGCACCCAAAGCCTTTACATAGGATTTACATTTTTACAGTAACTTCAAAGAGGGGTAAAGAGGCAACATTTCTCTGCCTTGTTTTGGCTTAAAAACTAAATGCACGTTTTTATAAATATACACACTACACAGAATCTTTGTAACTAAATGTACAATGTGGCAAGTCTGCTTCACATTCTTTACAATGTTTCCTGTTCCCTAAATATTTGTCTCTGTGAAAATAGAACACTCACAGTAAAAAAATGCATTATCTCTGTTGTGTAGGAAACGAAACTTAAAAGTCTGTTGCCTGTTGACATGAACCAAGGGATTCAGATTAGTCATTTGAATTATAGCTGAACTGTGCTCAGTTACTCATTTGTCCCCCGATTCAGTGCTCTCACCAGTCTAGTGTAACTGGACTCTACCAAAGATTTTGCTTTCAACATAGACACAACACTTCGGTGAGGCAGAGGACACAGTGTCATTAATGACATTTGCACACAATTCATCAGACGCAAGTAGGAGTGCCTATAGAGCAAACCTGGAATTTCTACTTACTCAATGCAAGTGTAAAGTGCAGGTCTCTCTTACCAAAGTGTTCTGCACTTAGAACCATATTCTGCAAGCAGAATCATATATCTATATATATATCTATATATATATATATATATATATATATATATATATATATATATATATATATATATATATATATATATATATATATGATAAATTAACTGCAAATTGAACTCGTGAAATTGTTTGTCACTGGTAAATGAACATTCTACAATTGTATGATGACCCCTGGACAGCCCATAAAAAACTGCAGGGTGGAAAAATCCTTACATTTTATACTAGCAATCAAAAATTTCTCTGCTTGAAGAATTTTTTAGAGGAGCAGCAATTCAGGTGTTCAGTAGTGATGGGCGAACTAATTTGTCAGGCATGGATTTGTGGCGAATTTTTGCGTTTCGGTGCCCGCAAATGTTTTCTCAAAAATGTGGTGAAAAATCACAGTGGAAAATTCACTGTAACAAAAAAATTGTAGCGATTCAAAATTGTTGTGTGCATAAAAATTTTCGTGAATAAAAATTATTAGAACCCCCATTGACTTTAATGCATTTCGACAAAAAAGTCAAAATAGATGCGCGTCAAAATGATTTTGACGCCCATTGACTTCAATGTTTTTCACAAATTTTTCGCAGTTTTGGGCATCACTAGTGTTCAGTTTAGAAAAAAAAAAAGGCTTGAGAAAGGGTCCTGTGAGGCCCGAGTCGTTGCCACATATTGTCTGCTCACATGTTTTGAGCCAATAAACTCAGTCTTTGAAAATTATTCATTTCGCAATGTGCTGCAGTATATTGGACGTTTGCATTGATTTTCTGACCCGTGGCAGGTTGGATCAAATACTGTTCAAGCACCATGATCCGAAAGGATTCGTCGCATGGGGTCAGAGCACTCCATTAGGTCAGGGCTCTGTGCATGCCAATCAACTTCCTTTCACATTATCATCATCATTATATTTATATCAGATGGGCCAGGCCGGCCAGGCCCCCTAGGCAACCTGGCAGCCTCAGCGTGCATGTGCAGAAGCGCAATAGACAGTGACAGTCGGGGGAGCAGGGACTGGACTAGGGGGTCGGCGACAGAGAAGGTACGTACCTGGCCCCCCCAGTTTTGCGCCCTAAGCACTAGGTGGGGTCAGCCCTGATCTTTTCATCTTCTAAAGCAGCTCTGGGAGGGGGGGGGGGTCACAAATTCTTGTTTTAACTGTTTTAAATTGATACATTTAGTTGATACATTTGTTATCTTTGTCCCTACTGAACAGAATCCCTGAGTTTCATTAAAGGCAGCTGTTAGAATTTATACATTAGTTACAAATATTCCACAGATGCTGCTTAGAAATATATCAACAACTAAATGTACCAACGAAATGTAACAAATTGAAACAGTTTAGAGTCTGCCTTAGATCACTGAGCTGCCAGACTGTAACACTAGAGACAGGAACTCTTGGTAGAACGGTAAAAAATAAAAGATGGAAAGCAATTGAAAAAAGTCATTGTTTATGGTAAACAATCTGAAAACAACGTAACTGAAGTGTGTGAAGAGTGTTTAGAAGGTGAACAACCCATTTAACTGCTTACTACTTGCTATGGGGTTTTTGCGTAGGGTTTTTGTACCAGTAGTATAAGGGATTACAGCAATTATTTTGGCCAGTGTTGTTCTTTACATTTATATTCATATTATATATTTATTATATTATTCATATCTTAGCACTAATGTTGCGGCTTACCAGTTACCACAGTTTTGGTGTTATTGTGTGAGTCAACCCAATGTAGTGGCAGGCGAAGATTATTTTGTGGCATTTCCTGCAAGCATTGTGGCAACTCGAATCTACTGCAAGATAGTTTCAGTGGTATACAGGTATGGGATCCATTATCCAGAAACCTGTTATTCAGAAAGCTCAGAATTATGGAAAAGTCGTCTCCCATAGACTCCATTATAATGAAATAATCCACATTTTTGAATATGATTTCCTTTTTCTCTGTAATAATAAAACAGTACCTTCCAAACTAAGATATAGTTCATCCTTATTGGAAGCAAAACCATCTTATTGGGTTTTTTTGATGTTTACATGATTTTCTAGAAGACTTAAGGTATGGAGATCCAAATTACTGAAAGATCCATTATCACGTAAAACAGAATTCCCCAAATTATGGAAAGGCTAGCTTCCATAGACTCCATTTTATCCAAAATTTTAAAAATTATTTCCCTTTTCTCTTTAATAATAAAACAGTACTGTGTACTTAATCCAAACTAAAATATAATTAATCCTTATTGGAGGCAAGGCAATCCTCTTGGGTTCATTCAGTTTTCACATGATTTTCTAATGGACCTACGGTATGAAGATCCTAATTATGGAAAGATACATTATCTGGCAAACCCCAGGCCCGAGCATTCTGGATAATAGGCCCCATAACTGTATGTACTTAGAATTAGCTGAATTAGCTAGCTGGAAATGTTTAATCAACGTATATAGGAGAGTTGCATAGAATGTTTTTTTAAAGCTACAGAAAGCAGAAAATGAGATTTGGCCTGTCATATAAGGTGATGCTATAGGACTGATTATTAAATTTTAATGCTAATTGTGTTGGTTCCTGAGCTGCCATGTACAAATAATCTAAATAATTTACTATTCAGCCTTGTATTGTGACATTTCTATGATATACAGGTATGGGATCCATAATCCAGAAACCCATTATCCAGAAAGCTCTGAATTACGGAAAGGCCATCTCCCTTAGACTCCGTTTTATCCAAATTTTTTAAAAATTATTGCCTTTTTCTCTGTAATAATAAAACAGTATCTTGTATATGATCCAAAGTAAGATATAATTAATCCTTATTGGAAGCAAAACCAGTCTATTGGGTTTATTTAATGTTTAAATGATTTTCTAGTAGACTTAAGGCATGAAGATCCAAATTACAGTAAGATCCGGTATCTGGAAAACCCCAGGTCCCAAGCATTCTGGAAAACAGGTCCGTACCTGTATATATTAAGTATAGTGAATGTTAGCCCCTAAGCTCAGTAACTGACAGCAGCAAAGAGCATGTGCAGTGAGTTAGTAGAAATTAAGATAGGAAGCTACAGTGGTATCTTTACTACTAAAGGGCTGTAGTTGCCTTGGGCTGGTACAGAATGTACAACATTCCTGCCCTACTTTAATTAAGATGACCACAAATAAGCAAGGCAGTCAATCAATTTAGTTAGTTTAAATTTGCAACTATTTAGAAAAAAACTATTACAACAGGCATAGTATATATTATCAAGAATGCTCTGGACCTGGGCTCTAATAGATAATGGCCCCTTCGCTAATTTGGATCATTAGACCTTAAGTCCAGTAAAAAACATTATGGAAACAGCTCAGCATAAAAGTACAATTGCGTAAATAGACAGGCTGTATAAATAAAAAAAAATAGTTAACCAAAAATGTAATCTATAAAGGCTGCTGTGAAAGTCTAACATAATAGTCAGAACACATTTTTCTTTTTGCCTGCATTCATGAAATGCCAAATCAGGCATTTGGGCCATTCTCCGCTCCAAGTACCTGCACTCAATTGGAAGCTCAGTCAGTGTTAATACACTCAGGGCCGCCATTAGAAATCACGTGGCCCCGTACAATATAATTTTGGGGCCCCGTGGGCTCCGCCAACACAAGCGCCCAAGCCCCACCCCAGATCCCGCCCACTCCACATCACAGTTAAAAGACCACACATACATCAGCGCTAAAAAAGTAACCCCCCACACAAGTTATAAAAACTATTGATGGTCAGGGCCCCCTTATAAGTTAAAAAAAAACATTGGCGCCAGGGCCCCCCAAAAAATATTTTTTATAAAAACATTGGTGACAGGGGCCTATAGAACATTAAAATAATACATTGGTGGCCAGGGGATGAAAAAAAACACAAATTGGTGTTCAGTAGAATTGAACTCATGGCTTCAGGACTTCAACTTCACCTCCTTTCGTGACTTTCGGCTGTTTTCATGACTTCGGGTCTTTTCCATCAAAAAGAGGTTAGACTAGAGTCCTGCATTGATTTCTGAAACCAGAACCTGCATTTTTATCAACTACTCATCCCGCAAGTGCCTTTTCCACAACACGATCCACAACACGCTGACCACCATTAAACAGGAAATGCTGTTGCTGCCAACCTTAAATTACATCATAACATCATCTACATATACATCATCAGAAGTAGGCAGGGGAAAAACATGTAAAACAGCAATGCCAAATTCAGACACACTACAAACATTGTAGGCCCTTTATTTTAATAAATAGAAATACCGCTGCAATACATTTGTTTTCAGAAATACATGCTAACAGATGCAAGAGGGAAAACCAAGAACATTTTTGGACTATTACACAGGTAAAAGCAGTTTAGGTGCGCCATTATTTTCAGTGCTTAGCCCAGAATATTTAAGAATGTAAACATTAAGCTGTATAAACTTTGTAAAAATAGTAGATACTTAAAGAAAACATTTTAGAAACACTTGAAACACAGCACTCAGCAAGCTGCTATTTTGTGTAGGTGCATTCCTATGAATAGGCACTGTGGCAAGAAGAAGCTGGTACATCAAACCCGCAAACTGTATACAGAAGTTGGCCTGAACCCGACCAACCTGCAGGTCCTAGGCTGACCCGCAATTCACTAATAGGCATAGATAAGCAATTTCAATGACTGTAGGAATATCCTTTAGGCCAATACACAGTAGGACTGTTACTGTAGAAATAAAAATCTAAAGCTAATTAATAATTAAGCTTTGAGTTTATTGTGGGAAACTGAAGATTAATTGGCCCAATTAATCTAATTGGCCAAATGAAAGGTGACTGGCAGTTAAAACAACTAGTGAAAAGGGAAACTGGTCTAACTATTTTATTGCATATCTGGTAGGCAAAACTGGGAGAGTTACATTTGGATAGGCAGCCTGGTTCTAAACAGTGGCTAGAATATAATAAAAGTATGCAATATAATTATTACATATGAAATAAAGCTCCAGCTTGCATCTAGCGTGTACATACAGAGTTGTGCCTTTATATAATTGTAGCACAGCCTTGTACAAATCTAAATTACATTTTTACATCTGGTTGACCTGTTTAGTTTTCCACTGAATACGCTTGCTGTTTTGTTTATTAATAATCAGCTTGTAGGCATTGGCTTTTATCAGCTGAGCTCGACTTTTTTTCCTTTTTGGCATGTGTATTTTAAAGGTGTTTAAATTTGAAAGGGGACAATCTGACAATTATGAGGGTAGCTAGGCTAGGTGACCATGGGCCCCAGTGCTAGAGCAGGACCTTACAGAACAAAGAAAGTTAGAATCAGTTACAGTCGGGAACAGGGTATTTATCATATTGCCCCAACATCATCTGTACTGCCCTGGTCAAGTGCATGCAAGGTACCTGAATTATTCACTGATTTCTAAAACAGACCTCCAGAGCAGTATGGAGGCATATTGCTGTGAAGAAGAGTACCTTAAAGTAAGCTACTAGGATCACTATTAGGGCTCTTGCACACGGCCGTTCCGACCTGCGCTCCCCTGCGTTCCGTTTTTTTCAGCCGCAGGGGAGCGCAGGAATAGACGCAAGTCATGATTTGAAATGGGGCTGTACTCACTCAGGCGCGTGTAGGCGCCGAACGCAGGTTCAGACGCAACATGCTGCATTTTTCCTGCGTTCGGCGCCTACACGCGCCTGAGTGAGTACAGCCCCATTTCAAATCATGACTTGCGTCTATTCCTGCGCTCCCCTGCGGCTGAACGCCAAAAAACGGAACGCAGGGGAGCGCAGGTCGGAACGGCCGTGTGTAAGAGCCCTAAGTTTGCCTAAAGACCCCTCCTTGTCTTTTAGGTCCCCTAATACCCAGCTCTCCAATAGCAACAGTTTTTAATGCCTCACCCCCCATTTGCCCATACACCTCAATGTCCGCAAATTGCAGGTTGTATTATTTTCTGGCAAATATATAATTATGTGTATACGAAATTCGGGGGTTGTGGAAGCACTCTTAAGGCTAAATTAAAGTATATTTAAGTATATTTATAAGCTACTTATAATGCACTTCCCTGGTCCCCTGTCTGTCTCATAAGAAACTCAATATAAATGCAAGTGCATGTGTTTACAAAACAGGGGTTTTTAGTTACAAAATTATGATCATAAAGTTGAAAAGCCACCATACCACATCAAGGTAAACCCCATATGGCGGTCCCTAACTTATTTATCTGAGGTCATAGTATAAAAAGACTTAGTTCTCTGCATAATAGCATTACCTGTATTCAGTGTGTGTTGAACATTGGTTTCAGTCTGAAGGCTAAATCCTCCCCCGCCCACAACTCCCGAATTTCGTATATAATTATTTGTGCCCTGGTAGCAACCTATCCCTTTGACACCAAATATTCACACACCGCAGGGCTGATAAGCAATTTGTGTCCAAGTACATAGCTGTATATGGGTCTTAAAATCTTATAAAAAGCAGAATATACTGTAACTACACCATGCAACTCCACATAATGCTGTCTGAATGTCAGGTGCTGGTATGTAAAATGCAGTGTATTTATAAAGCCATGTAAAAAATTACACTGGCATAGTGTATAATTCTAGAATTAGCTTTAGAAAAAATGGTGTTGAGCTTTGTTGTTTCTTTAACCATTTTTATGCCACGAAACGTTGCAAAACTGCAGCGGAAAATTTGCCATGGCAAAAAATGATTGTGCCCATAAAAATTGTAGTGAAGTAGTGTAGTGATTGTATTCGGATGCCCATTGACTTTAATGCATTGGGACAAAATAGTCACACGTATAAAAATTGTTGCTTACATCAAAATTGAGCCGCGTCAAAATAATTTTGACGCCTGTTGACTTCAAAGCAAATTTTTTTGCCGTTTTGCGAATTTTTGGTGAAGCAAAATGGGACAGATTTGCCCATCACTAACTATAAGATGATGTTAAAGGACCAGTAACATAAAAAAAAATGAAAAAATTTGTTAATATACATAGAAAAAAAACATCAAGACAAATGAAACTTTAAAATCAAAGCCTTTATTAAGAAATAACTTACCGAAAATCCGCTTCCACTCCTCTTCAGAAAAGGCGACACAGAGACGATCCATTGTGCGACACTCAATTTATCCTCCCTGGCTATCTCCTATAAGGAAGGCAGGGAGGAGAAATCGAGTGCCGCATAATGGATCGCCCGATTGCTTTCTGCAGTGGAGTTTCGGTAAGTTATTTCTTAATAAACACTTTGTGATTTTAAAGTTTCATTTGTCTTGGTGGTTTTTTTTTCGATGTATAGTAGAAAAATTTTACTTTTTTTTTTGATGTGACTGGTCCTTCAAGCAAACATCCACACAGAGTGCACTGCAGTAGAATTGAAGAAGGAGGAATGCTGGTGAGAACCCTTTTTTTTACATTCTGCAAGGTATTTTGATTGTGATTTTGAGCATTCACCACAGAGGGTGTAAAGTCATGTTTAAGTTTATACACAGCTTGATCAATACATGCTGTTTTATACCACTTATCACTCTTAAAATATCTAAAACAGCCTAATAAATATACTTCATTGATCCAGTGCAGCTTTGTTGAGCAGATCTTTCCCCTCATATGCCCATCTAGGGTGGGGGCGATATCAGGTAATTGTTGGCTCTAAGGCTAAATTACAATGACGGGAATTACGACAGTAATATGAGCCGCCGAATCAAGGACTACAGCCACTAAACAATGTTGTCCTTGATCGAATGGGAAAATCAGTTGTGCCCGTTCAACATCTGGCTGTTTGACCCCATCAGATGGCACCCGTACACGGGCAGATACGTTGCTGAAATGGTCTAAATAACTTGAATCGGCAGCTTAAATCTGCCTGTATACGGTCACCTTAGAAGAACTAATGCTTAACTAAGGACGTATTATAGTAGAAAAGTTATACCAAGGCAACCACAGCCCTTTAGTAGTGCAGATCTGTGCCACCAAAGATGCCGCAGTAGCTCCCCATCTTCTTTCTGCTGATTCACTGCACATGCTCTGTGCTGCTGTCACTTAATGAGCTAAGGGACCAACTCACAATATACTGAAATAGCAAATATAAATGTCACAATATAAAGGTGATTATTAAATAATTCATATTATTGGTACATGGTAGCTCAGAAAACAGCACATTAGCATCATATTAGCATCAGACTTGAATAATCAGCCCTGTAGCATCAGCTTATATGACTGGAAACCCTCATTTTCTGCTTGATGATTTGTGAGGATCCCCAAAATTCTCAACAGCTGCTCAAAGTCCACTGAGCAGGTGTGCCACTGACACTCCTAACAAAATCCAAGGTGGGAAACTCCTGTAACAACTTTGAAGGCCTGGATCATCAATACTATAGAGAAGCTGAACCTTTACGCTAGCTTCATATGTGCAATATATAAAATATGGCATTTCTAGCCATATTCACTTGGGTTTAGTTCGTCTTTAAGAAAATTTTGGGAGCCCGTATGTGATCAGTACATATTTTACCTTTATTGGCTGGGGTTATGTGTCTAGTAAATGACGTCTGCCAGGATAGAGTAGATACACAAATGTAATTCAAAGGGATTAGGGGATTTTTACAAGTCCTGGACTAGAACTTGTTTCATTTCAAATAAATACAGTGAACTTAATTTTACATGCCCTGATTTTAAGTTTTCCTGCATTTTAGAATTTTGTGCATTTTAGTTTTTTTGTGTGTTCCCACCAATTTAGAATGCATTTCAATGGGTGCTTTTCTTTGGTTTTATATAATGTCTTCCCAGTTTTAAAACCAAAAATTTGACCTGATGTTCCCAAAAATGATGTTCCCTTGAAAAACACAAAATTTGTGTTCTACTGTAATTTCTATATTTTTTTGTTACTGGTCTTTTAATAAAACTGTATCATAGCCAGATCTGAGTGTGGTATGCCAGCAGCTGCAGTAACATTATTTGCTGAGTAAACAATCTCAGACAGTGTGAACCTGTTACTGCTGACATAAGCAAAGAAGCCAATAAACACAAAGTTGAAACAAGTGGTTCTTAAATGAATCAAAAGTCCCTAGTCTGATAATGCGTAATTAGGGATTTTTCTGTGCCAGAATTTTGGAGGCGAGCACATAATCAGCTGTTCTGGTTATCAGGTTCCATACCTGAAGTGGATAATAAATTCCAGGTATAAATGTTGCAGAGCTGCACTAAATGCATTTAAATTAAAAGACTTCAAGAAGTGTCTGCAGTTTCTCACATGACCTGAACGTTAAACTATCCCATCAGGGCTGCAGCACACAGCAGCAGTAAAAAGATTTAATGTATTACCTAGAACTACCCACCAGATGGCGGTATTATATTATAAAGTACAATACACTGCAACTTTCAAAACCTCACAGCATGTGATTCCCATGTTCCCTTTATACTCAAATCAAGGGACATAAGGATGAAAGGTGATGAATATGCAAAAAGAAGAAAAAATATCCCAGTAAATGCTCAGGCAATCACTACTGAATAAAATAATATCTTATCATATGTTTCAGGCAAAAAAAACAAAACAATATATATATATCATATGAGTGAGGAGCTCTCTTGTGGAAATTGAGATGTAAAAATGTGCAAAGGAAAGGCAAGAATGGAGGCTCAGCTCCAGAATATTCTCAAGGGATCAGCCTGTTTGGATTGAACTTTCAGATTTTAATTCACCATTTTTGACATACCTGTATATGCAGTATTATGGCCAGTGGTATAACTAGCGTGTGCCAGGCCCCCCTACAAAAATATTTTGAAGGGGTTGGTTACAAGGCAATCCCTACCTGGCCTCCACCCACTCCCTGCCCCTTGGTCTCCAACCTGCCTGCATCCCCCTTCCCTGTCAGCAGGTAGGAGTGTGGCTGGGGTGGGGTTATTCTTTTCACTTATAGAGGAAGCAAACCCTCTATAGTTATGTAGTTATGCCACTGCATGTATAGTACAGTGAGTGATGTATTCCTTAATTGACTAATAGCAAATTGAAGAGGTTTTGCTGTGCCTTATTTGATTGATTATGTATACCTTATTGTTAATTGATCTGTGCGTGTATGAGTACCCAGGTACTAAGCTCATGAGTGTTACTGTACATGGGGTGTTATTTATTTCATTTTAAACTTGAAGATAGAAAGTCAGTATTCTATTCCAGAAGAGACAGGATCACTTTGCCCAACCTGCAGCCATATACGAACATAATGAAGGGTTCAGAAGGCCTCCCCCAAAAAATATGTTATATATGTGAGAAAGAATAAAATTCTGTGTGTGCAGATTCCCCAGGCTATCAACCTGGCTGGGTGACATCTGCATCCTTAAACCTGTCTGCATTCTCCACCATTTGTTGGGGAACTTCAAGAACCAGATACCACTTGAGGTAAAGATACAGTTTATTACAAATAAATGGATTCATGGATTCTGAACTCCCAAACAGCCAGAACTCAGAACAAAGAAATCACAGTGTTCTTATAAACTTGGGAAGATTTTACAAAAGCACTTACAGGCATAAAAGGGCATTACCATTGCGAGAGCAAAGAGATATTTCTTCACAGCACAGGAAAAACAAAGAACTGCTCATATAACCAATGATATGGGTCTTCCTCAAGGTTAAGGCGGTAACGACCAAGCTAGCTTGAAAACAGAATCCATTCAGGTGAGGGGGGCTCCTGGGGGAATCAGCATACACAGAATTTTATTATTTCTCAGATGTATGACGATCCTGTTAATTATATCCTTATACAAAACATAATACACAAAAGCTATGAATAGCTTGTAAATGATATCCTTATAAACGGTGAGCTCTGATGTCATTTCTGTCACATGACTCACTGAAATTTGTGTATTATAATAAATAAAGTACCCCCAGTTTCAAAATATGAGGATATTAGAAGTTACCTCGGAGTTCCATGACCTGTATAAAAACACTCGGCCTTCAGCCTCGTGTTTTTATATGGTCATGAAACTCCTCGGTAACTTATAATATCCTTATATTTTACAAGAGGGAGTACTTTATTCACTATATAAAAGGTGCACATTATTGTAATCAGTTATAATTAGTGCTTATCAATGTGAAATATGAGCATATAAAAGTCACCTTGGAGTTCCATGACCTATTTAAAAAGCACAAGGCCAAAGGCCTCCTGGAACTCCTCTCCGATTTATAATATATTTTAAAATACTAGTTACATTATTCACTATATAGAAAGAAAGCCTTCTATAGGTAGTCACCCCAAGCAAGCATCTGCATTTTTAGCAACTGCATGAAACCTACAGTTTGAACATTGCTGGTAAATATAGGGAATAATCTAGGTAAATATATTATATATTACCTTGACAATATAATGGCACAAGTGCTTTTCAATATCTGGATTATGGAACTACATGGTGACTTCCATTACAGGTATAGGACCCGTTATCTGCAAACTCGTTATACCGAAATCTCTAAATTACAAAAATCCCAATTGTTCAAATTTTTTTCTCCGGAAGAATAAAACAGTACTTTCTACTTGATCCAAACTAAGATTTAAGAATTAATCCTTATTGGAGGCAAAACACTTCTATTGAGCTTAAATAATGTTTTAATTAGTTTAACCAGACTTAAAAGTAAAGGGATCTGAATTAAAGAAAGAGAAACAGGTCCCATACCTGTACCATGTTTTACAAGGCAATAGATTATTTTCTACAATACAAATGTTTAAATGAGTTGTGAGGGCTCAGAATAGCCCTATTGCATGCCTCCCAGCTGTCCCCATTGGATAGTCATGGTTTTGACAGCTCAACCCGCAGTCCTGGATTGTTACTGAAATCTCCCGACTTTCTCTTTGATCTACTGCACTGAACAGCCAGAAAAAGATACGTTTCTAAAACATAATTGGCTTTTGGCAAAGAACCCAGAATATGTGGCAAGTGCTCTTAGATACTTTTGTAACAATTTTAGATAAGCAAAGAAGCAATTGTAACTAGGGTTGCCACCCGGCCTAGCCGGTAAAACAACTGCCAAGACCGGGCCCGGTATTACAAATTTAGTTGCCGGTAATTTGTAATACCTTTAAAAAAAAAGCCCTTGGCCCACCCCCAATTCGCTCAGAACTTTTTGTCCAGCCTTCTGGCCATTGCGCGTGTTGCTCCGCCCCTTTAGCATCACGGTCCTCCCCCTTTTGTTCCTACCCCCCACCGGCCGGTAACATTTTTAAGAAAAGGTGGCAACCCTAATTGTAACAATTTAAGGTAAGCAGGCCTCTTGGGGAAACTGACTTGCAGCTTAAAGGGCAATTCACCTTCATTAGCAAAAATGTAATAAAAAACACAGAAATGTGTTCAAACTTTCATAACCTGGAAAAAAACGAACATGGTAATTAGGGGGTGTGGCCACAAATCGGGCGTGGTCAAACATTTTGGGCAAATCTTTTTCTTCCTATTTCCAAAATGCTTATTGACTGGAGCCTTCAACCTGGCCTGCCTAAAACAGATATCGTTATACAACAGATCAAGAACGCTGGCACAACTGAAAATGAATGGAAATCAATGCAAAGCTAACGAGCTAGGAAGCAAAATGCAACTGCCTCTGTCACGTGTCGATTCGAGTTGTCTTGGAATCGGCGTTCTATTGCTTCTGCCTAGACTCAGAAAGACGCCAATGTGAGGTAGGCAATCTCCTACTCGAGTCTGGTTCCGGGATCCCCCCCAATGGCCCGCCTATTGCTGACGGCTACACGTGACAGCGAACCCGGCTGAGGAGTAGGATTATAGGGTGGCATGTTGCCCGACGTGTCATGCTGCTCAACTCCCTCCTGAAGTTGCTGCAGAGGCAGACTTATACCTGCCTGTCCCACAGGTATGGGCTGTATCTGTGCTTCGGTGGGCTGCTGCTTCTCGTCGTCTCCGCCCTGCAGTTTGGAGAGGTCTGTAACTCACTGCCTTCTGTCTGTCTGTCTGTCATGTGCGTGATGTTTACAGTATAGAGAGGGGTGCCCATAGCAGCCAATCACCTTTCACGGGTGCAGAATGCCTTCCTGTGACAAACACTGCCCCCCATTCCCAGTGCAAGTTGGTAGGATGAAAACATATGTTTGGATAAACATAAAGAGCCCCCCATGTCTGCCAGTGCTTCACTTGGGTTCATATACCTTCTGGGTCCCCCAACAGTTGTACTTCTCTATATAAGGCATGCCCCATGAGTTCCAGGAACATCCAACCTGTGACTTCCAGTTATTACTGAACATTTCACATCACAATCAAGTTTGGAGTGCAGTAGTTCAGCAACATCTGAAGGATCGTATCATTAAAGGGGTTGTTCACCTCCAAACATTTTCATCAGTTCAGTTGGTTTCAGATAGTTCATCAGAAATAAAGACTTTTTCCAACCACTTTCTATTTGTGACCGTTCTTCTAATAAAGCTTCATTTTTCACCTTCTAAAGCAGCTCTGAGAAGGGGCGGGGGTCACCTTCAAGGTAACTTTTAGTATGTTTTAGAATGGCCAATTCTAAGCAACTTTTCAATTGGTTTTCATTATTTATTTTTTATAGTTTTATAGTTATTTGCCTTTTTCTTATGACTCTTTGCACCTTTCAAATGGGTGTCGTCGACCCCTTCTAAAAAGCAAATGCTCTGTTAGGCTACACATTAATTGTTATTGCTACTTTGCATTACTCATCTTTCTTTTCAGGCCTCTCGTATTCATATTTCAGTCTCATATTCAAATCAGGGCACGGTTGCTAGGGTAATTTGGAACCTAGCTACCAGATTGCTTAAAATGCAAACTGGAGAGCTGCTGAATAAAAAGCCAAATAACTCAAAAAACCTTAAATAATACAAAATGAAAACCAATAACAAATTGTCTCAGAATATCACTCTCTGCATCATACTAAAAGTTATCTGACAGGTGAACCACCCCTTTAACTGTTCTAAATTGATAAGTTTTAGTTGATACGTAGAAGGAAATTCTTCTTGCACTTGGGGGTGCCGAATGTTGGGCACCCCCAAGTGATTGTATTTACTTACCTGAAACCCCAGGCTGGTGCTCCTATCAGCAGAAAACTGCAGCGGTTCTTCCAGTGAGCACCATGGATCGATTCTCTTCCGTCTTACTCTAACTTCACGCGGCTGTGCATGCACAGTAGACGAAAAACCGAACTTTAACTAAAAAGTCGGCTATTTCGTTCAACTGCACATGCGTCTGCCCCGGGAAATTTGAAGATAGAAGAAGCTGGAAGAGTGTCGCTCCGTGGTGCTCGCTGGAATAACCCCGGGCAGTGCAGTTTTCTGCTGATTGGAGCACCGGCCTGGGGTTTCAGGTAAGTGAATACAATCACTTGGTGTAAAATCCAGGGAAATGTATTATGTATATTATATAAGTGGGCCCACAAAACATCCCAGAGTTTCATTAAAGGCAGCTGTACGAATTGATACAATAGTTACTAATATTCCACAGATACTGCTGAGAAATTTATCAATTAATAATATCAATTAAATGTAGCAAATTGTAACAGTTCAGATTACTGGACTACTGAACTGACAAATTAAACTTTAAACTTCAAACTGCAATTTTAGGAAACCAGTGAAGAATAAAAGATGGAAAGCAATTGAAAAAAGTCTTCATTTATGGTGAACAATCTCAAAACAACTCAACTGGAAAAAGGATTTGGAAAGTGAACATCCCCTTTAAGCTTGTTGTCTGAGATCCAGTCATTGTATAAGGGAAAATAAAATATAAGTGAAGCAGTCAAATTAGAATGCAATGCACTGAATTTATTGGCACAGTCATATAATTTTAACCTTGAATTTGTTTGCTTCTTCATTCTTCTGTTAAACAACCACATGAAGTCCTGAAATGGAGATATTAGGTGGTATAGATTAATGGCCCCAGGAAGTTGCAAGCATTGATTTTATCACACTGTACTGCCTACATTAGCCTAGTACTGCCTTGCAAATAACATTTCAAATTTTTAATTTATGTTTAATTATGCTATTATTGCAAAGCAGCTCAGATGTTTGTATTAGGGTAGGACTACATGGAAGTTTTCGGCGTGATCGAATGCGCTGCAACAAAACGCCAGTGTCAAATCGCATGCAACAGAAATAAGGTAAGATATGGAAATGTTGCATGAAGTCGCAGCCCGATGCGACTGTCGGATGCAGTTGCAGCGTGCAGCGTCTGCAACTGACAGTTGTGATGCGTCGGATCAACGCTGCAACACCATCCAACAATTCATTCACTTACCTTATTTCCGTTGAATGCGATTTGCTCCCTTCCCTTCATATAATAAATTATCTAAAATATTTGAGGTTCAACTCTAATCTTTTATACTGCTGCTATATCACTGTCTCAATACAGTTGTCATGAAACAGCCTCCTTCTCTGCAGCAAACATTTTTTTGAAAAACCAAACTGCCCTTTACCTTCTCAATTCCTGCAAAAGGTGGCCTGTTTTGTCATATTGACTTCCTTGATTAGACAGGATTAGAAACAAACTGGGCAGCACTTCCTTGTTGAAAAGGTGAACCATCCAGTCATGTAAACAGTAAGATTAAGCACGGTGGTATATGCACACCCAATTTGTTGAGGATGCCATAAATGAGAATGATTCTCTCTTGCAATTTATAAATCTTTGTTAATAATTGTAATAATGGTAGGCATTGTATATGTTCATTTTAATCTGATTGCAAGGGCCAGACACTCCAGTCCAACAACATATTTTTGATTGTGTTTCTTGGAATTTTTTTTATTTAATTGTGGTTAAAAGCTTCTACGTGCTATAGAAAATATATAATACAAACATTTTCTGTGGTCCCATTTTTTTTTTTGCAGTTGTGCTTCAGTTCTTTTGAAAAGAGTGTTGGGGTTGAGCTGTACTAACTACACGGGACCTTGCTTTTAAAATAAAAAAAAAAATATATATATATTTGCTTGCAGGAAGTTGTGTAACTACCAAACAGTAATTTATCACATACCCCATTGCATGAACATGCACTTGCAACAGTGGGAGCACCCAATAAACATGCTTACACTAGGATTCTTAGATAACATCTGGTGATCTTGCTGTGTTTGGCAGGGCATATTTCAAGTGTTATTTCTAGTAAAAAAAAAAAATGTCATGTTTTTGTGCCTGGGCCCCATGTAATACTCTATTTTTATAGTTACAAGACTGGTCCTAGGGCTGTTTTAAATATGCCCTTATTCTGTTTGAAGGCTTCATTAAAAAAAATGAGACGCCGGGGCTGTTTCGCGAGTTTTACTGGAAATTTGCAAATTTTTCGGCGAAGCGAAACGGCGCAAATTTGCCCATCACTAATAAACACAAGAAAGAAAGATACTGGGCCCTTTGCATGGAAGAAGTAGAAGAACTACATTGATGACTGACTTTGCAGTTGTTTATGTAAATGAGCTACCCTAGTACTTGCCCCAGGAAAAGCAACTTTAAGGGTCAGGGCACATGCTCATATTCGGGGAGATTGGTCACCCGGTGACATTTCTCCTTTTCTTTGGGGCAAATAATATCCCAGAACTGCCTCTTGCCGGCTAGAATGTAAATCGCCAGCGGGATGGCACTCAGAGCACTTCGTTTTCCGAAGTTGCCCCAAGTTTCCTTGTGAGGCATCTTCGGTCGAAAACTAACCGTTCCGAGTGCCATCCCGCTGGCGATTTACATTCTAGCTGGCGGGAGGCAGTTTGGGGAGATTAGACGCCCCGAAGAAGAGGAGATTTGTCGCCGGGCGACTAATCTCACCGAATCTGACTGTGTGCCCTGACCCTAAAGGGGTTGTTCACTTTCAGACACTTTTTTCAATTTAATTTTAAGGTTTTAGATTGTTCACCAGAAATAAAGGCTTTTTCCATTTACTGTACTTTCTATTTTCTTTTTGTCACTGTTTTTCTAATATTGAAGTGTAAAGTTTTATTTTTCACCTTCTAAATCAGCTCTGGGAAAGGGATATCGCCGACTCTTTAACTGTTCTAAATTGATATATTTAGTTGATACATTTGTTATCTTTGTCCCTGCTGAGCAGAGTCCCAGAGTTTCATTAAAGGCAGCTGTTACAATACAATATACAATACAATAGTTACTAATATTCCATAGATACTGCTGAGAAATGTATCAACTAATTGTATCAATTAAATAGCATTGTGTAACAGTTCAAAACTCTCCTGGATCACTGAGCTGTCAGACCAAAACACTAGCGACACAAACATTAAAACTTAAACTTCCATTTTGGGAAACCGGTAACAAATAAAAGATGGAAAGCAATTGAAAAAATACTTCATTTATGGCGAACAATCTCAAAATAACTCAACTGAAAAAAGTGTTTGGAAAGTGAACATCCCCTTTAAGCTTGTTGTCTGAGATCCAGTTATTGTATAAGGGAAAATAAAATATAAGTGAAGCAGTCAAATTAGAATGCAATGCGCAGAACTTATTGGCACAGTCATATATTTCTAACCATGAATTTGTTCGTCTTTATCGTTCAACATGTTTTGCAATTTCCTTCTTCATTCTTCTTTTAAACACCCACATGAAGTCCTGAAATAGAGATATTAGGTGGTATAGATTAATGGCCCTAGGAAGTTGCAAGCGTGATTTTATCACAATGTACTGCCTACAGCCCAATATTGCCTTGCAAATAACATTTCAAACCAAGAGTGTTAGCTATTTGCTAATTTATATTTAATTATGCTATTATTGCAAAGCAGAGTTTTTTTTTTCATGACCCTTAATGCTTAGAAAAAAAAAAGTACAACTGCCAATACAACCTGGTGCTTGCGTTTCATCACACTTGTCATGGAATCTCTCATTAAGGATAGTAAAGTAAGCCACTAAGTATGAATCTTTTGGGTAGATTGTCCTGTTGCTTCTGATTGTTACTTGGCTGTGGTTCCCAGCTTTCTCGTGTTTCACTGCCAGCAATGTAGAATCCACATCACTGGCAAAAAATTTACAAAAAGCTAGCAATGGGAATTCAGCATTTCTGATTTCATTTCAAAGGAATGCAAAATTACTCATTGGTAGGTAACCAGTGTGCTGGAGTAGATGCTTTGGCACTCATAGGAAGCTCTGTCAATCGCTGTCCAACATCCACAATTATTGCCTGAATATAAGCCCCTGTAGAAATAAAAATAAAGCATGTGTGCAACAGTCATGCAGTCAAGTAGAATGTATGCATCCTTTTTTACAAACTAATAATCTTGTTTTTTTTTTTCTTCTCCAAAAAAGCTGTTTGTTTGCACTGCCTCACCTATGGCAAATAGCTTAGGGTGCTTGTATAACCCTCATGCAGTTCAGCTAGTTTGCTTTCTACCATATGACAAAAAGTTCTTTCTGCAGTTCTGTTTGAGAAACCACAGTCCAATAATTTCCTGGCAAACATTTATAAAGTATCAAGGGTAGACAACAGTAAAAAAAACATTATCCAATGTATTAAACAAAAGGAACAAATGTGACAATGGCATGTGCACTTTATTATTATCATACCATTTTTCTGTGTGTAAAGGAGACTGGTCAATTTAAGAAATTATTCCAAATCCTATTTTATAAAGTTAGTTAGCAAAATAAACTCAACTTAAACTATATACATTATTTCAATCTTGTTATTTTTAGTCTAGGAATTCACAATCACATCAAGCAGGCAGCCACCTTGCCTGGTGGTAACTGTTTTTAAGGCGAGGTTTGCATTTTCCCAAAATCTATGCACCAGAATGGGGTACCCGATACCCATTCCCACAAACTGGCTTCACAATTTGATTGTGAAAAGGCAGTGGAAATGTGGAGTGCAATGACATCTAGGAAGTGCTGAATGAAAAGAATTGCCTGCCCTGCCTCTATGCCTGAGGCATAAAGAAGAGGCAGGCAATATGTTACATAGTTATAGTTAAATTGGGTTGAAAAAAGACAAAGTCCATCAAGTTCAACCCCTCCAAATGAAAACCCAGCATCCATACACACACCCCTCGTTACTTTTAATTAAATTCTATATACCCATACCTATACTAACTATAGAGCTTAGTATCTGAATAGCCTTTGATATTATGTCTGTCCACAAAATCATCCAAGCCATTCTTAAAGGCATTAACTGAATCAGCCATCACAACATCACCCGGCAGTGCATTCCACAACCTCACTGTCCTGACTGTAAAGAACCCCCTACGTTGCTTCAAATGAAAGTTCTTTTCTTCTAGTCTAAAGGGGTGGCCTCTGGTACGGTGATACACTTTATGGGTAAAAAGGTCCCCTGCCATTTGTCTATAATGTCCTCTAATGTACTTGTAAAGTGTAATCATGTCCCCTCGCAAGCGCCTTTTTTCCATAGAAAACAACCCCAACCTTGACAGTCTACCCTCATAATTTAAGTCTTCCGTCCCTCTAACCAATTTAGTTGCACGTCTCTGCACTCTCTCCAGCTCATTTATATCCCTCTTAAGGACTGGAGTCCAAAACTGCACTGCATACTCCAGATGAGGCCTTACCAGGGACCTATAAAGAGGCATAATTATGTTTTCATCCCTTGAATTAATGCCCTTTTTTATGCAAGACAGAACTTTATTTGCTTTAGTAGCCACAGAATGACACTGCCCAGAATTAGACAACTTGTTATCTACAAAGACCCCTAGATCCTTCTCATTTAAGGAAACTCCAAACACACTGCCATTTAGTGTATAACTTGCATTTATATTATTTTTGCTAAAGTGCATAACCTTGCATTTATCAACGTTGAACCTCATTTTCCAGTTTGCTGCCCAGTTTTCCAGTTTAGACAGATCACTTTGCAAAGTGGCAGCATCCTGCATGGAACCTATAGTTCTGCACAATTTAGTATCATCTGCAAAAATAGAAACAGTACTTTCAATGCCCACCTCCAGGTCATTAATAAACAAGTTGAAAAGCAAGGGACCTAGTACAGAGCCCTGCGGTACTCCACTAACAACACTGGTCCAATTAGAAAATGTTCCATTTACCACCACTCTTTGTAGTCTATCTTTTAGCCAGTTCTCTATCCAGGTACAAATACTATGTTCCAGGCCAACATTCCTTAATTTAACCAGTAACCTTTTGTGTGGCACTGTATCAAATGCTTTAGCAAAGTCTAAGTAAATCACATCCACTGCCATCCCAGAATCGAGGTCTCTACTCTATGTGATGTACAGCTGAGACCTTAAATGAGGTATGGATGTTTTATTAGAAAAATTATTTGGGTGTCATGTTTAATATGAAAAGGACTTTTATTATACATTTTTTTTATGGCTGTATGACAGGTTCCCTTTAAGATAAAATAAAACAGCAGTTGATAGAAGCAGTTGCGACCTGTTGCAACCTGTACACATGTTTACTGCTATCTTTGTGTGTTAAACCCAATATATCTAAAAATAAATATAGAGAGAGAGAGATCTCCCACATAACCACAGCACATCTGTCGAAGCCAAGGTAGTTTAAGACATGACTCATTTAGGTTATTAATACTTTACATATAATCATAGTATTTTATTCTTAATGTGAGCAACCTGTAGGTCAAATATATTTTCCAGTGTTGGCTTAATAATTGATCTCAACAGTTAAAAAAAAAGAAAAAAAAAACCTACATGCGAGGCTGGATTTATTTAGTCTTACAAGCATACTATACCACTGGATACTTGCAGTAGACTTATAACTAAAGTTAATTGTGATGTAGTTTAACAGCAATTGGCATGTCACCCATTGAGCATTTTTGAATTACAGGGTTATCTGATAAACTTTATTGCTGGCACAATATTACTACATATAGTTACAGGTAGGGGACCTGTTATCCAGAACGTTTAGGAGCTGGGGTTTTCCGTATAATCATGTAAACATTAACTAAACACAATTAGCTGGTTCTGCTTCCAATAAGGATTGATTATATATTAGCTTGGATTAAGTATAAAGCATTGTTTTATTATTACAGAGAATTAATTAAAACAAAAATTGATTATTTGGATAAAATGGAGTCTATGGTAGATGGCCTTTCCGTAATTCTGAGATTTTCTCAGTAATGGGTTTCCGCATAAAAAATCCAGTACCTGTACTAGCATTGACATTGCTGCTGTCTGTCCCTAATCAACATAACACATATGAGATATGGGGAGCACCACTTACACTCTTCAGTTGTTGCTGCATACCGTCCTGCTGTTCCTTAGACGTACGGCCATGTCCACATTCAGCAAAATTTCACAGGAAAGGCAAGCAATACACCACTTCTTGCTGTGCAAATAATCCTTTATAATACACAAAAGCTATGAATATCTTGTAAATTATATCCTTATAAATGGTGAGTTCTGATGTCATCAGTTACAAACAGTGAGTTCTGATGTCATTTCTGTCACATGACTCACTGAAACGTGTGTATTATAATAAATAAAGTACCCCCAGTTGCAAAATATGAGGATATTAGAAGTAACCTCGGAGTTCCATGACCTGTTTAAAATTATAATATATATAGTATTTATATGGTCATGAAACTCCTCGGTAACTTATAATATCCTTATAATACACGAGGGGGTACTTTATTCACTATATTATAGCCAGTTTTACCACTCAAAGTACAGAACAACGTTTTGGGAGGTTTGCACCTCCCTTCGTCAGGTTCAGGATTATTTGCAGAGCAAGAAGAGGTGAAGTACTTGCCTTTGCCTAATCAACATAACACATTTCCAGGGGGAGGTTGAATAGTACAAATAAACCTTGGCTTGGGATGTGATGCATTCAATTAAAGAATATTTCATAGTTAGTTAAGTTTTTTTTATAGCTGTTGCCAATGCTTAAAGTCTCTTTGTATAGAGCAGCCAGCCAGGGTGGCAAAATCATTTCCTGGCATAAGCAAGCATATAGCACGTGGGGTATATAAATGCAATACAAACAATATTCTACCTAACAGTGATCTATTGGGCATTTTTATAACTTTGTCAGTTGAGTGTCCAAATTGGGTTTCATTGCAGAAGCTACTCGGCACCAATGATTGGGAACCAGCTACTGAGTCAAATTGGTAGATAACCGGGCAATCACGCGTGCATGGGTTTTGTTCATAATATCTGTGAATGACTTCTTTATGACTACATGCAATAATCACTTCTTTATCAGTGTCCTTGAATTTATTGGATTTAAGTGTGGTGCTGTGTGCAGATCTGTATATTAACCCTTTCAGGACAAGTACAGGCACTGTGTATGTTTCTAAGGCTGTTGTTACTAAAGGGGTACTAAAGTACTATTCTTATTCTGTAGTGTGATGATATACACTGTAAATGGTTTATCCGATATTGCAGAAAATAAGGGCTAGCATCTGGCTATATCTAATATATATTTTTGTATTTTTCAGGTTGTGTTGGAGTGGAGCAGGGACCAGTATCATGTGTTATTTGATACATACAGAGATAACATAGCTGCAAAGTCCTTCCAAAACCGGTAAGAGCCAAAGAAATAATTTGCAATAACAAAATAAAATAACATAAATCTTTTTTTTTCTAATGTTACTGATGAATTCATCATTAGAATTAAAGGAAAATAACCAGAAATAATATTGCTGCGGTTGCCCTTATGCGAGTGGCTAAATAAATATATTTCCACCCCAGCTCTGGTTTTCCTGGTACCCTCTTAGTGCCAATCCAAGTAACAGCATGGTATACTTGGCATAAGTGTGTGCCACAGATCAGCAGCCCTCTACCCTGCAGCTAGGATCTCAAGCTGACCTCCACTTGTGAAAATAGGTTTATAGACTGGTTCAGATCAAGAAGTAGTAGTAGTAGTAGTAGTAGTAGTAGTAGTAGTAGTAGTAGCTATTTGTTGTTGTAGTAGTAGTAGTAGTAGTAGTAGCTATTTGTTGTTGTAGTAGTAGTAGTAGTAGTAGTAGCTATTTGTTGTTGTAGTAGTAGTAGTAGTAGTAGCTATTTGTTGTTGTAGTAGTAGTAGCTATTTGTTGTTGTAGTAGTAGTAGTAGTAGCTATTTGTTGTTGTAGTAGTAGTAGTAGTAGCTATTTGTTGTTGTAGTAGTAGTAGTAGTAGTAGTAGCTATTTGTTGTTGTAGTAGTAGTAGTAGCTATTTGTTGTTGTAGTAGTAGTAGTAGTAGTAGCTATTTGTTGTTGTAGTAGTAGTAGTAGTAGTAGCTATTTGTTGTTGTAGTAGTAGTAGTAGTAGCTATTTGTTGTTGTTGTAGTAGTAGTAGTAGTAGCTATTTGTTGTTGTAGTAGTAGTAGTAGTAGCTATTTGTTGTTGTAGTAGTAGTAGTAGCTATTTGTTGTTGTAGTAGTAGTAGTAGGTGCTATTTGTAGTAGGTGCTATTTGTAGTAGGTGCTATTTGTAGTAGGTGCTATTTGTAGTAGGTGCTATTTGTAGTTGTAGTAGGTGCTATTTGTAGTAGGTGCTATTTGTAGTTGTAGTAGGTGCTATTTGTAGTAGGTGCTATTTGTAGTAGGTGCTATTTGTAGTTGTAGTAGGTGCTATTTGTAGTAGGTGCTATTTGTAGTAGGTGCTATTTGTAGTAGGTGCTATTTGTAGTTGTAGTAGGTGCTATTTGTAGTTGTAGTAGGTGCTATTTGTAGTTGTAGTAGGTGCTATTTGTAGTAGGTGCTATTTGTAGTTGTAGTAGGTGCTATTTGTAGTAGGTGCTATTTGTAGTTGTAGTAGGTGCTATTTGTAGTAGGTGCTATTTGTAGTTGTAGTAGGTGCTATTTGTAGTAGGTGCTATTGTAGTTTAGGTGCTATTTGTAGTAGGTGCTATTTGTAGTTGTAGTAGGTGCTATTTGTAGTAGGTGCTATTTGTAGTTGTAGTAGGTGCTATTTGTAGTAGGTGCTATTTGTAGTTGTAGTAGGTGCTATTTGTAGTTGTAGTAGGTGCTATTTGTAGTAGGTGCTATTTGTAGTTGTAGTAGGTGCTATTTGTAGTTGGTGCTATTTGTAGTAGGTGCTATTTGTAGTTGTAGTAGGTGCTATTTGTAGTAGGTGCTATTTGTAGTTGTAGTAGGTGCTATTTGTAGTAGGTGCTATTTGTAGTTGTAGTAGGTGCTATTTGTAGTAGGTGCTATTTGTAGTTGTAGTAGGTGCTATTTGTAGTAGGTGCTATTTGTAGTTGTAGTAGGTGCTATTTGTAGTAGGTGCTATTTGTAGTTGTAGTAGGTGCTATTTGTAGTAGGTGCTATTTGTAGTTGTAGTAGGTGCTATTTGATAAAGAGGCAGTTTTAAAAATAAGTGAGTTGCTTGGTCCCAAGCACAGATTGCGCTCATATGAAATTTTCTCAAGTTTACTACTAAAGCTTGTCGTATGTGACTGCTGCTGTGTGGCACTCTAATACTGGTGTTCTCTTATGTTTTGTTCAAGGCTGTGTCTTCCCATGCCCATCGATGTTGTTTACACATGGGTAAATGGCACAGATCCAGAGCTGGTAACACAGCTTCAAGAAGTCCGGGAGCAGATGAAAGAACGGCAGAGAGCTTTCAGGTATTGATAAGCATATAGGTGCATGTGTGTAGCCAGCATAACTTTATCTTCAGTAAAAAAGCAGACTTTAGCAATTATTTCTTCGTAACTTTGTCTTTCATCCAACCAAGTTTATTTGCCCTATTTGTTTTATTAGTTACTAAATATAAACCCCATAATTATGGTGACTGACTGCTAGACATTGATTAGCACCATTATCTATTACATCTATTCCCATATTTATAAGCCTTTACAGCAATTCTTGGCCCTGGACATATATGTGGGACCTATATTAACCCTTTATATGCCAGGTTTCAAGTCTTGCCATGTCATGTGTTGCCAGTAAACGAGTGCTATGGAATAAATTTAAGGGAATTGGGAACCTCAGAATTAGTGGTGTTTTAATTAACTTTATAATATTACAAAGCTACTTGATGACTTACAATAGTCAACTAATTGTCAATAATGGGTTAAAACAAGATGGATAGATATTACAGGTTAACCTTGATATAGTATATGTTACTATCACCTTCAAGCACAGTGACTTATTGAGGTTATTAGATTACTGTTTTGTCTTTAAATCTTTATGTAATTTTTGGCAATTTGTGATGCTGTATTGTTATTCATAATAGAACTGTTTTAAGCAAATACTGGTCATTTCCAAATAATAAATAACATTTATTACCATTTTGTCTTTCTTTATATAGAGAATTTCTTGGCAGAAACAAGACAGAGCCAACAAAGAGAAGGTAAGATGCCAATGCTATATAAATAAAGAACAATACATGAATGTGAGCATCAGCTGGAATTTGAATAAAAAAAGACATAGTTAAATAAACTTAGCAAATTGTTACCATGGGCAAGTTCTTTACTATACCTGTTTTTCAGGCACCAAAAATATAAATATATATTCTAGGCTGAGGACTATCCGTGCTTAAAAATTGCCATTCGGTAAAAAATGATGTTACTGTTACACTAAGCATAATGTACAAAAATTTTTTTGATGATGATGCTTATTGCTTTGTGGTATGATGGTCTCTCAATTTTAGCAACAAAGAACTGGAGTGTCTGCTTACTCATTGCATAAAGGTTCCAATGCTCATCCTTGACCCTCCACTTCCAGCCAACACCACCTTGAAGGGCCTGCAGGCTTCCCAGCCAGTCTTCAGCTCAGCAGTTAAAGTATTTCATGTTGCACAACCCAAGAACCCCTCTACGAATGTTACTGTAATAGCTTTTGAGACAATTCATGAAGGTAACATTTTCATCTAATGTAGATAAAGAACTAATGCAGAGTCATGTTTTTTTCTGTATTTGGTTTTAGTTCTGCACCTTGCCAGTTTGTCATTTAAATGCATACTGCCATCGCTTGTGAAACTTTTTTTATTTTCCTTTTTTCATTCCTTAGATAAACTTCACCTTTTATAAATAAATTGGATAAATACATTAGTTAGTCTCCCTCCAGGCATTCTGGTAGTATATGTACCTATCAACGGGTAAATAATACTGCCAAACAGTATTTTGGATTATTTGGATTATTTGATTTGGATTATGTTAATTTTTGCCAGAACAGACGTAAAAAATATAATTTTCACATAAATTATGGTCATGTGGCTAGGTTAGCCAAAGAGTCTGTGTAGGTTTCTGCATCCACATTAATCAATCTAAAACTGGCCATACATGGGCAGATTTAAGCTTCTGATTCAGCAGCTTATCTCTCTGTGTATGGGGCCACCCAACCAATATCTGCCTGAAAATAAGCCAGATGACAACCACATTTAAACTGGCCATAGATGCAAAGATCCGAATCCTCGAGCGATCGGACTTCCCCATCTCCCAACCTGCCACTAACCATTCAGACAGACATGGACTGAGATTCAAAATAGGCCCCGGCATTTCAGGAACACAGAGGCCCAAACAGCAGCCCCAACAGCCCCCTGCCAGCCCAATATATAGTGACTGTCTATGGCAATTTACAGCAGCCCCTCGGCATTTGCCAGAACCCACAGATTGCTAGTTCAGGCCTGCATTCAGATCAAATAAAGTAGAAAAGAACAGATCAGCTGATGTTCTGCCCCTGACAGCAATCGTATGTAAGTTATGTCCGACAAAAGCTAGTGACAGTCTCCCTCTGAAAATCGTACGATCGGCAATACATGCAGAGATATTGTCGGCAGCCAACAGAAATTTTTTAACCTGTCCGATCGACCAAACGACTGATTTCCACTGGACGAAAAATAACGGGACTCTCCACACACGGTCCGAAAATCGTACATCGGATCTTTGCATCTATGGCCAGCTTAATGCACCACAGAGCCATAGTCTTCTGGCTTCCTCTTTTTCTTGCGGCTGCTCATGTGCAGTAGCATGAAATGCAGAACTTTAAGCTATTTCATTCTACGCGCATGCGTCTGCCCCAGGAAATTTGAAGTTAGAAGAAACCAAAAAATGATCGCTCCGTGGTGCTCGCTGGAAGAATCCGGGCCTGTGCAGTTTTCTCCTAATAGGTGCACCACCCCAGGGGTTTCAGGTAAGTACATGTGATCACTTGGGGTGCCTAACTTTTGGCACCCCGAAGTGAAAAGGCCTTTCCTTCTCTTTTAAGGCACTAAACATCTTGTTAACCAGTGGTAAAGAAGAAAAAAAGATCTGCATCCAGCACATTAGGACAATACTGCACATAGCATTTTAAAGTATGATTGTTTTTTTGTCCTTTAGTGGTACATAATGGATCATGTTCTTCTTCAGTAGTATTTTATAATGTTATAGTCAGCAATATAATACTGTGCTTGGCCTAGTACATACAGGCAAGGAGTCTAACTCTGGCTATGCTGTTATGTTGTCTTGTATATAGTTCTTTTTGTAATGTCTAGTGCTGGTCAATCCAAGTAACATCAGTCTATTCTTTCTTTAGCGGAAAATGCCCAGGTGAATGCCTTGTTTGATAATCGTAAGGAAACAATCTGGAGAGGATACATGGTGGGTTAGATCATATGCTAATGCAAATAAGACAGCATTACCGAGTATTTTGATTTGTTGTACACATTTTGTAGTTTATTCATTGTATTTGTACTTCCATGATGCTCTGTTACATTTTCCCCAATTTCATTATGTATTTTTGTCTGGTGACAGACTTCTGAGCCTGATCAGAAGGGGCAGAAAAATAAGCCTATTGGAAACATATCAGAAACAAGGTGTCCTCCATAGTAAAAAAGCAAGCATATAAATTGAATTATATTGTCCATCTGTAGTACTGAGCTTAGTGATATGAGATCTGTTATCCAGAAAGCTCCAAATTACGGGAAGGCTATCTCCCATAAACTCAATTTTAATTAAATAATTCCACATTTTAAAGATGATTTTCTTTTCCTTTTGTAGTAATAAAACAGTACCTTGTCCTTTATCCCAAACAATATATAATGAATCCTTATTGGACACAGAACAATCCTATTGGGTTTAATTAATGTTAAAATGATTCCTTAGTAGACATGAAACTACGGAAAAACCCCAGGTCCCAAGTAATGGATAACAGTCCTATACTTGTAGTTTAATTGAGTAAAGTACAGTTTATTTTATCATCTGGTTCACAGATTGCTTTGTGCATTCATTTTAAAAGGGACACAATAGTGTGCCCAGGAGGTTTTTATATTACCATTTATTTATATTTTTCCTAAAATGCTTATTTTCACCATATTTCCCATTCCGGTCTTTTGATTGCATGCTACTTGCTGCATTATTGTCTAATTTTGTATAACTGCAGAGTTATTCCAGCAAGGGATTTCCAAAGATGCAATCTTTTTGCAATTTTATGCAAATTTTAAGAACTGTGTGCTGAACAAAATGATTACAGAATGCAAATGTTATGTATTTAAATACATTTGTTTTGTGTTTTTATTTCCAACATTCAGACCACAGATAAAGAAGCCCCAGGTTTAGTCCTTATACCAGACCTGGCTTTCCTAAGTGGATTTCCCGAAACATACAAGGAAACTGATCAGTTAAGAGCAAAACTGCCTGAAACTTTGTCCTCAAAAATTAAGCTGGTAAGAAGTTTATTGAGCCATTCTATTGAAAATGAAATTAAATAGAAGCACAATGTTCCACACTGCTTAGATTTACGTGGTGTATATAAACTCATGATGTTAAACGGGGTCATTACTTGAAGGGGTAGTTCACTTTTTTCACTTTAATCTAACTTTTAGTATGATGTAGAGAGCGATATTCTGAGACAATTTGCAATTGGTTTTCATTTATTATTATTATTATTAATATTTTATTAAATTAATATTATATTAATATATTTTATGAGTTATTAAGCTTTGTGTTCAGCAAATCTCCTGTTTCTGCAGTCTGGTTTCTAGTGTCCAAATAACCCTAGCAACCATGCATTGATTTGAATGAGGCACTAGAATATTAATAGGGGAGGGCCTGAAAGATGACTAATAAAAAGTTGAAATAACAATAAATTAGTACTCTTTGCTTTTTTAGATGGAGTAAGTTACCCCCATCTGAAAGCTGGAAAGAGTCAGAGGAAGAAGGAAAATAATTTATAAACTATAAAAAATAAATAATGAAGACCAATTGCAAAGTTACTATTTTAGGTCTGAGAAGTGCATAATATATCTATATATATATATATATATATATATATATATATATATATATATATATATATATATATATATATATAGATTTTCATTTATTGCAGACTGCTATACACAACATGTTTCGGGCCTTCAGAGCCCTTTCTCAAGTGTAAAACAAACACATGCTCCTAGGTGACCTTTTAAACACACCCACTCCACCCACTAATAATTCAATTAAGATTCTGTGCAAAAAAGTTTTGTTTGGTTTAAAGTCCAAAAATGTCCACATTAAACCTTGATTCAAAGTGTCTTTACACAAAGTGGCATTTAGAAACCATGATGGATATATTGTATCAATGTGCAGAAAAAAGTTTTCCGTATTCTTCAGGAAATGTCCACTAGATACAAAGTATCATTGTATACAAAAAAGTGTAAAACCTGTTAAAAGCAAAACAAACAATACATATAATAAAATCCAACTTCATGGTAATACTAAAAAAATGTATACCACATATTGCATTAAGGACATAATTGTCCCTTTCATAGTAAGAACAAAAAACTAAACACTTGAGACTGGAAAAAAGCGACAAGATTAGACCTATTACAACATTTTATTTTAATATAGTAGCCATGGATTTTACCTTAATAATAGAATAGTACATTCATTATTCAATATTCAAACTTCATTATCTGCGGGGCAAGAATTAAAAGGTTAGTTTTACAGATATGGTTTCAAACTCCATGAGTCCTTTAGACCATCTGGATGGAGTGTATTAAGTTTTTTTTATCCATTTACCTTCCTTTTGTGACAATCTCTTGGATCTATTGTCACCTCGTCTATCATACGCTACTTCATCAAGTACACACCATCGCAATTGCATAGAGTTATGCTTGAATTCAAAAAAATGTCTCGAGACAGAAGTATCTGTCTGTGTGTCTTTTTTGTAGTTTCTGATATTTCCTTTATGTTCCTGTATTCTAATCTTTACTTCACAGGAAGTTTGGCCCACGTAAACTAAACCACAAGGGCATTTGAGCAAGTATATAACATCAGTGGATTTACAAGTAGCATAGACATTAAGATTAACCTCATACCATTTTGTTGGGTTTTAGGACCCTTCGTTATAGGTGTGTGTGTGTGTGTGTGTGTATATATATATATATATATATATATATATATATATATATATATATATATATATATATATATATATATATATATATATATATATATATATATATAATTTTTTTTAAAAAAAAATCTGTATACTCTGGGGTTTTCCTGATTTAGAGATTTTTCTGTAATTTGGATCACCATACATTATCTACTAAAAAAATTGTAACATAAAATAAACCCAGAAGGATTGTTTCCTATGGGTTTATACAATTAAGTTACGATCAAGTTCAAAGCACTGTTTTAGAATCACCCAGAATAAGGAAATCATTTAAAAGAAAAAAAAAAAAAGATGTTTTTGTTAAAGCCTAAACTACATGGGAGATCTTGATCAAATTGTGGGCTCATATTTCATCTGACCCACAAAATCTCATCATGCAACAGCACAAGATTTTGTTGGACTCTGCAAAACCCCACAGTTAGAATGTAAGTCAGACCAGACAACGTCTGATGGTGTGTTTTGTTTGTGTATTTCCATTTAACAGTATTTTTTCTTTATATAAGGGCTAAACTTCATGAGCACTTTTGTAGGATTGTGTCAGGTCAACAAAATGCATCCTACAAGTTGGATTTAGTCCCATGGGTCAAAATTAAATGGAACCGACAGAAAAATTTGGTGCATGAATTACTTGTAAAATTTTCCATCCGACACAACACAACTGTTGGATATGAATGGTATCGGAATTACTTTTTTTTTTTATCTTGACTGTTAGAAGTAAAGGCATTATGAAAAGACTCCATCTGACTTTATCTGATCAGACTTTACATTCTAGCTTAGGAGGATCAGATTTTGCAGCACCCTACAAAGTCTCAAGAAGTCGCAGGCAGCAAAATCGAATTGGACTAAACGAAAAGTAGCAGGTAAGAACCACGCGATAAGACTGTCGAATGTGTTCACATCCGACAGTCATGTCGTTTCAAATAGAGTGTAGTTCTCACCTGCTACTTCATTCAATCCAATTAGATTTTGCTGCCTGCGACTTCCTCTGACTTGTCCAACAAAAGACGCCCTCGGAGTTCAGTCCTAAGAGGAAAAAAGCTGTCAGATTAAGCTTCCATGTGGTTTACATGTTAGATTTTTCGATTAGTCTAACTATATCCGACTTGTAAGATATGATCTGTTGATCAAACACCATCCTACAAAATCTCCCATTCAGTTTTGTCTTAAAATGTAGTCTATGTGACATGGCCTTCCTTACTTGCAGCTTGGTGGATAAGGGATCCCATCTACTACTGTAAAACCTGATATCCTTACATCGTTTTTACACAAGCTGTACACTGGAATGCTGCGCAAACTCTGTTTCTATATATTTTTTTGTTGGTCTTTGAACACATTTAGAGACGTTTTCCCCACTGCTGTCTCTATAGTTACCCACTGAAATAGCAAATGCATTGGTAACTAATATAAGGTTAAAGGTATAGCATACCCCTTTATTCAACATTAGTTCTATGAGCAGGGCTTGTGCTGAACAGTCTTTTTGCCTATTTTTTTTACAAACTGAATCAGCAGTTCGGTGAGAAGCCCTCTTTGATATGAGCTGTTCTATATCTGAAAGACGTTTACAGAGGTTTTAGCTGGGAGAAAAAGAAACGTGATTGTAAGTATGATTGTAGATGGGGCTGTGGAGACTGACCTGGGCAGTAAGCCTTGACAATTGATCAAAGGTTATCCTAACTGCTAGTAAAACAATGAAAGCACATTGCCTCAATGGGCCCTAATGTGTTCCACAAAACATCAGTTATGTCAGCATCAACTCTTTTGCAGGGAGGAAGGCTTCTGCTGCTTTGCAAAGGAAACAACAGCAGTTGTATTTCCAGTAAAGACCCATCATATGTTTGGGTGCTTGAAACTATATACTAAATGTGTAAGAACCACTAGGTGGAGCTCTGTCCCTATGGAAAGCGTGTAATGTTGCTGCTGACACTTCTTTATCTACAATGATCTTTTCCTCTCTTTCTAAACTAAACCCCCCCCCGTTGTGATAAGTTCCCATTGGCCCCTCTGCTGGCCCCCCCTGCCTGTCTTCCCCCTGCACAGTCTTACCCCTGAATTCTTTCCCCTCTAGAAATAGCGACCTCACTTGTAAAGTGAGCGCAGCGGAGCTCATGGGCGCCATCTTCTTCTCTTTGGTAATCCTCATGAAGTAAGCATCGAGTTGGCGCATGCACAGTTTGGAGTAATCTTCCAGTTCGTGACAACTGCGGATGCGCTGAAACAGACAGAAATTGTCGAAGTGGAGAGAGAAGACACAAAGATTACCGAATTGAAGAAGATTACAGGCCAATGGGGACTTATCACAAAATGGGGTTTAGTTCTCCTTTAAGTGCAGTTATAATAACATTATAATAACATACAGTTTATTGTACTTGAATGTAATTCCCCCAGCATGCCAGTTTCCTCCCATTTCCCAAAACCTATACAGAAAGTTAAAATGGTTCCTGAAGAGATTGAAATTATTGTTTGAATCTGAGAGTGGTCTTTGACTGTATATTCCACTTGGGCAGGAGCTGCTGTGACTGATGGCAGACCAGGCAATTGTAACTGCCAGTGTGACCTAAGAGAGAAAAGGCCAGGCTCTGCCTCTGTAAAACTTTCTAAAATTTGTACAGATTGGCATTACTGCAAAGTTTCTAGACATCACTGAAACCAGACATAATGATCTTCAAAACTATCCCTTTTTCAGAGCATTTTTAAATGGTTGGTATGTCCCCTTCTTCAACACACCTTCAACAAATAGGGCATGCGCTGAGCATTCATTTGTCTGATTTAATTAGGAAATAGCTATGCTTTTTTATTTTTCTATATAAATATGGCAAAATCTGAAGTTGAAAGTAAAGTCACATTCTGCTTCCTGTTTGTAAAGGAATCAAAACAAATCAGCATTCCAATTGCACTGGGCTGCCTCAGGTTGGTATAAGGGGGCACCAGCCTGGTGCTGGAGCAAGGGATGGGGTTGTTTATACAGTTTACTAATTAATGTATCTTCAGCACAAACCCCGTTCACTGTGTTAAAGAAGCAATAAACCATACCCATCCGCATCCCCAATTCCCCATCCCTACCCATCCTCATCCCCATTCCACTGTCTCCCCTCCAAGCTCCCTCCACACAAGAGCTATTCTGTTCAGTAGTCCCCCTGTCTGCTGACTTATTATAAATCTGCAGAGTTGCGCAACGGAGTTTAAAAGTGCCATCTTCTGTCCTTCTTCTACTCCTTTTCTTTTGTTAGTTGCCGATATGGATCTTGAGAGAGCCACTTAAAGGTGTAGATCTCGCTTACATGCTAATATAATGTCAGCTAACAAGTTTTTGTGCCACCACCTAAAAATGTTCACTCTGGTGATCAGCATGGGTTTTTGGACCAGCAGTTCTATTATAATGGATGTTTACATACTTGCATTTTTACAAGGCTGTCTTTTTTTTTGTGTCACTAACCTTAAACTGGCCATAGACGCACAGATTTTCGGATCGTGTGTGGAGAATGCCGATATCTTTCGTCCGGCGGAGATCAGTCGTTTGGTCGATTGGACAGGTTTGATTTTGACCTGAACGATCCCGCCGAGCACATTGCGCATCGTAATCGGATCGTTTCGGACATACGGCCGAACGTTCAGATTACCCCCGATATAGCCATGCTCGTTAATGGCATATCGGAGAAAGATCCGTTCGTTTGGCGATGTCGCCAAACGAGCAGATCTTTGTGTGTATGGCCACCTTAAGGCATCTATGGCCGGAGAATCCAGATAAGAGAGACCAACTGCTGTGTTTAAAGACTATTAGACTGCCCAGGCAAAACTTTCCCCCCACCCCCCCAGCGAGAAAAATATAGCTTTTTAATCAAGTTGAGGGATTTTTTTCAGTTCACTTTTGATACATTTTGCTTATTAATTGGGGTATAAAACTTCTCAAGTAAAAGGCGACTACATCTCCAATTTTGTGCCTTCATGAAAGCAGATTTCAAAGATAAGTAAAAATCTAATTCTAATCTAGGTCACATTTATTTGGCTGTTAACTTTTCCTAGTGTATTTAATTTTTCTCTCTTGAGCTAGAAATCCCTGAGCACATAAATATTACCTAAACCTAGTTATGCTGCAGTTGGAGCAGGACACAGTAAAATTATGTGTTAGATCTGCACAGCTGCTGGGAAAAGCTGTATAATGCAGCTTTACAAATGGTATGGGGTATGGGTGTTAACACTACTGCCATTACCATTCATTTCATTGCCATTTCATTTAGAATGAATGAGTGCATCATTCACAGAGGCATTGTTTTTTTTCTTTGTGCGATCAGCATGTTCTCTGCTTAAATAGCTCTGAGATTACAGTGAAACTGAATATGTGTCATGTAAATCTATGCTTGATCACTTGCCCTTCCTGGATAGAAGAAGTGTCCGTGCCAAATAACAGGGAATATTATACCAGTCAGCTGCCTCTCCAAATATTGTCTGTTGGGCTCAATGCAAATGTTGTTCTGTTTTTAGAAGGATACTGGATATGCCTTTTCTTGGTGCCGTGCAACACACTGAAATGACACACAGATCACAGCCCTTAGCTTGAATGTGTTGTTTGATAAATGCTCTATGTAAACTTTATGATACCTTATAGAGGCTGGCATACTTTAAGTATTTATATCTTAGCATCGAGGCCTGGTTGCCACTTCAGTGATTGATGAACCCAACTAATTTCAGTGATGAGAAGGTACAGCTAGGCCTGATTTAACAGGATTCATTTCTTTTGCACATTGTGTATCTTTGGCTTTACAACATATATGTGAATTTCAACCGCTCTAATGATCTTTACAAATTGTGACGTTTGTTTTCCTGCCTGAAAAAAAAAAATAGAATCTAAATAGAAATTTTGTCAAGACAATTGACAACTACTTCTCAATATATTAAAATTGCTCCACTGTGAATTAATATTTTCAGTATACAAATTATTAGTTAAGGTGCTGTTCTGACCTGCTGTCTTTAGTTATATGGCTGCAACTTGCTTAATTGTGAATGTTACATATTATATTGTATAAAAAACAGTATATGATATTTATCATGTTATGTTCGATCTTTCACTTCAGCTGCAACTGTACTCTGAAGCAAGAGTAGCACTGCTGCAACTGAACAACCCAAAGGATTTTCAGGAATTAAACATCCAAGCAAAGAAGAATATGACTGTAGAAGGAAAAGAGCTAACTTTGAGTTCCGCTTACTTGCTGTGGGATCTCAGTGCTGTCAGTCAGGTATGTCTAGAAGGGATGTTGCTCTATTCATCCTTGGAACTGTCTGAGTGTCAGTTATATAGTTATATTACTTGGTACTGTGGAGTCACAGATATCCGGTACTAACTAACACCAAAAATTTAAAATATTTAAATGAACAATAAAATAATACACTGTCACCTTGCACTGGTAAAACTGGTGTGTTCAGAATCACAACTATAGTTTATATAAACAAGCTGCTGTGTAGCCATGGAGGCAGCCATTCAAGCACAGAACACACATTAGATAACAACTAAGTACTAATGAATCGACAGAGCTTATCTGTTATTAGCTGTGTATCCTGTGCCTTTTCTATTTTTTTCCAGCCTGAATGACTGCCCCCATGACTACACAGCAGCTTGTTTATTAAAACTATAGTAGCCTACCTGAAACAAACACACCAGTTTTACCACTGCAGCATAATACTACATTATATTTACATTACTTTAAAACACTTTTTAATTTTTTGGTGTTACAGTTCCTTTAGGGCTCTAGACCGCTGTAAGAGATAAAAAAACTAAAATATCTGGGACACAGTTTTGCCAGTGCGGAGACATCATTATACCCACTTGTGTCAGTGGGGCAATATACCTTCTTTTTTCAACATGAGCTAAATAGGGATTGTGCCCAATATCTATTGTTTTTTTGTATTTCTCCAAAAAAATAGTAATAGTTTTTATTTTGTGCTTTATATTCGCATAGACAGAACACATTTTAAACACAAGTCCTATTTATTGTGCTCATTTTTTGAAAAGGGCTTTACTGCCCCTTTACAGGGAAACATTTCAAGGGAAATATTTTGTTAAAGTCATCCATTAATTTGACCTTTATATATTGGTACATTAAAGAAACATTGGATTGCATGGGGCACAGCAAGTTAAGAACATCTGCATGTTCCATAAACACTTTTACACATACTAAAACACTTTTTTATGCACACACAATAAAACACTTTACACTTAACTCGCAAACACCACACACAAACTCTCACCCTTGCTTTCTCATACTTTTTTGGTCCCATTTGTTTTTCCATGTTCAAATAGCCATAAACGAATTCACTCATACAAATTGACACGCTTGTACACTACCAGACACTCAGACTTTCATGCACTAACGTTTGATTAATTTACATTTGAGATAAATCAAAACAATTTCATTGTATGTGAACAAAAAATTGTCAAGCTCAGTTATGCTATGTGTAGCCAACATAGTATTATAGACATTGGGGGACCTTTTTCACATACAAAGGAACAAGAGGCCATCCTTTTATCCTTAATGAACTTTCATTTGAAGCAGCAAAAATGGTTCTGCCAGGCATTGTTCTGATGGCAGAAATTCCTTTATATGGGACCTGTCACCAAGGCATAAAAAGCTATATAATAAAAGTCCATTTCATATTGCAAAAGTGACTTAAGTTAGTTACCGACTGCATTAGTATACACCCTCTTCTATTTATATGTATTTAGTACATGCACCTTTTGCAGATATTCCAGCTTTGAGTCTGTGTGGATATGTCGGCTGCAGTTTCATTTCTGTTGCACAGGGATCATGAGCAAACATCTTGCTGTGGGGAGCTTAAATTAACTTTGTCTATATTTTTCATAACTCTATTTACTGCCTCAATGCTCTTAATTTTTTGAGACTAAACAAGATTGAATTTGCTCCAGTACAGCAACAATTGTGTTCCCTTTTCACCTTTGTGTTGGACATAAAACGTTGTTTTACATTTCTGCAGACAAAGAGGGGTAAAGGCATACTGTAAACCCCTTAAAAACAAAATTCTTATTGTAAACAAGGAATTTGTATTTTGTATCTGCTAGTGGCATGTTCCAGTCTGCTTATGTCTCATGTCCGCATACAAGTCACTATATAGCACTATATATACCCCTTTGTCAGGGCTCAGCCCCATCCATCCACTCTATATATGAACAGATATGTGTACAGAGAGGACCAATACCAATTAATGCCTTCTGTGAGTAAATCTAGGATCAGTGCACCTGCACAAGCATGTCTGCTTTGCTTTGGATGCCTTATTTGTCAAATGTCTCTATTATTTTGTATTCCACAGGTAAAGCAAGATGAAGATATATCCGCTAGTCGTTTTGAAGACAATGAAGAATTGCGATACTCTCTGAGATCCATAGAAATACATGCTCCTTGGGTGCGTCATGTATTCATTGTAACAAATGGACAGATTCCATCCTGGTTGAACCTGGATAATCCCCGTGTTACTATAATAACTCATCAAGTAAGCTGTTTTTTTCATCTTTGTTCACGTGCACCCCAGTATGGGAAAGATGGCTGTATTTTTTAAACAAAATACAGCCTCTTGCCTGTAAAAACCAAGCACTGTCTACCCCAGACACAAGTGCACAACATGGCACCATCCCTGGGATTTTAAATCTCTACTACAGTGCAGGGAATTGTGGTATGCAAGAGAAATAGTCTGCCATTGGAAAGTTCCAGAAGTTTATTGTTGATGTACTTTAAAGGAAAAATATACTGTAGTCATCATAAACAGTACATTCAACCTATTGTTCTTATTAAAAAATACAATTCATAGTTTTTAGTGAAGAACGGGGCATATTTTGGCACAAGAATACAAGTGTATGCATTTTTGCACTGAAAACTGCCCCTCATGTGGATGGCCCGCTTGACAGAGAACAATGATGTTACGATGATGGAAGGCGTTTTCTCCATCATAAAAATGCCTACAAGATAATAGGCCTTTTAAGCGGTTTTAACAGATACTTTATTTGGTGTCCATGGCAGCATGTTCATTACTTTGGCCTTCGCATCTCAGGGAGTACATTCCAAGCCTAGCTACACTTTACACAAACTACAAATAAATATGTCTTAGAGTACCTGCCCTACTTTATTTATCCTTGTTGTTGAATAGCATTTTTAAAGGCAATTAATCACAGTGCTGGCAATTAACAGTTTGAGCAGTCCCAATAATCTAATTCTCTGGTCTGCATCAGGAAGATTTTTTTTTTTAAATGATTATATTTTCTTTCCAGGAAATATTTTTGAATACTACTCACTTGCCTACTTTCAGTTCTCCTGCTATAGAAAGTCACATCCACCGTATTCCTGGACTTTCACAAAAATTCATATATATGAATGATGATGTCATGTTTGGAACAAATGTATGGCCTGATGATTTCTTCAGTCATTCAAAGGGACAGAAAGTAAGTAACTGTGTAATACACTCTTAGCAGTAGCCCTAAGAGCAGCAGATCAGACGTTCGGAGCTGATTTTTCCACAAAGCCGTCCTTGTCTGCACCCGGTACCTGCGCACGTAATGCATACTCACGTGTTTCTGCTCTGAAATATGATGCCAAAATAGGGGCTGATTTTCAGCCTGCGTTTTTCCGCAGGCCAAGAATCCGCTCCATGTGGCATTAGCATTAGCTACATTGTAGTCTTAATATTCTATTCTGCTTTTGCTGTTAGGTTTACCTAACTTGGCCTGTACCCAACTGTGCAGAAGGATGTCCAGGATCATGGATTAAAGATGGCTACTGTGATAAAGCCTGCAATAATTCAGCTTGTGACTGGGATGGAGGTGATTGCCTTGGTGAGGACATATTTATATTCTTTTGAAGCGGGATTGCATATTTAACTCAAGCAATTAGCTATACTATTTTTTTTTTATTTTTCTAAAACCTGTTTATTATTTGTAAAGTGGTGACAGGTAATTAATTTTGCTGGGGTACCTTAAAATCTATATTATATTTTGTTCCAACCTGTCCACAGCATTTGCTATATTTCACACCAATGATAAAGTATTTACAGGTTTTTAAAGGGATTCTTTCATGACTTGTATGATGTAGTTTTTATTTCTAAATAACACTGTTTACACTGCAAATAATTCACTCTGCAATATAAAATTTCATTCCTGAACCAGAAAGTGTATTTTTTTAGTTGTAATATTGGTGTGTAGGCAGCCATTTCGGGTCATTTTGCCTGGTCATGTGCTTTCAGAAAGAGCCCGCACTTTAGGATGCTTTCTGGCAGGCTGTTGTTTCTCCTATTTTTTCCATGACAGTATCTCTTTCATTTTCTCCTTTCATATCCCAATGGGATCAGTTAATAGCAAGGCCACTAAGGTGACTTGATGCTTACAAATTCTTGTCTAGGTTGGCACACAAGTTTAAAATGTTAACATACATTCCGTCCTAGGAAATACTGCAGCAGGACGGTTTCCACCAGCAGTGCCTGGAGGGCTTTTAAATGGTCAACAGTGGCAGCCTGGGATTGGAATAAGTGGTGTTTCCTACTGTAACCAGGGATGTGCAAACTCTTGGCTTGCTGACAAATTCTGTGACCAAGCTTGCAACGTACTCAGCTGTGGCTTTGATGCCGGGGACTGTGGACAAGGTATAGTATGCACTGGTAACTGTTGGCTATTGAATTTCAAACAATAATTTATAGTTTGCTTAAGAGGACATAGGAAACACAGTCTGTTAGCACACCAAATCATAATAGTTGGGCAAACTTACACTCTTCTGATCCTCAATAAAGCTGTTTGTGGGCTCTTTAATATTATTTCTCTTTGAAGTTGTCTAGTCATTTTGGTCTGCTTTAGAGATATAATCAGCTTTTACTACATTACATTTTGAGGGATATGCACTTCCTTTGTGAGGATGAGGAGGCGGAGACCACCTGAAATAGTGATGTGGTAATGGCTGAATTAAGATCATAATATATTAGACAGACATACAACTTTGGGCATCACATACTGTACATCATTGGCAATTGCCATAGTACTCTGATTCAGGTCCTCTTGCAATTGCTGACACTAACCATGCACTGTTAAAGCCAATTCCAAAATGAGGAGGTGGAAGATTGCTGACAAAATTACCCAAAGCCCACCAACCCTTCTTCACTACCCTTAAACAAGAAGACCATTTGTAGGCATGGAATAGTATCCTATTCCTATATTGCTTCTCTATAACTCCATGTCATATTCTAGACTTGTTTTTTCTTTCTTTCTAGATCATTTCGATGAGATGTACAAAATAAATATGTACCTTAATAAAACACACTACATAGTTCCGAAAGGAGAACATTTACCCTACTTCAGTTTTGACAGCATGGCCAAAAAAGTACTTGATGGTGTCTATAGTGATAGTCATATTGTACGGCATGCTTCTGCAGCCAATAAATGGAAGACAATCCATTTGATAATGTATCCTGGGATGAATGCAACTTTGGTCCATTTTAACCTAACATTCCTTAGCCTGAGTGACACAGAGATAAAAATGCAAATAGTCATAGATGTTGATACAAGAGATGAGCACAAACAAAATATTACATCGGCATCGAGCAAAAAAGCAGCCATGCTTACAACGCCTACACCAGAAGCAGAGATCTTATTTGAGGATATTCCTGAAGAAAAACGGTTTCCGAGGTTTCGAAAGTATCCACCTGTGACAGACATGCGCTTAGATATCCGTATCCCAACTATTAACCTGTCACGTCTCCCTAACGAAGTACAGCTTGCTCTTCAAAATCTTAACCAAAACCTGAAAAACGGAGACATAACAATAAAGGGTTTTAATCTATCTAGACTGTCTCTACTGGAACCTTATTGGTCATTAGCTGATCCCAGAGACCAAAGTTTGAATGACAACACGCATAACAAAGGTAACATTCTGCTGAATGAAAGAGACAATAAAACCCTAACTGAACATGAAATCGATCCAAAATCTAGGTTAGACAAAAGAGTTGCTGATATTGTAAATGATAAAGAAAGTCATGCAAGTAAAAGCATTTCTCCTATAAAGAGGTTGACTGACCTACTGCATAGAGAGTCACAAATGACCAAGGCTGCATTGCAAAAAGATGCCATTGAAAGATCTGAAAACATAGCTGTGGTTCCAGGAAGGATGTTACAGGAGTATCAACCAAATTATAAAGGATTTTTACCCTGGGAAAAATTTAAGTATTTTCAGGATCTCTTGGATGTGAGTATATACTTTTCTAGCTCTCATTATTTTAGGGAAATGATTACTTGATTTAAAAAAATGTTTTTTTGACAGGACCTCTGCTTTGATTCAAAAAGCTGTTTTTGGGGTTTTACTACATGTAATTGTACATGTACTACACGTATAACGGCCCTATTTGGGCATCTTTTTGTTCCTAAAATCATTCTGTGTACAGCACAAAAGACTTTGAGCGGCTGTACTGCTCAACAGTGGTTGGAAGGCCAAACAGGTAAATCTCAATGGAAGTGTTAAGCTGGCCATAGACGCAAAGATCTGATGGTACGAATCGAGGATATGGAGTGTCCCGACATTTTTCATCCGGTGGAGATCGGTCGTTTGGAATGATCAGACAGGTTAAAAGATTTCTGTCGGCTGCCGATAATATCTCTGCGTGTATTGCCAACGTACGATTTTCAGAGGGAGTATGTCACTAGCTTTGGTCGGACATAACTTTCGTACGATTGCTGTCAGGGGCAGAACATCGGCTGATCTGTTCTTTTGTACTTTATTTGAATCGGAATGGTTAGTGGAGGGTCGGGAGATGGGGAAGTCCAATCATACGATGATTTGTTAGATCGGATCTTTGCGTCTATGGCCAGCTTAAGGGATACATGACTTCTGTTTATTCCAGGTTAACTGATGGCCTCCCATATATTCTTATAAGCGACAGACCATATCTTTTGAACCATCAGGGACCCAAGGGGGTCCTCCTAAATGATTGAGCAACTTGGCTGAAATATGCTCTCCTGTCTTTATACATAGCCAGCTTAAAGGAGAAGGAAATGTTAGGCACCCTCAAGTGATTGTATTTACCTGAAACCCCAGGCCGGTGCTCAGAAGAAAACTGCCCGGCTTGGATGTGCCTAACATTTGGCACCCCCAAGTGCAAGACAACTTTCCTCCTCCTTTAAGGCTGCAATTGATCTCCGAACTGGTAACTTACATCACAAGCTTATGTAGCTGCATGCAGACAAAACTTTTTCACAAGCTTTAGTTACCTGGTATAGGCCCAGAGCACTGTTCTTGCCCAAAATCAATCATGTTGCCTTTTTTCTGTCATTGCCCCAGGAAGAAGCTGCTTTGCTCAGTGATCTTTCGTACATCACAAGCAGTAAACATGTTGGCAGGAAGCTGCAGGACACATTTGCGGACTCCCTTCGTTATGTGAATAAACTCCTTAATAGTAAATTTGGCTTTGCTTCTCGGAAAGTGCCTGCCCACATGCCTCACATGATTGACCGCATTGTTATGCAAGATCTTCAGGATTTGTGAGTATACTTTGCACTCTAAGTGACTTTTGTTGATAGAGAGGTGGTGCCTCTAGCTCAGGTGTGCCCATATTGTACTAATGCGGGGTCTAGGAGAAGAGATAAAGATATCCCTTCTTGGTCACCTAAACAATATTAATATTAAGAGCTAACTTCCTATAAAACCAAAAATCCCAGAGCACTTATAGTGAAAACAGATTGGAAGATTAAAGATGAGGTATCTTGAGTCAGCAAAGGCGCACCCAATTAGCATTTCCAGAAAAAATGGTTAAAAAAAAAACCCCCTAAGGTATTATCAAAAATGGTATAAACCGTTTGTTTAAAATATTGAAGCCTCGGGGTCTACTTTTAGTGATGTTGTCCCATTATGATCTACATCAATAATAGCATTGTTAACATTCTGTTCCAAGAAATATATTACTTAACTGTTGATTTATGAGAAAATGTATATTGTTATATTTAACAAACAGCTATTTATTAAAATAACATTAACATAAGAAATATCTGAATGAAAAGCATGAAACAGGAGGGTGATTTAGACAAGCTGTTTGTTGACAGTGTCTTGAGATCTACTGATCACCAGCTAAAGGTGTGTGACAGGTTATACCACTTTCAAATCTGGTTGTTCCAGGGTTCCTGTCCTTATTCACAGTGGGCATATATGTATCCTCCACAAGTGAAGGCGCCCCTCTTGTGCCTCTGAGTCCTATGGGTATACCGGCACTAGGCACATCTGTTATGCCATTTTAGCATGCTACTAATTAGCATATGCAAACCTGCACACTATTTTAAATTAAGGCCTAGTGTATCTGCTTCCCTAGCTGTGTAATACACTGGGGCAAATTCACTAAGATGCGAAGTTGCGCCAGGCGCAACTTCGCCGCACTTCGCCAGGCGTAGTTTCGCCAGCGCTTTGCAAATTCACTAAAATCCAAAGTTGCGCACAGGGGTAGCGTAAGGTTGCGGAGTTGCGCTAGCGTTGTTTCGCTATATAAAGCGGAGTTGCGCTAGCGAAGGCTAATTTGCATACGGCGTGAAATTCAAATTTCAATGGAGGAACACGTATCTGCACTACAAATGCCTAGAAAACCTTCAAATCTTCAAATAAAAATGTTATTTTGCCCTACACATGTGCCCACTGTCTAGGTAATGAGTCAGGAAAAGTAGGGGGGAGGAAGGGGAGCCACAAAAATTTTTCGATCTTTTTCAGCCTATCAGCCATCATGTAGAAAACACGCCAGCGTTTTTTGGGACTTAGAAAAAATTTTGACTTTTTTTGAAACAATCCCTATCTACTCTATTGCGCTTCGCCAGGTCTGAGGTGGCGAAGGAAGTCTAGCGTAAAAGGTAGCGTTTGCTACACTGCGCAAGTTAGTGAATTTGCGTCGTTTCGTCGCTAGCGAAGATTCGCCTGCCGTAAGGTTGCGAAGTAACACTAGCGAAACTACGCCAGCGTTCGTTAGTGAATTTGCGCAGTAGCGAAAATGCCAAACGCTAGCGAATTAACGCTAGCATTCGGCGCTTCGCGCCTTAGTGAATTTGCCCCTATGTGTTCAGTATAATGGACTATATAATCAATTTTGTATCCCTCAAAGGTTCATTATGTTTTTTGTGTTTACAGGTACCCAGAGGCATTTGACAAAACCTCGGCCCATAAAGTGCGTCACTCTGAAGATATGCAATTCGCCTTTTCCTATTTTTACTATCTGATGAGCGCAATACAGTCACTGAATATTTCCCATGTATTCGAACAAGCAGACACTGACCGTTCTGGTGTTTTGTCTGACAGAGAGATCCGCACATTGGCTACAAGAATTCACCAACTGCCATTAAGTCTGCAGGTGTGTTGTAGTGTCAGAGCTCCAACCTCATTATTTCTATAAAATGCTTTAGATTTCTTCAGTCATGGTGCCAGATTCTGTGCTTTTAAGTAATATGCCATATAAATTGTTGATTGGGTACCCAGACACATGTACTAATATAATTTCTTCCCCTAAACCATTCTGCATCTGATTCTTAGCGGAGAAATTTGAATATTTAATATTTATTTAAGTATTTCCTCATAATAACACAACAAACCATTTAAAAATGCACGTTTTGTTTGTCTGTTGGCATCATTGTATTTTCTTAATTATGTGATTTGTATTTGGGCCAATTCATGTTTGTTTTCACTAACAGGATCTCACTGGCCTGGAGCAAATGCTTATTAACTGTTCCAAAAGCATCCACTACAACAGCACCGACAAAGGAGTTGTCCCCCCAACACAAGAATCCTACTATGATCCTAACTTGGTACATTTTACAATTACAACTTCTAACTGAAATGTCCAGAAGAATTCTTCTATTCTATTGATAAGGAACAAGAGAGAGAAACAAAGGGGGTGACCTAAGTTTACAGTCAGTCGGTGACCAAATAAATCAATTTATCGATATTGGTCTTTATATTTTTTTTAATGTATTGGTGTAGCTGAATGTTATATCAGGGCTTATGGGGGTGTAAAAGGGTCAAGGTTTTCCCAGTCCAGTTACTCAAAGTAACCAATAAGCAGTTTGTATTTACTGGTCTATTACAATTAAAATAATAAAAGGAACAATAATATTGTTTGCTATTGTTTACTTGCCACAATATTACTTCTTTATCCCCTACATGTAATAAAAGGCACAAAGTTTGCCCAGGAGCAGTTACCCATAGCAACCAATAAGATGTTTGAGTTTAAACAGGTGACCAGTAAATACTACATGCAGATTGGTTGCTATGGCTTACTGCTCCTGGGCAAACTTAGCGCCTTTTATTACATAAACCCCATGTATTATATAGGCTAAGCAATGTTTGATTGCCGCTACTTGTTGTGGTCTGCAAAATGCCAATAGGAGCTAAATCGGAGACAGCTGCTTTTCAGGATTTGTGCCATTTGATTTTCAGACACTTTGCTATTTATTAAGCCACAGACTGACTTGTACAACCCCTGCTACTTTGTTCACCACCACCTGGAGCAGTTATCAGAATATTGATTATGCTAGAGCCCTAACTGTACCACTAGCCAGATATTTGTACAGCATCCACTATAAATGGGGATAGGGGGTGCTGGTGCTGATATTAGTCTAACAGAGGATTCTTACTGTGTATTAGTTAATATTATTTGAAATCCGCCTGTATTCAAGTGCAATGTTTGTGTGTTTACAGCCTCCTATTACCAAAGTCCTTGTACTAAGTTGTAAGCCTGTAACAGATCTAATACGCAAAGCATACAAGGACAAGAATAAATACAGGTAGGTGTAACTAAGAATGTTTTTATTATTTCATTTACAATTGGTGATCTTCTTTATTCAGATAATTGTAAGGACTGGAAATCCTGTGACTGTTTCTCTTTATTTACTCCTTAACAAAAGCAAGCTGCCACACTCTATGACTGGGTTGTCCATAAGAGCTTTTTAAATATGGCACAACTTGTGAATATGTATGTGCATGATCTGCGTTTGAATTACGCCACAACTTTGTGGCGGAGAAAATATTCGCAAACTGCGAATTTAAGTTACTTTCAACAATATTTTTCGCGCACAACAGCCTCGCACCGTGGGCCCACTCATGCAAACACCTGTCTCATTTGCGAAAATTTATTCGCAATGCGAATTCACAAAAAAAAATAAAACCGGAAAGACGGGCACAGCAGTGCAATATTTTAGCGTTCAGGAAAAAGCATGGGCAGAAGAACCATTTGGGAATAAATATGCGCTGCACAAACTTTATAAATGACCCCCACAGTGTTACATTTATATTGTAGCAGGAAGGTTTTTTTTTTATAGCATTATGTTCTGCACCAAAAATAGGTTTACTGCAACAAAGCCGACATATCAACAATATATCTAAAATATCTTTTAACTGAACTGTACCATTTATGTGTCAGAAAAGTATGTAAAGCTTCTAACATTTAAAGCTTAATGATCATATCATTTTAAACATTTCCTGTACCTAAAACCACCCCTGCTGCTTCTTCTATAGAAACTACCTAACAACTAGTACAATTAGTTTATTAACAGCCCGTCATACATCGATTTAATGCAAATATTTAGGCTGAAAAGTGCTGGAACAGGTGCTGTCTGGTGAGTCATTTTAAAGTAGGAAGCAGCAGGGGTCATATGGTTGTTCTGAAATTAGTTATATAGTAGAACTCTCAAAAAGGACTTTTAGTGGTTGCTTTCTGTCTGTTAATGCTTTTTTATAATGTCGTTTGAGGTTTGAAATTATGGGAGAGGAAGATATTGCTTTCAAAATGATTCGTACCAACGTCTCGCATGTTGTTGGGCAGTTAGATGATATCAGGAAAAATCCCAGGTAGGAGCTGGTTCCTTACATCTTATGTGTGTTTTGTTTTTTTTTGTTACTTTTTACCTTTTTACTTAAAGGAACAACAAGATGTGCTACAGACACTAATCATTTGAAGTGCCTACTTTTAATGAGTAGCTGAGAAAAGTGCAATATTGCCAATTGTTTGAGGTTGCTCTGCTGACCAGAAGGGGGAGAAATGCCTCCATTAAAGTGTAGTGTCTGTTGGCTCTAGCTAACAAAAAAAAGTCCTATGTACTATAAGCCCAAACAGGGCTGCCATCAGAAATCAGTAGGAAAAAAACATTGGTGGCCACAAACCCTCTACAAGTTATAAAAAAAAAAAATTGGTGTCCCTACAAGTTATTAAAAAAAAAATCATTAGTTATTTAAAAAATGTTTGTGGCCATGGTCCCTACAAGTTATAAGAAAAAAATACACTGCACTTACTATAGCCAGGGAGCTCAGGTGCCTCTTTTTTCAGTTTCCTGCTCTCCGATTCTCGGTGAAGTTTATGTCCCGGTAAAGCCGCAGAACCATCAGAGAGGGGAGGACTTTCCCTGCAACCAGGGTTTTATCTCAATGAGCGCTTCTAAAAATATATAATTAGCAGCTTGGTGAAACGTGGTTGCTGATGTGGACTCTTCCTAGCATCATGTTGTGTGGGACTGGGGTGAAGAAATGTTTTCCTTATTACCTAATGTGCCTTGGTATCATTTCTTTTGTATCTAACATTATATTTCTGGCTGGTGTATATGAATGAAAGTTGTCCTGCCTTTGTTCACACTGCAGAATTCGTCTGATTTAATTAGACGAAAAATCAGATGAAAAAATGTCCAGTTCCAGGATACCAATCAGTAATTCGTTTTTACTGTTCAACAATAAAACCTGCTAGATGCTAAAAATTGGTTGCAGTGGGCTACTAGCCTGGAGTGAAGTCATTTCTTGTCCTTGCCTGCTCAGCAAACCTAACAAAAGTGTGGGGGTTCAGTTTGCATAAGGGTACGGCTGGTTTTCGGAGAACCCCAATTCAGTTACGTGCAGTGCAGCCCTGTACAAAGTGCTTGATTTGCATGTATTAGCAGACCAGTAGGGAGGAATTGCGTTCCTTTAACCGAGTTACAAAATTTACATTTCAGATTAAGAGGCACATTTATCAAGGGTCGAATTCCGATTCATGTGAGTTTTTTTTTTTTTTTTAAAACTCCCACAAACTCGAAATTTGACCAATCGACATTTATTATATTATATTTTTTAAACTCGGATGAATAGGATCGACTCGAAAACTTGAATAGAATTTGAACGTCAGAAAGGTTGGAACCAACTTCAAATTGATCCCTGGACGTCTCCCATTGACGTAAACAGCAATTCGGCAGGTTTTAGGTGAATAGTCAAATTCGAGTTCTTAAAGGGCCAGAGTATAATAAATCTCGAAAATCAAATGAAAATTTTTTGAAAAACTCGAATCAAATTTGAATAACTCCCTTGTTGATTTTGACCGTTTTGACCAAAAATTCCAATTTTGAATCTTCAAGTTGACCCTTGATAAATCTGCCCTTTAAAGTTAACTATATGCATTTTCTTATGTTGAGGGCAATGGTAAACTAGATGGTTCCCCCACATTTCAACTAATTCAACATTTCAACAAATTTTACGGGCAAATTTTACACAGGCATTGCCACATATTGATTCTAGTTACAATCAAAAAGAAACAATAAAGACACACACACACATGTTGTTAATGGCCAATAATGTGGGTGGGGAGCAGCAACCATATTTGTATTATTTGTATAAGGTTACAATGCTCAGTCATTCATTGCAGCGGGAGGGGCGGAGTTTTCACATGTTGTGCATTACTATTGCCCAAGGTTCAGTAAAACCTTAGGTTGGACCCTAAACCTAAATGGCCATTTATATAAATAATGAGAAGCTCTGAATTTTTCCAGGAAATTTATCTGTCTGAATGATAATATAAAACACAACCACAAGGATGCACAGACAGTGAAAGCAGTCCTGCGGGACTTCTACGAGTCGATGTTTCCAACTCCTTCTCAGTTTGAACTGCCGAGGGAATATCGCAACCGGTTTCTTCACGTGCAGGAACTGCAGGATTGGTAAATGTTCTGTTGATTTGCAGCTTGTGTAGAGAGAGAGGGCAAAAAAGTGACAGTGGTTCGTAAAAGGATTACAGCAAAATGTGCTACTTAAAGGAGAATTCAACCCCTTCTGCGCTAAAATCCCTACCCCCTCCCCTGTGTTGCCCCCCCCTTCCTCCCCCCTGGGCAAATGCCCCTAAATTGTTACTGACCCCTCCGTGCAGTTCCTCTCCTGTTGAGTTCACAGCAGCCATGTTTGCCTGTGCGCTCTTCTTCCTGTATTCACCGGCATTTGGTGGCGCATGCGTGGTAGAGGTATTTACCGGTATGGATCTACTGCGCATGTGCCCCTAAAGTCACGAAGTTTCTGATTTCTTTTTTCAGAAACTTCGTGACTTTCGGCGCATGCGCAGGATCCCATGTTGCCAATTTCTTCCATCTATATTGTACTTAATATCCTTTCTCCCACTTGCTGAGGCCAGACATTCTCTAAATTAGGTTTGACCACAATCCGTTTTGCTGGGTCTACTACCTCATAGGGACAAATTAGCAGTTACTCTGCAATCTACTGCATTGCTGTTTTAGGGTAAAAAATTATTTTATTGGATATAAAAAAGTTAAAATATAAATCACCCCACATAGAGTCTAATGCGTTTCATGCTTACCTAGCACTTAGTCATAGGCAGTTTCTAATGGGACACATGATCCAATAAAATCATTTTTACCCTAAAAGCATCCATATAGAAACATTTTTTTGAATAAAATGTTATACCTCTGTTTGGTCACTAAAGGATTCTAGCATGCCAGAACTTGATGTCTATTATATTTATAGTTCTATATCCAAGACTCTAGCTATACATCTAAGTATATATACTTTAACATGCTGTGTTTTTCAGGAGAACTTACAGAGACAAGCTGAAATTTTGGACACATTGTGTCTTGGGAACCTTGATCGTGTTTACAGTTGTCTCCTTTTTTGCTGAACAGGTACGTTTTCTGGCATAATGTTTTGAAGAATTAAAGGGGAAGTAAATCACCCAATACATACAGGCTTGCTCATACTCACATCAAAGGGGCTAAACTACATAGGAGATTTTGTAGGATGGTACTGGATTGACTGATCGCTTCCTACAACATGGAAGACTAGCCACTCAATGAGACATGCCTGTTGGAAGGGAGCGCTGCATGCTGCTTCTTTATCCAACAAGATAAAATCTAATGGTGTCTTTTACTATTCATTGAAGATGCTTCAACAAGCCACACCATCCAACTTTATCTGATGAAACTTTACATTACAGCTTAGGGGATCAGATTTTGTAGGATCTAACAAAATCGCATTCTGTTGCATTGGCAAGATCAGATAAAATCTGACCCACAAAATCTCCCATGTAGATTAGCATCTAGCCAGCAGACTTCAGTGCAGCCAAGTGGTGTGCTGATTAACCAATCAGACTTGCTGTAAGAGTAGTCAATGGTTTGGCAATGCTGTCCCTTTAAAATGAAACACTTAAGTAAAACTGGCAAGTTCTCAACTTCTATTTCATATGTAATAAACGATCATTATATTGTCTCATTTTAGCTTTAAACAAAGCTTAGTTATACTGCCATATTTCTATCATGTGGCATTGTTTAAAGGGATTCTGTCATGATTTTTATGATGTAGTTTTTATTTCTAAATTACACTAGAAATAATTTACTCTACAATATAAAATTGAATTCCTGAACCAGCAAGTGTATTTTTTCAAATTGGAATATTGGTGTGTAGGCGCCATCTCAGGTCATTTTGCCTGGTCATGTGCTTTCAGAAAGAGCCAGCACTTTAGGATGGAACTGCTTTCTGACAGGCTGTTGTTTCTCCTACTCAATGTAACTGAAAGTGTTGCAGTGGGACCTGGATTTTACTATTGAGTGCTGTTCTTAGATGTACCAGGCAGCTATTATCTTGTGTTAGGGAGCTGTTATCTGGTTACCTTCCCATTGTTCTGTTGTTTGGCTGCTGGGGGGGAAGGGAGGGAGTGATATCACTCCAACTTGCAGTAAATAGTGACTGAAGTTTATCAGAGCTCAATCAAATGACTGGGGGCAGCTGTGAAACTGACAATATGTCTAGCCCCATGTCAGATTTCAAAATTAAATATAAAAAAATCTGTTTGCTCTTTTGAGAAACTGATTTCAGTGCAGAATTCTGCTGGAGTAGCACTATTAACTGATGTTACTGTCATGTTTCCCATGACAGTATCCCTTTAACAATGTTGTTGTGGGTATGTAGGAATGAGGCATTGGCTGCCATTTGCATTAATGTTCTTCTCCATCCTGCAGTTGATTGCACTTAAAAGAAAAATATTTCCCAGAAGAAGAATGCAGATTGAAGGCAGTCCAGAAAGAAGTAAGGTGTAAAGAAGCTACTGATTGCGATAGGACTTCAGTGCTTGTGAGCTGACAAGCCTCAGATCCCCTGCACAAGTATTACAAGAAAAAGAAGGTTCGAAGAAGCATTGAGCACGTGCTCTGAGATCTCTGGCTCCAGTAAAGTGGTTTCACTTGACAAGCATTATCTCCTGCAGAAGGATGTTACAAGAGGCACAGCTGCGTGGGAATGGCACACATCTATATACAGGAGAGCTAAGCTGTTGTAGGATATCAAGCAAGTCAAGCCCATGATATTTATATTCCAGTGGATTGTGGAATTACACAGCTTCTCCGGTGCCATACAAATGGTCGGATGAGATGCATTTGTGCTCTCTTTCTCACATCTGTTTTTTCCCCTCTTTTTACAGCCGTGGTATTTTTTTTTGTTTTTGTTATGAGAGATGGTGACTGTGCTTTCGTTTATGTAAATACAACTAAAGTGCCTGTAAACAGAGAATAATAATCTAGCGTTATGGAGGGGGAAATGCTTACCGTAGCAGAGCTTGACATTTGGGTATCAATGTTTACATCTGTGCAATACTGCTTTTATAGGGGAAAGTGGTTTAGGTCTAATAGAATTACTTCTGGTCTGTGACCAGCAGTCGGGTGTATATAGAGTATAGGATTTGGGCTGGTAATTTAAGAGGCTGCAGCTTCAACGCGAATGTAACAGCTGCACCGCTCCCTGGTGTGCAACATATCTGCATTGGCAGCATTCCTGACTCTCCTTAGGGACATGCACTAAAACCACAAAATGAAAGCGCTCCAGTTTATTCGCTTTTCACACACTCCAACGGCAGCCGTGTCATCATACATATTCTTGTCCTAACACAAATGAGCCTATTTAACACCATATGCTGTTTATACCAGTGTGAAAATAGATGTATTTTGCTCTGGTAACAATGATCCAAGTTAGTGCTCTGTTATCTTACAAAACCATGTCCTAAAATACACCTGCAATAGGTTTGCTATTCGCTGCCTGTTCTGGCCAATGGGGGTGCTGATATGAAGCCAGCTCAGATTTGCTTCCTTCTGTACAGTTTATTTTCTTCCCTATACACAAAAATTATTTTAGGTTTTGTTAATCTCTCTCTTTGAATGTGAGTACATATCCTTTATAAGAGAAGCTTCTAGTTCCCCCTTTAAATGACAAGTAAACCTTTAACATAACTGAATGTAAAATTGATGAGCGATGCTATTCTAAGAACTTCTGCAATTTACATTCATTATTTATTTTGTTTTTATTCCAAGATATTAAGGGATACATGAACTGTTAATATGAATTAATTTTGTTACAACAGCACCACCTGCTGGTCAGTTTCCCAGCAGTCCCACCAGGAAGTTGTCAGGAGAAAGAAAGAGGCTGCTCTGATGTTCTTCTGCTTAGGAAAGGGCGGAGAAAGGTTTTTTTTATTTTGTATTAAAATGTTTTTACTACATAGCTAGCTGCAGGGACTATTTCCCCATCTCCTCCAAGGTTAGCAGAGTCATTTAACCTCTCCCTCATATTGTTCCATGATGAAGTGATGGGTTCTGGGACTTAAAGTATTTCTTCTTTCCAATGGTGGGTAGTTCACATATTTTCTGGAAGGATAAATCCCAGCATCCATCACATTACAATGGGACAAGGTGAGGGAGATGTTGAATGAGTATGGCCTGGGTTCTTGCAGAAACTATAGTTTCTATGGATTTGGTACAACCATTACAATCTCCACTGTGCAATGGCAGTTTTTCAGCCAGTGGTATCCAAATAAACCTTATCAGATTTCTAGAGTAAGAGCACGAGCTAAGATTCGGGGAGATTTAGTCGCCCGGCGTCAAATTGCCTCTTTTTCGGCTACAAACCCCTCAGAAAAGCCTTCCCGTCGGCAAGAATTGAAAATCGTCGGTGGGATGGCACTCACAGGGCATTCGTTTTCGAAAGTCCCCGAAGTTGCCTAACAAGGAAACTTCGGGCGACTTCAGAAAACGAATCACCGCCGACGATTTAGATTCTAGCCGGCAGGAAGGCTTTTCGTGGGGGGTTTGTAGCCTGAAGAAGAGGCGATTTTTGTCACCGGGCAACTAAATTTCCCCCGAATCTTCGCGTGTCTCACAGCAGGAGAAGCTTTTACACATGGTTCTATGCAGAACTTTGTTTCATTTTCCCTTTCATATCTTTGTTTTTACTGATCACTGGCCTGTATATGTGTACAATTAATGTATTTAAAATTATGTATAAATATTAAGAATATGTAATGTGAGTTTAAATACACTGCACTCCTATACTGCATAACGAATGACACCGAGCTGCGGCAATTATGAAAAATAAGAAATGTGCATTGCAGTCTTGGCATTTAGTGCTTTGGATCACTTGAGCTTAAAAGTGCAATGGCTCTCTCTTTTACTAGCCCAAAACATGGCACCATGGGCTGTGACTCATAGATTTTATAGATGCTCCTTTTTGGGAATCTTCCATCATATATATTAAGAAATATCAATACTGAGTGGCACCATCTATAAAAATGTATTCATGAAACCTTATAACAAATAATCACTCGTATTACATACTATTAAGGAGGTATATCATTATATTCTCATGGATGCCTTTATACAGATGGAGCCTTTAAAGGACCAGTAACATCAAAAACATTTTTTTTAAAAAAAAAATTGTTAGTATACATAGAAAGAAAAAACCACCAAGACAACTTAAACATTTAAATCGCAAAGCCTTTATTAAGAAATAACTTACAGAAACTCTGATTGCGCTCCTCTCTAAAGTGATGGGGCGATCCATCGTGCGGTGATCAATTTCTCCTCCCTGCCTTCCTTATAGGAGATAGTCAGGGAGGAGAAATCGAGCGTTGCACGATGAATCGTCGCTGTGTCGCCTTTTCTGAATAGGAGCGGAAGCAGAGTTTCTGGAAGTTATTTCTTAATAAAGGCTTTGCGATTTTTATGTTTCATTTGTCTTGTTGTTTTTGGGTTTTTTTTCGAAGTATACTAACAAATTTTTTTTAAAATGTTTTTGAATATTTAATTTCTTTAATATTCAAAGTGAAGTCTCGCCCACACTACATATCTTTACAAGGATAAGCTAAATCAAATTTCTGATCAAAAATCATTACCTACTGCCCAGGCCATTGGGCAATTATCAGTTAAAAAAATAAATCATGGCACAGAGCCATCTTTCTTTTCATCACTATATGACTGGGGAAAGGCAGGGCCCAAGCACAGAATAAACCAGTTTAATCATGTACATATCTAATGGATATTCATGAACTTCTCCCAAATGCCCATATGTATTAATACATATATTAACTTATTAATAAGTATTTAGGGCATTTCAGCCCTTGTCACTGTTACCTCTTTGGACCTCTTTGGATACACACGGCTCTGTCTTTCTACTATTATATTATGTCGCATAATTATTTTTTACTCGTGAAAAATTGAACGCACACAAGTGCAAATAAGGCCTTTAGGATTAGCAGATTAAAGGGGACCTGTCACCCTAACAAATAATTCCAAATTCTTTGGTAGTTGAGCAAAATAACATTTACTTACACTGTATTTATTATTTAAATTTTGTTTACTTCAGTTTTAGAATTACATAATCACAGCGAGCAGGCAGGAGCCATTTTGTGGACACGGTCATTAAGAGAAATTGTGTATCACCCCAAAATCTTATGTATGCACCAGAATGGGGGACCTAATGTCCATGTGCAGTGTCCTACACAATTATAGAGCCTGAGGGGGGAAGGTGAGAAGTGTAGTGCTATGTAGGAAGTGCTGAATGGAAAGTGAAAGTAATTGACTGCCCCTCCTCTCTGCCTCGGGCATAGAGGCAGGACAGATATTTGATTGACAGCTCAGATATTTAAACATCTTTATAACCGGTATGGATGTTTTAATATGGGTTCCATATTTAATTTGCACTTTCATTATGCAGCTTTTTATGTGTGACAGGTCCGCTTTAAGGGGGTTATGTAATAAAAGGCACAGTTTGCCCAGGTGCAGTAACCCATAGCTACCAATCAGCAGGCAGCATTTACTAGTCACCTGTTTAGAAGCAAACATTTTATTAGTTGCTGTGGGTACTTCTCCTGGGTAAACGTAGTCCCTTTAATTCCATATGGGGGTAGGTATTATGCCTGGATCATGTTATTTTCTGCTCTGCATTTAGTTATTCATTCCGACAACAGGGATTAGGCCTTGTTCTAGGGAGAATTATTTACACAATGCAAGATGCGCATTCAAGCTGTGTAATGCTTTATTTAAAGCACACGTAAATGCCATTCCTCAGTCAGCATGAAAACATGGCACCAAACAGAATAACATATGTTGCTGCCATTCATATTGTTTTACAGTTCTTATGGCTCAATCACAAATGAAAGAATGGCTCTGTGGTCATTACAGAACAAATGTCTGGAAAGACTCAACAAAACCCAAAAAGCTGAATTATTCACGTGGCCATTGGGTACAGTAGATTATTCCTCAGTCTACACCCAAGTAACCGACCATGGGAAGAAAGTTCATTTGAAATCTATTGCCCCCACATTTTGATGGGATAGGGCACTGACATGATATGGCAGCTTTGGAGGCAAAACGGTTTGCCGGAAATGTTTTGCTGTTTCAGCATTTTTTTGGGTTAATGACAAAGGTTTCATGCTTTCTCTGTCTGAACATTAACTGCTTGCACATTGTGTTTCCTAATAAAGGTATTTTTCTATAAAATTATTGTTTTATTCATATTTAGAAGGAAGAAATTGTTATTGCCAAATCTTAATTTTTTTTTTTTAAAGCTAAAAAACTCAGATATACTTTTCCTAGGGGACTGTGTCCAAAAGGTGTGAACTCTGGAAAAGCGTTAAATTTGGGAAAGAAAAAATGCAGCTTGCCGGAATCCGACTGTGACACAATGGCATAAATTCCAGGAAACTGTGAAATTGAAGTTATCTGTATACAGCATTAAAGGGATTGTTCACCTTTGAGTTAACTTTTAGAGGCAGATTTATCAAAGGTCAAGGTGAATTTTGGAATGAAAATTGCGCCGACTAGGTTTCCTTCCCCTTTAAGTCTATGGCCACCTTAACCATCATACTAGTCAGTATTCAGCCAACCTTTACTATCAGAGGGGGGTCAGCTGGTTGATGAAAAATTTAAAGCGCAGATTCTGAACTCATATATTTCATCTGTCTACACAAATGAGGAACCAGTTAATGATGGTTTCCTTCTTAACAGTCCCAATTCTAGTATATACTAATGATGCATGGTTCACACATGAGGAAATTCAAAAGAGACAAGAACATGTTAAGATTAACAAAGGTCCAGGGCCAGATGGTATTCATCCCAGGGTAATTAGCAAGCTCAGCTCTGTAATTGCCAAACCTCTTTCCTTAATTTTTCAGGATTCATTGAGATCTGGCATAGTGCCGAGAGACTGGCGAATTGCTAATGTGGTGCCTCTATTCAAAAAAGGATCCCGTTCTCAGCCTCAAAACTATAGGCCAATCAGTCTGACGTCAGTAGTAGGAAAGCTTTTTGAAGGGTTAATAAAGGATAAGATACTGGACTTTATAGCAAATCATAATACTATGAGTTTGTGCCAGCATGGTTTTATGTGTAATAGATCTTGCCAGACTAACTTAATTTCTTTTTATGAGAAGGTAAGTAGGGACTTTACTTAGACTTTGCTAAAGCATTTGATACAGTGCCACACAAAAGGTTATTGGTTAAATTAAGGAATGTTGGCCTGGAACATAGTATTTGTACCTGGATAGAGAACTGGCTAAAAGATAGACTACAAAGAGTGGTGGTAAATGGAACATTTTCTAATTGGACCAGTGTTGTTAGTGGAGTACCGCAGGGCTCTGTACTAGGTCCCTTGCTTTTCAACTTGTTTATTAATGACCTGGAGGTGGGCATTGAAAGTACTGTTTCTATTTTTGCAGATGATACTAAATTGTGCAAAACTATAGGTTCCATGCAGGATGCTGCCACTTTGCAAAGTGATCTGTCTAAACTGGAAAACTGGGCAGCAAACTGGAAAATGAGGTTCAATGTTGATAAATGCAAGGTTATGCACTTTGGCAAAAATAATATAAATTTGTACTTTCATTTCATTGCACTTTTATTCATTGCATGTACCTATTCTGGTTTAAACCATTTTCCAGTCCATAACAGCTTTGTTTTTTTCATTTCTTTTTGACACTAGTATGGGTTATAATTCCAGATTGAGGTCTGTCTTTACGCCAGGCAAGGCGTGTTGTCTTTACTTGAATAATAACTTATTTCTGACACTGTCCATACAGCCTCACCTCAGGGGTTCAATTCTCATTCTAGTGAAGCCCAAGCAGATTTCTTGCTCCTCACATGTTCACAGTCTGTATATCAAGTCTGCTCTTCGACTGCACTGAAATCACTTTTGACTCAATAGTGTTTGCTAGAAATAGGAGAGTGTGGAACAGTGAATGCATATTTTAAAATACAGTATATTTGAAAAGAAATATCTATATTAGAGTAGCTTACACCCCAAATTACGTTGCAGAGGAAACAAATTGATAGATGGGATAGAAAGAATGAAAATAAATTCCTTCACTGAACAGTACTTAGAGGCATGTCACATGTTATATTTATTAAAAATAAACATTTTGAGGAATAATGGTTATATAATTGTACCCTAGGCAAAGAACTGAATGCAGTACATATTATATTAACTGCCCAAACAGTTGTCTCTTTAAAATGATTTTGCAGATACAAATGTAATATACAGAAATAGACATTTTAAGGCAGCACCATGTACTTTAGGTCACTATAAGGTGAAGCTTTTCTAAAGTCAGTCATTAATGCCACTGTGAGACAAGAAGTGTTACAGCCTCCCCCCTACAGTCGGTCTCCTTTGCTAGCGACTTTACGACAGCAACCGTTAGTAAATCGGCAAAGTGCTGAAATGACGTCACGCTGGCGAATTTTCGCTAACGTTAGTTTGGCCAATCTGCCTTCTGCTTTCCCAGGTCTTATGATGCCAAGGAGGAGCTTTTCTCCATTAAAATCAAGCTATGGCGCTGTACATAGAAGGTGTAGGCCCTAGGGTTGATGAAAGATACACTGCACAGATATATTACTTTCCACACTGAAATATGTGCCCACCCTAGGAGCATGGGGAACATAGGTTGTTGGGTGACAGGGGACAAGTTGTCAAGCCAAAAACATCAGTGTTGTCTCACAACATTTAGTCTTGTTTCTTTAAAGAATTTGCTTCAGTAGTTCAACACCATATAATATACATCTTTATACATTATGACCTTTTTATCAAATAATAAAAACAAACCTATGTAATGTGCATTGTATCATCGTTGCAAAGATTAAATAAATACTATATACATATGCAATATTAAGGCATGAGAAAATAAGGACTTCCCCGTTTAAAATACCCATTAACAGAGAAGTACATTAAAAAATTTAAAATTCTCATTCTGTTCCTCTACATTGCGTGTACTGTAACTTGGATTCAGATTTGTACAACATCATACAGGCTGCAAAACTGCAAGAGCTGAGTAAAATGAACTAGGTCAATATCCTTATAAACGGTTCTGACGTCAGAATGCGCAGTTTAGAACAGGGGCCCCTAGGGCCGCCGAATTTGACGCTGAGTGCCCAAAACCAATGCCGGCATGCCCAAATTTAACGCCGACCCCCCCCCACAAAATGTAGATTATAATGCATAATGTACCCCCTACTAGAAATTTATAAAGATATCAGAAGTCACCTTGGAGTTATGTGGTCACATAACTCCTCTGTGACGTATAATATCTTTATAAATTACAGTAGGGGGTACATTATCCACTATATATATATATATATATATATATATATATATATATATATATATATATATATATATATATATATATATATATATATATATATATATATATATATATATATATATATATATATATATATATATATATGCATGGCTGCACCACTCAAATAAAATAGTTCACCCAACACCCACTCTATGGCAATAAAATGTTAATTTGTAACAATGGAATCAATACAACATTTCAGGAGCTCCTGAGGAAGAGGTAAGTAAATATTAACTGAATTCTAATTCTGGGCAAATTCGCTGTCCCTGATAAAGGGGGTCGATTATTTCTTGTAATACATGTTTCAGTGTTGAATGAAGTAACATCACTAAATTTGTCATGATAAATATATGGTTTTCTTGTGCCTTATGAGGCAACTTTGGAAAAATGAAGCAATCCGAGTGCCATCCCGCCAGCGATTCACATTCTAGCCGGTGGGAAGGCATTTCGGCTGGGCAACTAATCTCACCAAGTATCCACATGTGCCACCACCCTAAGAGTATGGCCATTCTCCATAAAAGTTTCTCTTTCTTGGTTTAGAGCAGTGATCCCCAACCAGTGAGCAACATGTTGCTCTCCAACCCCTTGGATGTTGCTCTCAGTGGCCTCAAAGCAGGTGTTTATTTTTGAATTCCTGGCTTGGAGGCAGGTTTTGGTTGTAAAAAAAAAACAGGTACAATACCAAACAGAGCCTCAATGTATGTTGACAATCCACATAGGATCTACGAAATGGCCAATCACAGCACTTATTTGGCACCCCAAGAACATTTTTCATGCTAGTGTTGCTCCCCAACTCCTTTTACCTCTGAATGTTGCTCACGGGTTCAAAAGGTTGGGGATCCCTGGTTTAGAGTGAGGTTTCCTACAGAAAGGACAATGGAGGAGACAGAAAATAGAAACCCTGCTATGACATCTCACATGATACATATTTCAGAACCTTACCCAAGCCAACATCTTTTATAAAAATAGAGTAAATAAATATAAAAATAGATTATAACATGTTTCTTTTCTCAGCAACGGCAAGTGTTGGGAAAAGTCTCTTCAGGCAATGTTATTGTGATGGCCCTCGCAACGAATAACTTCCACCTATACAACATAATATAACAGTTATTATCCTCCAAAGCAGAACATGCTCTTATTGCAGTAGATAGGCTGTGCAAAATAAAAAATGTTTCTAATATAGTTAGTCAAAAATGTAATGTATAATAAAGGCTGAAGTGACTGGATATCTAACATAATAGCCAGAACACTACTTCCTGCTTTTCAGCTCTCTTAGAGTAGGACTCCACAAGTGTTTTCGGCGCAATCCGACTTGCTGCGTCAAAAATTAGGTAAGTAATAGAATTGTCGCATGGTGTTGCAGCGTCGATCCAGCGCCACACGACTGTCAGATGCAGACACAGTGCGCTGCTTCTGCATCCGACAGTCGTGTCGGATCGACGCTGCAACAATTCTATTACTTACCTTATTTTTGTCGCAGCATATTGGATTGCACCATATACACTCGTGGAGTTCTACCCTTAGGGTTATGGTTGCCTGCTAACTCTGAGTTAGTCAGAGACTTGAAGGGGGGCCTTAATTGTGGGACATAACTGTTCAGTGAGTTTGCAATTGACCCTCAGCATTCAGCTCAGATTCAAAAGCAACAGTTATGACCCATGTCGCCCCCTCCCTCAAGTCACTGATTGGTTACTGCTTGGTCACCAGGGTAACCAATCAGCATAAACCAAGAGAGCTGCAAAGCAGTGTTCTGGCTATTATGTTACACATCCAGTCACTCCACACTTTATACATTACATTTTTGCCTAACTATTTTAGAAACATTTTTTATTTTGCACAGCCTATCTATTTATCTAGTTTTTATTTTTATACATTTCTAAAATTGACAATTTTAAATGATATCACTAATAGGAAAAATAGGTGTCTCTTTCCTTCAGGCTTCACCCGTGTGCCTTAATGGCACACGGGTGCCGCTGCCTGCAGGAAATTGTGCTCCCCATAGTAAACACCTAAATATACCTTTTTATTGATACTTACACGCTTTTCATGCACTTTTTCTGTTGCTCCCAAGCCTACAGTTTCAGGGCATATAATCAAAATGCTCTAAACCTATGTCAAAATTAGCTTTCCTGCCAACCTTACCTAAATGAGGTAAGATAATTAGTTCTAATTACATATACCAATAACTAGGGATGCACCAAATCCAGGATTCGGCCTTTTTCAGCAGGATTAATCTGAATCCTCATTTGCATATGCAAAAATAGAGCATTCGGTGCATCCCTACCAATAACTTCTGAATAAAAAGTGAATGTGTTGAATGTACACTGTAATGTTTATTAGATTTAGGTTTTGGAGAATTCCTGTAGCCATGTGTGGAACAGTTACTGGAACCTTCTAAGGCACCAGTCATACCCACAGCTGCAGGCAGGCTCATGCAGGAGCGAATAATCATTATCTATGTGGAACTTTATGCCAAAATAAATTGAGTGTGTAGTTTCTCCCAGTACTAAGGAAAATTGTATGTACGGTCTTCCTATCCAATTCCTTCATTTCAGCTGGTTTAATGATACAGAGCCTGTTTTATTGATGAAGAAACAGGTTTTTCAGTCACAAATAAAGATACAGCACACAAGTACACTATATTTTCTCCGTGCTTGACATCACACCACTTATATACACACTAAAGGAGAGTGGATCAGCTCCTGCTAAAACTACTTGCTGTGGCAGTGCCCTCCTCCTAAGCGACATGTTTTCACACTGCTACTCCTACCAATCACACCCATTCCACTCCATTCACACAGACATGTGACCAGACACAAACTACACTCTCATATGCAAGGAACCTCTTGGCTGAACAAGAACAAAATGGATAAATATTACAAAAAGAGGAAAACAGTGTATGACATACACAATATTTATTTATCGCTCGGTCAACTTTTTATTTCGGGTTTGACATGCCACTGCTTAGGCTTATGTCCAGGCCCTGACAATCTGTAGATTCTGAGAGGCTGTTTGGATCCCTGTGTACTGTAATTGCCTGCTGGACCTGCTTTAGTCTCACACAGTGGGGCTCATTTATTAAAGCAGCGCAGCGCATAAGTGGACGCAAAAGATTGTCTGCGCCATCACGAGCGTGATCGCTAATATATTTGCGTGATATTGCGCATAACAGAGAGCTTTTGCAATGGTTTTGTTTATGCGCATTGCGCAAAAGATTGGGCATTTATGTCGCAAACGATGCCGTGGTTGTTAGGGGCGTGGCTACAATGCGCTTGCACTGCGGCCGTCGCAGATTTGCGTCTGTATATGTGCAAAACTGCACCCGGGCAACAGCACCACAATTTTTACGACTGCCTCTTCGTGGCGTAATAGTAACGCTCTTCAAAATGCGCATTCCTGCCCAGCTGCGCTAGTATATTCACATTTTTGCGTTTCATGTTGCTTAAAAGAGAATTTTATATATGTGTGCAGAGCCATACTGCTAAACTGGGTTCTGGCAAATACAATGGTGCTGCTGTTGGTGGGGATGTTTGTTAACTCAAAGTTTACTCAAAGATGAACAACCCCTTTAAAGTGCATATTAACCACGCCTTCCACCCAACATTTTTATATTGACCAAGGTTCCTTTAAGGGTATCAGGTAGGCTAAACACCTTTGCAACCAGACAAATATTAGCACAGAAACAAATGCAGATGCGTCTAAGTGAACGCAATATGCGCAATATGTGACGCAACTAATTAAAGCAGCGCATTCATACATGAGCACAACTAATCCTTACCTTTGCGGTATCTTCCTGTGCGCACAATTTATTATAAGCACTGCGACAGCTGATACGCAGTTTCACACGTCGCACCTGTCTGTGTCTACATTAGCGCACAAATCGCACTGTTAAGGTATCGTGCGCTACATTATTAAATACTCGCATGCGCTGGGCAAATGTCAGGCCACTGCGCTCTTTTTAGCGCTGCGCTGCATTAATAAATGAGCCCCAGTGACTTCTCTGTCAGTTTATTTCTGTCACAGGAAAAAAAAAATCACAGGACAGTGTTTTCTGGGCAAAAACAACCTGTTACCTTGTGTGACATATGTCTAATGTCAAAATTGTGATCTCTTTGCCCAAAATGCAATCTACTTAAAGGAACAGTTCAGTGTAAAAACAAAAACTGGGTAAATAGATAGGCTGTGCAAAATAAAAAATGTTTCTAATATAAATAGTTAGGCAAAAATGTAATATATAAAGGCTGGAGTGACTGGATGTCTGACATAATAGCCAGAACACTACTTCCTGCTTTGCAGGTCTCTTGGTTTCCACTGATTGGTTACCAGGCAGTTACCAATCAGTGACACGGGTCATAACTGTTGCTTTTGAATCTGAGCTGAATGCTGAGGATCAATTACAAACTCACAGAACCATTATGTCCCATGTGGCCCCTTTAAAAGGGGAAACTTTAATATAAGCTTCATCATACTGAATTTTTAAATACAATCAATTAAAAATTCTGCGTCGTTTCTGAAATAATCAAGTTTATTTTCACTCTCCCTCTCTCAACTTCTGTTTCTCTTCATGTCTTCATGCAGCAGTTGGGTGTCAGATATTCATTGACAGTTAGATCCAATATATCTTATAGGGGGGCTCCTTTTGCCTAGAAGATGTATTAAAGCTCACGCTATTCAAATCCCCAGACATCATGTCTATCTACATGAAGAATTTGCGCGAAAGGCAGTTATTTTGTTAGATTTTGTTTGTACTGGAATCAGTTATTTGAGTGAGCTCTAATGCATGTTCTAGGCAAAAGGAAGCTTCACCTGCAAGATATATTGGATCTAACTGTCAAGGAATATCTGACACCCAACTGCTGTATGGAGACAGAATGAAGAGAAACAGATGCTGAGAGAGGGATAGCGAAGATAAACTTGATTAATTCAGAAACAATGCAGAATATTTAATTGATTGTATTTAGAAAGCTTCTTATTTCACTATGATGCTTATATTCTGTTCTGGCTATTATGTTAGACATCCAGTCACTCCAGCCTTTATACATTACATTTTTTGACTAACTATATTAGATACATTTTTTATTTTGCACAGGCTATTTACCCAGTTTTTATTTTTATACTGAACTGCTTTAAATGTCTCTGACAGGTTCTATGGCAGCATAAACTCAATGGGTTTTATACATGTGATGGACTAAGAGATAAGTTGTTACTATGAGTAATTTTGCATCACCGAGCATCAAATCGAGGCACATAGCTTGCGTCACATAATTGCTTAGGTGTTGTATAATTCTACCAGAGCCTATCCTTGAACTGGAATCATCATATAAATAAATGTGCCCTACAAATTTCTTTTGAAGGAAGAAATGTGACCTGGCTCTATTATATGGATGCAGAGAAACAAAGACAATGACCTATAAATAATAAAATATTTATTAACAAATAGGAATTAAAAAAAATAAAACTTAACAACTCCTCTGTTTAAAAAGTTTTTTGTTAAGAATAACAAAATAACAGCGCTACAAAGCAGGCTGCATGAAAGGCACTTTGCTAGATTTTTTAAAAAGGAAGTTTTTTCATTTGATAAAAACAATTTTTCAGCATAACAACGCTTCTTTTAAATCATATATTTCCTCTAATATTCCAGTGATTTATGAAAAAAATACTGCTAAGTTGGTCCCAAAACGAAACACAG